>NC_138551.1:62892228-63492228 GCF_964273705.1 Natrix helvetica | reverse complement strand
AGAACTTTTCCTTTTTTGTAAAAAACAAAAAACACCTAAATAGCTTGGCCTACTGCTTAAATATATATCCATGGCTACACTTTGTGTTGCTATTTTTTTTATTTCTTTTTTTCCCCTTACAACATTGGTTAATTAAAGGTGGAATAAAAATTTATTTTAGAATGGGTGAGCTCCCGCTACCGAACCAGTAGTGAAGCGCTCTCTCTCCCACTCCCGAACCAGTAGTGAAGATAATAGGATATCATTACTGTTCAGTATGCTGGGTGACCAGCCCCTACATTGAGTTCATTGAGAAAACCATGATTGAAATAGCTATGGATATGCAATCTATGCAAACACAGTCAGAGCTGCACAAAGGACATAGACCAGGGTGTTAAACCTGGTCTATGTCACATGACATATCACAACTTTTTTCCCCTTTGCTAAACAGGGAGTGGGTGTGGCCAATGCGTGATGCATCTGGCCCATGGGCTGCAAGTTTGACACCCCTGACATAGACTATAAAATCTGGATTTTAAAATCTATTAATGGCTCCTTTGCCTTCCCTGATGGCTATCCTTGATGCCTTTTTCCTTCTTACTCAACTGATTTTCATATAATAGAAAAGCTAGTATTTACCTCTCAAATATGTACATCGTATTAACGGCTATTCTACTAGGATCATTTAAATGATTTATTCTGAAAGGTTATCTGCTTTGTTCTGTTTTTCAGTTGCAACACAAAGGAAAAAAATGACAGGTAAGAAACCATGTTTTTTTTTTAAAAAAAATCTATAGTATTGGAATTTGAAGAATCTTATGGAACATATGTACTCTTTTCTTGTCTCCTTGGGGTTTCTAGATATACTGAACCTGTTTAGTACCATTTTACTTAACGGAAAAAAATAGATAAAATGCTATACTATCCTTGGTATTAGAATTTAAGTTAAAACTGAGATCTTGAACACTTTAATAGCACTTCCCTAAATCATTTTGAAAAGAACATAAGGGAAATTTTAATTTGGCATTCATTTTGATGATGGTATTATTCTTTTAAAAAACTACTTGGTTTTTTAAAATATTATTATTATCTTTATTGTTTCAATGTCATACTTACAAAGATGTATTTCTGATACTGTTTTAGCACATTTCCCCCCCCCCTGGTTTATGCTGCTTGTTTCTATATGCATCTCCCACTTTTAAGACCCTTTTTCATTTATGCCACAATAGGCTTTAAAGTTTCCCCCTTCACATTAATTATTAAGACAGCCATTCATTGCTTTCCTCTTGCTTCTGCTTGTACATATGTTATTTATTTATTTTTTTAAAAAAATATTGCACTATGTTTATTTATATCCCACTTTTATTGTTTTTATAAATAACTCAAGTTAACAAACATATCTAATACTTCTTCCTCTTTCCATTTTCCCCACACCAATAATCATGTGAGGTGAGCTGGGCTGAGGGAGAGTGACAGGCCCAAAGGACTAGAAATCACAACCTTCTGGTTTCTAGCCTGGAGCCTTAACTTCTAGTTATCATAATACATACATACATACATACATACATACATACATACATACATACATACATACATACGTGTGTGTGTGTGTTGTATTTGTGTTGATAAATAAATAAAGGGAGACTAGTATAAATCTATTTCAAGCTATTTAGCTCTCATCAGCTAGCCAAACCCTTACTGGGATTTGAACCTGGGCATACCAGGGGTTGTAACACAAATACATACATACATACGTACGTGTGTGTGTGTGTGTGTGTGTGTGTGCGCGTGCGTGTGCGCATGCGCGTGTATGTATGTATCTTCAAAGTGCTTTTAAATTCAATCTTCACTTTCAGTACCAATGTAATGTATATCACTTTTGATACCATTGTAATGCATATAACTTTCTACTGTGTCATCCCTTCTAGTCAACAGTTATCTGGAGAACCTCAGTGGGTGGAATGCGGGCCCTATGGGATCATACTTCTGATGATTCAATACACATGTTCATGTAGATATGTGCACATGCACACACACCCATCTAAATAAAGAATTTCACAATTGTACACTGTACAACGGTATAGTGAAAGTCTACATTATTTCTTAATAAACCAATCCTTTCTTCCTTACTGTGGTTCAGTAGAAAGGAATTTCGCTGAGAACCTAGCTTTGCTTATCTTTCTAATTCTGCTACCATGATAGATGAGCCCAATGCACAACACATTAATATATCTCTCTGCTCTAATGGTCAGAAATGGGATTCTTGAGTGGGTGCTACACAGCTACTTATCTGGAAGATAGGAAAAGGCAGTTATCACTTGTCTGTAATTCAGAGCATTCTCTGCCTTTGTCTGTTCTTCAGGGCAGGAAACATAATTTGGCCTGACAGAATCAGTGGGATTGCTTATTCCATGGAAATGAACATTAAGTATTATAGGCTGAATCATCTGCTATATTCTGGGATAATCTCTGTGCGATGAGGAACCTCAAGAATATTGGAAGGGGTAGAAATAGAAATAAGTGAAATTAGGCACTCTTCTCATGACACATCATTTCCTATGAATATATAGAAAAAGTTTTCTTTCACTCTGTATTAAAAAAAAACATTTGTAATTTTAAAAAGTGGACTGATCTAATAAGAGGTACAAGTGAGAAGTCTCTTAAAGTAGCCCTGAATCAGGATCTTAGTTTTGATGTGTTTGAATTTATCATTGTTGTGAGCCATTCACAGGGATATTTTATAAAATGGGTAGCCACGTAAGTCTTTCAAATGCATACATAAATACAGTTCAGCAAGCTATATACTATTCACATTGATCAGAGCAATGATGCGAAGCCATTCGTGCTTGGGCTCCATAGACTGCTCTACTACTTACATATGATGTCCTCATAGGAAAAATCCAAAAGATCTTACTTAAAGGTCTACAAACTAAAGAATTTAAATAAAATGAATTGGAGGATTAATAAGCTAAGCAGTCAGTAATATAAACAAACATAAATAATAGTATAGTCTGAGAGAAATCTATTGTAAGATAACATTTGAATACTAACAATAAAATTAGAAAGTATCAATAGCACCTTTGCACAGCAGCCAAGTTCCCAGAATTCCCACTGCCAATGCCTAGCCTAGTGTTCATCAGCTACACTATTACTGCACTTATATCTATAATTTTAGGTGTATGTGTTTCTGTATAATGTTTCTGGCCTAAAGGATTTAATAAAAGTTTGATGTCATTGTTAGCATAGTGTTTCAAGAAGTTCTGAGTTGCTAGTTGTAACTGCCATTTTAATTTGCCAAATTTACTGTTATGTCAGTACAATGTGGGTCATTAAAATTTGGTGAGATTTTGAGCCTGGAACATTCTATCACATGTGGTGGACATGCCCCATCACAAGGAAGTACTGGTGCAAAATTCGGAAGTGGCTAGAAGAAATTACTGAGCGAAAAATAGAACTCAAACCAGAAACATTCTTATTAGGACTGCTGGATCAAAAAATGGACAAACAATCTCAATACATACTCATACACATACTGCAGCCAGGATTGCCTTCGCACAAAACTGGCAAAAAAATCAATACACCCTCAGATGAAACTACAATCAGGAAAATACTCGAATGCGCAGAAATGGATAAAATGACAATAGAACTAAAAGAAAGAGAAGAATCAGACTTCTATAAAGTATGGAATAAAATGTACAAGTGGCTAGAAAAGAGAAGCCAAGAAAGAAAATAGAGAATACAAATATATGGATATAAATAATGAATACTATTATAAGTGTTAATACTATGTTTGTTAAATCATAGGACAAGGTTATAGTGAGAGGAAGGCAATGCAGAAGGGAGAATTATAAAAGATAAGAAGGAAAGCCGATAGAGAAAGCTGTAAAATTATTGTATATTGTTATGTATATTCTGTGTTTTGGTTTGTCTTATTGTGCTTTTTTTCTTTGCTGTGTCTATTGTTTTTAAAGATCAAAACATTTAATAAAAATTATTTATTTAAAAAAATGGTGAGATTCAGTTATATGGAATTTCTTGTAGCCCTGCTTGGAAAGTTATTATCTGTAGATCTGAAGCATCTCTAAACCTGTCCCAAGAAATCATGGACCCTTCTAGACTTCATTTTACAAAGAGTTCCTCAAACTGAAAATAGTCCTGGGAACTCTCCAAAGTTAATTACCAATTAAGTAAGACAAAAATGAATAGTGAGTTGTTACATCATGATAATGCTGAAAGAATGGAAAGAGAGACAAGGTTGAAGAAATGGAGAATTTAAGGGGAGGAAAGAACATTGGAAGATTGAATTACATAAGGCAACTCTTCTGTTAATGAAGTTAACCAAGCAGTACTATTTTCAAAGGAGAAAAAAACAGAATACAATCCTTGCAGCAATATTTATAATAAAAAATGAAGTGCTACAGAAATAAAGCTTGGGAATGTATAATCTTTCACCATATGCCTAACCTTACCCAAGGAAACCCAAGCAAGTTTCTACCTTCAAGACATCAAAATAAGATTTGCAAGGGTTTGTTTTGCTTTCAAAAAGTTTAAATGTACTAGATATAACCAAGAAATGCTATTTACAGTTTGTAAGAAGGCCTGAAATTGCCACAAATGAAAAAAAAAGGTCAAACTGTTTGCCTTTGGTGCATAGGAACTGCTAGGATGCAAATTTCTAACTTATGAACTGTGGAAAAGATATTTATAAATTTATTGTTTGACTCATATCTCAGATATAGACCTGACCTGTTCTGTGTCTGACATGTTATAGAAGGTGTCTCTTGCTGTTTACCTTAAGGACCTCTGTAAAATATTCCATGTAATATTGGAATTTGACCTCCCAATTGCATTGCATCTGTCAATTTTTCAAATGTATTTTTCAGTTTTTCTGGTTGAATAATGAGGCATCATTATCCTTATGTGTACCTGTGCTTGTTTTAGTCCTCTGGGTAACAGAGAGTGTGAATGAAGAGAGGAAATCAAGAACAGTTATTTAGTAAAGCTGTTTCTGCTATACTAAAATCCTTCCTTCCTTCCTTCCTTCCTTCCTTCCTTCTTTCCTTCCTTCCTTCCTTCCTTCCTTCCTTCCTTCCTTCCTTCCTTCCCTCCTTCCTTCCTTCCTTTTTCTATGTACATACAATGCATGCATGATCAAATCAAGAATAATAAAGACATCCCAAGTTATTATTAGAGAAGGACATCGGATTAACATTCTTTTCATGTGGCTGCAGGAAGGAAGAATAAAGACCCCATGAAAAAAAAAGAACTGCCTGCAATTGGTGCTAAAAGAATTTGTTGAAAGTCACAATGCATTTTGGAAGGCAATTGGATCATATTTCAGCCTTGGAGTTTTGACACATGTTCTGACAGCCTGCGGCAGATACGCCAAGAGCTTGTTCTATAAATCACATTTTGAGTAAAGGAGGTAGCAGCAGTGGTGGCAGTTGGTGGCTCTTTTTCTTGGCCATTTCTCTTGGATGGGGGTAGCCACTTAACCTGGCATCAGTAGAAATTAAGGAGAAACCATGTAGTTTGTGAAAATTCCAGCTCTTCTCCTCCTTGTTAACTAAGGCTCAGGGCATGTGAAGACCTCCTTAAAAAATAAAAAAGAATTCCCGTGGCACTGTGCGCGATGCAAATATGGGGATTTAATGGAATGCTGTTTTCATTTAGTTTTCTGGCAGCATTTTTAAAATATATATATATTGCCTCCCAGATCAGACCTCTCAGTGGGGATGGAAATAGCACCAGTTTAAAAGAGGAGGAAAGCAAATACGATGAAAACATTAGTCTTATCATCTCATATGCTTTTTGCTGCAAGCACTTTGACAGATATGAGAGGAATAATATATTCACTGATATTTCTTTTTATGATTAGCAATTTTGTGTCTGTCCAACGGGAGAGCTTTAAAGATATTTCTATTGTTCTCTGGCAGGGTAGTTGCATTACAAAGTTATAGGCAAGAGGAGGGATTGCTTTTTCTGGGGGCTTCAGCTTATCATTCTGGTCGCCACGACGTAAAAACGATGTGGAGACTCTAGAAAGAGTGCAGAGAAGAGCAACAAAGATGATTAGGGGACTGGAGACTAAAACATATGAAGAACGGTTGCAGGAACTGGGTATGTTTAGCTTAAGAGAAAGAAGGACTAGGGGAGACATGATAGCAGTGTTCCAATATCTCAGGGGTTGCCACAAAGAAGAGGGAGTTAAACTATTCTCCAAGGCACCTGAGGGTAGAACAAGAAGCAATGGGTGGAAACTAATCAAGGAGAGAATCAACTTAGAACTGAGGAGAAATTTCCTGACAGTTAGAACAATTAATCAGTGGAACAGCTTGCCTCCAGAAGTTGTGAATGCCCCAACACTGGAAGTCTTTAAGAAGATGTTGGATAGCCATCTGTCTGAAACGGTATAGGGTTTCCTGCCTAGGCAGGGGGTTGGACTAGAAGACCTCCAAGGTCCCTTCCAACTCTACTATTGTATTGTATTGTATCATTAAAACTTTTCTAAGATGGGACAGATTTGGTTTTCAACCATAGATTGCACTCAAACAAATGGCTGGATAGATAACAGGAGCACACAATAAGATTGGTTTTACTAGAATGGTTATAAGTACAATAAAGTAGAATATTCGTAGCTCAGGAGGGCTTCTTTGTGCGTCTGAGCTTGGTTGTTTTCTTGCAGGGATGTTTCATAACTCTAACTAGATAACATCAGCAGTGCTAGAAGAGAAGGGGATTTGTGGAGCGGAAAAGGAGAAAGGGAGAAGAAGGAGGGAGAGGAGGAGGAGAAGTGCGGGCTCCTTGGTGCTCTCTGAGCTTGGTTGTTCTTGTAGATGTTTTATTATCCAAACTAGGTAACACCATCAGCTAGCACTGATGATGTTACCTAGTTTGGGTAAGGAAATGTCTGCAAGAAAATAACCAAGTTCAGAGAGCACCAAGGACTCCTCATGTTTATAACTGCCTGGCAAAATTTTGGACAAAAGTCTGGATGAATTATCACCCTGTGTTGAGTATGAGTGAAGGGAAGAATAGATCATCTCATCAAGTATCCTTCCACTGAAAGTTTTATTCAGTCACAACAGCAAGTTGAAAAGTAGGTTTTTTCCCCCTGACTTGTTCTCTCAAAGATATTTTCCACCTCCTAATCCAGGAAAGATCAATATGTGTTAGTTTCAATAATTAAATGAATGTGTCTTTATAAAAAGTAATAAAATTAATATGTGCGAGATTAGATGTGATTTAAGACAGATTTATGATTGCCACCAAAGCCATGAAACTTTGAGGGTTTCAGACAGGGTAATTTCATCATTATGCTAGCTGGCCCAAGATCCAAGGTTGTGGGCTTTTTATATTATTTTGTTAGGTAATAAGATTGGTCACATGTTGTATATGACAGCTGAACAAAGAGATGGAGTTTCTATAGATTGTATTGTTTTATTAGCTCTCTTTACACTTGAGCTATCAAAGAAAGAAAGAAAGAAAGAAAGAAAGAAAGAAAGAAAGAAAGAAAGGACAAAATAAATTTAGTTATGTATTGCACAAATGGAAAATTGAGTTGCTATTATTGATTACTTTAAAAATGCTTAATGAGAATCCTATGCAGCTTGGGAAAACCAAAGTAGTATGTCGAGGAGGAGGAGGAGGAGGAGGAGGAGGAGGAGGAGGAGGAGGAGGAGGAGGAGGAGGAGGAGGAGGAGGAAAAGTACATATCAAAGTAGTATGTACTTTTTCCTCTTCCTCCCCCTCATCCCCCTCCTCCTCCTCTTCCTCCTTGACATAATGTTATAGTTATCACAAATGATGATAGTAAGACACTGAGTCCATCTTCTGTTAAAGTCATGACTCATAGCATGGATAATTACCCAAGGGGATAACCTTTGCATGTCCTGGGAGTAATTGCAAAATAATTTGCAATTGTTTGTGAATCAAGGATCCAGTTTTGGACTGCTGCTGCTGATAATCCTTGTGTAAAACAACAAAGTCTGGGGGTTTTGGGTCCGTGATTGCATTATTTGAGATAGAAAAATGGGTATTTGGGTCACTATTGCTACTGGGAACCACTGAATTAAATCATTAAAACCTTGTAAGACCACATAACAATCCAAACATTGTAATAAAGGGTGCCTGAGCCCCGGATTGCTGATTACTTTGCCATAAACTTCTGCCCTTGAAAAGATTCCCATTGGGGAAGAACCTTGGATCCCTTAAAATTAAATGAGTAGCAATTTATCGGATTATAGAAAAGAGAGGTCTCTGTCTCACGTATGACGTGTTTGGGCTCTCTCTACCTTCAAGGCATGCAGTGAGTTAACTTTGCCTTGTGATACCATTTTCTGAGTTACAAGTCTGTGCCTCTGCCTCTCTGTATGAATGCCACCCACACAAAAGGGGAACAATGTCAAGCCGCAACTTGCAGAAGGTAGTGTAAGACACACCTATGCAATCACTGCTTTGCTACTCTAGCAAACTCTCATGTTCCTGAAGTCTCTGCATGAACTGAATGAACAAATACAGGCCAGGTACTATTGAAGCTTCATTCCCTTTCAAATTGTACTTTTATGGTTTTCTTTCTTTCTTTTTTTTTTACTGTTGGATATATGGGAATATTGGGAGGACATTTTAATCAATGAATTCTCTCTGTGTTCTTTGAATGGATTGCATAGAAAAAGGACTCACATGTTTATTAGGAACAATACGGCTACTGGCAAGGGTTGGACTGGCTGATGCCTCTCTGTTTGGACTTGGTTGTTTTCAAGGCAAAATACTGCTACATTTTGTTTTGTGCTTAGTTTTATTTACAAGGATGTGGGCAGTGCAAAGATCATGTGAATTTCTTACTAAGCTGTTGCTTGGATAAGATACAGAGGAAAAATTGTCTGTAGCTGACAGAGCACTTTAGATGTGAAACTATAAACAAAGCATCGCCTAATTTTCATCCTAGCTTGCTTTGTGCTTGGATTTAAAAACGTCCCTTCTGTAAAATGCTTTTGTGTGTGTGTGTGTGTGTGTGTGTGTGTGTATGGGAACAAACAGTGATGGGTATCACTACAAGAAATCAAATCTAATTGAAAAGATCTGTAAAATGAAACAAGGCAAAGATAGATAGTGGCAAACATTCACTCTCTGTCAGTTAAAAGCAAAGTCATGTTGTTTATAATATTTAGGTGGAAAAATCTTCAATAGGCATGCAACAGCAAGAAAATACATCTGATTGCAAATGCAAATACATGTACATATTTGTAGGTGCAAATAGATTTATTTTTCAACCCTATTCTTTGCCATTGAATTAGATAATTCAGCATTAACTATGGTACCACTAAATTGCTTTGGGTAAGATAAATAAGCGTCCATGCACGTTTTTATGACAATGGGTTTTCTAGTATATAGATTTTCACAGAGCTCTTTATTTGTTAAGTCCAGCTCACTGGTGGGTCCCGGGTGGTATGGCCCAGTAAGGACGTACCAGTGGCAGCTGAGAGCAGTGGTCACCCTACCGGAATGGTGTTTCGGTGGGCTCACCTGCCGCCCGGGTTCCTTATCTCTATTTGAGGGAAATGGGCCACTTGCATACAGCGCCTGCGCAACCTCACCGAGCAGCTGGGGCATTGCAGGGTGGTGGTGTGCGCACGTGTGTGCAGTTTGTGTGCCCGTGGTGGGTGCCTGGCCCCGTCGCACCATGATTCCCGGTTGCGCCGGGATCTGGAATCCACCATTAGTCTAGCTTAATTGTTAGCATTTTTGGTTAGCAGAGTTTGGAAATATCGTTAGCCGAGATCTGCGACATATTCAAGTGGACTACTATAAT
The DNA here is from genome assembly GCF_964273705.1 of Natrix helvetica. Taxonomy (NCBI): domain Eukaryota; kingdom Metazoa; phylum Chordata; class Lepidosauria; order Squamata; family Natricidae; genus Natrix; species Natrix helvetica. The sequence continues at coordinate 63,482,438 of NC_138551.1, read as the reverse complement.
AAAGGTGAAGCAGTGTAAATGTAATCTATGTCATTCATACTCTGGTTTAATCTAGGGCTAATCATGCAATGAGAGGGATTGGGAAGCACTTTTAAGGTTAAATCCAAGTTGACACCCTTATAAAGTCACAAGGATGTCTTTGTTAGCCCTTTCTGAAAAGAATTTAAATGGTGTTGTTTAATGTTTATCTTTAAAACCTTGTGGATTAGCAGACCTAAGATTAGCCCTTGAAGGAATACCTGCTTTTGTATCTACATGCCTCCCTTATCTTTTTCCCCTAGAGACTTTCTTCCAGGTATCCTTGCAAGTTGATATAAAATCCACATAACTGCCTGGAGAAAGACAAGGTTTTCATTGCAGAATCCTGACCACAAGACACCAATGGCACCAAGATTCTTTCAACACTTTTTATCCTCCTACACAAGTTTATGTAATGCTCTAACATGCTTTTATTTATTTTATTTATTTATCAAATTTAGGTACCGCCCATCTCTCAGATGTTAGCCTCAGATATGTTCAGGACTGTACAGTTAATCCAGTTCTATAAACTGAAAATGTAAATGAACAAATAGTTCATGAAACTGCTGTTGTGTTATCTTTCATCTAGCTGCAACCTGAACATAGAAAGGTACTTTGTAAGGCTGTTGTGCTAAATTTTTGCTTGCATATCTTTATTTTTGTAACTGCAGCATGGTACTGAAAGTGTGCAGTTCCTGCCTTGAAATATTTTATGAATTTGAACTGAAGAGTGGATTCTAAGTGGAAGAAATACATACAGTCAAGGTAGTCCTTGACTTACAACAGTTCATTTAGTGACTGTTTGCAGTTACAATGGCACAGAAAAAAGTGACTTATGACCATTTCTCACACTTACCACCATTACAGTATTCTCTTGGTCACGTAATTTACATTCGGATGCTTGGCAACTGTTTCGTATTTATGACAATCAGTGTCCTGGCGTCATGTGATCACCTATTGTAACCTTCTGACAAGCAAAGTTAAGGAGGAAGACAGATTCATTCAACAACTCTGTTGCTAACTTAACAATTGTAGTGATTCGCTTAAAAATGTGGCAAGAAAATGAGGCAAACCCACTAAATTAAAGTTTCACAGCAACATAAATTTTGGGCTCAATTGTGGTCGTAAATTGAGCACTATCTGTAGTTATAATTAATAATAGGGAAACCTATCTTCTTGCTGTATCTCTTCAGTGCATTCCTTCTTCCACAGGAATTTGCCATCTGATTTTCATAAGCACCTGTCCAATGCAATTCTAGATAAATTATTGAGAAGACCATCATGTCTGGTGTGATTTTCTGTATATGGTCAAGAAGGAAGCAAATGAGCCATGTGCAGAGAAGGTCTCTTAGATCAATTTCACCCAAGGAGAATGTAATGAGCAAAAGAAAAAAGTATATATTTATTTATTGAATGCATATAGTCATCAACCTCAAGTTTGTGACTTTAGGCCATTTACCATACATGCATACATGATATCATTCAAGAAAAGGCAAGATCCTTATTTGAGATCTTGTGTGCTGGATGGGTAGGGTAGGGTAGTCCATCTGTGATCTATGGACTTGAGATTGTCCATCTTTGACATGACATCTTTGAAACATCTGTTCAGAGAGTTCAGGAAATCAAAGGTTGCTTGTTTATGGTAATATATGAAAAATGTTCACAACCAGAGGTTCTGGAGAACTGGTAGCGGAAATTTTGAGTAGTTCTGATTGGCCCCGCCCCCAATTATTTTCTGCCCCCCAAGTCCCAGCTGATCGGGAGGAAATGGGGATTTTGCAATAACCTTCCCCTGGAATGGTGAGGGAATGGAGATTTCACAGTATACTTCCCTTGCCATGCCTACCAAGCTGTGCCACGCCCAACAAGCCATGCCCACAGAACCGGTAGTAAAAAAAATTGAATCCCACCACTGCTCCCAACGTATGACTCACTAAGACTCCATTAGCAATGAAGTGTGTTTTGATTCCTGCTTTTAAAGTAGTGTATAGTCTCTTTCTGTAGTCTGTCTTCTATTAGATCCTTTATGTCCATGGGAGGGACTTTTGTTTTCAATCTATGGGGTATACATTTTTTCCCCATTTCTCATCATCCCTTGAAATGGGGGGAAAATTGTTCCTTGGGAAACTCCTCCCTCCACTGACTTATGAAATGAATCCTGCAAAAGAGCAGTGATTTGACATGGGAATGGTAATTCCTGTCTACATCAGGAGCTATTTCCTGGGCATAGCAGTAAATGTCTCTTTAGGAACACAGACATGAGATTAGCAGAACATTTAGGCATAAGATTTGGACAGGTAACCAGGGACGTGCGGTCAGGGCAGGCAGGGGAGGCAGAGCCTCACCTCTCATCATGAAATAATAATATATAATAATAATATCCACGAGGGAGTTTCATATATATAAGAGGAAGAGGAGGGAGGAGGAGGAGCGCGTGCGGGGCGGTGCCAGCTGGGCAACCGGCGGAGGCAGGAAAGTTCTCGGAAGCGCCAATAACCTTTCTGCCTCCACTGTACTTTGCACGCTTCTTGCGACTGCAATAGACGTCCAGAAGTAGCAGGGGCTTGATGACGTCACCGCAGCTGCCATGCGTGGACTGACGGAGGTAGCCAGAGTGGCGCCGAGGGGTCCGGGCGGACGAAAGAGCGAGCGAGTGAGCGACCAAGGATCAGGCTGCCTGATCCTCCATCGCTCGCTCACTCGCTCTTTCGTCCGCCCGGACCCCTCGGCGCCACTCTGGTTACCTCCGTCCGGCCGCACCCAGCAGCAACATCGGCGACGTCATCAAGACGAAGTGGCTTGGAGGCGAAGTTCTTTTCAGTGCTTTTCTGTGCGTCTGGCGTTTAGGTAGATAGCCGGATGTCCTAAACGCCAGACGCACAGAAAAGCACTGAAAAGCAGCTGCTGTTGGGGATCGCGGAGCGCGAGCCAGCGGAATGCGCTCAGGAAGGTGGGGATTGGGATCACGTGTGCTGGAGGCTGAGGCAGCATCAGCCAATAGCACACGTGGTCCCATTCCCCACCTTCCTGATGACATCACCAGCCTCACCAGCCATAAACCTCACCGCACATCACTGCAGGTAACTAATTTTATTGTATAAATTTAATTACAACGAAGATCCACTTTCAATTACAAGGAAGATCTACTCGCCTAAGAACCTAGTTTTCTGTCCACATAAAATCCAATGTTTAAATACTGAGTTTCTTTTTCTTTTTGTTGCAAAGGACTAGTTGCCTTTCATTTTTCATCAGGGCCTATAGATGGTGTTCAGCATGCCTTTTACAAAATATTTTGTTTTTTGGGTCTATGCTCCCTTCTTTATATATCAGCCTGCCAGCTCCGGTCTTCAGACTTTTAATATTTCATATTTCACATCTCATATCCGAGCAAAAACCTGCAGGTTTCAATCTGATGACTGAGACAACCTTTGGCGAAAACTTTTAACGCGTTGTTTCCTCAAGCATTCCCTGAGCTTGTTTCTTTAAAATAGAATTTGTAGACATAAAAGGCAGGATTTATTTTATTGTGATCATATACTAGGAAAATGTCTTATATTTAGGCATTTGATAAACATCATAATACTATGATTTAGAAATATCTCATAAGGCACATGAATACGATCCATTTCTGGGAAACCAGTAAAGAATCTCAGGCCTAAAAGTTAGGCAGAGAAGTCCAAAATATTCTGGAAGGCCGTGGCAAAATAATTATATGCTGCTTCCATACAGTTTCTTAGAGATTTCTATAAAATTGGCAGAAGCTCAACTTAAATAACTTTATAGATTTATTAAATTTATATTCTGATCATCTTGTTCAGAGATGACTCTGAGTGTTTGTTTGTTTGTTTATTGGATTTATATGCCGCCCTTCTCCCAAAGGACTCAGGACAGCGTACAACATTAAAAAAAAACCATATTACAAAAGTTAAAAAGGAAATTAGATAGAGTATCCAAAAACAAACCCAATTAATATTAACAATAACATTTTAAAGTGATTTACAAACATTAAAATTAGTACACATTGAAGCAATAAAGCAAAAAAACCCCTCCACCCCAAGTAATAAATGCAACTAAAAAAAAAGTTTCCAGAGATTGATAGTCTGGTGGAGAAAATGCCTGTCTGGGGTATCAATGTTATCAACGGATGCAGATTCTATTGAACTTTGTAACCAAAGCTGATCTTCCAATTGGACAGATGAAAAATGAAGGCTAAGCAGTTGAGAAGTGTCAGCAAGAATCCTATCTGTAGTTATTTCCCAAAGGAATTAATGTTGGGAAGCCAAATGTTATATCCTATGGTAAAGAAGATTCTGTGGCTGAAAGAAACATGTCCACTCTCTACAGATTTTTGTGCTCATATAAATTCTGTGGCATTGCACTTATATTCCAAAAAGCCAGCACTAACAGATTCAGAAAAACATGAAGTCCATTTCCAGAAGCCATACTCAATCAAGGGAGTATGAGGAAACGACAAAGATGATTAGGGGACTGGAGACTAAAACATATGAAGAATGGTTGCAGGAACTGGGTATGTTTAGCTTAAGAGAAAGAAGGACTAGGGGAGACATGATAGCAGTGTTCCAATATCTCAGGGGTTGCCACAAAGAAGAGTTTGCCACAAACTATTCTCCAAGGCACCTGAGGGTAGAACAAGAAGCAATGGGTGGAAACTAATCAAGGAGAGAAGCAACTTAGAACTGAGGAGAAATTTCCTGACAGTTGGAACAATTAATCAGTGGAACAGCTTGCCTCCAGAAGTTGTGAATGCCCCAACACTGGAAGTCTTTAAGAAGATGTTGGATAGCTATTTGTCTGAAACGGTATATGGTTTCCTGCCTAGGCAGGGGGTTGGACTAGAAGACCTCCAAGGTCCCTTCCAACTCTACTATTGTATTGTATTGTAAGGGAGGTTTACAATTCTTGAGAGCTTTATTTAATATTTCCATACTGACAGGTTATTTCCTATGGTTGTGACTATTTGTGATCATAGATATTTTCTAAAAATACTAGAATATGTTATACTTTAAAAAATTATTAATGATGATGCCTGAGAAGCTATCTTAACTCTAATTTCAAATTTAATTGGACACTGTGAGAATCTTACATGAATATTTTATATACAATACAATACAATAGTAGAGTTGGAAGGGACCTTGGAGGTCTTCTAGTCCAACCCCCTGCCTAGGCAGGAAACCCTATACCATTTCAGACAAATAGCTATCCAACATCTTCTTAAAGACTTCCAGTGTTGGGGCATTCACAACTTCTGGAGGCAAGCTGTTCCACTGATTAATTGTTCTCACTGTCAGGAAATTTCTCCTCAGTTCTAAGTTGCTTCTCTCCTTGATTAGTTTCCACCCATTGCTTCTTGTTCTACCCTCAGGTGCTTTGGAGAATAGTTTGACTCCCTCTTCTTTGTGGCAACCTCTGAGATATTGGAATAATGCTATCATGTCTCCCCTAGTCCTTCTTTCTCTTAAGCTAAACATACCCAGTTCCTGCAACCGTTCTTCATATGTTTTAGTCTCCAGTCCCCTAATCATCTTTGTTGCTCTTCTCTGCACTCTTTCTAGAGTCTCCACATCTTTTTTACATCGTGGCGACCAGAACTGAATGCAGTATTCCAAGTGTGGCCTTACCAAGGCATTATAAAGTGGTATTAACACTTCACGTGATCTTGATTCTATCCCTCTGTTGATGCAGCCTAGAACTGTGTTGGCTTTTTTGGCAGCTGCTGCACACTGCTGGCTCATATTTAAATGGTTGTCCACTAGGACTCCAAGATCCCTTTCACAGTTACTACTACTGAGTAAGGTATCACCTATACTGTACCTGTGCATTCCGTTTTTGTTGCCTAAATGTAGAACCTTACTCTTTTCACCATTGAATTTTACCCTAAAGGTAATGGGTTTTCTTTAAAAAAAATACATAACCTTTTGAATTTTTGGTAACATTTATAGACTACAACTTCTATATTCTTTCTCTCTTATTTGTTTGTTAGGTGTATTAAAGTTGTTTATTCTTAATACAAGCTAATTTTCATTATTGATGTGATTTAATAAAATACTAAGGGCATTAGAGTCTTGTTAAATGACACAGATTATTCAAAGGAGAGCTAACTATGAATCACTTCTGGAATACTCCAGAATATTATATATTGGCTGAGGAACAGGAAAGGTTAGTGAGTTAGAATGCTTGCATAACATAAGATTTAAAAAATGCTAGATGCATTTTTTATGCTGCATAAAACTATATAGGTTACGCTGCCTGGAGAACTAAACAATAATAGTCTTTTCATTTAAAATGTGGAGTGCTCTGAATGGGAAAGGCTGATGAAAAAGGGGGGAAGATCTTTTTCTTCTTTTGGATGACTCTGAAAGTGAGAGCACAGCCTGAATAAAACACAAAGAGAGATAGAAAAATGATTTTGGGTACTATAGGCATCTTTAGGTATTACACAGATCCCTGGAAAAAATGAGATGGCAAGAGTGGGCTTTTTTTAATCTGCTGGAATGTTTAAGATTTCTATGCTCAGTCTTTCAATCTGTAAAGAAAGGTTAATAGCACAAAACTTTAAGTAGCCTCCGGGGATTGTACTGCAAAGTCATTGATGTTACACATCAAGAAGATCTCACCATCCTTAGTGCTAGAGGGAACATAATTGTATTCTGAACCTAAGCAGAACAAAATAATTTTGTGTGGGCTTGTATCTCTGAATAATTACCAATTTTGTTCTCTAATGGGATTGCCTGCGCTATTGCAGATGGTAAAGGATTTGTCTGCCAGTCTTTCCAATTATGCATGATTTTCTTTATGCCGGGCAGCTAGTTAGTGGTCAGACCTCCTTACTGTTTTTAAAAGATACTTTGAGATCTAAAATTAACTTATTTTAAAAAAATTAAAAATAAGCAGATACTGGACTTTTCCACAAACACATCAGCAACCAGTTAGTGTACATCTGGTGGACCTATGTTTGGTTTTCAATGTATTATGCATATTCCAAAATCTTAAAGAGTTCGTAGCTGTAGAATAACACTTTTAAGTAAAGTTTATGTACTGTTCAAGCATGCAAACTGACACAGCTTGGCTTTATTGCCATAAACTTACCTCTATTTATATTATATAGGGACATTTTAGCAAGTGAAAATGAAGTGAAGACATTCCACAAGTTGGTTAGAAGTGTTAGAATAGCTTTTTTTAAGAGTAAAAGGAGCTGTGTATATGTCTCTCTCTCTCTCTGTGTTAAAATGTGTTGATGAGTAGACCTTTCTGGCTTTCTTCTAAAGAAGAACCCCTGAGAAATTATTTATTTTACTTATAGAAAATATGGCATAGTTTAATTCCACTATAGGATTGGCTTCACTCCAAAAGCAAGCAGGATGTGGGTTTTATAAGTCTTTTAACGGAGAGTCTACTGTTTAGAATGGATTTGGATTTCAACTTCATGTTATCATTTGCTAGTGTTTGTTTATGCAATATACTATTTGAATTTCCGTGGTGGGATCTGGAGGCACTATAATTTCAGTTCAGCCTAAACATAAAGTTGAGCCTAAAGAAAAGATTGCAGAACTCTGGTATATTTTGAATAGAGAGAATAATATAGTCAGGCATTGCTAAATATAATGTGGGCTAATTAGCTTGAATTTGGAATGCAACTGTATGACCGCAGTGGTGAAATCTTCCACTGGAAAATTTCTCCCAGGTTGCTATCCTGGTTTATCATGAGCTACATTTTCTTCTTGCAACAGATCAGTGGAAGAGAAATTTGATTTAATTCACTACTTTTGGAATAACATTCTGATTTAGGATGTATTTCTGAAATTTAGGCCAGTGAGCATGATCTCATTTAACACAAAAGTATCTTCCAAGTTATGCATTGAAGGATCAGCAGAGCGTTAAGGTTGCTCGTAATCATTTTCTCAGCCTTCTAATAGACCTGACCAAGGGCCTGCATTTCCAGGTATCAATCCAAGACAAAACAAGGAGTCAATGAACATAATGTTTAATCTGCCTAAACTGATGGGATTAATCTCTGGAACAACAATTGAGTCTCCAAAATTTAAAGGAAGTGATTATCTAGAATCTAGCCAGTTTTGAAATGGCAGCAATTTTAATCACTTTGAGGATCAGTTCATTGAAATCTCTTGGATATTCTATCAAGCATTGAGATAATAGCTGTTGTTTTGATGGAATAAGGATTAGCAGAATTGTCTGAGATAATTCTGTTAATTCCTGACTGACAGGACTCAGAAAAATGGTGCTTACACTGCTGATTTCTCCTCTTTAGTGCTCCATGATGATCTTATATAATATTTCTGTAGAAAACTATTTAATGAAATTGACCAACATTTGAGACTAGATCATAAGGGAAGGGGGGAAGCAATTGGAAAGAGTTGTAATTTGGAGATTAGTTAGCAATAAAAGGTGTTTAGCAGCCTATCTTCACAATCCTCTGCTTTACACAAACTTTTTTTTTTTCATGGCCATGTTATGTGATTAAAAAGACGTTTTGTGAAAAGGAAACCCATAAATTATCCAATTAGTTATATCATACTTAAGATTTAGCTTTTCTCTAAATTTCCCAGTGATGTAGCTAAGTTATCAGTTATCTTGGTTGGAAGAGAGGATAGTTCCAGAATGCTGTGTAAAAGAGCCACTGCTGTAGCTTGGAAACAGATTTATTTATTGGTATCCAATTCTTGCAATTAGATTTGAATACTTTGCAGCCTCATACTCTCTCCATTCTTTCTTCACTTCCAAAATATAAGAAAGGACTACTGCCCCAACTATAAGAAGAAGGGCAGAGGAAAGAATGTCCTCAAGACAAGCTCAATTCCTGATTATAGAAATTCCTGATGGCAGTTTTTCTGACAACACTATGGAAATGGTTAACCACTGCATTTTGAGAATTGCTTTTTGATTTTTCACTTTGGCCTACAGAATGGGGCTTTCATAACAGGCTTCCACTCAGCTGCTAATTATGTGCTATGCAGGGGTGGGTTGCTAATGGCACTGCTGCTGGTTTGCTTCGTGCGTGCTTTGCTCGTGACCAAGGCCAAAATACCTCTACCAGTTTGCCCAAAACAGCGTGAACTGGTTTCTGGGTTCTGAGGTAACATAGGACCAGAGGTGGGTTGCTACTGGTTCGCACTGGTTCAGGCAAACCAGTGAGAACTGGTAGCAACTACCTCTGGTCCTATGTTACTTCAGAATCCAGAAAGTTTAGAAAAAGACATATTTGACTCTTTTTTCTCTTTTTGCCCAACAAAAGGTTTTGTCCACCAATGAGTTTTGCACACCAATCAATGATATTCTTTTATATGGATTGTATTGTATTTGGTTTATTCAGGTTCATTTGCATGTTTTTTCTTTCTTTCCAAAAGTGTTAGGATTATCAATCATTGGTTGACAGTTATCTCCATGAATTTATGTGCCCCGCTGTAACCATTGGGATATGAAATCACTGATTACATCTGCACTGGCCAATTTTTTTTGAAGATGAAATTTCAGTGGTCAAAAAGGAAAAAGAGTCCCATCCCCTACGAAAAAGTGGAAAGGTTGTAGCCCACCAGCATATTTTATTTATAGTCGCCTTTCTAACCCACTGGGTAATAAAGACAAAAAAAAAAAAAAATAAGGAGGGCCTTGTATTTCAGATTTTTAATGGGTAAAATGGATGCTTTAAACCTTGGCGCAAAATCTAGAACATCCATTTCACTTATTAAAACAGTTGAACCCTCTAAAATATAACCCTGGCTGCACTTTGGAGAGCACTTTTTAAAATGCTGTGCAAACTTGGTGTGGCTCTTGAGTCAACGGAAGTTGCATTCCTCTGCAATATTGCAATGTGCAGGCAAGCACACCTGCACTGCAAGTAGAATTTGTGCTGTTGTAGAAGTTAAGGAGATGTGTCATTGTAAAGGTTATGGAGATGTGTCATTTCCCCCTTTTGGAAAAAAAAAAAACATTTTTCCACAAGCCGTCACTGTTGATTGAAGGGCATATTAGAGTACTAGTCTTGTATGCTAACCATAGCTAATTTTCCAAGGCACATCTTGCAAATAAATTTTAAGAACACATGCAACTAATTCTTGTCTTTCCTCCACTTGAAATAGCACCAGGGAAGATAGCTTAGTAAATATCAATGTGCATTGATTACGTAATGTATAGGTTCATTACAGTTTTCACACACAGCTTCTACCTCCTCACCGGTTTTAAGAACAAAAAAAAAAAGACATTGGTGTGTGATAGATGTTTTGAAGCTTGATGGTGCAATTAAGTGATATACCACACAAATATGACTAATACTTGATGAATTTATAAACCTTAAAAATAGTTGTAGGGAAGGAAAGGGGCAGGGTTTTTTTTTAAAAAGAAACTTTCATGCCATTTTCTGTACAGAGAAAAATCCTCTCCAAACTATTGTTTGGCCAAAAAACAAAACAAAAAACAAACCCATGTTGATTCTTTTATGTAATTTTTACCACAGAGCATGTAAGAGCTTTGCAACGTTGGGGAAGTGACGTTGAAAAAAAAGGTTTAACGCCTTCCATTCACTGCAACAATCTCAATTAATTGCTAAGGCATCTGCAGTTGTTTTTAATTTACCCCACATACACATGCACACACATAAACACATGAACACCCATAAACACACGCACAGCATCAACATAGAGCTATATGCATCAACAGCCCTTTGCAAATTCCACATTATGTGCCTATCATGGATCTCCAATATCATGTCTTATTTGGCTTTAGATGTTACAAACTGTTAGGATCATTCATAAATAGTAGTAAATCGACTATTTGTTCTGGCTTCAATCTAATAATATTTCCTTGTTAGCAGTAGGCAAGATTTATCAAACCTTATACTGTTACCATGTTTTTTAGGGTGCTGGAATAAACAGCATAAAAGAACAATCAGAATTACAACAGAGAACATGTGTTCTATGGGTACTTGATGCTTTTTTAGCTGTGGAAAATGGGCAAAGGAAATACTGAGATTTATCAGTTTTGAGCATGTCCTGGTTGCAAACTGCAGGTGATCCAATAAGGAAAGTGGTTTTGTTTTGTTCCCATTGCTCTTTTATATCCAAAACACCAATTTTTTGTTGCCTGTTTTTATTCGGTTGGAAGGAAGGAAGGAAGGAAGGAAGGAAGGAAGGAAGGAAGGAAGGAAGGAAGGATTGATTGATTGATTTGTGGTATAGAGGTTTTCACAAGTAGGAATTATATAGATGTTCCAGTGTGGGCATGGTACATTTTAAGGAACAACATTATGTGTAAAGAATAGCTTGTTTTTGCTGACTGAATTCACACATCATGCTTAACTATAATATGTGAGACCTCAATGATTTTGGCTTGCAAAATAAATACGATATATGTGAACCTAATCAATGATGAAAAACATATTCCCTCACATTCACGTTCACCATTATTTACTTCACAGATGTTTATTATTCCTAGAATCACTTTCATTAATTTTTATATACAAACTTTTAAAATAAAACAAATAATAATGAAATACACTCATGATTTTGTGTGTACATGCATGCGTAGGTGTAAAATAGAAGTAACAAATGGCTATATGGACTCGAAAGTATAAAACTAGATCATAGCATGTTGCAGGGAATCAATCTGGAATGTAAAATGAGGTTTCATTCATCAGTGCCAGGTGTAGCTAGCATATTACTTCTTCTTTCATTCAAGAGCTCAAGGCATACAGTTGCCTCCAATTTACCTCACGGTTCTCTGAGAGACATTGGACTGAGAAAGAATGATGGAACCAAAATCAGCCAGTGAGCTTCAATGGCGAAGGGTGACAGTTGTTGTGTTTCAAGTGTTTCAGGGCTTGGTCTGAAGGCACCTGATACAGCAGTGGGATGCTGAAACAAAGAACCAGCAATATTCTAGGCTGAAGAAGTCTCCGCGGTCATGTGGCCAGCATGACTAAATGCCGAAGGCGCATGGAATGCTGTTACCTTCCCACCAAAGGTGGTCCCTATTTTTCTACTTGCATTTTTATGTGCTTTTGAACTGCTAGGTTGGTAGAAGCTGGGACAAGTAATGGGAACTCACTCCATTATGCAGCACTAGGAATTCAAACTGCTCAACTGCTGACCTTTCTGATCGACAAGTTCAGTCACTGAACTGCCACGTCCCTTGTGATCTTGTTAATTATTCTTTATTTCAATCCCTAAGTATAAAAAATCACATGAAAATAGTCGTACAAAATTTCCAGAAGCAGGTCCACAATCTTGCAAAAGATCTACTGCTCGTTAGCTGCGGGGGTCTCATATTATAATATTGGCAGTATATAATATTGGCATCATTTGGATTGTGTGGAGGCCTTGCATACAGGCTGGTACTTGCAAGTAAATTTTCTTATTCAGAAATCTGTGTTCAACATGGGAGGATGAAACTCTTTCACAGAGTAAATGAGAAAGATAGAACTGAGAGTATAACCCCACTTGTGTAGCTGTGGCATAGTATCCTATATACAAGCAATGTGTGCAGTCTTAGGTAGTTCCAGCTGTAAGAATCAGTTTGTATACAGATAATATCAAGATAGCTGTTTCCAATTCTCTTACTCTTGATTCCCAAGTCTTTTTTTCTTAGTAGACATTTTCTGAGTTCACTAAGGCTGTCAACACAACAAATCCATTTACAGTATATGAGGAATAGAGGGCCAGGATACTATATGTACCATGGACTTTAACTTTAACTTTTATTTAATTTATAAACCGCGCCCTCTCCCAGAAGGGACTCGGGGCGGTGTACAGTCATATTAAAACACAATATAAATACATACAGATATAGATAAATATAGATGGAGGAGGTAACATATAAACTGTACAATAATAATTAAAATTAAAATTAGAGATACATTAAAAACTACCCCTAAAAAGCTATCCCAGAATAAAATGTTTGCCAGGAGGTAAAAATGGGACTATAAATGGGCTAGGCCAGCTAATTGGAACAGGTGGGTCTTGAGTTTCTGTCGGAAGGAGCGGAGGTCGGTAGTGGTTCTGATATCGGGGGGGAGGTCGTTCCAGAGGGTTGGGCCCATCACAGAGAAGACTCTACTCCTGGGCGCCGCCTGTTGGCATTGCTTAGTGGACGGCACCTGGAGGAGTCCCTCCCTGTGGGAGCGAATTGGTTGCAGGGATGTATGAGGTAAGATGCGATCCCGCAGGTAACTAGGTCCTGTGCCATGGAGCACTTTAAAGATGGTAATCAACACCTTGAAACGCACCCGAAAAACCACAGGTAGCCAGTGCAGCTCGCGCAGGAGAGGTGTTATGTGGGAGTACCTGGTACTCCCCATGATAGCCCGCGCAGCCGCATTCTGAACTAGCTGTAGTCTTCGTGTGCATCTCAAGGGGAGCCCCATGTAGAGAGCGTTGCAGTAGTCCAGACGGGACGTCACCAGCGCATGAGTGACTGTGCGTAGGGTGTCCCGGTCCAATAGGGGGCGCAATTGGTGCACCAGGCGGACCTGGTGGAACGTCCCCCTCGCCACGGCTGCCACATGGTCATCCATCGACAGCCGGGCATCTAGGAGGATGCCCAAATTGCGCGCCCGCTCCATGGGGGGCAGTTGCTCACCCCCTATGGCCAGCGATGGAGTCCACTGGTTGAACCGGGGCGCCGGTAGCCACAGCCACTCCGTCTTGGAGGGGTTGAGCCTGAGTCTGTTGTCCCCCATCCAGACCCGAACGGCTTCCAAGCACCGGGACATCATTTCGACGGCTTCATTGGGGTGGTTTGGGGTGGAGATGTACAGCTGCGTATCATCAGCGTACAGGTGGTATCCAACCCCAAAACCACGGATGATCTCACCTAGCAGCTTCACATATGTGTTGAACAGGAGGGGCGAGAGGACTGATCCCTGCGGCACCCCACAAGTGAGCGACCTCTGGGTCGACCTCTGCTCCCCTGCCAACACACATTGCGTCCGGTCGGAGAGGTAGGAGCAGAACCACCGCAAAACGGTGCCCCCTACTCCCATCCCCTCCAGCCGGCGCAATAGGATACCATGGTCGATGGTATCAAAAGCCGCTGATAGGTCTAATAGGACCAGGATAGAGGAACAACCCCTATCTCTGGCCCTCCAGAGATCATCCACCAACGCGACCAAGGCCGTCTCCGTGCTGTGACCGGGCCGGAAACCAGACTGGCGCGGGTCTAGATAATCGGTTTCCTCCAGGTGACATGGGAACTGTTGTGCCACCACACTCTCTACAACCTTCGCTAAGAAGGGAAGGTTGGAGATGGGATGATAATTAGCTAGCTCTGCCGGGTCCAGGGAAGGCTTCTTGAGTAAGGGCCTCACCACCGCCTCTTTCAAGGCGGCCGGTAAGGATCCCTCACCCAATGAAGTGTTCACTAGACCCAGAAGCCAGCCTCATGTAACCTCCCAGGATGCCAGTACAAGCCAGGAGGGGCACAGGTCCAATAAACATGTAGTGGCTCACAGTCGCCCACGTAACCTGTCTAAATCCTCGGGGGCAACAGAGTCAAACTCCTCCCAGCGTGGTCCCTCAAGATTTGCTTCTGACATCTCCCCTGGTCCACTGAAGGGGGCCCATCCACTCCAGATCTGAGCGATTTTGTCCTGCAGATATTCCCCAAACTCCTCTGCTCTACCCTGCAAAGGGGCTTCCTGCGGCCTCTGTAATAGGAGGGAGCGGGTCACCCGAAACAGGGCAGCAGGGCGGTTGTCTGCGGACGCAATAAGAGCGGCACAATGTCTACGTTTGGCTGCTCTTAGTGCCACGAGGTAGGTCCGTAAATAGGCTCTTACCTGTGTTCGGTCAGATTCGGAGCGTGAGGACCTCCACCTGCTCTCTAGGCGTCTCTTGTGGCGTTTCATCACCCTTAGCTCCTCGGTAAACCAAGGAGCCAGGGTAGTTCGTTGCCGCAGGAGAGGCCGCAAAGGTGCAACCCGGTCCAAGGCCCTGGCAGCCGCCCTATTCCATGCGGCCACTAGGTCCTCCGTCCAGGAGCGGGTCAGGGCTACAGGAAGTGGCCCAAGCTCCGTCTGGAACCTATCCGGTTCCATCAGGCGCCTGGGGCGGAACCATCTGGGACAATCTGGTTCCGCCTCCCCGCGGCGGGGGGTAGCGCCAGGGAAGTCGAGCCGGAGAGATGAGTGATCTGACCATGACAGGGGTGTAATAACCAAATCCCCTGTTCCCAGATCACTCGTCCACTGTCCAGAGACAAAAACAAGGTCCAGCGTGTGGCCACCCTCGTGTGTGGGGCCCTGAATTAGTTGGGTCAGGTCCATGGCTGTCATGGAAGCCATGAACTCTCGAGCCACCTCGGATGCTTCACCCGTCGATGGCAGGTTGAAATCCCCCATAACCAGAAGTTTGGGGGTCTCAACCACCGTCTCTGCGATCAGCTCGAGGAGCTCAGGCAGGGCCGCTGATGCATAGCGAGGAGCCAAATATACAATCAGCAAGCCCAACTGCCTCCCTGGGTCCCATTTCACACCAAGGGACTCACACCCGGATATCTGTGGCACAGTGAACTCCCTCGGTTCCAGACTCTCCCGTATAATTACCGCCACCCCACCACCCTTACCCAGGGCCCGTGGCTGATGAAATGCACAGCTGCCCGGTGGGCACATTTCCACGAGGGGTAAACCACCCTCGTGGCCCAACCAGGTCTCCGTTATCCCTGCAAGGTCCAGCTCCCCCTCCGAGATCAACTCATTAATGATGGGGGCCTTGTTGACAATGGACCTTGCATTGCAAAGCATCAGCCTCAGGCCCTGGCTCTGTAGGTCCTGGCCACCTAGATTGCGGGGGTTGGTACAAGCGACCGGGCGTGTCCAACAGCCACGGTCTCCCAACCGACTACGAGATTTTCTTCCATCCTCGCACCCACCCCTGTTTAGACTATGTTCCCGCAGAATATTTTGTCTGTCCTAGACCCCTACAGCATAACACTGGGAAAAAAATATTATTTAGCACCCAGACAGGACCTCCTTCTTAGTAGATAAGATGAATTAAATACAAAACTTACCAAAATGCTTTATTGCATATTCATCATTCCCAGAGCCTTGGGCTCTATAAGGCAAGGACATTCATCTAATGGTTATCTAAATTGCCTACATCAGATCTGCCCCCACACGCTTGGTATATGTTTGTTCTGTCTGATTTAGCAATTCCTTTGAAGAATTGGAAGAGGTTATCTATGTTCTCACCAGCAAACACAGGGTGTGCCCAATGATGAAGGGTGTGTGACAGCATAGTTGAATTACAGTGGAATTTATCCCAGAGGCCATAATTGCCTTTGTACTCAGTCAGGGTATCAACAAAGAGAATAACTGGATAAGAATCCAAAAACTTTAGTGAGCAGAGAGTGAGAACTGGCTACCTTTACCACAACAGCAGCACCATTAGAAACAAGAGTTCTTTAACTTCATTATGAAAGACATTTCCTAGAGAACTACAGGGACAGTAACTCTTGAGTGACAGGATTGCACACTGCCAAACCTCCTTGTAAACATGAATAGCACATTTGATCTTATCTTGTAAAATTGTTGATCTTCATTATCTTTTCCATCTTAGCTACCTGAACAGATACAAGGCTCAGAAGGCAACTAAATGAATTGCTTAATAAGCTATGTTCTGTATAAGGTTGTCTAATTACTGCACAGGTCCATCTGGTCTGTTATGCTACAGTTCCTACTAGCCCTGATATAATGATATTTCTATGTTTCAGGTATAACAGGTAGGAACATTTCCTGGGTTGGGACTAGATCAGGATGAAACTGTCACATGTGATTCCCATAAGCTGCAAATCAAATAATATTGTTGAGCTAGCTCTGGAGAGATGGATTTCTCATTACCTGAAATGAAGAAAAAAAATCTTCATTCTAGCATAGCTTTCCTTGTTATTTCAGTGATAAACCTGTGTAAGGTGAATACACTAACTCGAGTTTTAAAATGTCAGGTGCTATCTCGACATTTTAAAAATATTTTCTTTCCCTTCAGCTGGTTAGTGTATCACAGGATTGTCAAACTTGCAGGCTGGATGTGTTACGTGCTGGCCACACCCACACCCATTTTAGTGAAGGGGAAAAAAGTTCAATACATCATGTGATGACAATATGTCATCGTGAGTTTGACACCCTGGTGTATCATAACAGAGCATGCCTTCACAGAAGCCTTCTTGGGAAGAAGTGAAAAAGTTCCTAGATTGTACAGCTTCCAAACAAGCTACAACAGAAAAAGCTGTAGTTTCTTTAGCCTCTCTTGCTAGACAGAAGCCAAGTAGGTATGAAGAAGATACACTAATATGCTGCTTCTTTTAGTGAACCACTGTTCTCAACTATTTAGGCTTACATAGTATGCAAATCCTCTAAAAGTAATGTATTCCTTCACCCTAACTCCTAGGTTTTCTTCTCTTTCTTTGGTGAAGACGGGATCTATGATATAGAAACTGTTGCTATCAGCTATATGCTACTATGTGTGTTTGTTTGTAATCTTCAGATGGGCAAAATTGAGAGGTATAGGTAACAATAAATGAGGGGTATTACGGTTGTTTGAACAGCTCTGTCATACCACTACATATAACAATAGTGATGTGGTTCTGGTTTCCATAATTTTCTGACAGTTTCCCAGAAGGCAATGGGGAAGCTGGCAGGAACTGTAAAAGTTGATTGTAATTGCCAATTCTGTCTGCAACCTTCTGAATTGCAAATACTTTGCTTGTGGAAAACTTACAGGGCGAAAGTAATGAAGAAGCGGACAGGGCAGGTTGCAACTTGCTCTGGTAAGTCTCCCTGCCCCCCCTCCACTTATGCATCCTCCTACACCCAGCAGGAGCTGCTTACCTATCTGTTGACTTTGGACTCACAACTTCCTGCTGTCTTCCACACTGATTTTCTTCCTGCAAGCTTCCCACAATCCAATAAATGGGGAAGTGAGAGGGAAGGAAAGGGGAGGGAAGAGGCAGGAAGTAACAGGGAGGGAGGAATAAAAGAAGGCAGGAGAAAGAGAAGGAAAGAAGCTGGAAGGAAAGAGTGGGAAGGAAGGGAGGGATGCTCCCTGCCAGCTTCCCATAAGAGAACACACTGCAAAAGTCAACAGGAAGTCACAATCTCACTAATGTTTTGCCTGCCTTTGGTTATTCTCTGTTTAGACAAGGAATTATCTCTGAAATGATGACCAAAGGCATAATGGTTCTCTAGTGATGCTAGCTGGCATTTTGTCAATTTTGAGGGCCAAATCTGGCTCTGGGTTCTGCCTCAGCTTCTAATAAGCAACCAAGTGGGAAGATCATTTAAAAAGCAATTTATTAGAGTACTTTGCTAATGTGGTACTTCTCTAGGAAAAGGGGGAATCAGAAAAAATGGCTTACATTTACTTTTATAGTTAGGGCAACAAAGAACTTCAAAGCAAAAGATGATTGGTTTAGAAATGGTCAGCTGTCCAGTCACATCACAAGAATTAAAGCGTTCAATAATATGTGAGCATAGCCACATATTATTGTATCGTGAGCCTTGTATTGTGAATAAAAGTAAAAGAAACATTTTCAAAAGAAAAACATCAAGATAGACATGGGTAAGATACATTCTCAGCACTGCCCAAGGGTTAGCTTGAATATTTTCTTTGTTCATGGAGGCTTGAGAACAGCTAAAATGAAGCTGTTATCTACAATAGAGTTCCCCAGCCATCAGAAGACCCTGGCATGCCAGAAACCGGGCCACGCAAACAGGCGAAGCCCCATTCCCCATGGGGATGCAGGAAGCACGCAAAACTATGCCCCCTACAGTCCACAAAAAAAACCTCTCTCCATGTAAGGGGTCCTTGGTGCCCAAAAGATTTGAGGGCCTGCTGATCTACACCCAACGCTCTCCTGCCAGTCTGGTTTCTGAAAGAGAGGCTTTTCTTGAAGCTTAAGGCACGTGGCAAATTATTAGCAATACAGATAGTCCTTGACTTACAACAGTTCACTTAGCGACCATTCAAAGTTACAAAGGCATGGAAAAAAAGTGTGCAGCATCTCCATAGTCACGTAATTTACATTTGGAAGCTTGACAACTGACTCACATTTATGACAGTTGCAATGTCCCCGGACATGTGATTAACCTTTTCTGACCAGGAAAGTCAATGGAGAAACCAGATTCACTTAACAACCACGTTACTAATTTAATAACTGCAGTTGTTCTGTAGGGCGAACGAGGCAGACAGGGACTGAGGCAAGGCAGGTTGAAGCTAACACAACCTTTATTAACAGTGACAAACAGCTCAAATGTAAAGCAAACCTCGAACCGCCAAACAGAGAAGCAAATGACAACTGACAGCTCTTTTATACTAGAGCTGTCAGACACTTAGCCAATCAGGTAGCTAGATTCTCCCGCCAGCAGGCTGCTCGGGTCTTAGCCAATCAGGAACTAGCAATGTAAGTCAATGGCAGGGAACTTCAGTACTTAACAGCAGTGATTCACTTAACAAATGTGGCAATAAAAGTCATAAAATGGGGCAAAACCTACTTAACAAATTTCTCACTTTGCAACCTAATTTTTGGTCTCAATTGTGGTGGTATGTCGAGGACTACATATCCTGTACATTTTAAAAAGCAAATTTAAAATACAACAAAACCTATGTTGATTAGACAGTGCAACAGTACTACAAAAACCATATTGCAAATATTGCAAAGTCCATCCTGCGTGGCTTTCACTAGTTTTAAACTAAGACTAGCTTGCTCTTAAACCTGACCCTTCTTAAAATGTGGCGAGTCTTAAGCCAAGTTGTGGGTTGTATCTAGACGTAATTAATTACAATTTAGGCTTCTGGAGTAAACTGTGAGTAATTGAAATTAAAAATGAAAGCTTTGACATTTCTCCTTGTGGTTGGACTGGGAACAGGAGTGGAACGGAGGGAATGCCCAAGGACTGAAGAAGGGAATGAAATCTATACAAGTATAAATAAACCACAGCTTACAGCTGTGCCAGGCTAGTTAAATGATTTGGGATTGTGGCTAAATAACTTTTTGCATAGCTGGCAAAATTTTTAGCTCTGAGATTTACCCAGATTGCTAGGCCAGACTCATATAAAATTTTTATTCCTTTTTACTCCCAATAATATATTACTCATTTCCTGCTGCCATTAATAGTGGGAAAACAAAGTTCTACTTTCCACTAGTCAGTTGTATAAGAATAGCAGGCAATGAAAGACCACTGATTCCTTTCTTACTAGGAGCTATTCTAGTGGAAAAAGCGGGCAAAATGTTTTCCATTAATAAACTGTGGGGCAAATCAAAGCTTTACTTCACAATGAAAATGGCCCAGTCAGAGAACAAACTAAAAATACAGGAATTAACAGTTGAGAGCTTCAGAAATATCCAGCTCAGACATGTACCTATTGCATTTTCTTCATTTTGCATTTGATGTGGTGGAGGGAAGCAAAAGTTTAAGTACGGTTTTTCTGTTTATCTCTATAGTTCGCAAAGAACATACACTTGACTAATGTTGTACACTTTAATCTGATTTTTTCCTAATCTCCAAGGAAAAGGAAAAGTTACAATGATTGAAAACTTGCTAATCCCCATGAAACAGAGGAGATTTATTCAATACAATAGAGGAGATTTCTTAAAAATATTTCAATAATTAACAATCTTCAGAAGAACAGAACCACAATGGTTACTCAAGAGATACACTTTTAGTTAGTCAAACATTTCTAGAGAAGCAGCAGCTTTGAGCTGCTGCAGCAAAAAATAAATAAAATAAATGAGCTGCTATATTTAGGCTTTTTCTCACTGTTCAGGTACAGCATTAGCTACTCATCCTTGAGTTGGCAGGAAACTGGACTGGCATGAAACCAGCTGCTCCATTGCTGATCCTAAACTGCCTCTCTTGCTTCTGTCCTTGTATTTGTCAATCCTCCCAGGTAAACCAGACAGGAAACACAAACAAATCAGCCAATTTTACTTTATTGTAAAGCTACATTAACAGAAACTTGCAAGTCTGCTTTCCCAATGTCAACAGCCTGATCGATTAGGGTGGGTCCTTCCTACATTTCTCTGTAATCATTGAACAACTCCAGGCTCCTCCCTTTTCTTGTCTGCAGCTCTTCCCCTCCTCCCTCAAGGTCACTCCCCTATGCCATTACATCATTATGTGACAAATCTTAACAGATTTTACACACCTTGCAGCTGCCTTGGGTGGTGCTAGAAGAAGGAAAAAAGTACTATTTTGCCCAATAGTCATGCACCACTTAAAGTTGTTTTGGCAAGGAGAGTAGCTATATAAATTAAAGCAAATAAATTTAAAGCTGTCATGGGTTGGGGATAAGATGGAAGTAATATCCTGGGCACAATAAAAATAAATAAATATTGCCAGGATATGACTATGGCTCAAATGCATATAGAATTATCTTGAGTAAGTATGGATAGTAATGGCTGTGTTGAAGTTAGAAAGAAGAGAACTAGAAGTGACACAGGAGTCCACGAATTGATAAAGAGATTAGCACATAAGAATGCTGATTTCTGCTTAAGACATGGATAATATTATGGGAGCTCTTTTTAAAAAAAAAACACAGGTAAAGGATTTCAATCTTCTACCCGAAGTGAATGTGCTACAGTGAAGAGAGTTACACAATTTTGAATATCTAGTTAGGTAGTCCAGTATCAATACTGAATACACTGCTTTTTAATTTATTCCTGTTGTTTTGAATATTTATTTTGAAACTTTTTTATATTTAAAAAATGTCAGATCAGAAAACATTACAAAAAATGTCCATGCTCATGTTTAGATGGTGCAAATCTAGACTATAAAATAAGGTAAAATGCTTTTAGCTACCATGAAGCATGGTAGAGCAGCTTTATCAATAGGGCTTGCATTTCTGGAACACTTGCCTTTGAAAGTTTAGCTTCGCTGAACTTTAAAAGCATAGTAGGAGGAACCTCAAGGCATCAGATGAATAGAAGATGCTAGGAAAGTGTTCCAAAGTTTCCAAAAGCTGGAAGAGGACTGAGTCAGTGAGAGCCAAGACCATCGGGAAGTTTTCTAAGTACTGCCTGTGGCTTATAGATCAGAGGGCAAGAACCAATAATTTAGACAAATAAATTGACCACAGTTTCACCACAGAAACCTCTCCCACATCCTTTGGAGATACCTAAAAGTGTTCACTTTCTCTCTGTGTCTTTCTTTTCACACCCACTCAGAATAAATGAATTCTATATTTACAGACAAGACTATTGATACACTGGGAAGGGTGGGGGGCTATTGAGACAAGGCTATTGACAATTGTCAACACACAAACTATAAACAAAAAGTTCAGAAAACTTCACCCCATTTGTTATACCAAGTTATTAATTCATCCAGAGAACTGCCCTTATTGAGTGGAATGGAAATTATCAATAATAGCAGCTTTGGTTACAATTTTGGAACATGACGTTCCTTTAACTTGATGTGGTTTTACTATAATTCTAATTACAAATCATAAAGTACAGCAATTGAGTTGTTTTTGTTGACTAAAAATCTGAATCTAAGTCTATACCTTTGTTGAATTTAAGCATTTATTTATTTGGCTATTTTGCACTAAAAATTTCAAGCAATTTCTGGACAACTCTTTTTCAATATCTCAGACCACTGAAAATCAAAATAGAAGCTTATCCTTTAATTTCATGCTTTTGATCTTGTATGTATGTATGTATGTATGTATGTATGTATGTATGTATGTATGTATATAAATACATATAGAAATATATACCCCTGTTTCCCCAAAAATAAGACTTCCCCAGATAATAAGCCCAATCAGGCATTTGAGTGCATGCGCTAAAATAATTCCTCCCCCGAAAATAAGCCAACCCCAAAAATATTGCAACGTAGCAGCAGCCATGAGGTGACCATGCTCACCGCCTCCTATAACTCAAAAATAATAAGATCTCCCTGAAAATAAGGCCAAGCACTTATTTCGGGGGTCAAAAGAAAATAAGACTCTTGTCTTATTTTTGGGAAAACACGGTCTGTGTGTGTGTGTGTGTGTGTGTGTGTGTATGTATGTATGTATGTATGTATGTATGTATGTATATATGACCTAGCTTTGTTATCAAATCAAGTGAAACTCATTGCCCTTAATGTGGGATATGAAAGATATCATTAAAAATACCTACTTCAGTAAAATGAGCACGCGAGTTCATAGCAATAGACTTTTAAAAATTCATGTATATTTTTAACTTCAAGATCTAAAACTCCCTATGTAAGCCCCAGAAAATGTATAGATAGTGGGAACGGCTTGCAATAAGACCCCTCCAAGAATATTTGCTTTTTCAAGGATGAGGTGTAACTATCCATGAATGTAAACCAGTCCAAGCTTGCCCAGAATATTTATTTTATCCAGAATTTAAGACAGCAAAGGCTCCAGCTTGCCTCAAGGGTGACACAGTCAAAGTGCATTCACAATTAATCAAGAAGCACAGAACATGGCCGTCAAAATGTTAGATTGGATTGTTTCCAAAGTTAGAAGCGCCCTTGATTTCTGACAGAGATTTGAACACGATATAGCAGCAAATTTAAAATCTTTGCTTTGAATAATTTGATAGCTGTGAGTTCATAATTATTGCCTTTGTGGGTTGCAAATTTAATAATCTTGTTGGAGACTCTGCTCTTGACAAGAACTCATTTGTTTGGTGACTCTAAGAAATTGGTAATATTTGGTAATGAATACCAAAAGTTCTTAACTAGCTCAATTAATTTCTAGGTTTTCCCTGCCACAGCAGGAGCCTACTATTGTTAAACATCTATGGAAGCCAACTTGGAATATTAACAGGCTTATTCTTGATACCTTTCTAAGGTTGGAAGCATGACAAAATAATTTCTTTAGAAAGTGAAAGGAAATTGTTGATGGTTATGCTGTAAATATAGCAACTATAAAATGACATTTTAAAAAATTGAGAAATCCAGCAAAATTAGGTCCCCTGCAAATTCTTCAATTCAAGATTGATTAAAATTTTTGAATTTGAAACAGCCAACCACTCTGGCAATAAGGTCAGAAATCAACACGTTTATGCTATCATTTTTGAATGACAAAGAAAATTGGTAGCAGTTGTAAGTAGCCGAGGTACCTGCTAGGATTGGATTATTAGAATAGGAAGTAGGATTGCTAGAATATTTAGAACCTGAGTAAGACTAATTATAAATACTGATACTTATATACCAAGCTTTGCGGTGCATTTTTACATGATACACACATTTTAAATATATGATCATCCTTGCACAGATGAGTAATTACATCTTACATGAAAAAAGTATAGTTCTTATGACATTGCTAATGTAGATATATTTGCTTTAAAAAAGTATTTGCTTTGCATGTAGTGAATTCAATGCATCACAAAAAGACAGCAAGGTGAATCTAACTAACCTAGCTAGCCTATGCAAGGAAAACACAGGTGTGATTGTGAGATGATGGATGATCAAATAGTTAGAATGGTCTTTAGGATGGGGAAGGGAAAGAAGAGTTGAGCTGGGAATGGGGGGGGGGCAAAATATAAAAAAGGAGTGTGTGTTGATTGTGAGCAGTATTATCAAAAAGGAGCATAATATGGCTGAACCCAAATGATAACCCAATGCATAACTCTGGCCTGTCTTGTCCCAAGATGCTTTTTCCCCCCCAAGAGGCAACTGGACTTTCTGGTTTTTCTTTGAAGATGTTTCACTTCTCATCCAAGAGGCTTCTTCAGCTCTGAAAAAGCTTCTTGGATGAGAAGTGAAACATCTTCAAAGAAAAACCAGAAAGTCCAGTTGCCTCTTGAAAAAACAGCACCTTTGGGACAATCATGACCTGGATGACTGAGAATTTCCCTAACATCTGGCCTGCCTTGATAACTCCCTCAGAAGGTAGCCAGCTATGATGGTTGAAAAGTTTTCTAGGATATTCAAATACAATTTGTAGAGCTGACTTAAACTTGTCAGAAATTGAATGCAGGGCCATTTGAATGTGTGCCTGAGAGGTGATAATATTTTTCTGCTTGCGGTTTCTGTTACTTGTGGCAATTTCAGAGACAAACAAGCAAAAAGAAAACTATTAATCTGATTTTGCTTTGCGTCTTTGTTTTCCTATTCGAGTTTTCTTTTTTATATTGTGCTTTTCTGTCCCTTTTAAGGAATTTATCACCTCTATTCTTCTCCACTCCCTTGTGGAATGCAAGCATTTTTTTTTTACAAAGTTATGTCAGCTTCTCTTTTTAAAAATGTAATTGGCAGCTTGTTTCTACATGCTGAGTAGGTGGGAAAAATGGATTGCTGAAGATAAAGCTTCAGGGAATGTAATTCACAAGCAAGAAATTGTCCTTTTCTCGGCAACAGCTTCTCAAATGAAAAACTAAATGATTAGTGTGCCCTTTCCTATTATTTTCTTCTCTGACGTGAAGAATAGCAATACATCAAGTGTATTTTTTTAAAAAAATCTATTTTAAAAAAAGTATTGCGACTAGTTTAATTTACTTCTTTTTGGCCTCGGAACACTAGCAAACAGAAATAGTTTAGAAGCCCTGTGGCATTTTTATTAAAGAAAATGGATTTGCATTTTTTGGTGAAATGTGTTTAATAAATGTGTTTGATAAAATACATAAAAGGTAAAGGTAAAGTTTCCCCAGTCCAGTCATGTCTGGCTCTAGAGGTGGCGTTCATCTCTGTTTCTTAGCCGAGGGAGCCAGCATTATCCAAAGACATTTCCAGGGTCATGAGGCTGGCATGATTATACACCAAAGGCACCCTGAACATGGTTACCTTCCCAGTGAAGTGGTACCTATTTATCTACTTTCATTTGCATGCTTTGGAACTGCTTGGGTGGATAGGAGCTGGAGCAAGTAACGGGAGCTTAATCTATCATGCAGTGCTCAGGTCTCGAACCCAGGCTGTGGCAGTGTCTTTAATTGCTGAGCCATCACATCCCCTTGTTTGGCTTTTAGAAACCATTTAAAATAAGAAATTCTGTCATAGATTCAATATTTGCTTCTGGCAGAAGAGTTACCCTTGTTCATTGATTACATAGCAAAGTATTTGGGGAACACGAGCCCAGCTTAAAATCGCGGTTTTGGTTAGCAATCTTCTTATTGTTTAGGTGGTACATAAGAGAAGAATGTACAAATGAATGGGATTCCATATCAGAAGAGCCAGTTTGGTGTGGTGGTTAAGCACAATGCCAGCTGTATGACCTTGGGCCAGTCACTCTCTCTTAACCCTAGAAGCAAGCAATGGCAAACCAGCTTGGAAATCCTGCCAAGAAAACTGCAAGGACTTGTTCAGACAGTAATCAGAAGTTAACACTCACAGATGAAGAAAAAAGGGAGGGGGCATTAGTTCTGCAAACAGAATGTCAAAACGGGGACAAAGTTTAAGGCAATTGGGCATATTCACATCATCAAATCCCTTCTCTTTTAAAATGTATATTAGTATTTCATGCGTGTGAAAAATAGAAGGAGGTTCAGTTGTGTCTGCTATTCTGATTACTTTGACCTCTTTCTGTAGATGCTGCTGTCCTCAAACATACAGAAGTGTACAATTGGCACACATGATGAATCATGCACAGGGAATGGGTTGCATTCAGGTTTCCTGTTTTTTGTAGGGAAAGCATACATGTGATTAACCTAGGGGCTCTATAGCTGTATTAATATTCCATCATGATAATGATTAGGGATACGGTGTAACATAGGTGGCTCAGTCGATGGTATAACATAGGGACGCTGAGCTTGTCGATCAGAAAAGTCAGCAGTTCGGCAATTCGAATCCCTAGTGCCACGTAACAGAGTGAGCTTCCGTTACTTGTCCCAGCTTCTGCCAACCTGGCAGTTCGAAAACACGTAAAAATGCAAGTAGAAAAATAGGAACCACCTTTGGTGGGAAGGTAATAGTGTTCCGTGCACTTTTGGTGTTTAATCATGTTGGCCACATGACCACGGAGATGTCTTCGGACAGCACTGGCTCTTCGGCTTTCAAACAGAGATGAGCACTGCCCCTAGAGTCGGGAACGACTAGCACATATTACCTTTACCTTATAGTAAAGATTTGCAAAAGGGAATGCGTAGTAGACTTCCATTGTCTTAAATAAAACATATATGAAACATTTACTCAAAATTGGTTCAACTAACGTTTAGCAGGAAAAAATGGTGACAGCCTATCCGACTTTCATTTTTTTTAAATAATTGCAGCTGATAGTGTTCAGTGTCTAAATGTTTTGTGTTGCAGATTGATCACACTTTCACTTCATACAACTGGATCTTTCTTTACAAATGGATTCATCAGAACCTTTGGAAATGGTTACATGATGTTATATAGAATAGAATAACAGAGTTGGATAGGACCATGGAGGTCTTTTAGTCCAACCCCCTGCTCAGGCAGGAAACCCTAAATCATTTCAGACAAAAGGTTGTCCAATCTGGAGGCAAGTTGTTCCACTGGTTAATTGTTCTAACT
This sequence comes from Natrix helvetica, assembly GCF_964273705.1. Classification (NCBI taxonomy): domain Eukaryota; kingdom Metazoa; phylum Chordata; class Lepidosauria; order Squamata; family Natricidae; genus Natrix; species Natrix helvetica. The sequence continues at coordinate 63,454,984 of NC_138551.1, read as the reverse complement.
GTCAGGAAATTTCTCCTTAGTTCTAGGTTGCTTTTCTCCTTGGTTAGTTTCCATTCATTGCTTCTTTGTCCTACCTTCAGGAGCTTTGGAGGATAGCTTGACTCCCTCTTCTTTGTGGCAGCCCTCAGATATCGGAACACTCTGCTATCATGTCACCTCTACTCATTCTTTTCATCAAACTAGACATACCCAATTCCAGCAACTGTTCTTTATGTTTTAGCCTCCAGTCTCCTAATCATCTTAGTTGCTCTTCTCTGTACTCTTTATTGCCTGCACTATATATTCTCATACCATGTGGTTTAGAGTCCAATCTATGAAAAAATAAAGTTACAGGCTAAGCAGCATGGGTTTTTACATTGCGCTAAATGAGAAACTAACACAACACATTCAAGTTTAAAAAGAGGTGGCCCACTTAAAGAATTACACATAGTTTTCCATCCTCCTGTTTTTTGACCTCAGACCTCTCTTAGTTGCACTGTTGGAATACAGTTGGAGATCCTAAATAAAAATGGCGTGATTTCCTCCCACTTGTTTTGGTAGAAGATGAAATTTTAAGAGGTGTGTAAAGCAGCCAGTAGCTTACTGAATCTATAACCAGGGACGTGCGGTCAAAGGAGGCAGGGGAGGCAGAGCCTCACGGCTCTCATCATGAAAAGGAAAAAAAAAGAGAAAAGGGAAAAGGCACACGTGGTCCCATTCCCCGCCTTCCTGAGTGAACATGAAGGGGACCGCGGAGCGCGAGCACTCCGCGGTCCCCTTCATGTTGACTCAGGAAGGCGGGGAATGGGACCACGTGTGCAGGAGGCTGAGGCTGTCTCAGCCTCCTGCACACGTGGTCCCATTTCCTGCCTTCCTAATGACGTCACCAGCCTCACCAGCTATAAACCCCACCGCACGTCACTGTCTATAACATACATTTTAAATTTAAAAGACACCAAAAACATTGTGTCTATATCATTTTCAAGTTCTAAATACGTTATAAGATACAGCGATTTTACTGCAGAATATTCAAATATTCTCATAATCCAGTTACCATTTAGCAATCTAACATTTAAGTTGCAGAGAGAGATGTTTGACCAGAACTTGAGTGCTGTGTGATCTGATAAGTCTTTTTATTGGATTTTATTGGACTTCCTTCCAATATTCCGATCTTTTTTTATTCACTCAACCAGAGTTGAAAATTAAGTCCACTTGGCCATAGTTTCCTCCTGAAACGAAAGATGCCAGATCCTAGAATCTTTTAATATCAGGCTGTGGCATGGACTCAAACCTCTTCTGTTATCTTGATTGCATTGATCTTATCAGTGGACTACTGTTGCTGGATTCTATGCTGGGCGCCTTGCCATTTGCAGCTACTAGAAAAAAAGAACAATGAATGTAAGCTGATGTAAACATTCTGCATGGCTCACAAATCTATTGTACGATCAGGGCATGACTCTTTCTTATGAAATGCCAAGAATTTGCTGCTGAGAATTCCTTATGGTTGTCCAAAACTCTCCAGGAGGGGAGGGAAAAACAAACATTTTAACTACATTAACTACATTCATTTCAAAAGGAAACATTTACAGCACAAAGGCTTTTTTGTAGATTATTTTTTGCAAAGTGGCAGTTTCAGATCTTTGTGAGCTGTGATGACCGTAAGAGCTGATTGTGTGAACTTGCCCCCAGTGAATTTCCTGGAATTTAAAATAGTTGTCAGATATCACATATATCCAGTTCTGGCTATCAGCCCTTAGACTGGACTCATTTAACAGGCTAAACTAAACCTTAATGTGGATTATTTCTTTTTGTCTTATTGTAGCAAGTTATCTATCATAGTTTGATAACTATAAATTATGTGTATGAACTAATGCTAGTTCATGTGTAAACAATGAATTAATGCTAAATATATTTTATAATTCCAAGCAATTTGGATTTATTCAACAAATCATGATTAACTAAACCATAATAGTCATGGTCTAAGATATACTTATATTGAAGACACCTTATCTTTAGTGAATGTTCACTCCATTTACAAAGGAAGGCAGTTTAATCTCTTCATTATGCGTAAACTGGAAACACTGTTTTTTAAAGTACTGCAGCCTTTTGTATGATTGCCCTAATACTCTATCTTTAGAACCAGATTTCTACTAGGTTGTGCATATTTGCATTTGTAAAAGCAGCTATATATAGAGGTAAATAAGTAGGTGGATAAGGTAATTGCATCATTAGAAATAAATATGTCCTTTGTTGCTTAAGTGCATCAGCTGACAAACAGCATTTTTATCATAATTGCAATACTACTTTCATCTACAAAAATGTCATCCTAGCATCCAAAATAGATTATATATTGCAATGGCAATATATAGATTCTTCCAAATTATCATTGCGGTGGGTCCATTTGTGAATACCAGCAGAAAGATTTAAAATAAATACAGCATGAATGGATGAATATGAACTGGCACCAATTTGATACCCAGTTTGGAAACTATAGGGCTCTGGGTTTCATGTTGGGGTTACAGATTTACCAATTTTCTTATCATGTGTTGCATGTGGGTGTAAAGTTAATATTCAATCCTTCTCTGGCAGGATCTACTATTTTATAAAGGAAGGAAGGAAAGAGGCAAATCTATTGATCAACTAAATCTATGAATTTAAAAACTTATGGGGAAGGAAGGTGAGTGAAAACTCTTTCCATTTTTATCCACATGCTGAGAAGAAATGTGATTTTCCTCCCTTTTGAATGTTACGGTGGAAAGAAGTATTCAGATCCTAATTTCCCTTATTCTGTATTGATGTATCATTACCAGATTGGGGGAGAAAAAGATGTCTTGGGGGATGCTTAAGCAGCTACTCAAGACATTTTAGAAAGGGGAAAGAAGCAGAAAGATAATACTGCTCAGCTAGGGGTAGAAGGTTTCTGAATACATGCTTTGTCTGTCTTTTCTTTGGTTGGAAACCAGGAGCTGTTGTCCCTGTTTCAGTTCAAACTGTCCCCTTTAGCTCTTGATGGCTTTACTGCCCTCGCTGCTGAACCTCAACAGATTGGGCTTATTTACCTATTCACACTCTACTGTGGAACCTCATTAATAGGCTTATTAGCCACACCATTCATGTGCAGGAGAACTGACAAAAAAGGATTGTGGCCACATTTTAGAAGAAGATGAGAATGATGATGATGATGGCGATGATTAAAGAAATGTAAAGAGGTTATTCTTTTATTCAGCAATGGCAGGAAAAAGTTTCCTGAGATCACTGGAAGTGTAAATATGATAAAGTTTTTTTTTAAAAAAATACCCTGTTTCTGCTTTTCTTCAACTGACAGGCTTGTGGTGATCGAACCTGAAAATCAGTTCGTTTCAATGAATAGGTGCTATTGATCAACAGAGAAAATTGCTTCTATATGTCATGGAAGAGAAAGCTTATATTTTGTCATCTTTTATGGAATATTTCTTTTTGGAAAGAGGCAAACATATTGAATTGAGAAAAATAACTGTTTCTCCTTGCATTTATTTTAAGCTGAGAATGTTTTAACAATGTTTTTAAGGAATAAGAAAAGAGGTTTTTTGAAGGTGAAATTGGCATCTTGTTCCTTGCAGGTCACTTCCTAAATTAGAAAATTCAAATGTTGCACTTAGAGGTACAAAAATACTGTTTTAAAGCTGCAGAAGAGCAATTTCTATGAATAGGGTGCAAAGTTACAAATCATGAATGTAAATTCAATACATATATTTTAAAATATCGCAACTGCAAGAATAGAAAACCAAGGACAAGGAATCTTAGCTTTAATTCAATTATAAGCAAAGTAAGTTTGTTTTGATCATAATAATGTAATTATATTAAAGTATATGCATGTCCGTCATAAGTGAACCAAAACAAGAAAGAATAAATTTTGTTGAGGGTGCTATTTTTCAACATAGAACCTGTATGTACAAAATACAGCATCTTGTACTGTACTGTAACAACACAGTATCAGTAGCAACATAGAACTTGTACTAATTAAGCTTAGTTTATTTTACTTGATCCTTGACCAATATTGACATGTTTATCATTTATAGTGCAGTATTTACTCAAGGTTTTCGGTGGCTCTAATGAAATTTAGAGTACATTGCTGGTATTTTAATCAAAGAATAGCTTTTAAACAAGAGTAGAATTTAAGTTGGTAATGACAAGATTATAAGGACATTAAAAAAAGTATATGTCCTTTCATGTCTTCCTTTCATTTCAATACAAGAAGTATTTTCTCAATAATCAAGCCATACAAGGTATTTGTCATCTTCTCACCTATGTTTATTTTATTTTCCATTCATTCAGCTTTGATGCTGGATAGATATTTCAAGGTAATACGCAATGCCAATGCATTAGAAGCAGTGGTGGGTTTTCTTTTTTTTTCTTTTTTAATACCGGTTCGATCGAGCACGTGTGATGCTTCTATGCATACGCAGAAGTGTCCAGGAGGGTGAGCGGAGCCTCCCACTGCCACTACTACCAGTTCACCTGATCTGGGATGAACCGGGAGCAACCCACCTCTGATTAGAAGACTACAAGCAGCAAGAGGGGCACTAACCTGTATTTTAATATTGTTCTAAAAGACGAACAATATCAGCAAAGCATATGATGACATTGTTGCTAATGGAAAACAGCTCCTGTTTGGAACAGCAATGATTATGTGAGAAGTAACCGTTGGTAGCTTAGCTCATGGGACTGTTAACTTGCAAACATTTCAGATCAGGATGGTAAGAAATCAAGAGTTAATGGCTCCCGTATTAGTACCCTGGGAGATGAATTGGCTTCATATTATCCCCTGCAGGTTGACTGCTTTTCTTCATTCTTCATGATTATTGTCAGAAGTTATCATATTCTTATGAGTGTGAAGAGGTTCAGATGAATACATTCTGTTTCCAAATGTTAAACATTCACGTGGCAATCTAAGGGAAATGTAGACCTTACAGCTTTCCGTGCAATTGAAACATGTAATTGTAGAAAAACAGATAAATTTCATTAGGACAATATTGTTTTCCCCCTTTCTTTTAAATTGTCTTCCCTTTCCTTATCCCGTTTCATTTTTCCATCTATTTTAAATGTTAGTTTGTGTGACTTAGTTTTTCTTTAAGATTTACTTTAGTGCAAATCGTTTGAGTAATAGGCACAAATTCTGCTTTGCTGCTTTATTTCCATTTTACTTATGTTTGTGAAGAAAATTTATAAACTGATATTAATCTCAGCAATGCAATCTGGACTTTAATTAAAAAAAACACACCAAAAAATGGGTAAAGGTCAAGATCACAGAGAATCAAGAACAAGAAGGGCACCCAATTATAGCTGGAGCCCCCTATGCCTTTGATTGAATGTATAAATAAGGCTTTTCCTATTCATGCTTACCCAACATGAAACAGCACATTATTACTGCTTTCTGAAAAATTCCCTGATCATGTTTTCCATGCATGAAGTTTATTATAGCAGAAAAGCAGGCAGAGCAATGTGATAAAATAATGCCACCAGTTTAGAATCTTTGCACTTCCCCAAGGGACCCAAGTCTAGTCCCACTTGAATTCTACTGACCTTTATGTAACGCCAATTTAGTGCTAACCATTAGCTGACTGGATTCTTATTTATCGGCTTCAATAAATCCCCTATGCTGCAGCCTACACAAATGGTTCTGATTCTTTGTACCTATCAGTTATCAGCAAGAGAGGCTCGATGTCAAAATGGTGGGTGTGACCAGGCAATCAAAACCACACCCCTTTTTAAATATCTGTGAAGTATGTGTCATACATTACAAAAGCCAGGGCTTCATCATCTAATCACACTCCTCATTTTAATGCCATTGATCTCTCCCTTTGTGAAAGGCCCTGCAAGGAACATGGGTGCTTTGCTATAAGTAGAGATAATTCTCAATAATAGCTGAATTTTACATTTTGAAAGAATAAGGATCAACTGGCATTTGTTTTTTGCACCCCAAAATTCTAAGGGAAAGACCAAGCCCAACCTGAACCATTGGTAGCCTCTGAAAAGTCAATTTCCGTATTTTATGTTAAGACAGACTAAATGCAGCCTCTCTTGTTCTAACCCTAGCTATGCCTTCCTCAATCTACTCTTATTTTTCCCTCTTCTCTAACTAAGAGTTTGATTCTTCTGACTGAGAATTGGCCATGCTACATTTTGAAACAAATGAGTCACACAATTTTGTTGATTTATAGTTCATAAGCATGGGAGGTGATAACTGGTTTGAACCCATGATTGTGAAACATGTTTTCTGAACTTGTTGATGCCTTGCATATGTTTATCAGTACTGGTGGAAGGGAGGACTAGTAAGAGCTGAGTGTAGGTGTAGGAGAATGAGAATCTTTTTAGGATTGCACAGTAAGAATAGGATGGTGGGAGCCCTCAACAGAACAGACTCCACTGTCTGTTGGTCAGATTCGTGTCCTGCGGGCTCCATCAGGAAGCAAGGTAAGGTATGTTTGTGGTTGGATTTGTGAAATGATAGATCATTATTTGAGGGAAGTCAATGATTTTTTGAAAGAGGAGGTAGTACATCCTGTCTTGAAAAAAAAGCTAACTCCTGATCCTGCTGTTTTGAAAAGATCCACTTTGTCTTAGGAAACATTCAGTCAATGTTTGGGCATGGTCATGTTTGGGTAACATTGCTATATTAGATGATATTATTTGAGTTTGAATTGGGCACAAGGAGGATGTCCTTGCTGGTTGTCTAGAATCTATCAATGGTTTTAAACAAACATTGATCGTGGTATTCTTCTGGGCTGCCTGAAACCTTTGAGAGATGGAGACGGTGGTGGGTTTCTACCAGTTCGCACTGGTTCCCCTGAACCAGCAGCTCTGCCATCAAGCAGAGAGCGAACCAGTTCTCTGTTGCTTTGAAAGTGGGCCCGCCCACCCACCCCTGGGTTATACCTACCTTTATTTCATCTTCTAAAGCCCAGCTGTCTTCCTTGCTTTTCAAGCAAGTTTTTTTCAAGTGCGCATGTGCGCTCAGCGAACCGGTAGGAATCCTGGTAGGAACCACCACTGTAGTTGACTGAACTGGAAATGTAGATGTCTGGAGCCTATTAAAATCTAGATAAGTAGAAACCCGAACTTAAGAAGATGGAGTTTACTATACATTAGTAAAGTTCACCGGTTTACATTTTTTTCTAGTAGTAACTCTTGATGGGATCATCCTCTCCCAGGTTCAGTGCAGATAAAAGCAATGGTCAGGAAGTATGTTGCAGACCTTCAGTGGTGCATCTATTGAGGTCTAACAGGACTAGAGTGCCCCAATTTCAGTAACTCACAACCAGATCTCCTTGCACATGGATTACTGTAATGCACTCTAAGTGGGGCTGCCTTTGAGGATTATTGAGATGCTATAGCCTTCCCATTAGTTGGGAAGATCCATAGTGTATATGAATACTGCAGTTTGCCATCAAGCTTCTGGGCCAATTCAAAGTGTTGGTCATTACCTATAAAGTTCTACAAGAAGTGATACCCATGTACAATTCTGCCCATCCGATTCAAATACTGAGGGAAGTCAAGGAGACTTGAACTAGAATTCAAATGTCTTCCTCCTATAAGCAATAAGCACTTAGACTTATCTACCACTTTACAGTGCTTTACAACCCTCTTTAAGTGGTTTACAGAGTCAGCCCTCAAAAATCTGGGTCCTCATTTTACCCACTTTGGAAAGATAGAAGGCTGAGTCAACCTTGAGCCTGGTAAGATTCAAACTGCCAAATTGCAGGCAGCTGGCAGTCAGTAGAAGGAACCTGCAGTTCTGCACGCTAACCATTGCACCACTGTGGTTCATGGAGCTTGTATGCCAGGAGGTATGACTATCTCCTCCTCCCTTTCATTCTGAAAAGCCCTCTCAGTTGAACTCTCGGACCCTGTAATTAATTATTAGTGCAATATTGTATTAAACCTTTCCTCACCCAATGCCACTCATGGGCCAGAAGGGCCTTCACCATAAAAAGTTGGCACAATTTTTTTTAGCTATTTGAGACTGCATGAATTTCCGATTAATTCACAAATGAAAACAATTATTTTAGCCTTTGTACATTGCCTAAGATGAAGATACAAACCCCATCTCAATAATAAATTCTCTAATTATATTTAGCTAAAATCTTTTTGACACAATCTAGAAATAAAGAAATCATCATCATTTGTGTCCTATTTCTCTTTAATAATAATTTATCGGAGCAAAATTATTTCTGGCTTTCAAAATTAAAAATCTGAATTTCTTTTATACAGACATTCTTCGGTTTTTAAACAGTGCTGTCCACATAAATCCATTGTTGCCCCAATGCCTTCCTTGTACAGATTTTTTTTTTGAATGTTGTGCATATCTGTTCCTGAGTTCATTGTTGTTTTCCCTAGACAGGATAGAAATGAATAAAAAGTCAATAACGTTGGGCGTGACCCTACCATGAGATACAGTGAGTCAGGCACATAAGCAAGAATTACATGAAATTGGCAATTTCTCCTGAGCTTACCCAACCCCAGCTGTTCCGCTTTAGTTTGGGGAAATAAAAGCATGAATGTCTTGTACCCCCTATCTTGCCATCATATGGAGAAGAACATTAAGAAAACTTACATTGATTGTGTTGCTAGTCCATGTAAATTTTGAACATGCAATGGAGGAAAACCTCCTCCTGAAGTTTAGGCCACCTTTATGTTAACATTACTGATAACGTTGTACATTCATATTTTTCCTCTGCCAGTATTTTAGCAATGTGGAGAGCAGTGACGTACGGTGAGGTTTATGACTGGTGAGGCACTGACACAGTGCTGAGTTTCAAATATTTTTAGACTTGTGGACTTCAACTCCCAGAATTCCACAGCCAGGCATGCTCAGTTCCAATTTAAAGTGACAGCATTTGCTTTTCTCCTTTGCTCCTTCTTTCTTTTTCTTTTTCTTCTCCTTCCCCTCCTTCCTCCCTCTCTCCCTTCCCACTCTCTCAAACACACACACACACACACACACACACATTGGATTGGACTATCTCTCCTACCCCTTCCCTCTCTCACTCACTTTCAAACAAACCTCCCCACACACAAAAGTTGGATTGGATATCTTTTCCAGTGGCTTGAAAGCAGCTCCTCTGCCATCCCCCCCCCCATTCCCCTGCTGCCTTTCCCAAACACCTCCACCATTGAAAATGCAGCCTGCTGTCTGGGTGGGAAATGCCTGGAACACAATAAAGCTCACCCACCACCTCCTGCTGGCAGGCTGGGGTGAGAGGAGAGGCAGAGAAGCCGGAGGGGAGCTGAGCCGAGCCTCCCAAATGAAAGAGGCTGGGGGGAAGTGTGTGTACTATAGCATGGCTCTTTGCCTAGCTTCCTGCCTACTCCTGTGGTCTCCTCAGTGCTCGCTTGTGCTCTCCCTCCCCAAGTGTAGTTTGATTGCAGGTGGAGCCACGTTGCCTTTTCAAACTTGTAATCAGTGAATCTGGGCTAGATTTTTATATAGTTTTATCCAGCTGTGTGTGTGTGAGAGAGAAATGAATGGGGGCCTGGGGAGGAAGTCACTACACTTGGGGAGGGAGAGCACCAGTGAGGTTAAGCAGAGTCATCCACGGTGAGGCAGCAACTAGCTCAGCTTTTTCCTTTTACTTTTTTTTTTCATGATGAGAGTGGTGAGGCTATGCCTCACTTGCCTCACCTGACTGCACGTCACTGGTGGAGAGAGAGAGAAAATAAAAGTTTTGTTTTTTCCCAATTTTCTTCTGGTTCCTTCCTCTCACCTCACTTTGTTGCAGGCAGAATCAGAGAAAGGAAAACTTAGAAAAAGGTGGATCATCTCCCCTAATATGTCTTCATGACCTTTGTGCTTGTTATTGCCACTTATTAAAAGGCTTCAGATCAGACTGTTTTCACAAAATGTGGGGTTGAGACCAGTAGTGAGATTCAAATAATTTAACAACCGGTTCTCTGTCCTAATGATTTCCTCCAAAAACCAGTTCACCAAACTATTCAGAAAGTTAACAACTGGTTGATGCAAAGTGGTGTGAACTGGCTGAATCCCACCACTGGTTGAGACCCCTTCTGTATAGCCACTAGCTTTGCCTCCCGAACAATTGGAAGCAGTTTCAAGCATTCGCTAGATGCCCTTTCCTTTCCTCTTAGCTAGCCAATATGGACCCTTCCCCCCAAATCATGGAGAGTGTTTTTTTTTTAAAAAGATAATTAGAAAATAGATAGCATTCACAAAACCAGATTGTGTTTGGAAGAATACAAAGCCACCTTCAGCATGACTGGAGACCCTGGGGGGAGATGACAAGATATCTCTTTGCTTGTTACTTTAGAAAAGAGGGGGAAATTCAGGAAGAGTCAAGATGAGTTGGGAACCAACGGGGAGCTGACAACCTCACCATTTTAGAGGAAAAGTATGAAAATGATCTGCAATGGTATGTGAAAATGACCTTGGGAGATGGAGGGAAGATCTGCAGCCTAAGCAATGCTCTGATAACAAAATATGAACCTGAAGGAGAATAGTGGAGAGTAGAGAAAGCATCTCAGAAGAGGCTCACCTAGCTTTTTGGAGCATAAAAATAAGAGGTGGAAGGGGTACTTTCAGAATTGCAAGATTTTGTCAATGTAATCCTAGACTAAAGATAGAGTTGGCATTCATGGTTGTGCTTCTTGCCAGGGCTACCTTGAACGTTCTATCCTCTATCCTGCCCCCCCTCTTTTTGTATTACCTCTCAAACAACTATGTAGCCATCTTCTGGAATTAATTGATCCAGTTTTCAAAGACCACTAGAAGTCCACAGCATCATGGAAATATACATGTTCCATGCCAAATGTGCACATTCCTGTACACATGGCCCCAGAAGCACATTCTACTGAGGTTCTCAATGCGAAAATGATACAGATATAGGATTGGACCTTACAATCAGAACAATCTGCATAAGATTTTATTTCCTCTGGCAAATCTATTTTTTCATAAGAAAACTGTACAACTAATGTGGTAGAATAGGTAGCTAAGAATTCTACCCGGGGACAGGGATTGATTAGTTTGCTTTATGTAAATATTTATAGAATTTTTATTGACTATGTGCCATCAAGATATTGTTAACTCTTAGTCACTACATAGATTGTTTCCACAACTTTTTGTCCCTAACCCAGATCTTCTATCAGGGCATTCATCACCATTGTAACTATGTCCATCCAACTTGCTGCTGGTCATTCTCTTCTTCTCTTCCCTTCTATTTTTTTCCAGGATTAGATCTTAACCTAGTGTCTCTGTAGTAGAATAAGTTTTACCTGGTCATGTGTGCCTTGAATGAGAACTCAAAGTTGATTTGTTCAATTATCCTTTTGTCCCCCATGGCTGTCCATGGCATATTCTTTTCCAACACCGAAATTCAAAGGTGTCAATCATAGACGTGCGGTGAGGTTTATGACTGGTGAGGCACTGACACAGTGGTGGGTTTCAAGTTTTTTTAGACTTGTGGACTTCAACTCCCAGAATTCAACAGCCAGGCATGCTCAGTTCCGATTTAAAGCGACAGCATTTGTTTTTCTCCTTTGCGAAAGAAGTTTCCTTCTTTCTTTTTCTTCTCCCTTCCCCTTCTTCCTCCCTCCCTCCCCCTCTCTCAAACACACACACACACACAAAAGTTGGATTGGACTATCTCTCCTACCGCTTTCCCTCTCTCTCACTCACTCTCTCTCAAACACACACACACACAAAGTTGGATTGGAGGGAAGAGCACCAGGGAGGAGACCACAGGAGGAGGCAGGAAGCCAGTCAAAGAGCCATACTGGATCCCTGGAAGGATCCAGCCCAGCTTCACTGATTACAGGTTTGAAAAGGCAATGTGGCTCTGCCTGCAATTAAACTACACTTGAGGAGAGAGAGCACAAGCCAGGGTCCTTCTCTCCAGCCTTTGCCCAAAGCCCCGCACCAGGAGAATTCCTCCCCCTCCCTCCGACCCACACATACCTTTTCCAGCTGTTTCAGACAGGATTTCAATTCTGCTCTTGCCTAGGGTCCTCTGAAGAAGCCCCACCCAAATGAGCGCCCTCTACTATGAGGCAGGAGAACTGCGTACCTCACCTACGTCAGGAATTTTTAGGCTTTTAACCCTTGCTTAACTCTGCTCGAGTGATCATAAAACGCTTAAAGTCAGACTAGATGAGGCATTCAGTTCTCCTACCTCATAGTAGAGGGCGCTTTTTTAGAGGCTTTTTTAAACAGTTCAGCAGTCATCCACGGTGAGGCAGCAACTAGCTCAGCCTGAACTCAGCTCTCACCTTTTTCTTTTTACATTTTTTTTCTTTTCATGACGACAGTGGTGAGGTTGCGCTTCCCCTGCCTCACCTGACTGCACGTCAGTGGTGTCAATACTCTCCCTATCCTACTTCTTCAAAGTCTTCTACATACACTTCCAGGGAATACCATGTTTTTCATGGTTCTGCTCTTTCTAGCTCTTTTGTAGAATAAAAATATTTTATCTTGGTTTAAGTAATAATGAAGCTGCCTAAAATAACAAAAAAAAAACCCCTATTTCATTTTTTCCCCAGTTTCTATGACAGATTAGTCCAGGGGTGTCAAACTCGAGGCATAATGTTATCCTCATGTGATATATCACGACTTTCCACCCTTCATTGTTTAAACCGCCCTAAAAAATGGAAGCATAATCATCAAAATTGTCCCCAAAGTGCTTTTTTTCCTCCCAAAAGGCAGCTGGATTTTATTTTTCCTCTAAGACATTTTGCCTCTTATTTAAGAAGCTTCTTCAGTTCTGACTGAACGTCTCACCCAAGAAGCTTCTTCCGTCAGAACTGAAGAAGCTTCTTGGATGAGAAGCCAAAATTTTTCGAGGAAAAACAAAGCCAATTGCTTTTTGGGGGGGTGGGGGGAGGAGGGGGGAAGGAAGCACCTTTGAGACAACCATGACCTGGATGACTGAGAATCCTCCCTAGACCAATCATCGAAATTATTCCGTGTTATTCCAGATAGGATAGAATATTGCCTTTTTCCACTTTCTCCACTCCCACCATAGGCGGTTAAGAATCGGCAAAAATTTGGGGCGTGTGTCTGCGGGAGAAAGAAAAGAAAAGAAAGGGAAAAAAAGAAAGGGGGGGGGAAAGAAAAGAAAAGGTCTTTTTCTCTCCCACGGTTGTTTCTGCGGGGCCGCTTGGAGGCGTTTTCCCCACGGCGCGCGCGCGCGCGCTCCTTTAAAGTTGCGGGGAGAAAGCGAGAGGCGAACCCCACTTCTCTCCAACGTATCTGAAGCGCGTAGGGGAATTGCTGCCCCGCTCGTGATTGGCAGGAGAGCCGTCCAGGAAACGGCTCAGGTTTCAACTTCGGGGGAGTGACCAAGCGAAGGAGGGGAGGAGAGGGGAGAAAAAGGGGTTTGTTGTAGAGTTGATAAAGCTTTAAGAGTTTGGCGGCGAGAGGATTCTGAATGGATCCCGAATGATCGGGACTCGAAACAGCTCTATTACGTCCTGCTTTTTTTGGGGGGGGGGGGAGAGAGAGAGAGGCAGAGGGAGGAAAAAAGTTTTGGGAACGGCCGTAGCCTTCCTCATCTGGATCTTGGAGCGAAGCGCGGAGAACAACACAAAAAAAGTGTTGGGGTTTTTTTTTTTTTTTTTGGATATTCTGATTTTCGCCTCTTTCTCTCTCGTTACTGTTTTCAATCAATTCTTTTTCCCCCCAGTCTTTTTTTTTTAAACTGAACGCTTCTACCTCCTCCCCTCCTCCTCATCCGCCGTCTGCCCCAAGGAGTTTTGGAGTGGAGGGGAGAAAGAGGGTTTGAGGAGCGGGGATGGAGGTGGTCGCCGCCGAGTCCCCCCGCCCGGGTTCCTTGGGACTTCGGACCGACGTCTTGGCGCGTCCGAGCGTGGAATAAAGTCGGAGGCGACTATCGTGGGTTTTATTTTTTATTATTTTGCAAAGGTTGTTTCTGTCTCCCTTCTCCTCTTCCTCCTCCGGACAGCCCGTCTCCGTCACTCTCCGTCCGGTACGCGCGCCTGGGCAAGGGAATCAGCAGATCGTTTCGTCGGAGCCTTTTCATATAAGGTAATTGGACCGGGCTTGGCTTGGAGATGAGAGGCGCACAGCGGCCGGGGGGAAGGGGAGGCGGAGAAAAGAGGACGGGGGTGGGGTGGGTGGGGGGATCGGCTGGCCAAGACGGCGTAATCCCCCGCTTTCCAAGCTCGCAAAGAGCACGGATCCCTCCAACTCTTTCTCGCTCTAAGCTCCCCGTGCCTCGCTTCCCAACCATTCACTTTGCGCTCGGGAATTTGCGATGTGCGGTTGCCGGTCAGAATTTGCAAGATGGTACATAGTTGTGCTTCCCCCCACCCCTCTTCCCGGAGCGGGAAGAGAGGGGTTGGGTATCCGGAGCGGGGTCGTTCCAGATTTTGGCAGTTTTTGTTAAGTTTTATTTTATTTTTTATAAAGCGAGTTCCGTCGCTTTAGGTGGGTGGAATTGGTTAAACCAGGTGCAGCCCTATTTACCTACCCAGGCAGGGGACCCTTGGGTGGGTTGATCTGCCGCCCCCTCCCCCAGTTGTAATCTGTCTGACGTGATCGAGTGGAGGGGTTGCTGCTTTACAGGAGCCGCTGGCGGTTTCTGACAGGTTCCTTCTTCTCTCCCAACTCCGCCTAGTAAATCTATTTCAATCCCTTTTCTAAACGACGCTGGTCGTGAGAACGAGATTTCACGATGAGGTGGTTTACGTGGAAGACTTCACGAGGAAATTTAAAAAAATGCCAGGCGTGCTGAGTTCGACGGGAATCGAACTCAGGGTGGGAAATGAACGGGCTGCGCGCTCTTCGCTGCGTCCCAGGTTCCTATACAGCACATCGATCTAGAATCTTTCCTGGTTCTCTGGTTTTTCAGCATGGATTTGTCCGCCTTTGGTTTAGCAGCCCTTGAATTTGAAAAGCCCCATTATGTGAGCTTCTGATCTCCATGGTGTTAAGAGTGCTTCCTTCTTCCAAGTCTATCTCCAAAACCTGTTATAGTAATACCTTAATTACTACAACAGGCTTAATTAAATTCCCATAATTCTTTTCCAACGCTGGTTTAACAGAGAACATTGGAAGTACAAGTAAACATTTTAGTCTATGCCAAGTTTTTCCCTGCCCCCCCACTCCCAATTTATGAGTTGGCCTCAAGGGACAGAATCTCAAGTTCTTCCTGGAAGTATTTTACACTGAGGTTTTTAGCTCCAGCATCTGTGTTTTTAAAATGCTGAAGACCCATCCTGATCCCTCCAATGACGTTCCAGATAATGAAATATGCAAGGCATGTTGTAGTAAAAAAAAAAAAAAAAGTTGCCAATTATCATGGTTGAAACAGGATCTGAATTGTAGAACTCCAATTTGCTTGGCATAATGTTTAAAGGACTTTGATTTGAAGAGAAGGGATTTCAGAGGAAGAAGTGGCTGTGGCTTCAGAGGAACAAGTGGCAGCCTCAAGTTACATGAGCTCTGCATATGTCATACCTACATGCTTGCAAATTCTTTTACTTATTGCGCCAAAGACCCAGCTAGGAAAAATGATAACACATGGAATCCTTCAGTGAATGCTATACGGCAGTATGTGTATCAAAAGCATAGATTTACAGGAGCTTAGTAGAAACGTGCTGTAGTACTAATGCAAATCAAAAGCAGAAGAATTTATCCTTGAGGATCTTTACTATTTTCGGCCTCTTCCCTTTTCAGCGTTCAGAATTTAAGGAAGAGAGAGAGAGAGAGAGAGAGAGAGAGAGAGAGAGAGAGAGAGAGAGAGAGAGAGAGAGAGAGAGAGCCTCTCTCACACTCAATTGTTGATATTTTAATATATAAAATGTCTTTTCAAATAATGGCCCATTATTTGGTTGGTATGAAGCACTCTTCGACATTTCAAACCTCATTGTCTTCCTTGTACAAATCCCTGTAAATCTTCTACTTGCCTTTGCTCATTTTCATTTGAAAAGCCTGTTTGGTTTGAATAGGCTGCAATAAGCAGCCCCAGTACTCTTTTGGAATGTCAATTAAAATGCAGATTTCTTTCTCTGATCCAGAGAGGTCTTGGGAGACACACACAGGCTAGTCCTGCGGGTGGAGGTGGGAAAGTGACTGAAAAGAATTTGGGCAATGCAAAACTATTGAAGCTGCTGGGCTGTTTTCCCAAATAACCTTCCAGAATTAATGTTTAATAGTTGATCACTTTGAAGATTATAAGGCAGAAAGAGAGAGGGGGCCCTGGTCTCCCTCGGCAATCAGCTCCAGTGTGCCATCAATTAATTGCTGCCCCGTTAATTGATTATAGGGGCACTGATAACATCAATGCTCATGTTTTATTGCATTACTTAATGCCCAACAGGATAGACAGGCTGGCATATTGATTTAGACAACAAATGCCAACCACTCTGGGGACTGATAAACATCACACACATAACAATGGGATGAGATTAAAATGAATACTTTGGCTTCAATTTAATTACTGCCAATCTAGAACAAGTACTACTTGTTTTCTTGTGCTTTTTTAAAAAAAGAGAGAGAGAAAGGAAAAAGAATGCAGAACTTACAGCTTGAAGAAATTTGTTTGGGCTCCCAACTCTGGGCTGTTCCCCCCCCCCCCAAATGCTTGTCACTTTGGAAGGACACTTTGGGCAGGTATGTGAGGAGGTGAAAATTGACTTGATGAACTGGGTGGCAAGGTGAGCCATCAATCACGAGTGGCTGACAACTCCGCCCAGTGTACGGCTGAGAGGAGAGACAGAGTTCCCTTTCAGAGGGAAAAATAAACACCATGTGAGGCTTTTGCTCAGCCTGAGACTCCAAAAGGGATTATGCTATTGTAGTCAGGGAGCCAGGATTGTGAGGGCCAAAAAAGCATGCTGAGGCTGTATTCCAAACATTGGGATGGGGGTCCGTAATGACTCAGCATAGGCGGTCTCACTTATAAGATCATGGAGTAGCAGTGCCAGCAAAGTGGGTTGGATAAATAGTTTGATTTTGTTTTTTCACCTGGGCTGGGCCCATCTGCTTTAAGCGATGAGGATGGGGGGTGCCATAAATTGGGAGAGGGAGGTACTAAAGTGTGTTGGAAGAAGAGTGATATAGTTAAATCTGACTCTGGTATGAATTTAAGAAGGCATAATTGCTTCCAGTGCCTGGGAGAACAAAAAGCTGCTTTTGTTAAGAGAAAAAAAAACCCCGAAATTGGGTTCGCCAGCCCTTGTCTTAGTTGATACTGGCTCTGCTAAGGGATGTTTGTAGAACCACTGAATTCAGAGTTGGAAAGGACTTGTTTAGACCAGGGGTCCCCAAACTTGGCAACTTTAAGACTTGTGGACTTCAAGTCCCAGAATTCTCCAGCCAGCATCTGGCTGGAGAATTCTGGGAGTTGAAGTCCACAAAACTTAAAGTTGCCAAGTTTGAAGACCTCTGGTTTAGACCATCAAGTCTCACCCCTTGTTATGGGCAGCAATCCAAATCAAAGTATCCCTGACAGATGGATCTCCAACCTTGTTTCAACAAATTGTTCTAACTGATAGGGGGTTATTTCTAGCATTCAAACAGAATCTGCCTACCTGTAATTTAAATACATTATTCGGAGTCCTTCACTGCCTGCCTGCATGTATGTTAGGGAAAAGGTGTTGGCTTTCTTATATGTCCAGAAACTTGAAGAATGCTATTCTATTTGAATTATATCTTCCATTTATTCTAGACTCCCATCTTTCTATTTTGACAGGTACTTAAGGCAGGTACCATATGCAGCCATTACCCTTTCCTCTTCTCAAAGCTAAACGTGCCTAATTCCTCCAGTAGTTGTCTTCATAGGGTATGGGTGCCTTGAATATTGCTTTCTTTGTTCCTCATTGCCTTCCCTGAATTTGTCCAAGTTCATTTCAACCCTTCCTAAAGTGTGCCCAGAACTGGGCAAAGTACTTAAGGTAAGGTCTGACTTACTCACCCATCTTTCAAGTTCTGCAGAACACATGATATATAGGAGACTTATTTTTGCAACTGGGTTCAATACCTTGTTTCTTCTTTGGAAGAGCATGCTAAAGATTGCAGGTGCTGGAAGCGCTTAGACCATGATGGCAAACCTATGGCACACATGCCACAGGTGGCATGTGGAGCCATTTCTGAGGGAAAGGGAGATGTTGCCCTGTCAGTTCCAGCACGCTGGCCTGCTGATTTTTGGGCTTGATTTTCAGCCATTTTTTGCCCTCCGGAGGCTTTAACAAAGCCTCCTGAAGCCTCCCGAGGGATAAAAATGGCCCAACGGGCAACCCAGAAATCCGTTCCTGAATTTCTGGTTTGCATGTTGGGCAGTTTTTCTACCTCCCCAGGCTCCTAGAAAGCCTCTGGAGCCTGGGGAGGGCAAAAAACGGACCTACCTGGCCCATCGCAAGTCGAAAAATGGGCCGTTTCCAGCCACAAGAGGGATGGGGGATGCTGTTTTCACCCTCCCCAGGCTCCAAGAAAGCCATGTGCGCAGTAGCGGGGGAGAGGGTCACACGTGCATGCGCAGGGGACATTAAATTATGGGGGTGGGCACATGAGTGTGCGCAATAGTGTGCAGATGTGCTTTTGGCACCCGAGGCGAAAAAGGTTCGCCATCACTGGTTTAGAAGATTTTTATGCAGAACACAACTCCGCATGCCAATTGTTGTCTATAACCAATATACAACTACAGAGATTAAATTGCTTCCTATATCCCCTTGGTGGTTCAATACATATTTCCTAAGTCTCTTTATGCTTAGAGAAACTTTATGACTGGACAGGCTGATTCAGTCTCACCAGGCTCGAAAGAAGACTTGAGTTCTAGTCGCAGTTTAGCCATGAACGCCAGCTGGGTGACTTTGGGCCAGTCACTCTCCCTCAGCCCAAGCCACCTCACAGCATTTGGAGGAGAGAAGAGTCTTATATACGTTCAACATTCGGAGTTATTTATAACCATAATAAAGGCTTAAAATAAAATAAATAAATAAATAAATGAATAAATAAATAAGAACAGTTCATGAAAAAAAATCCTGTCCTATCTCAGTTTTTCCAAGTATATTATTGGAAAAAGAAGAAGAAGAATGGAATGTGGATACTGCTTCTGAATTATGAAGATCAGCTTGCACTATTCAGGTTTAAAGTAGTACATTAGACAATCAAGACTGAATGTTTTTAGTCCTTTAAGAATATAACATACCTTTCCCCCAACCTAGTGTCTTTGCAATTGCAACTCTTATCATCTGTAGCCAAACTAAGTGAATGGGAGGTTATAGGCAACATCATTCAATACATCTGTAGATACCAAATTGGGGAAGATTTGAAAACAACAACAACCTGATAATGCACAGTATTGACCAATATGTGACAAACCTCAACAAGATTTTGTTTCTATTTCTTTGTTCTTTCTTCTATTCCCTTTGTATGTAATTGATGAAAGCTGCATGATACTTGAGTGCTTTCCTTTTGTGCCCAGAATTATTTCACAAGTGTGTCTCATTTGTAGTGTAAAAATTATTGAAAGAGAAAAAAGAGGCAAGATGAAAAAGCATTTAGTGAATGAACAGATGGATGGATGGATGAATGAATGAAAGAACGAATCCAAAAACCTGGAGAAAATAAGGGGCACCAATACTTTAATGTTCCTTGTAGCTCTCTCTCTCTCTCTCTCTCTCTCTCTCTCTCTCTCTCTCTCTCTCTCTCTCTCTGTGTGTGTGTGTGTGTGTGTGTGTGTGTGTGTGTAAAGCTGTGGATGATAAGATGTTAATTGCAATACAACTGTGAGGAAGATTATCTTGAAAGTCTATGGCCAAGTAACTTGACCATAGACTAAGCAAAGATTTGAAATATTGCCTTAGTCCAAAATTAATCTCATTCCCTAAGCCCTTTATACACATCACCTCAAATAATATTTATTATTGTCTTGTAAGTTAGGTCATTACAGGTAGTCATTGACTTACAACAGTTTGTTTAGTGACCATTTGAAGTTACAACCACACTGAAAAAGTGACTTATGACCATTTTTCACACTTAGGATCATGAACACATGATCAAAATTCAAATGCTTGGCAACTGGCTCATATTTATGATGGTTGCAGTGTCCTGGGGTCATGTGATCCCCTTAAAAATTAACAATAATTTAAGAACTGCAGTGATCCACTTAACTGTGGCAAGAATGGTCATAAAATGGGACAAAACTCACTTAACAAATGTCCACTTAGCAATATAAATGTTGGGCTTAATTGTGGTCATGAGTCAAGGACTGCCTGTATTTTGATTTCCATTACACAGGCTGGGACTGAGATGGAAAAAATATATCTAAGACTGGGGTGAAATAAGTGACCTTCGCTACCGGTTTGCAAATGTGAGCGCGTGCACCATCTCCGTGCATGAGCTGGACCTTCCGAACATGTGCAGAGCATCAAAAATGGGACGTGATGACGTCTGAGCGGGTGGGCGGAGCCTCCCGCTGCCACCGCTGCCATAGAACCTGCTGAATTGCACCATTGATATAAGATCAAACACTGACTTCAAGGACGAAGGGATACATGTGAATCCCAATCAAGGGATTGATTTTACAGCTGCTTTTGTCATCTGGTCTTCCTTCCATTCTGCTGGTATGGGGGTAGAACAATACCTCTATACTTCTCCAGTCAGCCTGATTTGCAATACTTAAATGGAAATATAAACCTGCTAGGCAGGGACTTCATCCCTTGTATGGTCAGGGCAGCATCTACCTTGCTGAACAAGAATAGTTATAAACGTCAGTTTGGCTAATCCTGAGTTCCTGATTTCAGGACTACTCCTTGTATATACAAATGGACATTCCTGCCCACAAATCATGAACTCAAGAAACAGTCTGTCATATGGTAACTTGCTCTGGAGCGGAATCCTCAGATAATTTTGCAGACGTAATTGCCTGAAAGGACACTTTATTACATACTTCCAACCAAGGAAGGCCACCCGTCCCTGAACTGAACATGGAGTTGCTCGATCTTTTATCTTGCAGTGTATGAAGGCATGCACCATGATAAAGAGAGTCTGCTCTAATTGATTCTTGGCCTCCAGCCATGCAAATTCACAGAAGGGCTGCTCAGTCCAAAATATAGAATGCAGTAATTTTGCAAAATGGCACATGATAAGGCTGTGCATTTCCAGAGTTATATTATTTGCTAAATACAATTTTTTTTTTAAAAAAATACTGTACTTTAAGCAATAATCAAAAATTGAAAGAAAAAGAAACAGTATGCAGGAAAAAAATCCGATTAAAAAAATCCGACTTTTTATAACTTAATGGATTTTGTTTCCTTTTTTGTTTCTGGTGCAACAGTTTCCTTGGCAAGTTTTCAGAAGTGGTTTGCCATTGCCTCATACCTAAGGCTCAGAAATAGTGAATGGCTGAAAGTCACCTCATTGACACCATGCCTAAAGTGGGATTAAAGTGGGACTCATAATCTTCTGGTTTCTAGCCTTGTGCATAACCACAACATGAAGTAGCTTTTTAATGGATGGATGTGGAGAGTTTCCTTAGTAAAATATGTAATCGGCTTGCCATTGTCTTTTTTGTTTACCCAATTACCCACTAGGCTTGTATTTATTATTGGTCTTCCAGTGAGATACTAAACAGGTCTAACTCTGGTTTACCTTTATAGATCAACTAAGGTCAACTAAGTGTTGCCATCTGTCCATCTGATTGGTTATCTAAAAGCACACAGAACCTTTAACATGTAGTGAAACCACACATTCCACTTATTTGCCTTATCTGGAGACCATCTCTTAGTCCAGCAATCACTGCTAGTACATTATATTGCTTGTTTCTTTTTAGTTATTTTCAGTCTTGTTAGTATCTTCCAATCAAAAGAGCATGGATTGTGTAAAGTAAAATATGAACATAAAACAAGCATTGCACAGTATCAATATATCATCTGCTCATTACTTAAACAACAGAAATTGCTAAAAAAAAAAACAATTGCAACAATAATCACCAAATATGTGTCTTCCTAAATATTATGGGAGAACACCTTTCCTTGCCTTATTACCAGATGTAACATATTTCCAGAATATTCAGAGAGAACAATTCAAATTTTCTATCAAAAGATCTGAAAAAATGAATAAACTGATAAGAATGCAGAAATGCCACGAGTGATTGTGGCTGTAATATATTTGTATCTCATTAATTTAGTAATTTGCAATCACTGAGAATAAAGATCTTTGATTCCAAAGATATCTGCATATAGGATATAGGATTGCTTTGTACCTATAGAATATATATTTTCAGATATATTCAGTTAATATTAAAAATTGGACGTGCTAAGTACTATTATGGTGTTTACATTGTTTCAGTTTAGAGGAAGCTTACCTATCCACTCTACAGAAACAGAACATAAAAGTAACTTTAGTAGATTAAATGTTTCTAAACTGTATTATTGTAGGGTGAAAATAGTTATCTGTTTAAACCAACATCCATTTCATCCCGGATAGAAAGCTAGCATATCCGTAGAAAAGGCCAAGCTAAAACTATTTATTTATTTATTTATTTATTTATGCCACCCACCCCACTGATACAATGGTGTATTTGCTATCTATCTATAGGAGAGGTTTTATCGCCCTTCTAGTGTTTGTGGAATTTAATATTTCAATACAATCTTAAAGTTCTGTACTTTACTATATGTTATTATGGCAGCTATATGTTATTACGGCCGCTCTGTGATTCCTCGTGGAAGGTAGAATTTAAGTTCAAATGTCCCAGGATTATGTGTGTCTTTATCAATATAACATGGTATTTAACAATTGTAGCTATATTTCTTAAGACCAATTTTAAAATTAGGCAGACGTTTTATTATGTGTAATCTTTGATGGACTGAGGACCTTTGAGAGGAGAAGACTATCTTAGTCAATACTAAATGGATACTTCTTGAACTACTGAATTTATTTCTCTGTTTTGCTCTCATTACTTAAATTGCCACCTCACTTTATCTTGAAGTGTAAACAAAATTGGAACAGGACAGTAGTTGCTTAAACTGATTATGATTAAGGATACATGTAGGGGTGTTTCATAAGAATGTAATGTCATTTTGGTGATGAACTTAGCTCACATTTTCTCCCTTTCTGTTTAGGAGAATTGGTAGAAGCTGGGAATAAGAAGATATTTACCAAGGTTTAAGTGCTGCTTTCAGCCCATGTTTGTTTAGAAGAGTTCAGATGGGATTAAAGTCCACATGGAGTTATGGAAGACAACCACAGACTCGCACTGAGAAGATGTTCAGTTGGGATTCATATTGCCGTATCTGCCTGGTGATGATCACCATGGCTGGATTTTCTTTGGCTAGGCCATCAGACAGTCTAGTTGGTGAAGAAACTACTTCAGAACCTGGAGGTAAGTCCACTTTTCTCTTTTGTTCTGAACATGATCAGGCATAGGACATTCAGATCATACAGAAGCAACTATATGTCTCCAGCTCTCAAGTGATTTTTTTTTCAAAGATGATCATTTATAGAGAGCTCATCAAATTTTCCATAAGTAAACTATGAATGAAGCCAAATATATGTATCCAAAGATAATGCTTCAGGATCCAATCTGAGTCTGACTCACACTTTCGGACTCACGCTGGAGCCCATCTTCAGGAAATTTCTCTCTATTGTAGCAGAGTGGATGGGCTCTAGCACATCCAAAAGACAAAACCTCTAGGCCCGGTTATTGACTCAGATTGAATCCTGCTAAGTAAACTATTGTTGCTGAGATGCGTCATCATCATCGTTAGTTAGTTTTGAGTAAAACAAACATGAATGAATGAGAGAGCGAGATAAAGAGAGAGGGAGGGAGGGAGGGAGGGAGGGTGTGTGTTTCAGGATAGGAGACATAATACAGAAGAATAATTCAAACAAATGCTAACTGTAGGTATAATTCCTGGACTACTGTTTGTGACAATTCTTCATGGTGGCACTTTCAAACTTGTAGATAGTAGCACTTTACTACTACAAACCTGTAGTACTTTAAGAAATCTTGATAACTTTTTAGTTAGAACCACAGTGGCGCAGTGGTTAGAGTGCAAATACTGCAAGCTACTTCTGCTGACTGCCAGCTGAGTGCAATTGGGCAGTTCAAATCTCTCCAGGCTCAAGGTTGACTCAGCCTCCTATCTTTCCGAGGTGGGTAAAATGAGAATTGCTATCAAGGAGATTTTGAAGATCTAATTATTACTTTGATCTATTTACGCCACCGTTTGCTAGGTCTGGCCTAAATTAGTCCTTTTACTGATGCTTAATTTTAAATTATGTGATCAATTACACTTATAAATTATTTTCTAAGGCACTCATTCTAAAACAAAGCATTTGTCTTGTCTTTCAAAAAGCAAGAAAGATTTCTTAACTGTAATAATAATATGGATCGGACTCTGTCCAGTATTTACAATATGCTTAGCTTTGTATATTATTTTCTAACAATAATATTAAATTTTGTATATTACAAAATTCTTATTGGGAAGAGAGGGAAATCCTGTTTATGTCCAGATTTTGGTTTATCTTTTTTTCCCAAATTAAAGTGTTTAGTTTAATGAAAAGGAACCCATAACTCAAAATGGTTATCAATGCTATTTTACTTCTATTGATGCTGAATATTACTAAAGAGGAGATTTTTCACAAAATATCTGTGCCATCTTCACAATAGTTAAGGATTTCTTTATTGACACTTCTTTTAAACCCCTTATTTTGTTGGTCTAAGGCCCAGAAAATGCAGTTTGAGGAACTTTGTGGTGAGAAAAATATATACCCAGGAAAAAGGCATACAAAGAGTCTCATGTAGAATGGTTTATAACTATTGAGGTTTTCATTTTAAAATTCTGTGGATTACTGTTACTTGTTTCCCTTGGATGTAACATAGCTGCTATGTTGCACAGTCTTCAGTTGAAGATTTGGCCCATGGAAAATGATCTTTCTGCTGGCTTTCTAGCAAGTTTTTCTTATTCCTTCAAAGCCACAGAAAAGGCCTGTGGTGCACATGCCACAGAGTTCTGCTGAAATCTAAACAAAATCTCCATGCTTATGCATGCCAAAAAAAATATGGATGACTGACAATACTTGATATTGTTGTAATATTTGTATGAAGAAAGATTTTTTTATGGCCATAATTATTCCGAACTCACAGTTTGACAATCGTTCTGTTTTCCTGTGTTCCCCAAACTGTAGTATTTATGGAATGTTAAGATGATGTTTTTGATTATGGTGTACTTATTGAATGCACATATGTTTTTATTATTCTGTGCATAATCAAACCCCCCTCCCCCACACCTCCAAATCTTCTGAGCCTCTCAGGGGATCAGTGCATTTTTAATATAGTTGTTGTTATCTTGTAGTACAGTGAGCTAACACATTTTTTTAACTGACCTGTCAAATAATCTTGTCAGGGTAATGTTTATGAAATGTGTCCTTTCCCAGATGTCTTAAGCAGGAGATGAGGCCTCTGCATATCATAACATTTCTTGGCTACCCCCCTGCCCTTTCTTTTCTGCTCAGTTCATTAGAATGCAAGTATGATTGGAGTTTTTTCTTCTCATATATAAAATTAGACTTCCCCGACATTTAAAATTTATTCTCAGAGTCATTTAAGTGCGTGTATTGCACTATGCTTTTCTAGAAAAAGAATATTACCGTAGTATAGAAATTATGCACTGCCCCAATAAAACAGTGTTTTCTTATGTGGACTTTTTATGAGAGTTTACTATGTTATTATGTCATTTGACTTCTGGTGGTTTACAAATGTAAGAAGGTATTATCAGGTGAATCTCATAGTTGCTTGTTTGGAGATTATAGCAGATCTCCACATCTTGAGGTAGAGCTATTTTTCCAATGAAAGTTTGGACTTGGTATCTTTTGTGTCCAAAGCCTGTACTTTTCTACTCACTCACAGCTCTTCTTCAGAGTTGCTTCCTGCTTCCTGCAATCTGGCAGCCTTCAGAATCCTCATTCATTTCTTCACATTTACTTTACCTAGTATTTAATACAGCTCTGTATATGTTTCCTTATGTGTATCAGCTAGAGTGAGACACAGTGGGAAAAAAGTGTGGAACTCACATGGAAATTAATCTAGCAAAAGGTTTGTAGAATTATTCTGATGTCCTTTGGAAAGGGACAAAAATCTATGCCAAATGTGTTTTATGATTGGATTGAAAACAATAATATCCTGGCTGAAGAATAGGCTAGAAGATCTACCAGGACCAAGTGATAATCCAACAATTCCTACTAGTGGAGAAATACACCTTTGGATCCTTTATGCAGCTTTCGTGGATTTCAAATCTGCATTTGATTCCATATTGAGATAATTATTTTGGAATGAATTGCTATCTACCAACATAGATACAGAATTACTTTTACTAATATACTTGGTAACAATACAAACCTGAGGGTAAGATGTGATTCCCCAAGGGCAGCTAACCAACTCAAAATTTAACAGCATGAGGAGTAAAGCAAGACTGTGTCCCCATTCTATTACTCTCCGCTCCAAACTCTGCTACTCATCATTTCAAGGACGGTAATTTTCAATCACCAAAATTAGTTCATAGAGGGACCCGTTAGTCCTCCTGTATGCTGACAATATGGTTATGTCATGACCTTTGCAAAGATGCAAAGAGCCTTGAGATCCTTTGCTCAACATTATGAATTGTGATAAATTATCCCCTCCCCACAAAATCCTGCAAGTTCTGACCTTTAACAAAGGACCTAATATTTATCATTGGTATAGCAATGACAATATTTAGCAGGCCAGATGCTTTAATTACTTGGAGTTACTTTACATTCTTTGGGATACAGGGACTTACACTTGGGTCTTGTTATAAGTTGTTCAGAGGAGTGAAACAGATGTATTGTTCTTTTATCTCATTAAAGGTGTCCATTAAAATGTTTTGAGGCAAAAGCTGTGGCACAACTATTATATGGGATTCACTACTATAACCGCACCCCCAGGGGTATTGTCTTAAATTCTTAAGATCATGCAAGGCCCTAGATGTGTATTTAATTCAGCTTTAAGACTATAGATAGGAATTACAAGGATAGAAGTCAGGATCTGGATGGTTATTTTTAATTATTGGCTAATTAAAGGCTACTCTTTAATCCAACAGCCTGACATCCCTCATTAACAGAAATAGCTTCCAATCTACCTAGAAAATATCCATTACAGAAAATCTGGCAGCCTTGATTTTTCTAATGAGGCAATACATAAGATGGAATATGGCCAAGCCAAAAATAATTAAATCACTTAAGGAGAGGAATCTTGATACAGGATGGAAATACGACATTGCTTTAGCACCACGGCTACATAGGTCTCGGACACTGACTTTTATGACTAATGGTACATCACTTTAAAGTAATTATTACCCATCATGTTGCCAAATTTTGCCTCATGCTACAAGAGCAAGACAACACAATATTGATCCACAGCACTACATTTTGTTATATATCTATGGAGATTTCAGTCATCCAGGTCATGGTTGTCCCAAAGATGCTTTTTCAAAAGGCAACTGGACTTTGTTTCTCTTTTAAGAGATTTCGCTTCTCATCCAAGAAGCTTCTTCAGATCTGATGTATTTTGTTGATTCCTTTAAAACTCTTCCTCCCTTCCTTTCTTCCACTCCAACTCATATACTGGTAACTTATTTTGTCTGCCATCTTTAATATGCCCTTTGTATCTGCGTGTGTGCATGCGTGTGTGTGTTTGTGTATACACATATATTACATACACTTTTTATTTATTTAAAACATTTATAAAGCTACTCATTTTCTAACCAACTCTATGTATGTATGTATATGTACACATACTTTGCTTGCTTGTTTATTTTATTACATTTATTTTATTTATTAAACATACGGTACCCATCTCAGCCATCTAGACAGCTTATAAACAATAGACCTTAATAAGATTTACTTACCAATCTTTGGGAAGAGAATAAGAGAATAGTCAATTATGTGTTCTGGTTTCTTTCTGCCACTGTGAGGTCTAGCATCCAAACAGCTAGTCAGCCAGCACTTTCTCTAACTTTGGCTCGATCTCTAGTTCCATACCTACAAATATCTAAATGTGTATGTGTGTGTCCAGTGTTTTTGGGAGGGGAGGGAGGTATATAGTTCTCATATTCTTAATTGTATAGCATGATTTATTCATGAACTGTTCTTATGCATCCTCATCATCATTAAAGCAGAATGCATGATATTATGGAATACGACAAACTATTTTAGTAAAAGGGGCAGGGGACCATTTGTTGGCATCACAGTGGGATTATACTATTAATGTCATTTCAGGGAAGATTTATCTTCTGTTCAGAGAGTGTGCTTTCAAAGTACATTGCCCCTGGAGTAGATATTCACTGTGTCAAATTGAGATCTTACAAGCATATGGAGTTACTGAGAAAACATCTGTTTCTTTTCCTGGGGTAGAACTTATATTTGCATATAGAAAACCATTTCAGATTGGAACAATGAAGAATTACTGGAGGAGAAAAAAAAGTGGATGTGTGTAATGAGATAATAGGAATGTTTATGTGGCAGATGGGGTGGAGTTATTGGGGGACAGGCAGTGATAATGACATTTTGTAGAAGAGAGCTTCTTTTATTACACACACAGACACACACAGACACAAAAACATACACACATCAGATATATTCCGAAGCACACAAACAAGTGGAGTCAAGCCCCATAGCGCAATCACAATATGTTTTATTAATTAATATAGTATACTGAAGCATGTAGATATATGCATACATGTTCCTATATAAATATACATATACACACACACACAAAAATGTTGCTCTTTTATTATTGCCATTTTGGGTTTTTAATGTGATGAAAAATACGTTTATATGCTGGGGAAACTGAAAGACCTTTCAGAGTTTCTTAAACCATATATTTGTGTAAGATTACAATTTCAGAATCAGTATTATTATAAAGAAGCTAATTTATTAAAAGAATTAATGGTGGAATCTGGTGCATAGGCCAAAGAAAGTATGCCAGAGAAATAGAATTTCACAGATTTAATCTGAACAGTCACAGTATTGTAATTCCTCTAAGGTTATATTGGAATTACATGCACTTTTATCTAATAAACATTATACCCATTTAGCATCATTATATCTTTATTATTTTTTACTCATTATTTATTGCATATATTTTAGTTCATTCAACTCTCAAAGCTCTGAAAGGTTTATACTAATCAGTGGTTTTAAACATTGTGTAACTACAAGAGAGTCAAGAACAATATGAGCAACAAACAAGATCAAAAGCTCTTTGATGAAAGCAAACTCAACCTAAACTCATATTGTAAAAAGGGCATGTTAATACATATCTGTTAATACAACACTTAATTTAGTTAGTGAGTGTTTAACAGGTTAAATAAGCTAATCCATCTTGGAATTGTACTTGAATTGTAAATTCAAAATATAATAAATGAAATTGAATGTTTAGGCATTTGGTATTCTGAACGTATTACAATTAAGGAACTTCACTTATGCCAGGAGTTTTAAAATAGATTTTTAACTTAATCCTAAATAAGAAAGTGCAAATATACCCAGGGTTAGAATGATTGCAAGCAGCCTTTTCAGCTTGGGTTTAAAGACATCTCTAGTGTTTTGAGAAAACTTGAAAATTACAATATCTGACCACACACATATATTTTCATTCAGGAATGATTTATAGAGTCTACTTAATTCACCAAAATTTCAGATATTGCGGTATATCAAACCCTAAAGATACTATGGGAGGATTTGAACCACCTTATTCATTCTTTCTTTGCTCGTCTTCTTTCTTTCTTTGTTTGTTTGCTTAGATTAGACATTGATGAAATCTTGTTTCAAGAGCAGCCCTCGGGCACTGCTAGCATGCACCTGATCAATCATGTTTGCACTCTGGTCCATGTTTGTTGGGAGCATGCCACTGCATTGTGTAGAGCTGAGTGTGTTGCTAGGTGTAGCCCAAATACCCTTAGTGCTATCATCACAGATTGCTCATTGTTCAAGAGTGTTTTATGGGTAGCATAAATAATTGCTAAGGCTGGTTACATGTCGTTTACAAATTCCCAGTTACAGCTTTTATTTTATTTCCTGTTGATTTTATTAGTATACCAATAATCATATTTTTCTTTTAAATTGTATGCTTAATCAGTGTAATCTATCCCCCCTCCCCCAATAGTCAACTTGCCAACTAACTTTGTGTAGATAATAAA
The DNA here is from genome assembly GCF_964273705.1 of Natrix helvetica. Lineage (NCBI taxonomy): Eukaryota > Metazoa > Chordata > Lepidosauria > Squamata > Natricidae > Natrix > Natrix helvetica. The sequence continues at coordinate 63,424,843 of NC_138551.1, read as the reverse complement.
GCAAAGTATGTTATGCAAGTACAGTATCTTATTAGAATTTTCCTAGATGTTGTAACTAAATGAATATGACATACATATTTTATGGATTGGGAAAATAAGTAGAAATAATTTTATGTAATCAATTCATTTGATACTATGTTACATTATGATGTTTAACAAGCTACCTGTAGCTGAACTGTAGTGGTCCAATAATGAAGAAGAATGTAGCAAGTACATCATTGTAAGTATTAGGTTTTCTCAGCTCAAGGTAAAGATGGCAAGACCCTAATATTGATTCTTGCCAACTGCAAAATACAACGTGTTCTAGTTCTTTAGTTCAGCATAATATATTATACTACTACTAGACATGTACTACTGGACAACATTAGGATGGCATTGCCTCAATGGTTAAAAGAGCTGGAAAACTCAGAAGCTGGGTTCGAGACCTGAGCCCTAAGTGTTGGGGTGAGCTCCTGTTACTTGCCCAGCTCCTGCTTACCTAGCAGTTTGAAAGCATGCAAATGTGAGTAGATAAATAGGTATCACTTTGGTGGGCTAGTAACAGCTTTCTGTGCACTGGCGTATAGTCATGCTGGCCACATGACCATGGACATGTCTTCAGACAAACTTGGTCCCTTGACTAATAAATGGAGATGAGCATCACCCCAAGAGTTGAACATGATTGGACAGGAGAAACCTTCACCTTTATTATAGTAGTAATTTCTATAACTTTTCCTATCCAGTTCTGAGTTCCAGTATTTTTAAAAATGATTAAAGGAACTTGGAAGACTAGGATCGAATATCCACTCAATTGGGTGTCAGTCACTATTCTCAAATCAAGTACTCAGTGTTATTCTGGAAGATAAAAAGTGAAGAGTTCTCCATGTACAGTATATTTTAAAAAGTGTGTGATATGTGGATGCATAAATTTAATAAATTAGTAAACAAATGTGAGAGCAAGTTATTCTCAATAAAATCCAGTCTGAGTTCTTCCCTCCCCCCGTCTTACTATTGTAGTTTATCATCATGTATATTTTTCTTCTATTTTACACTTTTGACATATACAGACATATTTTAAATAGAAAGTTGGCTAGCATCGCCCTTGCACTTGGGGCTAATATTGCTATCTGGGGATAGAATAGAGGCCAAGAGATTCTATTCCGTCATTTCTCCTTTGCATGAAGCATTGTTCTTTCTGAACCAATATTCTTAAATTTATGAATTTCGGTATTATATGTGATCACTGTTGATCAGATCACAGAGGATAAATTTTGATTTTTGGCAGCTTTATGATTAGGAAAATCGCCTTTTAGTATCTTATTTTTTTCTTAGAGGAAATCTGATACATACATACATACATACATACATACATACATACATACATACATACATACAATTATTTAATCACTATTCTCTAGCAGTGTTATGTGCCTTGTGACTCAGGGAGAACTTCTTAAATTTGAGTCACATTCTTGCCATTCAGAGAATACTAATGAAGTTAAACCTTAATGATGGGAGGTTTTACTGAGGTCCCAGGTTGAAAGGCAGCTGAGTTGAACTGAATAATTAGTTTGTACATATAGTTGATAAATAGCAAGCTCTCTGATGACCTTTTCTCACCTACGTTGTCTGTAAGGAAACCTGCTGAGCTAGTTAATTTGGTCTCTGTTTGGCATTTAGCTTCCTTTTCTCTTTACAGCTGATGTTCAGTCTAACTATCCCTTGGTTTTTAAATAATACAAACACTATTTTGAATTCTGTCATTTTGTTAAAATGTCATTTAAAATCCTCTTCCCCAGGGACACCTTAATCACTTAGCTTTAGGTTGAGTATTGACTCATTTCAGTAAAGTAATAGGTTTTGTACTCTGAACCAAAGTACCCAAAAGTTAATTGGCCATAATCCAGCATGCTTTGTTTTATTATGAATGCTCTAGAAGTGAACATAGGCAAAGAGTGGGTATGAATTGTTATACCGAGGAACTGAAACCAATTAACCATCAGGCTTTAAAAGTAAATATTTGTAAAGATCTTTTCCCCCCCTGAAGAGATTGAAGATACTAAATTACAGGATTTTGAGGGACTTGGTTGTGTATTTGTCAGACGCTGTTACAATTGAAGCATCTGTCTCTCCTTGTCCATTTATTCACTTCCTTTTTTTAGTTGCTAAGGCTTAATGATGATTACATGAAGGAAATAAGGTAGGTGACCATCAGGGAGAATTTTGCTAAAGGGAAAACTATTGAGTAATAGCTTCTGCATTGAAGCTCGTGGATGCTACACATTTTTCCAGCATCACCTATTAAACTTTTTCTTCATTTAGATCAGGGGTGTCAAACTCGCATCGTCATGGCAGCGTCACATGACATAGCATAACTTTTTCCGCCTTCGCTAAACTGGGCATGGGCATGGGCATGGGCAGCGCTTGATGCATTTGATGCATCGTGCATAACATGATCTGTATTTTCTGAGATGTTTAGCCAAGTTGAAGATTATCAGCCTGGATGGGTATTTAAAATGTGGGGTCTTTGGTGCTCTCTGAGCTTGGTTGTTTTCTTGCCAATGTTTCATTACCCAAACTGGCTAATATTATCAGGATTAGCACTGATGATGTTACCTACTTTGGGTAATAAAACATCAGCAGGAAAACAACCAAGCTCAGAGAGAATGAAGGACCCCACATTTCAACCCTGAGCTACAGATATTCTTCTGCTCATGGAAACAACAGCTATGTCTAACTGTAGAAATGTTCACTTTATTCCCTGAGGTCCTGTGTATCTTATTTACTCATAATCCTTTGCTCTTTACAGCAGTCAGTTTACCACAATGATGGGGGTGATTTGTATGGTGACACCATTGCACAAATATCCTAATTACATACTTGTGTCATCGGATGCAAGTATATATATTATGACATTTGAAATGTGCCATCATTGCACGTGTCCTCATTTGCCTTAGCGATCCCCTAGGATTGTCATGAGTCTTTATGTATTCCTTTAGGGGTGGACTAGAGGTGAAGACGCTGGTCTCCTACTCAGAAGGTTGAAAGTTCAATTCTAGGTAGCAGCAGATATTTCTCACATAAGGTACAAACAAAAGATATCTGCTATGAGCTCAACATTGGGGTCATAAAAACAAATATTTTTAAAATCAAGAAAATGATTTTTTAAAAATAATAAAACTCCTTATTGTAGTTTGGAAATGTGGTGTTAGCTTTCAATAATGATTTGCAAGTACTGTAAATTTAAGCTACAGATACTGAAAATATGCTTTCCATGAAAATTCTAGCAAGAGAATGCTTTAAGAGAAGCTGTAGCTATGTCAAAACTAGGCAAGAGAGAATTAAAATAGTCCAATAATAAGTGCAATATTACAATATTTTCTAGTCTTTGGTTTTCCAAGTTTGCTAAAAATATTTTAATCTCCTTTCATTTTTAATATTTCATTTCACTTCAAAAATATTAAATCCCTCCTTAAATATTTTATTCAGAAATGCTTTTTGCAAAGAAATTACGTGTGTAATTTATATTGAATAAAATATCTGGGAAACTTTTGTTTTGAAAATGTTAAAAGATTGTAGTGCAATGTTTCTTTCTGATCTTGAATTAATGCCATGATACTATTTATATGATCATAGGAAGGCATCCAACTTGTCCCAAAGCCAATTAATTAAAATACTTCCTTGTACTTACATTGATGTATTGAACAGCATTTCAGAATAGCACAATAAAGGCCATGGTTCTGTGTACACATACTTGGGAATAACAACATTAAACTTAAAGGAACTGTCTGAGTAAATTAGCATTGAACGTCACTGTTCAAGGATACACAATATGCATAGACACCTACAAATACAGGCTACATTTTCATAACCAGCATTTGCATTTTCTGAGTTGGATGAGCACATCTTTCTTTCTCCAGTCCTGGCCACTTTTTACGGAGGCACGATTGAGAGCATTTTAACAAACACTATCACTGTTTGGTTTGGTGGCAGCAGGTCCTCAGATAGAAAGTCCATTAAGAGAGTAGTAAGGACAACTGAGAAGATTGTAGGAAGCTTGCTTCCTGTTATTCAGGATTCTGCATATAAGCACTATGTGCTTAGAGCTTGAAGCATTGTTAGACATCCCACATAGCCACTTCACGGTCTGTTTCTGTTGTCCCATCCTGAGAGGAGGTTTCGAAGCATTTATAGCAGGACTACTAGATTCTGTAACCACTTTGTTTCTTATGCCATCCGTCTTGTAAATTCGGATTATTATTTTTTTGTCATGTATATGTATACATTCAAACTAGACTGTGATGTTTCTCTGTGTCATATGTATGTGTGTGTATGTGGATATATGCATAATGTTTATCCTTTGAGAGCTGAAAACAACAAATTTTCATTTTAATGTATGCTACTTAGTATACATTTAAAGGGACAATAAAGTTCTACTCCTCTCCATCCATCCCATTCTATTCTATTCTATTCTATTCTATTTTATTCTATTCTTACTGCAGAGGAACAGGTATGAATTATGTATTATGTATTTAACAGTTATTAGAACTGTAAGATAAATTGCTTATTTTTGTATCCAGCAATCAAATAAATTATTAATAGATTCAGTTTTTAATACTGAAACTACATAGTTTTGGAGCTTAAACTATTTTCACCTAATCATAACTACCATTTTGGGGAGCAAGTAAACTTGCAAGCCTTTAGATAAATTGAATGAAGGCTGCTTTTAACTTCAAATTTCCTAATTTGATACCACGACTAAGGAACAAGTCTAGCATTTCTAATGTATTCATACTGGGACTAGCTGCAGTGAGTGAGATTACTGGAAACATATTTTCATATATGTTAAATAATATCTATTTTGTAACTACCCTGCCCTATCCTCTTTCTTGGGTTATCAGCTTTTGCTCTGAGGGCTCTACGCAGTGGAGATGGTGTAGAGATGTCCTACTACCTTTTTATAGGACACATCTTATAATACACTTGTATTTCATCCACAGTCCACTATTGAGGGAACCTAATTCTGCCGTTAGCTGTTCCAATTTCAAAATAGTGTTTTAAGTTTTCTCCTGATTGGTTTGTCTTGGCATACAAATGATCTACAATGCCTCATTCACAATCTTCAGTGGTTGGCACCTGCCCGGCTCCCATTGGTTGATTAAGGCAACTGTGGGCATGTCTGTCCCTCTGGTCTGCAGGCCTACAGTTCATGGCCATTTTGTTTAGGCTGCAGGATAAATTAGATCACACAGGCATAGAATCCTTGATCTTAATATCTGCAAAGTCTCCTTTGCTCATTAAGTGGGCTGTTTGTACGCCCTGGTAGGCCAGTCTTCTGAAAGACCACTAGTTTGGTTATGAAACATGTGTTCAGAAGTCTTTCTTGTAGATTTGTCTGATTAAAAAAAGGGGGGGGTATTGCTAATCAATTTAAACTGGGAAAAATGTAGTATATAAGAGCTTCTTCTCATGTTGATAAAAGTGGTATCCATTATCAAAACAATGAGCCGATGGAAATTCTACTCCTTCATAAGATGTAGATATTTAGCCCTTTTCATTGAAAGATCAGGAGGAAACAGGCAACTTTTGCCATCTTGAAACTGTTTAGGTGTCTCTTTTGAAGTAGAAGAATTTCTGGAATTTTGGAGTTGCCTTATATTCTGACACACACACACACAGAGAGAGAGAGAGAGAGAGAGAGAGAGAGAGAGAGAGAGAGAGAGAGAGAGAGGGAGAGAGAGAGTGAGTGTTAAACAGAACTTGTACCATGATTTAACTGTGGGGAACAAAGACTGATATTCTGATGGTTCTGTCCCAAATTAATAAATGAAACATTTTCTTTAGCATTTATTGAAGAGGTTTGGCAGGTTTAGGTTAAACTGACTAAAATTCTCCTGGTTTCTACCTCTAGTTGAGGTGACAGAAAGTTGAGTAAACCTGTCTTAATAATTTTCTGGAAGACAGCTTGATAGAATAAAGGACAGATGATGATAAATGGAAGGGAAGTGTCTCAAGACTCTACACACATTTCTTCCTGCTTTACTCTCCCATTCTTTTGTCCAACTACAGGTAGTCCTCAAATTACAACAGTTGATTTAGTGACCATTCAAAGTTACAACGGCACTGAAAAAAGTGAGTTATGACTGTTTTTCACACTTACAACTGTTGGACCATCCCCTTGGTCACGTGATCAAAATTCAGATGCTTGGCAATTGACTCATATTTATGACTGTTGCATTGTTCTGGAGTCATGTGATCCCTTTTGCAAACTCCCGACAAGCAAAGTCAATGGGGGAAAATTGGGGGGAAATTCACTTAATAAATGTGTCATTTGCAACAGAAATGTTGGGCTCTATTGTGATGGGAAGGACAACCTTTGATTTGTTTTACTCTTGGAAATAGAACTGCTTCCAGTGTTGAGAAATAGCCCAAATGACAGGTGACCTCTAGAGTATTTTAGAAATGGGGCCTTTCTTGCATTATTGCAGGTCTTTTTCATATTAGTATTTTAGTTGTACTATTTTATTTTGGCTAAGAAAAATAATCTATTAGATAATTTAACAATCATCCCTCTTTATATAGTGTCTGGGAATAAACACTGGATGAGATAAATAGGCCTGTCAAAGTGTAACTGGGGAGCCATGAAAAGACATAGCTGTATCTTGTCTGTCTAAGCAGGTTCAGGACAAAGAAGGATTGTATAATAATAGTTGTAGCCTTCTTCTTCAAAACTGAGATTACCAGTTTGACAAGGGTTATATCTCATTTTTTAAACATTTCTAACCCAGAGATCTTAACCACAGCTAGAATGGTGATGCCATTATAATAATTTGTTCATGCTATCTCCAATTGAGTAATTTCTGTGTTGGCTATGCATATTGCGATCCAGGCATCACTTTGGTGATATAAAATCTGTTTTTATTAGCGCTATAGAAAAATCCAGCATCTTGTTGAAAGCCAACACAGTGAGATAATTCACATGGTAAACTAAGTCCAGTGGAATGCAATGTCAAGTTTACCATTACCTATGGAAATTTAGTAGGGCAGGGGTCCCCAACCTCCGGTTCGTGGACTTGTACCTGGCTGGGACATGCCAAAAACCAGGCTGTGCAAAAAAGTGAAGCGCCATCCACAGGATGCAGGGAGCATATGAAACAACGACACTTCTGATCTTTGGAAAAACCTCTTTCTACAGAACTGCTCCCCGGAGCCCAAAAGTTTGGGGGCTGCTGTAGTAGGGAATTCTGGGTAATTTATTATGTCATCTTGCTCAACCACCTTCATAGGCTTATAGTTACAGGATATTATGGAAGGAAGGGTTGCTCAGAATATTCTTTTTAGCTCTTGGGAGACATGTACATCAAGCAAACAAGCAAGTAGCAGGTCACAGCAATTGGAAATCTTGACCAAGTTCAAAAGCTAAGAAAGCCAAGCCTGATTAGCAGTTGAAAAGAAACTTGATTTCATATTCTTTGTGTTGAGTAGCTATGTGAGTGAAATAAACCAACAAACAAATTCTCAGGAAGTCCCAAGACTATACTGTAGCCTGAACTGCACTTTATAAGCATTTCCTTCTCTCTGCTATGTGACTTGCGTGCTGAGCACAAAGTTCAACCATAAGACAGAAATCTCTGTTCAGGGTAGTTCAACATGCATGATACTTTTTCATCCTGTGACTAAGAAAATTGTATGGATATATTTAGGTAGTCACCATAAGTTCAACTTGAGTCAGGGATATCATTACACAACCTCTAGTGTGTAAATGTTCCCTCTGGCAACAAATGCCATAAATTAACGATATGCTGTATAATTAAATCCTTCCTTTTCTTTGTCTGGAATCTCCTGCCAATAGATTTCATTGGATAATCATGCATTCTGACATTGGGATGAAAATTTGTCCACACCGTACCATTTCATCTACTTCAGACATTTTTTCCTTGCCAATATATATGGGGCCCTGTGTCTGGGCCTATTTTATTTGTATTCTTGCCCAGATTAGATAGCAAAGCACAGACAGGCAACTTGTGCAATCCCATAAAAATGTAGGTTGATATCTTTTGATTGTAGCCTTTCAATCTCTCTGATATGTGACTTGGCTAAGTTGAACTATGGAGAGAAATCCATAAGGCAGAAATCTCTATTCAAAGTAGCACAGTATGTTTGGTGGATGACATGTCTTCCAAATTTTGTTTCTGGTTCAGAAGAGCATGGTTTCTAAAGGCATATTTTAACTTGCAGCAGTGTCGTTTGCTTCTTGGTTCATATTTATATGTATTTATTTTTACTGTAAATGAGTACAAAAACCTTGAACACCTAGAATAAAAAAAATCAAAAGCATATTATTTTATTTTTAACAACAAAGGAGCTGGCTTTCCCTCCTTATATTTGTATTTATAGATTTAGATGGTGTCCTATCAGATGCTGAGACTTTAGCTCTCTGTTTTAGCTATAATCTAACAGAACCACAGTTAATAAAGTAGGTTTTGTTTCCAAACTCTTAGCCCTTCTGTATGATTAATTTATTACATTGGGCTTATTATTTATGAAATTGGGCTTATTATCGGGGGGGGGGTGTCTTATTTTCAGGGAAACAGGGTATTTATATTTATATTTCTTTACTTTACTTTCATAAAAAACTGGTTAAAAGTCTTCTGGCCACAAACTTTATGATAGATTTACAAAGTACGTCAAGCGGAGCTGAAAAGTTAATCGTACAGAAAGTCTCACATATGTATAATGAATTTTGAAGTGTTATATAATATCATATAATATTGTTATATGTTATTGAAATAATTAATAATATGCAAAATAAGATTGAAAGCAAGCATATTGTTTTGCTTTGTGTCTTGGTATCCATATTAGAAGAAAGAAATACTCAGATTATTTATTTTTAATAGCCATCCTGACAGTAAAGCCACAGCAGCCAGAATTCTGATGGACCAAGAATTTTGCTGTCGTGTCTGCATCTTTCAAATGTAGTTGCAAGAATGTATTTCTTGCCAGTTTTTTTTAAAGAAGCAGCTACTGAGTTTTCGCTGCAAACCCATGTTTGTCTTCCAAGTTCAGTTGTACTCATGCCCAGGACGGTGTATAGAATTACATCTTGAAACTGGATGTTGAACAAAATATGGACCAAAATTGTTTGTCTTATTGAAAAATCTAGAAAAGAAAAAAAAGAGCATGTTGTTTGCATATCTTACAAAATCCTATCCTCAAGAACTTTCTTGTAGTGCTGTTTTATTTCCAAAACTTCCACAAAATCTAACGGGCCTTTTGTTTACATTGGTATTGTTGCTATCCGTCCACAGAATATAACAAAGCAACTGCACATGAAAAATCACAAAGGCTAAGTTAGTGAAGGTTAAGTAAATAAGTAGCAGATTTTCTCCCTGCATATAAAAACTGCTTTCTTGTTTAATGGATGCATCCCCTTTTAATTTTATGCAAAGTGGGCTGCAGATTGTCTGAGCAGTCCTCACTGATGCTGGAACAAGAAAACTTATTCTTGAATAATGTTTTGACATTGGCATGGGTGTGTCTCAGCTTGAATTGATAAGCATGAGAAACAACTTTGTAAGGTGAGCTAGTAATGAATTCACTTCCATGACAATGCTGGACATCTGCAGAATAGTACTGATGAGAGAAACATTCATGTTACCCATCTACCCATCCACACTAACTTCCCATTTTAAATTCAGAGAGATTCCCGAACTAACTAAAGGTACCAATAATAATACTAAACAAGCATCCTGCTTTCTATGAACTAGTACAGAAGGATTGTTGTGTTGTGGTCGTTTTTCCACTGTAAGCCTGAAGACAGGTTTTTTTCCCTTTAATTTATCTCTCTTAAAAATATAATGCAAGTTGTAAGGGCATTTATGTAAGCTGTGAATGCATTGAATATTGATTCAATGCATTCAATGCATTCACCAGAGTCATTTCTGGTGAGAGGGGAGGCTATACAAATTCTGACAAATAAATAAACAAATAGATAAATTATGTGTCAAGAATGATAGCTTAAAAGAGAATAAAGAACTGTCCTTGAGACAGAACTAAGATTTTGGATCAAAAAGCAGACTTACATTTTTTTTTAAAAATCCAGATTTTGAAACTTATTCCATAGGGATCAAATACGTATTGTGGGAGGGTGGAAGCCCCAATTCATTGCTGTAGAGCAGGGATGAAATATGCTCAGGGCATATGTAGGTCAGAAATGGAAATTTGCTGCATTTCTTGTATTTTCCAAGGGAGCGATAAAGTGGAAGTGACCTCCATTTTCGCTTATCCTGTTGGATAATAGGAAATGTGAAAACCCAGGAGTGCATCCAGGGTGACTCTGACTCTTTGGAACTGGCTGTTTTTAGTACAGGTAGTCCTCAACATACAACAGTTCACTTAGAGACCGTTCAAGATTACAATGGCACTGAAAAGGAAGTGACTTATGACCATTTTCCACTCTTATTATCATGGCATCATCCTCATGGCCATGTGATTTACATTTAGACGCTTGACCACTGGTTCATTTTTAGGACGGTTGATGTGTCTCGGAGTCATTTGATCCCCTTTTGCAACCTTTGGACAAGCAAAGACAACGGGGAAGCCAGATTCACTTAACAACTGTGTTATTAATTTAACAACTTCAGTGATTCACTTACAACAAATATGGCAAAAAAGGTCATAAAATGAGACCACTCATTTAACAAATTTCTCATGTAGAAAAAGAAATGTTGGGTTCGATTGTGGTCATACATTGAGGACTACCTGTACACTATCAAAAGGTGACAGAAATTGCTGCATACCAGGATCTGGTGAAGGATATGCACTATATCAGCGAGATTATTACAAGTAGGCCTTGATTTATGACCACAATTGAGGCCAAAAGTTCTGTTGTTAAGTGAGACATTTGTTAAGTGAGTTTTGCCCCATTTCACCAGCTTTCTTGCCACAGTCATTAAGTGAAGCACTGCAGTTGTTAAATTAGTAACATGGTTGCTAAGTAAATCCGACTTTCCCATTGACTTTGCTTGTCAGAAAGTTACAAAAGGAGATCACATGACCCCTGGATACGGCAACCAACAAAACACGACTCAGTTGCCAAGAGTCTGAATTTTGATCACAGGACCATGGGGTAAGTGTGAAAAATGGTCATAAGACACTTTTTCCAGTGCTGTTTTAACTTTGAATGGCCATTAAATGAACTCTCATAAGTCAAGGACTACCTGTACTGCATATTGGCATCTGGCATACAACTTAATATTTTATATCACGGGTGTCAAACTCACCACGTCACATTGCCATCTTGTGACGTATCTCAACATTTTTTCCCTTCACGGAGCTGGGTGGGTGTGGCCTGTGCATGACGCATCCAGCCCATGGGCTGCCAGTTTGACACCCCTGGTTTATATCAGAGATGGTATTCAGCAGGTTCTGACCAGTTCTGGAGAACTGTAGAAGAAATTTTGAGTAGTTTGGAAAACCTGTAAATACTACCTCTGGCCCCACCCCCATCTATTCTCTACCTCCCAAGTCCCAGCTGATCGGGAGGAAATTGAGATTTTGCACTAACCTTCACCTAGAGTGGGGCAGGAATGGACATTTTACAGTATCCTTCCTCTGCCACACCCACCAAGCCATGCCCACAGAACTGATAGTAAAAAAATTTGAATCCCACCACTGGTTTACATGCTGTCTGTGTATTACTGATGGGCATAACAAGTGGCTCTGCAGTAGAGAACAGGTGAGATGGTTTATTTTAGGTTTGTCTTTGCTGTTTTGCAGTATTTTAACCAGTAATTGAGAGCACAGCAGGTTGGAAAGTCTATCTACACTTTTAGGAGAAAAAAGAAAAGAAACATCAAATCCAAAGAGACTGATCTGCTTAATAAACATAGATCATGAGAAGAGTCTCTGGGAAATCATGCGTGTCACATGGATTGAAATGGTCCCTGCCTGGTCTGGCTGGAAGGCCTTATGGCTGTTGCTGCATAGTGTATGCCTGACAAGAGCAGGCAGCCAGGCCCTATATACTGTAGCTGAGTTCATTGCTTTTGTGCTAAATTTCATGTAAGTATTAAAAAGTATGTACTAGTTTAGCCCAAAGCATTGCAGAGGGAGATGGGTTAAATCTGTGGAGCAATATGGTTTCCAGGTTGCCTGGATCTCATCATTATTTAAACCTGGAGATTTTTCCTGAAAGAAAAGGGCAGGGTAATGCTGCACTATCTCACCTGCACTCTTTTTGGTTTGGGCACGGAGTCAAAAGCCGTGCGGAGAGAAGTTTTATAGACAAGGCTTATAAAAAGTGACAGGCTTTAGCTGCTTCTAGGTTGGAATCTGGCAAAACAAACAATTATGTCACGACTGTTCTTAATATTTTATGTTTCTCATGCTAAAACAATTATTCTTACTATTTCTAATGTTTAAGTGTAAGGGTTGATGCTTGTAGAGCCAATATGACCTCATCCTTCAGGCACTGGAAGAAGGGATCAGAAAGCTTTGAAGAAATATAATTTGAAACAAATTTTAAAAATGAAAATAATACTAAAAAACAACTTTGAAATTCAAAACAAAGGAATGGGTGAGAAAATATTCCAGTGAAGGTTGAGAGGCAATGAAATGGAATATCCTTGAAGATATTATAACTGGATGGAAAAGCGAACAAAAACATTTTGCACTATAAGTTTTTTTTTTCAAATACAGCTATTGTCATTCTAAGACCTCTTCTTTTTTTTGAAAATCATTAGCATTTCCCCCCCCCCCATTTATAATAAAAGTGATTATAGCTTTTAAAAGCATTCAGTGGAACACAAATCATTTTGGAAAACACATCTCTGGTCAACAAAGTGAAAGCCCCCCCCCCCAGTTTTTGCATATAATGGGAGTAGGACTTTGATCTCCCTGTTATGGCTATAAATTTTGTCATTCATTGTCAAAAATACTCCTATTTCATGCATCATCTCCATCTTTCTTGCTACCATTTTGATACGCAAATGTAATCTCTTTAAAGTACATCTGCCTGGTTTGCTAACAAAGTTTTTTAAAGCACAGTTAGTTTCTGATTGAAAATCTTTCATTAACATGACATCTTAGCTGATATTTAAATATTTCATGGAGTTATGTTTGAAATAAATCTTAGATCTAGTTAATTTACAAAGTTCTCTGAGCTGTTGATTAAATATAAAACCAATAAATCTTAATGTCCGAAAAGTTATATAAAGAATTGTTTGTAAGTAAATGGAAGGGGTGGGGGGCGTGTGGAGAAATTTGCATTGTGACATTATGGTATATTTTCCCTATGTATTGTGGTATATGCTCTCTATGTATTCTCAGACCATATCACAATGCAAGTATGAAAGGACAAAGCTTGGTGTATGATGTTGCAATGAATATTTGTCATTTTGGCATAAATGTTATTTAAAATGAATGTCTTGCATAAAGAATAGTATTAACTAAGAAAGTAAGCTGATCTTGCTTATTTTTAAATATACAAAAACCTAAACCAATTATGGATTCTGGGCAATTTTTTAAAAACCCTTTTTAATCATTTTATCAATATAAACTTTATAGTAGACAGCAAATCATTTGCCATTTAGGATGTCTCCTTCCTTCCTTCCTTCCTTCCTTCCTTCCTTCCTTCCTTCCTTCCTTCCTTCCTCCCTCCCTCCCTCCCTCCCTCCCTCCCTCCTTCCTTCCTTCCTTCCCATGTAATCGATTAATGCAAAATGTGGCAATAGATTAATGGAATCTATAATTGCCACATTAGTTAGTGCAGTGTATTAACATTCATTGAGGACTTTTTAGTCAAAAGAATGTTGAACTGTTGAATATTGAGACTCATTTTTTAAAACCATATGTGGGAACTGTTGCTCTTTGTATAGCAAGATTATTTAGATTATGATCCGAAGTATTTTGTAATATCAGCCACCCGTCTTATGACTTGAAAATAAAAGAATCACATTGCTTTAGTGAGGCAAAGCTAAAAGAAGGAATTTTTGCTCTAGAAAAATAATCATTGTTTTTCACAGTGCTAATTTATGGAGAGTGGTCAGGATTAGCCAGTAGTTTTATGGGCTTGGACATTTATTATGTCCTTCCACATCATCTTTACACCTGAAGACAGTTTACATATGTTATGTTTTATTAGTGATTGGTGGAAAGCGATGACTGGTGCTCAGCCATTCAGATCAGTTATACCATGAAGGAGAATAAAGACGAGTGAATTGATTCTGCCTATCTCAGTGCAAAGCAGTAGTCCTAATCACAACTGAGAACTGATTTCATGCACCTCGAACAGAGAAGGCTCCCCATTGTGAGCGTTTGCCTTCAGTTCATGATGAAGTTAGTGAGCCAACAGACTTATTCCTCCTTTCCCACATTGTGTTTTTGGCCAACCAAATCTGCTGGTATGTAGGCTGGCTGTGAGCATTAGATAATGGCACAAAATAAATAAATAGAATTAAATAATCCATAAGGTAACATTTATTTATTAACCATCATTTGGCTGCTGCCTAGTCTCAAAATTCTCATTAAAGCACCAATGTTCCTGAAACAAGCTAAATTATGCATACAGAAGAACTTCTATAATATGGCTCAGAGCTGTGACCCCCAAACATCTGGTAGAAGCCACCGTGACATTGTGTGTATGTGTCATGGCGTCATTATGTAAATGATCCAGATAATGTTATTTGTGCACTTTGCAGAATTTGCATCATTTTTGTGAGGATGTCACTGGTCAGAACCCACCTGACCAGCCTATCTCCCCTGCAGACACACACATGCCTTTGAGATTCTATAGATGAAATCCATAGGTCATGCAGACTACAATATTTGTTAGAGGCAATTTATGGTCTTGCCTGTAGGATTGCATATTACCCAGAATTGCCTCAGAAGAACTTGTAGGAGCTTTTTCATATTGCCATGTCGTGCTACAGATCTTGTAATCAATTAGATACAGTGAAGAGATCTATAGAAATAAATCTCATAGCCAATTAGACTATAGAACCAAGAAAGCTGTTGGTTCTACTTGATGTGGAATGTACCTACATTCAGCATCTTACTGTGCCTTTAACTGAATGCAAAATCTTAAATTTTCAATGTTCTTTTACTAGGATGCTTGTGTGAGGAAGAGGCTCCCTGTTCTCATCACAGCCTGCCCTTTAATTGTCCTGAGAAGTGTATCCACTTCTCTTTTGAATCTAATTTTATCTCAGACTTCTTAGGATGGTATGTTGTTCTTCTTATCAACTATCGACGATAAAGCACATTTTATCAGTGTTTCTAGCTTGTTCAATATTATTAAAATGGTAGCTTGCAGAAATGATGATGATGATGATGATGATGATGATTGTTTTAAAATCTGCACCTACTTTGCTGGATCAAGTTCTTTCACTGACAACTGTTGGACATTTTGTTTCCCACTTCTGTTGCTTCCTTTCCCTTCTGTGCCCACCTATATTTCACTTTAGCAGAGCCCCACACCAAATATCAAATCTCTCAGCCTGACGTACGTTCTGTACTTCCGGGAGAAACGTTGACATTGCACTGTCAAGTGAAAGAGGCCAACACCATCACTTGGACTAAAGATGGAAAACGTTTGATGCCCAATAACCGGACAGTCATTACTGGGGAAACTCTGTGGATTAAAGATACGACACCCAGAGATTCGGGCCTTTATGCTTGCACTGTTAGGATTGCAGACAGTGAAAGTTTCTACTTCATTATAAATGTCACAGGTAAGCTTGTTGAAAGACATTTTTCAATGTGTGTAGTTTCACTTAATTAGGTATGGGGATGCAGCTTTACTCTTTACTAAGGTAAAAGAAAATATGCCACGTAACATTCTAGTTATTCTTTCATTACTCATCTGATCTAGCTTTTAGGTGACTTCATTGATGGCCTTTTTGGTATATCTTCCATGTGAAAATCACAAGAGGGGATTTTCAACTGTCCTCCTCCTTTAAAAACCATTGTTAAGTATTCCACCAGCAATAATTTATACTATAACTATTTTAAGGTATTGTACCAGCCATAGAATACTGTAACCATTATTCCACCAGCAATAATTTATACTGTAACCATTTCAAACTATTCCACACACAATAATTTAAAATGAAACCATTAAAAATATTCCATACACAATAAATTACAATAAAACACGCCACCTAAAGCCCACGCCAGCCCGCCGCTTCAGCGAGGGAAGGCCCGGAGGCCTTTCCTCATGGAGGTTCGCCACCCGCTGCCCGCGTGACCCACGCCTGCCTGCCGCTTCAGCGAGGGAAGGCCCGGAGGCCCCTCGGCGAAGCTAGCCTCCCACCCCCCCTCGCGCTTAGTTGCTTACCTGAGGGAAGCAGCAAGCTCCTGGAAGGCGAAGGGAAGGGAGTTTTGAAATGGAGGACCTGCTTTTAAACGGGTCGCCTCCAGCCCGCTCACTGATTGGCTGGACTCCAGCCAATCATTGAGCGGCGGGCTGGGCTAGCTAGTTTAGTGCAGACAGGCGGGGGAGCAAGCGAGCGAGCTGCATTGGGACGGCAAGGGCGATCGAGCGACAGGGCCGTTTCCAGTTCCCAGAAGTTACTTCCGGGTCCGGTTACTTCCGGGTTCGGTTACGAACCGGATCGCCCGATCCGGTGCGAACCCGCAGGAACCCACCACTGTGCTAGGTTCAATTATGGCCATAACTGAAGGACTACCTGCATAAGCAGCTTTGTATGTATGTGTTCATTATTTAGCAGCTTGCCTGTATATATTAAAACTATGAAATCCTTTAAAATAGGTCCTTAAAAATGTGTGTTAGTGTGTACACAGCCTCACTATTTCAGAGCAACCATGACTCATTCCAGAGGCATACTATTTCTGCTGTCTCCTCACATGTGCGCACACACATCTCTTTCTCTTTGCATGTAGAAATATCCAGGAGTGTATTTTGATGCCTAAAAAAATGACACAGCTGCCTTAATGATTAACAGGGAAGCTGTTTATGCATTCCTGTGTGTTCTGAGTCACTTTTTTCAAAAAGGGTTTCTATAGATCTGGAATATAAACTGGAAACTAAAAATTATAATTAATAGACCCACCCAATATGTATGCATCTATCTCTGCAGAATTATATTCAGTGGGGTCACCCCAGAGATAGTCCGAAGCTCACATCATCAGAAATAAGGATGTTTAAATCATTTAATGTTCCCCTAACAAATAGAGTGGGTATATGTGTATTATAGTAATAAAAACAAACTATTTGCATTTTCAGTAATAATAAAGCTATTTTACATTACTTTGCATTTAATACATGGTACAGATATTATCTATTCCTTTAGACATATATATATTTCTTAAGTCACAAATGTATTTTATTTTGCTTCTTAAGAAAAAAGAATAAACAAGGTAATATTTTATTTATGATTTTGATTCATGATCTATGTGTATGCATGGAGGGGACAGCAGTGCATACTCATGGATGTTCTGAAGTACAAACCTAGTTTCATTGACTTACAACCTATGGTTAGTTGCACAGTCAGCTAGATGTTTAGCCTGGATTTAACATTTTGATCTACTTATCGAATCCTTCCAAGGATGATGATGATAATGGTGATGATAAATAAGACTTTTCATTGGCTCAAGGTTGATTCAGCCTTCCATCCCATTATTTTAGCCAACACATTATTGGGGCAATGTACTGACTCTTTAAACCACTTAGAGAGGTGTAAAGCCCTGTGAAGCGGTATATAAATCTAAGTGTTATTGCTATTTTCAGAATTATCTATCACATATGTATTGTTCTTAATATCCAGACTGCAGAAAAGTGCATGTTTGCTTACAACATCTAGCAGATAAATGATTTTTAAAATAATTTTTTGAAACTTCAGATGTTCTTTCATCTGGAGATGATGAAGATGACAATGATGCATCTGAGGATTTTGTGAATGACAGCAACCCAACCAGTAAGTAGATTCAATAGTTAAAGCTGTTTGGAAGATATGTGTTGAAATACATTGTTCTTGCTACCTTTTCATTCTTCTGCTCTTGAGCTCTTCATCCAAGCTCCCAGCTTAAATTTTGTGAAGATGAGGTTTTGTTTTACTGTGGTTTACTCCTTGCTGTAAAGTGCACAAGCTTTAATTATCAATTTTCTTATTTAAAAAAATATGTCTAGTATTTGTGGCATGGATATAAGTTAGCATATTTTTCTCTGTTCATTTATTTGAATATGTACCAATTTATTTTTGATAATGTGACAATAATTTATAATAAAACAAACACCTTTAAGGGAGAATATAATGATCAAGAAGCTATATTTTACCTGATGACTGTATGGCCTAATTCCAAAAACAAAAAATTTGACAGTTCAGACAGAAAGTGATTACCATATCTGTCAGCAGTATCAAAACAATTTGAAACTAAACATTGCTGTCAGATTGTATTTTTAATAAATCAGAAGAACTATATAATAATCATAAACATATTGTCTATATTTAATTGTAATTAAAGGTAAATTCAAAATGAATGAATCCAATCTAGTTTTAATTTAACTTCAACAACTCCTTTTTGGAGAATGGCCATGAGATCTCAGTCCAAGATTTATTTATTTATTTATTTATTTATTAATCATTTTTATATGCCGCACCCTCTCCACCAAGGGACTCGGGGCGGCGTACAATTTACTACATAACAAATAATGACAATGACAAGGAGGAGATATACAAAAAGCATTATACACACACAATAAATAAATAATCAATCAATTAAAACTGCAAAAAAGCAATTAAAAACAATTAAAACACCCAGAGTCAAACCTAATTTAAAATTGTATCCAGAGGGATTAGAATAGCTATAATTCAAGCCAGGCCGGCTAGTCGGAACAGGTGGGTCTTGAGTTTCATGTGGAAGGAGCGGAGATCGGTTGTTGTCCTGATGTCGGGGGGGAGGTCATTCCAGAGGTCTGGGCCCATCACAGAGAAGGCCCTGCCCCTCGGCGCCGCCCTCTGGCATTGCTTGGTGGACGGCACCCGGAGAAGTCCCTCCCTGTGAGAGCGAATTGGTCGCAGGGATGTATGGGGCAGGATACGATCCCGCAAATAGCTAGGTCCTGTGCCATGGAGCGCTTTAAAGATAGTAATCAAAACCTTGAAACGCACCCAAAAGACTACAGGGAGCCAGTGCAGCTCGCGCAGGAGTGGTGTCACATGGGAGTACCTCGTACTCCCTATCACTGCCCGCGCGGCCGCGTTCTGGACCAACTGCAGTCCTCGGGTGCATCTCAAGGGAAGACCCATGTAAAGAGCATTGCAGTAGTCCAGACGAGACGTCACCAGCGCATGAGTGACTGTGCGAAGGGCATCCCGGTCCAATAGGGGGCGCAATTGGTGCACCAGGCGAACCTGGTGGTACGCCCCCCTTGCCACGGCTGCCACATGGTCATCCATAGACAGCTGGGCATCTAGGAGGACGCCCAAGTTGCGCGCCCGTTTCACGGGGGCCAGTTGGTTGCCCCCAATGGCCAGCGATGGGGTCAGCTAGTTGAACCGAGGGGCCAGTAGCCACAGCCACTCCATCTTGGAGGGGTTGAGTTTAAGTCTGTTGTCTCCCATCCAGACCCGTACGGCTTCCAGACATCGGGACATCACGTCAATGGCCTCATTGGGGTGGTTCGGGGTGGAAATGTACAGCTGAGTATCATCAGCGTACAGATGGTATCCCACCCCAAAACCACGGATGATCTCACCCAGCGGTTTCATATATGTGTTGAACAGGAGAGGCGAGAGGACCGACCCCTGTGGCACCCCACAAGTGAGTGGCCTCAGGGTCGACCGCTGCTCCCCTGCCAACACACATTGCGTCCGGTCGGAGAGGTAGGAGCAGAACCACCGTAAAACGGTGCCTCTTACTCCCAGCCCCTCCAGCCGGCGCAATAGGATACCATGGTCGATGGTATCGAAAGCCGCTGAGAGATCTAACAGGACCAGGATAGAGGAACAACCCCTATCCTTAGCTCTCCAGAGATCATCAACCAACGCGACCAAGACCGTCTCCGTGCTGTGCCCGGGTCGGAAACCGGACTGGCGTGGGTCTAGATAGTCATTTTCCTCCAGGTGGCGTGGGAACTGCGTAGCCACCACACTCTCTACAACCTTCGCTAAAAAGGGAAGGTTGGAGACTAGACGATAATTAGCTAGCTCAGTTGGGTCCAGCGAAGGCTTCTTGAGTAAGGGCCTCACAACTGCCTCTTTCAAGGTGGCTGGTAGGAACCCCTCACTAAATTAAATGTGGTCTTTTTCCTGGAAGGAAATCACATAGCATTGTCCTACATAATATATAATATTTGTTCTGTTACGTTAACCTGGGACAGTTCAGAGGGTATGTTTGAGTGCAAATATGGATAAAGTATATTTAAAACATGGTGGCACGATGGTTAGAATGTGGTATTGCAGGCTAACTCTGCCTACACACCAGGAGTTTGATTCGAACTGACTGAAGGTTGACTCAATCTTCCATCCTTCTGAGATTAGTAAAATGAGGACCAGATTGTTGGAGGCAATATGCTGACATTTGTAAACCAATCAAGAGAGAGCTGTGAAACTAAGGAGCGGTATATAAGTCTAAGTGCTATTGCTATTTGAGTATACATTTACATATGTGCATTTGTGTGTGTGTGGATAGATAGCTGGATAGATAACTATAATATTATATATGAATAATTTCAAAATATCAGTTTTGAAAATATTTGTTACAGGGAATATCAATGTGATAGATAGCCATGTGTACACACCAGTTTCTCTGTGGATTTGCATATATGAGCTGCTTCTTACCTATGAGAGAAAAATAGAATAGATGGGTTGATGTCAACCTGCATATAACATTCATATTTTGGTAAAATGCTTTTTACTAAGAAATATAAAGGCAAGAGCACGTCTTGGCCATTCAGTGCAGTTGCTAATCTGCTGTTCCTTCAAATCCATCTCAAATTTGAATTTGAATGTCAGCATAGATACTGGATTTTATGGTGTATGTTAGATTGGGTAATGGATAGGCACACACAGGCTTAATGGTAACAACAGCTCTTTATTAAGTACAACAAGTGAGAACAATCCAGCGAAGGTTGAGTCTTAGAGCAGCCCTTTTATAGGGAGCTGTCAGACCCTTCGACCAATAGGATTAAACCTGTGTTCCCGCCGGAACAGAGGAGCTGGGTGGAAACCACTGTAGTTATAACAAGTATCTAACAGTGCATATGCTTTGACCAGCATTTTATGTTAAGATGCACTAAGTCTCACCAGTATTGTTAGTAATTTGATCACAGCTAGTAGGGATTAGGTTGAGGGTAATTGTGATAGATGATGGTATTATAATGCAATGGTACTAATTATTGTAATAGTGAAAATTTACAATGCATACCAAACACTTCATGATTTGCATTGAAAATTCATGATCTCCTTGTGTGGCTAGAAGAAATCAGTTTTAGTGATGGTCATTTTTCCAAAGGTTATCTAATGCGACACAAATTACCTAGCTACCTACGCTAGACAAATACATTTATTACGGGTTTGAAAGAAATCCAGAAACCAGGATGCCAAAATGTTTGAAGGCTAACTAGAACTTGGGAGACAAGATACACCCCACTTGTTGTTGATAAAATATAGATTGCTAATATTGTACAGTATCTCATAGCAAATAATAAATCACAACCATTTCAAGGCCAATGTGAACCTAGTAGCCATGTGAATTCCTGTACTTAATGCTGATTCTCTTTATCCAGATTTTGGACTTTCCCCCAACAATGTTATTTGTTTAAACTGCTTTGTGGAGCATGCTGGTTTGAGGGCCAAAATACGTATTCATTATGGATAGGTATTTAGTAAGATTGTTGCTGAATGAGTGAGGTTGTTTGTTTTTGTATGTGTGTTACAGACTTAACTGATTTATTTTGGTTGCCTAAATTCCTTTGCAGCAATATTGCAACTTAGTTTGTAGGATCTATTTTAAGGTTTCCTCCTTTTATACGCCTTTTAAAATACTGAAATATTTTCTTAAGGTTGTGGTTTCTTTACTTTTAAGAATGGAACAACACATGATCAAATGCTGGCTGATTTTTGTAACTAATTAGTTCTAAAGTCTCCGCCCTGAAACAAAAGCAATCACACACAATGTTTAGAGTGCTTAATTTCTTTTAGATGTTTTCTTTGATTGGTCAGCTTCTTAAAGAGTTTGTAGCTGAACGCTTCCCCAGATGTGTTTTTATTTTGCTTTGTGACTGAAAGTAGAACGGAAGATTTCTGAATGTGTGTTAGTGGATTCAAAAACAGCTATAACTAAGGGGTGGAAAGGTGTAGTTGTTATGTTCTTCTATGCTAATAAAGAAAATGCAGGGGGGGGGGGTTGAAAGAAGAATGGTTATGTGTCTGAGCCTCTCTCCTCTTAAGAAATTCCATGTCAACTGATTTATTTCAGGAAGTATCTATTGTAAAATAATTAAATGGCCCTGCTGTTAAACAATTCTACTTTTAATTTTTCGGTTGCCAAATGAATTAATAGAACTAACTATAGTCATGACATTAATACATAGCTAATCAGATTTCCCTTATCTGGAGGAAAAGACTAAGGATATAATAATTACAGCCCAGGAAATATAATGAAAATTAGAAGTAATTATGATTGAGCTAAACTACTATTTGCACAACAATGTGAAATCACAGTTGCCAGTTTAGCTTTAGCTGGTGCTGGCTGCCATTCATATTGAGTTCTTCTCAAGAACCTAAGATGTTGTAATGTATTGGCTTAGTATACGGGTAGATCTAAGCAGTATGGTGTTTTATAACTGGCAAATGGAAATTTTGTCAATGCACAGATTCTTTGCACCTACCTTCCACATATATTTAAGAGATTCCCTTCAAAACACTAATTCTGAGGCTGTATGCCTTGGCAGGCCACCATCGATAGCTTGACATTTGATAATATAACTTTGTCAAAAGTTATACTACTACTTTAGGTTTTTCTGGTTAGATAGGTTTGTTATTAATAATAAATGCTAGTGCATATTACGTAAAAGTAAAAAAAAATTGAGATTGTAATGTTGTTATTTTATTTTACTACCCCATGGCAGTGTCATGTTGCCGTCTTGTGGCGTATCATGACATTTTCCCCCTACACAGAGCTGGGATGTGTGTGGCCTGCACATGACACATCCAACCTGTGGGTTGCCAGTTTGACACCCCTGTACTACACAGAAAGAATTGAAAAGTCAATGCTTTTCTCTCTTTTTAATAATAATAATAATAATTTATTAAATTTATAGACCGCCCCCTCTCCCCAAAGGGACTCGGGGCGGTGTACAGACCACAATAAAACAATATACAAACTTAGATAATTATAAATACCCATTAAAACAAACTATATGATAGGCTGTACAGTTATAGTTAAAAATTAAAACAACCTAAAAAATCTATCCCTAAACATTTAAAATTTAAAATATAGGCTAGAGGGACACAAAAGCTACAGTTAGGCCAGGCTAGCTAAGTTAAACAGGTGGGTCTTAAGTTTTTTACGGAAGGAGCGGAGATCGGTCGTTATTCTAATGTCGGGGGGGAACTCATTCCAGAGGGTCGGGCCCATCACAGAGAAGGCCCTACTCCTGGGCGTCGCCCGCTGGCACTGCCTAGTGGACGGCACCCGGAGGAGTCCCTCCCTGTGAGAGCGAATCGGCCGCAGGGATGTATGGGGCAGGATGCGATCCCGCAGGTAGCTAGGTCCTGTGCCATGGAGCGCTTTAAAGATGATAGTCAACACCTTGAAACGCACCTGAAAAGCCACAGGTAGCCAGTGCAGCCCCGCGCAGGAGAGGTGTTACATGGGAGTATCTGGTACCTCCCATAATTGCCCGCGCGGCCGCGTTCTGGACCAACTGCAGCCTTCGGGTGCATCTCAAGGGAAGCCCCATGTAGAGAGCATTGCAATAGTCCAGTCGGGACATCACCAGTGCATGGGTGACTGTGCGCAGGGCGCCCCGGTCCAATAGGGGGCGCAATTGGCGCACCAAGCGAACCTGGTGGAACGCCCCCCTTGCCACGGCCGTCACATGGTCATCCATTGACAGCCGGGCATCCAGGAGGATGCCCAAATTGCACGCCCACTCCACGGGGGCCAGCTGTTCGCCCCCGATGGCCAGTGATGGAACCCACTGGTTGAACTGGGGCGCCGGTAACCACAGCCCCTCCGTCTTGGAGGGGTTGAGTTTGAGTCTGTTACTGCCCATCCAGACCCGTACGGCCTCCAGGCACCAGGACATCATTTCGACGGCCTCGTTGGGGTGGTTCGGGGTAGATATGTACAGCTGAGTATCGTCAGCGTACAGATGGTACTCAACCCCAAACTGCAGATGATCTCACCCAGCGGCTTCATATATGTGTTGAACAGGAGAGGCGAGAGGACCGACCCCTGCGGCACCCCACAAGTGAGCAGCCTCAGGGTCGACCTCTGCCCTCCCGTCAGCCTTTCCCCCCTACACTTTCTCTTTTTCTTCCCCTGTACGCTAATTTATTTTAATTTTTCATTGAATTTTATATTCTCATAAAGTAATGAAAAATTGATGAATGGAAAAGGTACAATAGTGAAGGGATGTTGAGAGGCTTTGGCATCCGCTAACGTATTTTCACCATAAGATACAGACAAATGCTTCTGTTTCTATTTTGAAAAATAAGTGGTAAGGTAAGGCAAGATGTGATTCACTAGGTATCCTAGGCCCTTATTACTTGAAATAATTATAAGCGAGAGAGAGAGAGAGAGAGAGAGAGAGAGAGAGAGAGAGAGAGAGAGAGAGAGAGAGAGAGAGATCTTCACTCTTTCAAATAATGTTTCTAGTTTCTCCTAGCGATATTGTCATGACACTGAAAATAAGTAAGCACAAGGAAAAATTGCTAGGTGGGTGGATAAATACTCTGGACTAACACCTTCCAATTCCATGGCATGTTAACTTTCCCTGTATTAATTAAACTTGTATATACAACCCCCGCCCCTGGTTCCAAATGTAATAAAGGGAAATATAGTACAAAAGTCATTTTTATCAGGCATGAATGTAGCCTTTGGGTACATCCTAGTATTTATCTGAGTTAATTGAATGTATTTTCTAAAAACAGAAATGAAGCTCATTAAGGTTCATTCCTGAAATTATGTTGACAGAAATCCTATATAAAATAGAAAACAAATTCTTTCCTTCCTCTCCCTTTCTTTCATCCTACCTAGATTGCTCCAACTCTTAGTGATGTTCTCAGAATGGTTTTTGAAGTATCCAATAACATTCCACTTTTAGTTACTTAGAAAGGTGGGATAAAACTAAAAAAAAACCTAACACATTGCAATTTAGAGCTACATATAAAGATTCAGAATCAAAAATAGCAATATAAATATACAAAGATCAAAACAAGATATTGAAAATGGGGGATTTTAAAGAAGCTTTAACCAGGAAGCAAACTAACATGAAAGAAGCTGCTAAGAGAGCATACTTTAATTTGGGACTACCATGGAGTAAACATTACTTAGTAATTAATTACTACAGTAATTATTTTTTCTAGAATTAAGTTGTGGTGTTTTAAGAAGCATTATAATAGGATATGTTTGTTTCTTCTCTCCAACCCACAAATTGGCCCAGAATTAGTTCTGACCAGATTGTGTAGGAAGTGGAAAGACTATCACTGCAAATTGGATGTTACACCTAACCAGGAGGGCATTGGGTTGGGTTGCCTTGAGTTGGGCTGAAAAAAAGGCTCAAATTATTTAAAAAAATTGAAGGACTTTATCCGCACAGCCCTTTTTACTATGGCACTTTTAAAAATACATTATCTGAAGAAACATATTGTGTGCATGTGTAGTATTTATATAATTCTGTACCATCATGCTTCATTGTGACGTACAATTAAATAATAATGAATAATAGATGTAAAACTATTGTAATGTAAAATTATTACAATTATATAAGTCCTATATCAAACCATAGAATTGAATAATCCCATGACTAATATACATATGCATTCTAATGTAATTAAATATAAGTAAATCCAATTAATATTCCTGAATACCTTCCTAAATGTCTTTGTTTTCAAGGTCTTCCTACAATTTAGGAATAATAGTGCCTACTAGATTCCCAGTAGAAAGGTATTCCAAAGGATAAGTGTAGTAATAGAAAAACGCTTCTCTGTTGCCCTCTCCTGATTCTCTTAGAAATAAGAAAGAAGATACACTATGCTCATTCAGGATGAGTCCACTATATGAATAGGATTGGTTTAAAATCAACAGACCCATAGGCACCTAGGCATCAAGACTTATAGAACTTTGGAGAGCAAAACTAGTTGATTAAATAATAGTTTTGTGGAAAAATCTGCAATGTGGTTATCCAGAAGATGATGGATTCAATAAAATTAAGGCCAACGTTTCAAAAGAAATGTTGTAAACTCTGTTTAATGTAATATCCCGGTTTTAAAGGAATTTTTGTTTATTTTAAGCTTAAAGATGATGGATTTTTAAAAAGTTTCATTCTTAAACTGTGTTTCAAGTGCCTTTAGGTATGAATCGTAAGTAATAATTTACATGACATTGACTAGACTTTTGTCTAGGTACACACAGAAATTTCTGAAATATTCAATATCTTATGTGACTTGTCAGAGATAACATAAATCAACAATGTAAAACATCAGTGTGTCTCATGTTGTGTCTCATTGGAATGTCACCCATTTGGGAAGATTCTGGCCTTGAATTTACATTTGTATAGAAATTGAGTATTTTTTTTCTCCTTTCTCCTTTCACTTCATTTTTTTTAAAAAAACAGAAGGACCTATATGGACAAACACTGAAAAAATGGAGAAGCGCTTACATGCTGTTCCAGCAGCTAACACAGTCAAATTCCGTTGTCCAGCTCTAGGAAATCCCCAACCAACCATGAGATGGTTAAAAAATGGGAGAGAATTTAAGCAAGAGCACCGGATTGGTGGATTTAAGGTAAGTTTTTTTACGAAAAGTTTTTTTATTAGATAAACATTAAAAACATTGGACATATAGAAGAGAACTGTGAGAATACGATGGTCAGGAAATTGTGTGATTTGCATAATTCACAATTGAAGTGGCTGATCATATGTACATAAATCCTGACTGATCATGTTCCAAAATTTGTAGTATGATTTTAAGTTTGTCTGATGAAGCCCTGGCAACTTTGGATGTTCTCAAAGAGGATTGTCAGCTTTTTATGTCTCATGAAAATTTTGCCATATATGAGGTGAAATATTCATGCATAAAACATTGCAGTTTGATGGAAACTCAGATCCCATACCGTTTAACTTGATCAAATGTAATTATTTTATGTTCTGCACACCTATTGATAGGGTACCTCTATGTGTCCCAACAGAAATAATTTATGGTACATTCATTGGTATTTAGCTATCCTTGAAAGAAGGGCAATGTGCAGTGATCACATACATATTTTGTATGTAGAGAGGCTCTGTATTGTCCTAGTAGATGTCATCTCCACTCCTTTGGGGCATGTTGGAATATTGACAGCCTATAATGAGTATTTACAAAATGATTACTATAGTACTTTTGCCCAATCATCGAAACACATATAAGAAGCCAAATAATGCACTGGTTGCAACCATCAATCATTTTACTTTTAATGACTGTTTCTGGGATCTCTGTGAGGCTCAGATAAATTTGTTGGAAATTCATGTTGTCCTTGGAATAGCTAATTTGCTTTGCAGATGGTTATCTGCAAGCAGGGCAGAGTGCCTGGTAGAAGCCAAGGAATATGTTGGCTGGTATATTGTCTCCCCTATGTTATTCACAGGGGATCTGTTATGTCTTGTGCCTGTTTCTGTGGGCATGTGTATTGATTTCTGATTTGACCCTAGAATCTCTGGAAAATGGGCAGATTATAAATTTAACAAATACTAATGTTCCTGCTAATACTAATCCTGGTAGCAGGAATAGGAATGACCAATTTTAAAATATAAAAGAGTAATTGCCAGTCAATGCAAACAATTAGATGGGCCATAATTTCGATTCAGTATATGGGTGAAACTGTACTTCTTTTCGTTGTGCTTGCAACTGAACTCAGATCTCACATTTCATTGTTGATGAGTCTTCTTGGCTGGTAGTATAGTTACATTTGTAGTTACATTTTGGGAGTTGTAATTTATGTAGTAGATCAGGGGTGTCAGACTAATGTTGTCATTGTGGCATCATGTGACGGATCGGGACTTCCCCCCCCCCTTCGCTAAACCCAGTGTGGTCAGTATGTGATGCATCCAGCCCATGGGCTGGGAGTTTGACAGCCCTGTAGTAGATGTTGTGTGCCTTCACCTGGATCATTCTTTCTGTTTACAGATTTTGTAAAGCCAAATTATCAAAAATCCAAATCGATTGTAACTAGTGACTTTCTGCTTTTAAGAGTTTAGTGATAAAGGAAAAAGGAAATAAAATAGAACTTGGCAGTAGCATTCAATTAGGTGTTCTTAACAGTTTGTACTTTTGAACTACTGCAACCAGGAATATTTCAATTTGGAGAGATAGAGTGAAGCAAAAACATAGAGCTTGGCGATTATAGCACACAATAAAAGAGCAGGAAAACTATTTTAATGAATTTTATGGTCTGTGAAATAGAAGTGGGGAACTAGGTTTTTAAGGGAAAGTAATCACAATTACTTAAGATACTTGCTTGAAATTTTCATAGCATCAGATTAGTCGTCTCTTTAATTTCTGAGTTACTGATTAGAAAAATTAGCTAGACTGTCAAGAAATGCAGGGTTAAACTGAGGTCAGGATTTTTAAAAAGTATTTAGTGAAATTGCTTTTCTTCCACTACTTTCATGTTGCCTGCATAAAGGGGGGGACAGCTCCAAATAATGTGCCCTAAAAATCCTTTTTAGTTGCACAGGCAGTGCACGGGGTCAAGAAGAAGGCAAAGGATGAAAACAGCTTTGTATTTCAATGGAAGCCCAAACCTCTTGTATGTACATTGGGATACTACACATACATATGAAATGGTTGGAACGTGCACTGGGATAGCACAATACTCAAATTATGAAAACGATATCACAAACCCCAATACAACTGTTGTTATTCTTATAAAGACAATAGTTGTCTCTGTGACCTGCTCTCCTTGGTAACTAATCAATGCTCAGGAGAACTGACTACCAAATTGACTCAATACTATGCAGCTTGGATGGCTGATGTTGGTTCACAAAGAAAAGAGGACTCTCCCAGGGGCTCCCATCAGCTTTTCCGAGATCGGTTGTGTTACCACACTAGATGCCTCGTGGCGCCCATCTCCGCCACTCCAGATTTGGGGATCTGAACCCAACTCCCTTTCAATCTGCTGAGGGTGAAGGAGGCCATCGCCTGTCCCTTCGGAATGGCGTTCGCCTATCTCTCAGGACAGACTGACCCTTGTTCAACTGCTGTACACATGAAACCCTTCTCCACTTCGGTCTTCAAAGTTCTCATTTGAAGTCACAAAGCATCCCTGACCTGCTCTTGAGTTGCCATAGGCAAGGGGGATGGGAAAGCGAACTTAGCAGCTGAATCAAGGAGCTGGTATCTCAGTCAAAACAAGGCACATTCCAACTGATATGCTGGGGTTATCTCCACGGGAACCCACAGTGGTAGGAGGAGAATGATTTTTACAACCTGTGAAATTGCTTTATTGGGGAATGTGACTGATGACACATATTGGGGGAGGGAGAAACAAGGTTACAAGCAAAGCCTGAATTAACTAAGGTCAGAGTTGGATCCACCTGGTCTGTGCCGGCATAAAGCTCCTAGTAAATAACTGGATTTCTTTTGAACCTTGGCTTGAGGCTCATGATTTAATTAGGGCATATGTCAGAACCCTGACAGGTCGTATGCATTCAGGACATTTTCATGTGGTACCTGCTGAAATTAGTTTGTTGGCTGCTTCTGTTGAAGAATGGGAGTTGGAATTGTGAACGGAGCCTGGAACTGATTTGGAGTCATCTGGAAGCTCTTTAGTTCTTCTGATATTAGAAGAAATGTCTGGTTGCTGTAAGAGCCTTGATGGAGTTTTGTGCAATGAACTGTTATGGGAAATGGTGGGGATGAGGCAAGCTATATCTTGGAAGGAGCCTAATTTAGGGTGATACGTGGATCTGGGCTGAAATTGGGGTTGGAGTTGAGGAATTAGTTGAACCTGTTGTGTGGAAGAGTTGCTAACTTAGTTTACCTCTCTGCCTGGATCTGTGCTGCTTAGAACAATATAGACTTATATAGTTGGAAAGGACCTTTCAGGTCTTCTAGCTCAATACTTTATATTGCTATTATGTCTTCCTCATGTTTCTCTTTGCTAAAAAAAACTTACCTAAATCTGAAGAATCTTCTTGGTTGAGAAGCAAAATGTCTTTAATGAAAAACAAGGAAGTCCAGCTGCCTCTTGAAAAAGCTCCTTTGGGATAACAATGACCTGGATGACTGAGAATTTCCATAAACATACCTAGTTCCTTTAGTTATTTATCATAAGATTTAGACTCCATACCTCCTATTATCTTTGCTGCTCTTTTCTGTCCTCTTTTTAGGACCTCACCACCTTTTTTCTATTGTGGTGACCAGAACTGGATCCAGTGTTCCATATGTGGTTTCACCAGTATGATATAGAGTGGTAATATCACTTCCCTTGATCTTGATACTATCCCTGTGATGATGCAACCCAGGACTGTGTTGGCTTTTTTGACAGTTGCACCACACTGCTGACTTACACTTATGTGGTGCTTTATCAGGACACCCAGATATCTGGAGACTGTAAGGATGTGTTTATCATAGGAGATGTGGTTTGTGACAGTGAACAGAGCAAGTCAGCTGATTCTGGACCGCATAGAAGTTCTTCATCTATGCTGGGGATAGGGCAACTATGTCAGAAGTTTGAAAGAGGATTGGACAAAGTCCACTCTTTGGTCTGTGGCCAAAACAAAAAAGCAAATAAATAAATGTCATTAATGACATATGTTCTCTAAGGCAGCTTTTTAACTGACGTATACCAAGACAAATAATCTAATTTCAGTTTAGCTTGCTTCCTAAGATATACAGTGGATATATAACGAAGTATTGAGATGAACTTTTGATACGACCAAATACTTATTTTCCACCATAATTTGCAAATAAATTCTTTCCAAATCAGCCAATGTGATTGGATTTGTTTTCTCATTTTGAGGTCTACCTATGATGCCAATTACAGGCCTCTCTCATCTTTTGAAGTGGGAGAACTTGCACAATTGGTGGCTGACTAAATACTTTTTTGCCCCACTGTACATACCAGCTTTTTGTTCGATTCTGTTGCTCAACTAAAACAAAGCATAGGCTCCTACCACAATATATGAAGAAATTCAAATTTGCCAGTTGCAAATGTAAAGGAGATAGGTGTTGCCATCTCCCCCACCCGTGGCCAGATTTTCTACAGCTTTCCCAAGGTGTGCAAATGTTCCACATTAATGAAATAGATATTTTTCTATTTACATTTGCTTACATCATAAAGTGTGAGAGGCCACCTGACAACAGCTTCTGTATTTCCAAAGCATAAATGAATTGTTTACCATTCAATGTTAGCCACTTGTCTTGGAGATAACAGGGTAAATACAAACCAGTTAAGGGAGTCAGGCGTATTGGTTTTTACTTCTAATGAACGTATTTCATTTTTAAGAAAGAAAATTGAACAGATGTTTCTCTTCAAGAAGAGGGATGCAATTATATACAATATATACTGAATGTGCCCCTTGATTGACACCCGCACAAATACACATAAAATTCATATGGTTAAAACATAGTATGATGTGTCCATATTGTTCAGAAGAATATTATCTTCTAAAGTTTAAGAATATTCATATTCTTATTTGAAAGCAACATGTATGTATATGTATACACACACATATGTATACATACACTGTGTGTGTGTGTACACATATACATCAGTGGTAGGATTAAAAAAAATTATTATCGGTTCTGTGGGTGTGGCTTGGTGGGTGTGGCAGGGGAAGGATATTATAAAATCTCCATTCCCTCCCTGCTCCTGGGGAAGGGTACTACAAAATCCCGATTTCCTCCTGATCAGCTGGGACTCAGGAAGCAGGGAATAGATGAGGGAGGGGCCAGTCAGAGGTAGTATTTACCATTTCTCTGAACTACTCAAAATTTCCGTTACTGGTTCTCCAGAACTGGTCAGAACCTGTTGAATACCACCTCTGATATACATACACAAACATACATACCAGAGGTGGGTTGCTGCCAGTTCGTCTTGGATTGGCCAAACCAGTAGTAGCAGCAGCAGGCGGCTCAACTCACCCATCCGGATGCTTCTGCGCATGCGCAGAAGCGCCATGCGGGAGCATGCCCGAACCCGTAGTGAAAAAAATTAGCAACCCACCTCTGATACACGCATATTGTGTGTGTGTGTTTGTGTGTGTATATATGTTGTATTTATACTGATAAATAAATAAAGGGAGATATATGTATTTGTGTTACAACCCCTGGTATGCCTAAATATGGGAGGAAGGTCACTACTCCCTCTTTCTGTCCTTCGGCTCATCACAGAAGACCATGCAGGCAGAAAACCATATTTTTATTTTTAATGTTGCCTTTTTATACATACATACATACATACATACATACATACATACATACATACATACGTATACGTTTATGTTTATGTGTGTATGTATGCATATGTATGTATGTGTACATCATACTATATTTTGATGATATCCATTTTATTTTATCATAAAGTACCCCAAGTCTTAGGAGCTGCATGTTATACAAAACGTAGACATACATGCCTGTATACATTTCCATATGTACAAGCGTGTAAAGAATGAACAAATATTTTTCTGGGGCATAGTCAACAAAACAAGGAATTACAATTCAAGGGAAAGAAAAAAGTAATGACTACTCCATGTTTTTATAGGTGCGTGACTTTTCTAGGAAATCTATTTATAAATCATATAAACCATGTATTTATAATGCCTATTAAAAAATACAGTGCACGTGGAGTTACAATGACATATTGATATTGCAATCCTACTTACTCTTGTGTTTGCTGCTTTATTTCTCCCACTCCACCTATTCTTCTCTTGCATATCCAGATTTTTTGTCAAAAACAAAATTATAAGAAAACTTATAATTCCCTTTTTAAGTTTGGTTGTGCCTGTCCCTCTAAAAGGCAGCATCCTTTAAAACAGGGGTCTCTAACCTTAGCAACTTTAAGCCTGGCGGACTTCAACTCCTAGAATTCCCCAGCCAGCAAAGAATTCTGGGAGTTGAAGTTCACCAAGCTTAAAGTTGCCAAGGTTGGAGACCTCTGATTTAAAACATAGCGGCCTCATGATAGATTTTTTTACTTGTTTGTTTGTTTGTTTGTTTGTTTGATTACTCTGCCATTACAGGATGAAAAGTACAAATGACTGCTACGGGGAATAATTAATTTTTCTGCAGAGAATGACTCTGTTCTTTAAACATTTGGAAACTCTTAGGTTTTCCAAGAATACATGCCGAGGTCGTATTTCAAAGGACTGTTCCTTTCTTTTCTTTTTTCCCCAAGTTGAAGTGTGCAGTTCTGCCGACACCATCGCCTCACACACCAGACTGCATGTCTGTTGGATAATTTTTATGCTCCTTCCTCTCCCTGCCTCTCCCCCCACCCCATCTACTTAGCAAGATAATGTACAGGACTAAAAGTTTATTCTTTCTACTTACCTCCCAGAAAGTAAATTTGGTCTATCAGTTTCTACTGAGGTATTAAAAAGGGTGTTTGTTTCCTCAGCTGTGTTTCGATAACCCTTTTGCCCTCTAAACTTTAGCTTGGATAAATAACCCGATAGTTTTCAATATGTAGATAAAAATATGTAAGGGCCACATAGTAATTGATCTTACTTTGTAGAAAGGAATAATATTCCCACACTCAGCCTTTTAAGAAGATTCTTTTTATGTATGCTGTACTGCTTGATTGTGGTTCTAATAATCTTTCATGTTGTTCCTGGGCAGAAAGTTACTTATTAAATCTAAGGTAAAGAGATTAAATGTGATAAAAATGTATACGCAATATATGTGACAAGTAGTTTAATTCTATATATTGTCACTACGTCTTCTTAAATTCAGTTGGATATACTGGTGGAGGGCGGGAATCTAATGTAATTTTACCCGGTCTACTATA
This sequence comes from Natrix helvetica, assembly GCF_964273705.1. Taxonomy (NCBI): domain Eukaryota; kingdom Metazoa; phylum Chordata; class Lepidosauria; order Squamata; family Natricidae; genus Natrix; species Natrix helvetica. The sequence goes on along the minus strand of NC_138551.1, from coordinate 63,390,687 downwards.
TATCTATAAGACCCTTTTATTCAACCATTTCTCTGTGTAAAAATAAATCTTATTCTGAAGTTTCATCATTACAATCACACACACAAGCCTGTGCTCACCATAGCACGAAACATCATTTTGCCAGGAGTGAAATTTTTATCTTTGCTTGCTTTCAACAATCCTCATGACAATGTTATGTAACCTAGTTTGATCTTAGTTTAGGTCATGGGTGTCAAACTCGCCACGTTGCCATCATGTGACGTTTCGCAACGTTTTCCCCATTTGCAGAGCTGGAGTGGGCGTGGCCTGTGTGTGACGCATCTGACCCACAGGCTGCCAATTTGACCCTCCCCCCGATCTAGGTAGAGAGATAAGAAAAGAATGTGCCATCTCCATGTTTTCCCTGATTCTTACCATGATATAGCATTACGGAAAGTCCTTGACTGACAATTGGACACAAAATTTCTGTTGTTAAATGAGACATTTGTTAGTGAGTTTTGCCCCATTCTATGACCTTTCTTGCCACAGTTGTTAAATGAATCACTGCAGTTGTTAAGTTATTAACATGATAGTTAAGTGAATCCAGCTCCCCCATGGACTTTGCTGAGACACAGCCACCTTCATAAATATGAGTCAGTTGCCAAGCGACTGAACTTGGATTCCATGAAAATGAGGATGCTGCAATGGTTGTAAATGGGAAAAATGGTGGCAGGACATGTATTTCAGTGCCATTGTAACTTTGAATAGTCGCTAAATGAATTGTTGTAAGTTGAGGACTGTCTGTCCTTTATCTAATGTCATTTTTTTTCAAGCTTAGGTTTAAGTTAGAAATTGAAAATAAGGATTAAAATTAGATTTTTTTTTTAAGAAAGCCTAGTTCAATCAACTTTGCAAATCTTTTTTGGACTGTTTTGTGCAGCTGTAATATGCACTTGTCTAGGAAAGCTGGGCTGACTTTATTCTAATTCTTAAGTGCTGGCATATCTTGGAGTCAGATAAAGGCAAGTAATAATGAGGAATGTTGAGAAGTTTCCTGGCAATACGATACAATATTTGGCAAATGAAAAATGCATGCCCTTAGCTAGCTGAACAAGTTCTATTATCTGAAGTTCTAGTTATTCTAATATAATCTTTCGCAGTGTACCAAGATGAACTGAGCTAAGGACTTGTCAAAATCAGATAAGGAGATCAGCGTATCCTCCTTCCCCCTCCCACCTTTTCCCCTTTTAATTAAAACATTTGTCTGTTCTTCCAGTCTGTTGGGCAGAGGGCAAATGTCACAGTGTGATACAATATTGTTGGCTTTGTAAATAGGCTAATTGTCCTGTTGCTGCTCATGGTCTTGTCTCCAGCTGATTCAGATACATCTCTCAGCCCTTAAAAATTTCATTCTTGTTTTTATGATAAGTATTCTTAATTCTATGCATACGTACCCTAACCCTATAGTTTTTTAATTAAATAGATATGTATTAGGGTACTACAAAATCATAATGAAGAGGATGATATCAATGCTCCATCCCAAAAACAGAATATTGAAATGAGTTATATGTAAATATCAAAACAGAACTTTGTTTCTAAGATTTCTTTAAATCTTAAGCATCTGTGAAGACCCTGGCATGAGTAGATTATGTCCAGCTACCTGCCTTATTTTTCTCTTTCCTACACACCTACCTGGTGTGCTGCTGGTGTTCTTCCTCTGGGGCTATTATTTGGTCAAGCTTTTCATTCTTGTCTGACACATTTCTTCAACATTTGGTACAGCAATGACCAACTATAAAATGTATTTTTGGAGCCTATAAATTTAAATTTGAAAACATGTTCCTTTTCTTTAAAAAAAACATGGATACATAAACTTTGTGACATAAATAGTGGATAATTTGGTCCTCACCTTTTGTATTAACTATCCGTTTTTAGAAAGCACCCTTCTTTCTTAGTGACTGCAATCTGTTCCTTAAATTGGAAGCCAAATAAATCACTAAGTGAACACTCAGTGAAGGAGGGAGGGAGAGAGAGAGGGAGGGACAGACAGACAGACAGGAAATCATTAGTTTCTGCCCTGTTATTCAAATATGTTTTCTTGTATGGTGTCCTGTTCCTGATCTGTCCCTTAGGTTTTTTTCCCCCTCCTCACAGGTGGAGAGTTTGCTTAAACAAGCTATCTCTTCCTGACTGCTTTTCTTTCCAACATCTTGAGTCCCTAAAACATTTCCTGACCTTAATTAATCGATTAGAACCCTCTGGTCAGTAGGTGTTACTACCTGAAATTAACCAAACTTTAATCAGTTTCACAACGAAAGCTTTTGTTATCAGGCGCACTAAATTTGGTTGTAAATAAACACATTTGGTCAGTAAATAATTATAATTACTATTGTATTTCTGAATAGTTGCTAAACAAGATTAACTGCTAAATGAGGAGTGTTTGTAGCAGGGGGGTCAAACGTGGGCCAGATGTGTCGCATGAAGGCCATGCCCACCCCAGCTCTGCAAAGGCAAAAAAGTCTCGATACGTCATGTGATGAGATCAAGTTTGACACCTGTGGTCTACAGCATGTAACACTGAGTCTATGTCAGGCCTGCAGTCATATTCCTTTCTGGATCCTTGGCCTGCCACACTCTCTCTTATTTTACTATGCTGTTTCATTAGTGGGGGAATTGGGAGGAGGAATAGTAAGGAGTAAAATGTGATGTTGTCAAAATAAAATTCCTTTCTAGAATCCAAGGTCATCCTTTGTTTTGCACCTCTGCATCTGACCTGAACTAGATGGGTGGAACTGCCAGCATGGCAGTAGAAGATTGGACCATGTGATTGACTTGTGGGTGTGTGGGCAAGATCATGAACTTTCAACTGGTTGGGAAAACCCAGGAAGCTTTCAGATTTGGGTTTTCACAGATGTGCCAACGTGACTCTCTTAATAAATTGGAACTTTGAAGGATACTTTGCCTTGGACTCTAATTTAACTTTGGATGTTGTTTGGAACGCTGACAGTCTATTGACTTCAACATTGTATGAAAATTCCCCTCCCCCCTCTCTTCAATCACCTATCACATTTTGAGGATTTTCAGATTGCAGTTTACACCATCCACATTTAGTGTTTGTACTAAGGAAAGATTGATCTTCTATGAGTTCCAGACTATTTTGACTTCCACTGTAATTTCACAGAGCATTTAATAAACTGAACTTTTTAGAAGAAAGTAGTGCAGAAGGATTAAAAGTAGAATTAATGCTGCTTAATCTTGGTGAAAGGCTGAGCTTGTTATAGTTGATTAACTGATAAACAGCTTGGCTCTGTAATAATAGTCCTGTCAGTGAAGAAAAGAAAAAGATATATCCTGTTAAGGTTTTATCTTGACAATAAGATGACCATATTGGGAAATTATAAATGTAATTTCTTTATGGGCATCATACACATTTTGCAGGAAAATGAGTATTAGGTATGCTCGAAGTAGGGTTAAGTTGTGAATCAAAGTAGAGATGAAGTATCAATCTTATTGAGCTCTCTCAGATTTTTTCTCCCTCAACGAAAAATCCATTATGCACAAGGCAAGTGATGACGTTATCCTTTCAAACCTTGGAAGAATCTCTTGCTCACGCCCCAGCCTGTTTCCTTATTAGATACAGCAAAGAAATAATATTTATTTTGGGTATTAGTTATTTAAAAAACTAAATTACAGGAGAAAATGCATTCTGGCACTATTTTGTAATCCCTGAAGTAGGTGTGCAAAATGTGACTAGGCATGTTTAGCTGCTGAAAATATTATGTTTGGATCACAGTTTAGATCTCTCTTTAGTCATATATACTTTGAGTAATACAGCCATAGAAATTTTGGGGTGCCTAGGTGAACTTTCTCTGTCTTAGTAGTATGGACAATAGCTCAAATTGAGTTGTTGAAAACAACTGGAGGACACCAAATTGCCAATTCCATAACCCTGGCAAGGAAAGTAATCTTATATAACATTTGAATAATTATGATGCCCCCTCAAGTTATTAATGTTTATTTCCTGATTCTGATGGGACATGCATTATAATTTATGAATGGCTTTCTGATTAGTAACTTATTTATGTAGAACATTTATGTAGCATTCCTGGTCAAAACGTATTTCTTGAAACAGTCTTAAAGATGAAGAGCAAGCTACTGAGGTCTCTCTACGGCTTTATATTTGTATTGGGAGAAGTAGGAATTAGTTAACATTGCAGTTGAAAACTCCCTTGATGTGCTCAATTAAAATAGGGACAAACGTAAGCTTTTTTTTGGAGTTATAAAGACTAAGTGTATTATGGGAATAGGACCCATGAGAACACTTTAGAAATGCTTCATAAATCAAATTAAATATTACTATATTGAAAGAAGATCTATAGATATTGAGCAACAAGAATGTTAGCCAAGGTCTCTTGATTGTGTAAAACAATAACACATTTTCACAAAGAGAGAGAGAAAGGAGAGTGAGAGAGAGAGAGAAAAGAGAAAGAGAGAGAGGAGAGAGAGAAAGGAGAGACGAGAGAGAAAAGAAAGAGAGAGAAGAGAAAGAGGAGAGGAGAGAGGAGAGAGAGAAGAGAAAGCGGGGACAGGAGAGAAAAGAGAGAAGAGAAAGAGGAGAGAGGAGAGAAAGAGGAGAGAGAGAGATGAGAAAGAGAGAGAAGAGAGAGAAGGGAGGGGGAGTAGAGAGAAGAGAAAGAGAGATGGGGAGAAAGAAAAGAGAGGAGAGAGGGAGAGAGAAAAGAGAAAAGATTTTTAACAGATATAATTCAAATAAATGAATCTAGTTATATTGGATAAATGAGGAGAACAATGAAGTTCATGTGTACAATTATATTAGTTGTGTCAGGGTTTCTTGCCTGAACAGGGATAAATTAGAAAATCACCAAGGTCCCTTCCAACTCTGTTCTTCTGTTAAGTCTCGTGATTGTATTGGCTTCCTGTAAATTTTGGCTCTTTGGAGTGTGCAATATCCATGGAAGCAATAATAATAGTGTCAGATTGCATCAAACCTGCATCTTAGACTATATAAGTAGCACACTGATTATGGAAGTATAATGTATGGCAGCACAGAATATAACAACTAGCAATAACTTGAAGATGTAGTGAGAAATAGTTGGCACATGAAATATTTTCAAGTATACTTATGCTCCTATAGTTTTTGTGTCAGGATATTTGGATTTAGTGCATAGAAAAAACTTGAGCAGTGTGGTGATGCAGTGGTTAGAATGCAGCATTGCAGGTAAATTCAGCTCACTGCCAAGAGTTCAATCCTGACCGGCTCACAATTGACTCAGCATCCATCCTTTTGAGGTCGGTAAAATGAGGACCCAGATTGTTGGGGTAAATATGCTGACTGTGAACTGGTTATAGAGAGCTGCAAAGCACGGTGAAGCGGTATATATATCTAAGTCAGACGTGTCAAACATGCAACTTGTGGGCTGGATCCGTTCCACGATAAGTCCCGCGGTGCCATCCCGGAAAGGTGACAGATCAGCACAGGCCATCCTTGGCCACCCCACCCACACCCACCTAATCGGCCATGAAAACCATGCCACACTCACCCCTAAAGGGGAAACAAAATTCTGATAATGCCCATAATGGGATCAAGTTTGATACCCCTGATCTAAATGCTATTGTTAGTGCTTATTTCTATTTTTGCTTTTGAAATCATGGCCTCGCCTATTTTTCCATTATTCTGAGTTGTTGCAGCGGGGGGTTGAGTGTATCAAGTTCTGCCACTAGTGTTTCATCCTGTGTATAATGCTGATGCACCCAATTCACCTACTCCATCCAGATTCACTGCACCTAATGAATGCAGTGCACTGCACAAGAGAATTACTCTAATAATTGCTAGTGACTTGTCTTAAATTTCATGTAGAAATTTATGAATGGTTCATGGGGTCCTAATATCTACTGTATTTTTTGGAGTATAAGATGCATTTTTCCCTCCCCCAAAAGTGGTTGGATATGCCTCTGCATCTTATACAGTGAATATTGCGGTGGGACAGGGAAGGGGATGGTGGTGGTGTGGTGCCGATTAGCTGTTGGAAAACAGGCAACGGTGGCAAATGCGTGCTGGCGAACAGGCCGTGCTGAAGGGGAGGTGGCGAATGGGCTGTTCCAAACTGGCCATGGCAATTGGGCTGCTCCAAATGGGCTGCGTCGTACAGGACCGCGGCGGAAAATGGGCAGCGCCGAACACGCCAGATGAATACCGGATGGATGCAGAGAGGCAGAGGCAAAAAAATTTTCTTGCTTTCCTCCCCATAAGCTAGGTGCATCTTACAGTCCGGAACATCTTATTGTACAATAAATACAGTACATCTTTCTTACTTGACTGTATGTAAACTCTTTTAACTATTTACTTTACATTTGTACAATATGAGTCATAGAAGGAAAGAAAGACATACTGCAGCAACAGTGCTTATTAAAAAACCAAGCCTTTGATTACTCACTGAATATTTCCTGGTGCTTAATAAGAAGCTAAAATCTATAAAGTAAACCCAAGATTTTGTTAGGAAGACAATCATTGTCTTTTATTCGGTGTCTGTGTAAAGGCTCATTATTATATTCATCTGTGAAAAAAAGATGAAAATTTAAAAAAGAATATTTCTTTTCAGCTTAAAATATTTTATGCATAGTATTATATTATATTATATTATAACTAAGTTCCAACAACATATATGTAAAAGAAGTTATATTTAAAAATTATATTATAGGAAAAATAGTAGCTAATAGAAATAACTGGGGTTGGAAAAGAAGCAGAAATTTAATATTTGTGTTTGCTCTGAATCTTGGCCTTATATTGAAGTCAGGGCACATTAGAGGATGATCCATGATGTTTTATGAGCACTTTTGGGAAGGAAAAACTCTTTATGTGTTTGAGATTACTTGACTGATTGCTGTTTTATTCAAAACAGAAATAATCTCCTAAGGCTTGATCGAGAGAAAATTAGATGTTGAGAAACTGGATTCTGGATCAGCTATTTTCCAGAAATGCAAGATTTTTTATTGGCAGCTTTGGTTTTTCAATAGAGGAAGAGCTAGTCGTAATTATTACAGTAAATGCAGTAAATTGCCAATTTGATGGATTAATTGGTAGGGAGGAATGTGTATTACTGCTCAATGTTAAATCTGAAATTATGTCATTTGTATAATAGTACTGTTCCACAACATACATCATTTTGGTCAGTAGTATGAATTTGTAATTATATAGATGAGATAAATATAATGTATTTTAGCAAAGTTAAGTAGATTGACTGGACTACTTTATATATCTGGTTATTTATCGACTCATTTATTTAGCAAATTTATATAGCTGGCCATCTCACAAAGCATGACTTTGGGTGATATATAGGGCCCCCAAACTTTAAAAACAACAAAATACTTAAACATACATTTTAAAAAAACAGACAAAACATAGCACTTAAAAACCCAGGAGAACAAGAAAACAACTTTACATCACACAACCATCTTGTCGACTTCTCATCCCCCCCCCGAGTTGATTAAAAAAACACTTTTAAGGGTCTTCCATTAAGCAACAATAGCCTTTTTCTTAATAAGCAGAAACTGAAAATTGATGCTCTTTAAATTATTATTATTTTTTAAATTCTGTTAGGTACGGAATCAGCACTGGAGTCTTATAATGGAGAGTGTTGTCCCATCAGACAAAGGAAATTATACCTGTATTGTTGAGAATATCCATGGATCCATCAATCACACATATCACCTTGATGTCGTTGGTAAGTAATATACAGTGGCTATAATACTTTTTAAAAGAAAGTTTTATATATATATATATATATATATATATATATATATATATATATATATATATATATATATATATATATATATATATATATATATATATATATATATATATATATATATATATATATATATATATATATATATATAATGTTGTATTTGTACTGATAAATAAATAAAGGGAGACTAGTATAGATCTATTTCGAGCTAATTAGCTCTCATCAGCTAGCCATACCCTTACTGGGATTTGAACCTGGGCTGTATTATATCCTAGGCTATATATCTTAAAATGATTTACTATTGGAATATAATGGTTTTGTTATCTATCTATCCATCCATCCATCCATCTATCCATCCATCCATCCATCCATCCACAATTGATTATGCACTTTGATACTGTCATTAAAACATCAGGCTAGAAACTAGGGAACCATAACTGTTAGTCCTGCTGTAGGCACAAAGCCAGTTGGATAACTTTGAGATAATCATTTTCTCTCACCTCTACGAACGAGGCAATGGCAAACCACTTCTGAGAAACTTTGCCAAGAATATTGCAGGGACTTGTTCAGGCAGTCTCTGAGAATTTACTGGAAGAAATATGTGTGTGGAGTGTGTATTGCTTAACTAGTTAATTAACTAGTTAATTGCTTAACTGGTTTACCAAATTGTTTGTACTCTCTACAATGAAAGAATAGAATTTGGGATTCACAATCCTTTCACCTAAGGAGAATCGGAACCTTTTTGCCCCCCCCTCCCCCCAGCATTTTATTAAGATTTGTCATTTTGGGTAAATATATTAATTTTATTGAAATACACTTTTTTTGTGAAAATTACATGAGCCGAACAAAATATCAATTTAATACAGGAAACACAGCTCTAATTTTTTGTAGGAGGTACAACACATTTTAAAGAATAAATCCATAAAAAGCTCCAAGATAAGAAACCAGGTTTTGGATTTAGAAGGGTTAATGTTTTAGTACTACAAAAGTATGAGTTTAATATGAAAGAGGTTTTAAATTAGGCTGAAATATATGACATGTTTATTAAAGATGCCATAGAAGATTGATGTATTATTTCTGGAGCTATTTATAGTACGAAGAAGGATTAATGTTTTCTAAAAATTAATTCTTAGTAATTTTGAATTTAGAAAATGTGAAGACAAGACTGGAATATAGTTCTTCATAAGTACTTAGAAGTAAATATAAAAATAGTAATGAGAACACTTTGGAAATATTGGAATTGTTTAACTCCATTATTTTAATTTACACCATTTTAATTAAAAACAGCTTACCGATGCTTGGAAAACAAGAAATCAATCATTTAAAAGCTATATATAATTCTGGGCTAAATTAAAAACCAACTGAAGAATAAGCACTTTTCCGACATTTCAGCACAGTTAATCCACAATAAGACTAATAAATGGGCCATGCCCACTTCTGTCATGGCTCTATAATGCACTGTTCTCACTTGATCATCTTGTAACCTGGAATTCTTATTTCTTAAGATTAGTGTGTAGCCTTAGCTGAATTAAATATAACATTTTAAAAAGAATGTTACCATTACCAAATTATTTTCTAATTCAAGTGACTATTTTGGGGGAAAGATGCATTCTTTCACTCAGAGCGCTCAGGAGCTGTTATTTAAATTGTAAAACAAACAAAGCAATTCCCAACAAATACCAAGAGGTCTCCCCTCCCTGCCAGTAATTTCTTCATAAAGGAAAGCAGAATTAAAGAAACAGACTTACACACACACACACACACACACACACACACACACACACACACACACATCATAACCACCCTATGGCTACTGTTGGATACAGAGAGCTTAGGTGTTGTATGAAATCAGAGCCTGATTGCTACCTCTCTCACTTTCTTCCTGGTTCCACTTCTTTTAAATGTAGCCCTGAAACCCACACCCTAGAACTGAAGAACTGTTTCTTCTTTTAAAGTTGTGTTGCATCTTGTGGCCTTCCTGCCCTTTCATACACATGAGCACAATTGAGTTACATGTTTTCCACTCTGTCCCCTTTGTAATTTTCCTTTTCCTGCGCTCCAGCGGTGCTTCCTTTTGTAGTGGCCTCTCCTCTCAGGCTGTGTGCCTTGGGTGCAGTTCCTTGTGCTTTCAGGCTGGCTGCATCTTGCAACAACATCTCCATATGGCATCCTAGCCTGATTACTTCAGTCTAGCAGTAGGCACCATGGTATCTGAATCCTGGCCTAAAATAACATTTTCAAATTGACTATTGTGAAACTTTTACTCCGGGAGATATTTAGAAATTTACTTCATAACGAGAATCAGAATATTAAACCCAGGTCACAATTGATTCTATACCTTGTTTATATTTTTCTGACTTTATTGTATCTATTTTTTATACCTATGGGTATAGAAAATAGTAATACAAAACACTATACCTATAAACCTAACGTATACCTTTCCTCCTAGTCTAGCCCAATCTTTTTCCTCCAGTTGCCAGATTTTCCTTCTTAGTTACATAACATTTTAGGCCATTTAGATCACAAATATTGGCTAAGCTATCTGCCAACCTGCTTTCCTTGACATACTCCTACTGTGATTCCCAAGCTATGGATATGAAACACAATTATCATTAGGCATAGTATATACGGTGGATATTTTACTAATATTTCTCTGCCAGAATGCAAAATTCATTTCAATCAATTTGCTTTTTCTGGATGAAAGGCCAGAATAAGTATTCTAAGGAAGCATAGGATTTTGTAGAGATTTCAATACTTTTTTCTCCAGGGTTGTTTCTTTTTTTAAAAAAAATTAAGATAACTTGACGACTAAATCATTGTTGTTTGAGCACTTGTTAAACAATGTTTGTTGAAGGTACAGTTCCAATAGCTGCCAGGAATTATGGTGAATAGCATTCCATGTGACACTGCCCTGAACAGACCAGCTGTTGAGAAAGCACAGCTAAATATGTTCACTGGCCAGGTGGTAGGTGTGTCCCCAATAACCAGAGAAGAAGGAAACACATGGAATATATACAACTGTTTCCAAAGAATAGTTTTCCTCTTTGTGGGAACACTTTAAAAAGAGTGTGGGTACACATATGGAAGGGATAAAGCTATTTCTAAGGATGTTACAGACTGTCCCTGTTTTACTTTTTAAAACTTTTCACTTATTTAGGGTAACCCGGGTAAATATTTATGTGAAGCCCCTTGCTTCTTCTCGGTCTTTGAGGTTTTTCAATGCCTTGCATTCAAGAGTATTTGGCCTTTTATTTTTCTTGGAAAAAAAATATCAGTGAACTGAGTGAATGAATGGAATGGTAATGAGAGTGATGTCATTTATTGCTATGTCTGCTACTTTAACAGAAAATCATAAAAGTAAATAGTCAAGCCAAGATTTTCCATTGTGATTACTGGTCGCTGTGTGTGAGATCTGGCGTTGTTGCTCTTGTCCCTTCCTCTTCTTCCCTCTGTCCAAAAATTGACTTATTTTTATTTGCAACCTTGGGTGTTTTTTGAAGGCTAGATAGGGTAGATAGATTCACTTGATAGGGTTGTTGTTCTGGGGAAAATAGGAGAAGAAAGGACTATGAGTTATAGAAATAACAAAGGAGGGATATAAATAAGTTAATAAATACATAATGTGGGCACTGGAACATAGTTCTTCTCCACTCTAAAATGTCTAGCCTGCAAAACTAGACATATCACTTTTTTGATTGGTTTTAATTATATCAATGTTTTTCAATCTTGGCCACTTTAAGACATGTGGACAACTCCCAGAATTCCCCAGGTAACATATTCTGTTCCCCATGCTGGCTGGGGAATTCTGGAAGTTGAAGTCCACAAGTCTTAAAGTTGCCAAGTTTGGACACCCCTGTCCTAGGGTATTACTGTTGCCTAATCTGAACGTATTTTTTACTTTACTTTTTTCCAGATCTGTCTTATGATCCATACCATAACACTCTAAAATAATATTATGGTTATGAACATTGTAAAAAAATCAGCATTACCTGCTAAAACTAACGTGGTAAAATCAGAATCTTTTAATCAGATATTTTCAGTGTATAGATTTACACTGAAAGTAGCTTTTAAGCCATCAAATATAATTTTACAAACCTAACATTCTGTAATGTCTAAATATCTTTCCTTCCTACTATAAACATCCATAGGCCTAGCGACATGACCTTCCTACTTTTTAATTCTACCTGTGTGTATACTGTTAACTAAAATCAATCCAGACTGACATAGATACAAAATTAATTTAGTGTTACAAAAACACATTTGTATATGGTAGTTAGGTAATAGATTCAGGAAAAACTATGTAGAACTTTGTTGGCTGAATTTTCCATCATGTATGCTACACAACCAACAATATAATTATGGGTTGCTGTGCAGTGATTATATATTACTCAGAAATCAGCCTATAGTCAGCAATAAATACACTAGAGATTGGTCTTGGCCTTCAAAAATATTTAAAAAAAAGATTATGGAATAAAAACCAGATTTTAATACCTATTGAGGTATCATTCTTCTTTGAAATCATCTGAGACAGTGTTCTTTTTTCCTAAAAATTCTAGTTGAATGTAAAGGCCATGCTGCTGATAATTTTACGCCAGTTTGCCACAGAACAGCATGCAATGTGTGGTTAAAAATAATCATTATAACTTGACGGGATTAATACTGTAGACTAAACTCTTCCAGAAAGGGAGATATATCCAACTGGTCATTTGGTGGGTTTTGGTATAGCTTTGAAAGCAAAAAGACAGAGAAATTATAGAACATGATGCCAAAACTCAGTGAAAAGAAGTAGCTAGCATCCATTTCAAATACTGCACAATTTTACATTTGGAAATGAACAGACAACTTAATTAATTTGTAAAAATTATATCTCAGCAACCCACTAGCTTAGGGGCTGATGATCTATGTTGGGTGGTTTAGCTTAAAGCTTATGCTGTTGCTATTGTTTAGTTACACTTTCATCTGTCTTCTACATGCCTTTTTATTTATTTATAATGAGTGGCAGATGAGCATCAAATGATACACACCCAACATTTGTGATGTTTTGGATACCTTTTTTGGTTTTGTTTCTGGCTAAGCTGTTTCTATTCAAAATATTCAACAGCTGAACAGTGCCTCTTTTTTATTTATCTTTTTTTAAAAAATGAATTAGCTGCTTTTCAGAACAAACCTCTTTGATATTAACAATAAAAAACAGTATTCAGATATAACGTATAATTCTTATGTTTCTTACTTCTTGCTTCAGGAAAATCCCTTATGATATCAGAGAATCTGAAATTTTTCCAGCCATTTTCTTGCCAGATATTAACCAAAGGCCAAGTTGACAGTAGACATTATTGTTTTCCTGTAGTAACTTTTGAAAAGCCTCACTCTTTAATCTTCTGTGTGTACCAATAGTTAACATAAAGTTTCATTAGGAGTATACATATTATTTTCAATTGTTAGTTAATATTTGAGAATAAAACAAGTGCATTATAATCTAATAAACTGAAACTAACTAACTAATGGGGGGCATTGTTTGGTACAATATAGTGGAATAGGATCATTTCCTGTTGTTGGTTTGGGCCTTGGATCTCTACAATTTGGGTGGCAGGGGCTGTTGGAAGCTCTTAATTTTTGTAAAAAGAAAGAAGGCAAATATTTAAAAAGCAACCACTTGCGTAGATCAACATGTAGAATTCTCTGCAGTAAAATTTCTTCCACAGAGTAATGTTCCAATTTTAGGGGCATAAATCAGCTGAATTTGCCTTAGCAATTAACAATCCAACAAATTTGTGATTATCTTTTGTTGTGGCTACAGAAATAAGAGGCAAGTTTTAGCTAATACATGCACTGAAATTTAGAAAAAAATTAGATCTGTGTAATCCAGCATCTTGGTTCATTTTTTGTATAAACGTTTGTATTTACCTAGCTTTACTGGAATATGTTTCACTTGGACATATTCTGGCATTTAAAAACATTTAGAGTTATGTAGGCTTTAATTCTTTCTACTCTGGTTATCTCAAGAGTAGAGGTGGATTCTGTTAAAAAAAAGTCTGGTTCTTGCTAGACAAAACTGTGTTGTTGCCAGTCATCATTATTTTCAGTTAGAAAAAAAAATGTTTAGAGCCTGATATAAAGTGTTGGGCTTCAGTGTTTGCTAAGCATTGCAGGAATTGATCCAAAACATCTGGAGGTACCAAACTTTGCTTTTGGAGGAAGGCTTGTTTTAAAATTTGTCTTGGTTTGATATATCGGATACTTAGAGCATTGCTAACATTTGCTTCTTGTTTACCTTTACCAGTTCATTTCATGTTGCATATATTTGTTGTTCAACTAAAGTTCTGGCACCAGTTTAACTTTCAAGGTGGGTCTGCAGTAATGGAAGTTATGACATGCCAAGGTTTACATGTCAGCTTGCTTTGCTTTGCACGTCCAAATAACTCGATCCAGTTTCCACTTTAATTTGGCCATTTTGTATCCTGTCAGATGAGCATTGCCACAGATTTTTATAGAGACGTGTAGGCCCCAATGGCAGTCTGTTGCAAAATGTTCAGGTTTTCTATGCAATAGATGCTCCCATTTCATTTTGAAGACCGAAGAGAGTGCTATATGAAAACGCATATTTAAACTTTGAAAAGTTATGTTAATGTGAGTTGATTTAACCTCACCTAACTATCTGGCACCTGGCCTACCAAATGGTATCTTTGGGGACAAAATGCCTGCCCAATCTTGAGACAGATAATTATTTGCCCTGAGATTTTGAGAAATATCAACATAAATTTACAGTCTATGTTTAAATATACATACAACCACTCTGATTCATTTCTTAAAGCAGTACCATAAGAGGTGAAACTAAAAGAATTAGCTGATGAATTTGTTAAAACATACACACATTTTGAAAGAAACAATTAATAAAAACATGATTCATAGCTAGTGGAAAAAAAATCTTCCAAAGAATTGGACCATATAATTGTTTTCTTGTTGCTAACCTGTATGACAAACTTTGCTTGATGGTATTTATTATAGTACCTTACCAAAAAGATGTAATGAATTTTTCTCATGATACCATTTCTTCATTGAATAGGACACATGGTAACAGATCTCCTGAACACATATTTGTTTTATTTCATTGCTTTTCCTGCCAGCCCCCATTTTATGTACATCACATGAAACTTTGCCTGTATCAACATTTTGTTGGAATGGAAATAATTCAGGAAATTGAGTCTATGAGAATAGTTGGATGTATTTGTTTTAATTAGAAATTCTATAGCTCAGATTAGGGTTTATAAACTCTGTATCATTTATCTCTTTGAAAGATCCTGAAAGGTCAGTCAGGAGCAAATTACTTCCCACAATCCTTGCTAACCATCGTTTGTTACAATGGTTGGACAAAAGTGGGAAGTTGAGTTCTTATTTAACTTTGTGGAAAAACTATGATAACCATGGGTTGCTTGATTTTTATATTATGGTTAGTTTCACCACAGAATACAGTGGCAGGGAAGAGAGAAGATTATAAGGATAAATTACCCCAGTCTGCTCTAAAAGCAGAATATTTAATGTCTCTTACAAGCCATTAAATGTTCGATTTTTAGAACATTTAGGGTTCAAGGCCAGTGTTCCAATGCTCTTTTGCATGATATTCCCCAGCTCTTTTAAGCAGCAAGAATGCAGGATTCTCTTTATGTAAGCAACTAGGTAATCTTGCCCCTTGCCCTCCTAAGGTGTTGCTAAATATCCACTCTAGCATTATTTATCCTTACCCTGTTAGCTGATCAGTATTTGGAAGACCAAAGGGACAGAAGGGACATGTACTTCTGTTATTGATTTCTTTTTCAATATTTTGTAAAAACATGGCATACCAATAGGAGCATGGGAAGATATCTGAGGGACCGCCTCTCTCCTATGAGATCTGGCAGAGGAGGGTTGCTGTGGGTTCTGTGGGCTAGGTAACTACATTTGGTAGGTCACAGAAGATGGTCCTTCTCTACCATGTCATCCGACCTATGGAATATTTTGCCCACTGAACTGAAGTTAGCTCCAACCCTATATTTAGGGGGTGTAAGGGCTCAGTGGTTAAAGATGCTGAGCTTGTCAGCTAGAAAACTGACAGCCCAGGTTCGAGAGCTGAATACTGCATGACGGGATGATCTCCTATTATTTGCCCCAGCTCCTCCCCACCTAGAAGTTTGAAAACATGCAAACGTGAGTAGATAAATATGTACCACTTCGGTGGGAAGGTAGCACATGCCTTTGGCATATAGTCATGCTAGCCACATAACCATAGATATGTCTTTGGACAATGCTGGCTCCCTCACTAAGAAACAGACATGAGCACTGTTAGATACTAGCTTTAGCTACAGTGGTTCCCACCAAGGTTCTCTGTTCCGGCGGGAACAGACGTTTAATGTAATTGGTCGAAGGGTCTGACAGCCCTCTATAAAAGGGCTGCTGTCAGACTCAACCTTCGCTGGATTGTTCTCACTTGTTGCATTTAATAAAGAGCTGTTGTTACCGTTAGCCTGTGTGTGCCTATCCATTAACCAATCTAACAAGCACCGTCTCCTAGAGTCAGACATGACTGGACAGGGGAAACTTTTACCTTTTATGTATTTATTGTTTTAATTAATTGTAAGATTAATTATTTAACTGCCCAGAAGCACTTTTCCTGAGATGGGCAGCTATATAAATTTGATAAATGAATAAATAAATAAAATACCAATCAGGAATTGGGCAGGGGTTCTGTAAACTATGAAGCAGCTTACTGAGTAACTGCGATTTGTGCCTGTTAGCTTTTTGGTAACATTGATGTTGGGCTTGTTAAGGAATAGTCTAGAACAGGGGTGTCAAAGTCATGTCGTCACGGTGGTGTCACGTAATGTATCATGACTTTTTCCCCGTTTGCTAAACCAGGCATGGGCGTGGCCAGCACAGGACTCATGTGGTCTGCAGGCCGTGAGTTTGACAGCCCTGGTCTAGAATAAAAAATTTATAGGACCTTCTTATGAACATAGTGCTTTAATAAATAAGAAAGAATAGGAATACACATGCCACAATGAGGATTCAGTAGAAAACTATCAAGGAAATGGAGAAAAATGTGTTATATTAAAAATATAGAACAGCAAAGGATTCAAATCCATTCCCAGGCATTTACCCTGAATACTAATGGGGCTGCCTTTGTTGAAAACAAGCCCGGTTGTTCTAGATCAGTGTTTCTCAAACTTGGCGACTTTAAGTCCTGTGGACTTCAACTCCCAGAATTCCCCAGCCAGCTATGCTGGCTGGGGGATTCTGGGAGTTGAAGTCCACAGGACTTAAAGTCGCCAAGTTTGAGAAACACTGTTCTAGATTTAGCTTAGAATTACCAGACATCAGGCGAAAGAGTGACATGTTCTCTTTTTTTGTTCTTTTGTCCTGTATTCATCAGGCATAGCCTTAAAAGCAAATAATGTCTGCATTTTGGAGTGTCTGCATTTTCCCTCCTTTGGACTGTTGTTAAAACAGTAGTCATTCAAACTTTTGTGTATTATAACAATTGTAAATTGTCTTCTTCTTTTTTCTTCTCATCTATCAACGTACACAACAACCTAGATTTACATTCTTTATTTCCTATGTCCAGTACTTGGCTTCAATCCAACTACTTCAAATTTGTGATTGTGTAGTCTGTTGATCCCATAACTCATCATATGATTCTATGGTGAAAGTTGAAAAATGTTGTCATCATCGATTCTACACCTTTGTGTTCTTCAACATAAATATTTTGGGGGGGAAATATTCCAGTTGAAAAAAAAAAACAATGCCCTATTTAGAAATACAGGCAAGGTATAAAAAAAAAAAAGACAGAGAAAGGGATGGATTTTATAAGGAGCCACAAGAACTGGATAAAATTCTACAGGGAACCGAAGAAAATTGTTTAAAATATATATATCATTATTTATTACATTTTAAAATGAAAGAAGAAACGGTGAAAGAAACAATGATAACATGGGTGACAAATTTTGGGTATGCTATAGAGTTGGAAGAATGGGAAAAAAATTGGGAAATAAATTATGAAATAACGATGGCAATGGCTTGTAGAGAGAACATGTACAAGATGTTTTACAGATGGCATCTCCCACCAGTGAGAATTGCGAAAATGTTCTGGGAGTGCTCACTTATCTGCTGGAAATGCAACCAACAACACAAAACATACTACCATATGTGGTGGATGTGCGCATCTGTGAAAAAAATATTGGAAAAAAAATAAAAGATTGGCTGGAGGAGATCACCACACACCAAATTGAACTAAAACTGGAATTATTTCTGTTAGGAATTATAAAAGGAAATTATGAAAAAAATATTAGATACTTAATTCTAAACATAATCACGGCAGCGAGAATTACATTCGCGCAAAACTGGAAAAATCATCACACAGCAACAGAAGAAAATGTAATAAAAAATGTTGGAAGGCTCACGAAAGAATTAAAAGAGAAAGAAGAATCTGAATACTACTCCGTTTGGGATTTATGTTATAATTGGCTAGAGGAAAGGGGGGGGGGAATGTAGGAAAGCAAAAGAGAAAGGAAAAAAGACTAACAAATTAAAAAACAACGACAAAACCGGAAAACGATTAAAAGATAGAACTACGAAATAGACTGTAGCAAATAAATAATAGGAAATGGATACAAAATGAGTCAAATGTAATAAAGGTTGTTATACGTAGAATATATGGTTGCATCGGGATCCGGAACCTACCACTGGTACAGATAAAAGAATCACAACAGATATATAAAAGAAATGTAATGTGTTGCAAAGATGAGATGTTTGCATAAACAAAATAAAAAGTTTTTTTAAAAAAATGATGCTGGAAAAAAGGAATTTTATATACTTGTAGGCCTAAGTGTGTTTGTGTGTGTAGCAGTTTTTTCTGTTGTAATGCTTGTCATGGCTTCCAAGGAATTTAAACAGTTATTGCAGGGGTGTCCAAACTTGGGAACTTTAAGACTTGTGGACTTCAACTCCCAGAATTCCCCAGCCGGCTGGCTGGGGAATTCTGGGAGTTGAACTCCACAAGTCTTAAAGTTCCCAAGTTTGGACACCCCTGAGTTATTGTATCCCCCTTTCCACCCATTTGTCCTCCTTTCCATGTCCTCCTTTGCCTGTTCAGATACCTGATAAACCTAGTTTAGCAAAGAAAAGCAAAGAAACTGATGAAGAGAAGATGAAAAGGAATCGGAGCCAACTCAGGGTAGAACAGGAGATTCTGGTTAGTTGAATATTGAACAGTGGGAAGCAGAAGGAGAAGCCTGCAGCGTTGGCTGCTGAACACCTAGTTTCCATAACACAATCTGCTTTTCAACTTAGATGGAAATATTTGTGTGTGGGGTGTGTGTGTAGAAATGTAATGTATCCTTTAAATAAAACTATAATGTTCCTGTTCTGTGGAAATAAGTGAATGGAGCAGGATCAAATTAAAGTTAATTTAACTTACCTACCTGGTAGAAGCGCACATATTTCAAAAGCAATTTGCAAAAAGTGCTTCTTGAGCCACATAAAGTACATTTCTCTGTAATTTTTTAAAAAAGCTGCTCACTTTTAAAGATTTCCATGCAAACTTGAAAGAAAGATATTTCTACAAATGTTAAAATGCCAACACCTCCCCCCCCTTCAGTCTTGCATAAAAAAAGAAATGTGTTCCATTTAATGAATGTTAGGGACATATTCTATTTGCATTTGAGGGGGTCCGAAACATTTTTTCCAAATTGCGCATGAGTGCAGCCTTAACAATTACATGCGTATTTTTGCTTATGGAATTTTGAAATGAAACCACTTATTTCCTCTAATACCCTTCTTAGTATTAATTGCCTGGTTTCTTTACAGTAAATCCTTCCCCTAATTCTGTTTTTTATTTAAATTTCTATTATTCATTATATTAATTTGGGGCTTTTACAAAATGTTAATCTAGTTTGATCTGGTTTTTTGGTTTTTTTTTTTTTAAATTTTAAAAGAAATATTGGTTGCAGGATAGAAATGTATCTTTGTTGATCCAAAATTGTAAAAGCAGCTTTGGTTAAAAGAAAGTCAGAGTTACGTACAGCCTAGCCTGTTGAGACTTGAATTCTGGCATAGTGATTTGCTGTTGTTGACTCTTTACACAAGCAAGAATAAACCTGACATACTTACCTTACTGGAAGGGTGGACATGCTGAGACAGGGTATTGGGGCTGTCAGGCAGGCAGGTATCCATGCATTTATCTATCCATCCACACTGGCGCTTGCCTCTAGGTATTTGGATAATAGGAGAATGAAGAAATGTTCTTTCTTTCAAAGCCTGACTGTGGACTTCACACCTGGCATAGGCTTTTGACAACACAACTCACTAATAATGCTGAGAGAGAGAGGAGGGGGGGGAGAGAGAATGTAGACAAATAATTAGAAGCAGAGGCTGTGGCTTTGCTGCTTGTCATAGTTTATCAAAGGCTTGTCTAAACTGAATGTGGGAAATCCAGGTGTTGTCATTTGTTGGAGGAATATTGGTTTGACATATTTAAGGTTACACTTTTGAATCACAGGAACTCCAGTTTCTCTTAAATTGTTCTTTTTCTAACTACCAATTTCTCCCCCTTACCAGTATTGCCCCCTTCCCCTTCCTGTCCAAACCCATAAATGCTGACTTCATTAAAAATGTGTTAATATAGTTTTCACATGTATTCAACTACATAAAGAGCAGGTTTGGTGCAATGGTTAAGAAATCAGGCTAGAAATCAGGGAGATACATGAAGACACCCGGATGATCTTGGGCCAGTAATTTTTCTCAGCCCTTGGAAGGAGTCAATGGCAAACCACTTATGAAATATTGCCAAGAAAACTGTAAGGACTTGTCCAAAGGCAAAACCTATGAAATCATGCTAGGGAACCTACTGTATTGGGCCACCCTGCTGCTCCTCTCTTGCAGTGCTTCCTGCATACCTCTAAACCAGGAGTCTGAGACTCCCCCTCTAAACAAAATGCATACTTTTTAATAATGTGTCATATGGGCACTTCTATGCAGCTACAATTTCCATTCCAGAGTTTTCTCCTGCCTTACTCCACATACAAGTGAAGCAAAAATTCCTTGTAGAGCTTTGCGGGGCTTTGTTGTTACTACTACTACTACTACTACTACAATGTATCTGTGCAATTTGGGCTGCACACTGCAACTGAAGCAGAAACTAGCCGAGCTGCAAACTCAGCCAATATTGTGAAATCAGTCAGGTCTGGAACTGCTTTTGAATTGGCGCAGGTCCTCCTGCGTAGAAATGCCCTTGCTATTTGTGCAGAAGGAAAGAGCCTCGTAGCCTTGTTCAGATTTCTTTTGCTTTCTCAGCCTATCCTATGAGGAGAGCTGAGTGGCCTCTCACATCTGATTGCACTGATGGCTTAAGCAAAGAGATGATCACAGCACGATTGCCGACTGCAGAGTTCTAGGCAACATGGCAGCGACTCTGTACAGAGCTGACAATCAGCTGGAAGGCCAATTTTTTGTGTGTGTGCTTAATATCCCCAACTCATCTTGGAGACTAAAATGGTGCTGCTCCCTGCTTGAATGCTGAAGTGAATATGAAAAGGTCTGGTACTCATTTACCCTTTCCAGTGTATTATTACTTTATGACCTTTTCTTGGAAGCTGAGACCATTTAAAAATGTGTACTTTAGGGATTAAGAACTGTGCAAAGCTTATGTGCAAAGTTAAGCATATGGGGAGAAGTTGTGAATTTTCCAGGTTATTGTAAAAATGCTGAGATAGCAAAAGAATATCCTGATACTCTGATATTACAACTTGTTGGCACCACACTTAAAAAACAACAACAACAAAAGCCTAATAAAATATAATGGGAATGTGAATCCAGCTTCAACTTATGGTATCTTAGTGATTAGGCAGGACTGAGATTTCTGTCTGAAAACTTGGGGAAGTGGGTCAGACAATCCCCAGTAAATAAGAATTAGGTGGACTTACTATCTAATTTAGTATAAGAAAATTTCTTGGTTCTTCTTTTAATAAAAACTATTTAATTATAACAATGATATATGACATTCCTTTCTGGATTCTTTTTTTACTTAACAGAACAGAATAACAGAGTTGGAAAGGACCTTAGAGGTCTTCTAGTCCACCTCCTGCTCAAACAGGAGACTCTATACAATTTCAGACACATGACTGTCTAATAGCTTCTTTAAAACCTCAAGTGACAGAACAACCACAACTTCTGAAGGCAGGCCACTCCATTGATGAATTGTTCTAACTGTCAAGAAATTAATTCCTTAGTTCTAGGTTGAATCTCTCCTTGATTAATTGCTATCCACTGCTTCTTCTCCTGCCTTCAGGTGCATTGGAGAGTGGGATAACCCCCTCTTCTTTGTGGCACTCCTCAAATACTTACCTTGTGTTCATTTAGTTTGTTTTATATGTTTTAATACAGATTAAAGCTCTAGAGAAGAAATGTTCATGTAACAGCTTGGAAATGTAAATAGTCCTTGATTAATGATCATTTGTTCATTGACTGTTCAAAGTTATAACAGTGGTGAATGAGGAAACTTACAACCAGTTGTGCCTGTCACAACATCGCTGCAGTCACATGATCACAGTTTGAGTATTTGGCAACCAGCTTGCAAATTATGATAGTTGCAACCTCCCATGGACATGGAATAACCATTTGCAAACTTCACTGCTGGCTTTCCAGAACCAAAATCAATGGGTAGTAGGTGGCAAATAATGATTACATGACATTATGCCTAATGACTACACAAGATTTCCCTAATGACCACAACTGGAATTGTCTGAACGGTTATTGTTAAATTGTCATGGTGATATGACATCACACTTTATGACTGTGTTGTTTAACATCAGACTTGTCAATCCCAATTACCACAATTAACTGAGACTATCTGTATATGCCAGCTATATAAAACCTAAAATACATTTCAGGCTATGATTTCAGCTAATGTCACACACATGGCACAATCTTTAATTTAACATACCTGGCATTTTAGCATTGTAGACCCTGCTGCAGCTGGAAACTGATGCAGTGATACTATGCGAAGCCTAGGTTTTCTTTGAGTTGACTTGTCTGATGTTCATCTCCACACATTCCCAAAAGCTGGGTCTTCTAAACAAGCAGGTTGTGACATTGCTAGTAGAAACATATTTTTTTTCTCCCAACTTCCAGCTTCGTCTGTGAGAAATTTGGTCTTTAATTTTACATTCCAGAATAATTCTGTTTTATCCTTTTTCAAAAACCTAATCCCTAAGTCACACTATTCATTGTTTTGTTTCACATTTTCCTCATCCAAGGGATGATATTATTTATTTTGCTTATCAGAAGTTCTAAAGCTTTGGTTTTGCCTGTGCCATATTAGGGATCCCATTGGTTAACTTGAAGATTAGTAGGACAGACATTACAACCTTTTCTCCCCCACCAGAACCACATTTTTCCTCTAGGGAAGCTGATGGAATGCATACCACAGCAGAATAACAATAACTTTGGTATTGAACTCTTTCCCGCCACCCGCTTCACAAAGGGCAGACTGGTATTAAGACCATCAGCCAGTGATGACAAGCAAGCACTTTAAAACGAGAACATTCATGTCATCTTTTGCCAGTTTCTGACTGGTTGGTGATTAATTTCATTTCTTAAATCTCTTTAATGCTCTCACTAATAAAGAATGCATTTTGATGTTTATTTGGTGAATTGGTGTTCAGAATATATTGTGGAAATTATTCGGTGCTTTACCAGCTGATTACAACTCCATCTGAATAATATTGATTGGCAGGGAATGATTGAGCTTTGTTTAATGCATCACTTTAGCGTACAGAATTTGTCTTTAAAGATTAAAAATCTAGTTACCCCTTTTTGGTGGGAATATTCTCATGTTTACTTCATACATTTCTGCTGGTTTTTGGATATAGCCCTGGCTTGGTGACATAGCAGATCAATCTTCTCAAATATGGTGCTTTTCTAATACGACCCATTTAGCATAGCTTTTGGCCTTGCTTTTGAAAATTTGGAAAGTAATTTTGCAACATACAAGTTGTCTTCAATTTATGACTACAATTGAGACCTGAATTTTAGTCATTGAGCAAACTGGTTAGTAAGAAAGATACCCACATGACTGCTTTGCTCAACTACCAGAATCCCAGCTGTCCCAGTTGCAGTTGTTAATTGGCCATTCATCTTATAAGGAGGTGAGGCAGCTCCAAAGGAGGACAGCCAGCTCTCCTCCCTATATAGAAGGGAAGTCAATGGCAGGTTGGAGAAAGGAAGCATAGATTTTTGTGATCCAAGTTTTCTTTCTCCAGTCCATTGAGTTGTTGCCTTCCCCTCCATGCATGGAAGGGAAATTCAACGCTGTGCTGGAAAAAAGGAGCTCAGATTTACATGACTTAACTTCCTTTCTCCAGCCCAGTGCAGAAGTTGCCCTTCTGTCTGTGCTTTTATAAGTCCATCATAACTTTGAACGGTTGCTAAACAACTGGCTGTAAGTCAAAGATTACCTCTATTTTGCATTTGTGGAAAACTATTTCTAGGCAGACAGTAGCAGATAAAAACAAGAAATACAAGAAAAGTGCCCATAAAGAGCTCATACAACACATTTGATTTCTGAAAACCTTAGGCGCTTTAAGCAGCACCAGCATGGCCCTTACTTATCTGCACAACCATGATGTATTATGGGTTCTCTTCCTACTTATATTTTCCATATTAAAAGTAGTATACATTTTACTTCATGCAACATATAAAACAGAAACAAAAAAACCACATCCTAACTTGCACATCTAAAGCAATAATGGTCAAAGATAAGAACAGGCATGATAGAGCCTAGAGATACAACCACAACACACAGTTGTTAAGTCAATCTGGCTTCCCCATTGGCTTTGCTTGTCAGAAGGTCGCAAAAGGTAACCATACAACCCTAGGACAATTGCAAACGTCATAAATGTGAGTCACTTGCTAACTGTATAAATGTTGTTTATGTGTCCATGCTGCAATGCTGCAATAGCTGTAAGTGTGAAAAACGGTCATAGGTTTTTCAGTGTCATTGTAATTTCAAATGGACACTAAATGAGTGCTGTATTTTTAGGGCTATCAGAAATAATATGCCCATTGAAAACTCATTTTTTACCTGTGGAAATCTGACCTTTTCATTTTACTTTTAGAAAAGGCATGCTGAAAACCAAAACACCATCTTTTTATCATCAAGTTTATTGTGACAGGATGCATGGGCCCCAAAAGATCCCACTGGGATGTTAGAAAGCATCCAGACAAGCTACTTTGCCTTCTGATAAATGGATATTTTGTCATTAGATATGCCCACTTTGGAAGCCATTTTAAAAATAAGAAGTCTTGCATTGCAGCTATTCTGTATTTGCATCCATCATATGCTCTTAAAATTCTGAAGTTAATTTTAACTACAACAGGTTGCCTTGCCCTGATCAGGAGGAGTAACAGTCAGCTGTGGAAAAGCTCTTATATCAGAGGACCGCCAACAATGGCGGTCGCCTCCTGAGCTCCTAAGAGAACTATGGAGCTCCCGACCGGGTAGGGGATTGCAGCCGGCCCTATGGCCCCGAGTCCCTTTTGGGAGAGGGGGCGGTCTATAAGCGCTAATAAATTGAAAATTGAATTGAATTGAATTGCATCAGAGGGGCTGAGAGTTGATAGCCCGACCACCCTGGCTTGTTTTGGGCTTGTTTTGGCCTGCCAGGGTGGTCAGTGAAGATCGGAGGGTAAGAAGGAATGGAGGACTGTAAGCGGCAAGCGGCTGGGAGAAGCTCGCGACCATCTGGACATTACCAAATTAACATCTGGACATTAAAACTCCTGGTCCTCCATTGAGACTCTAGCCCTGCCGGCTATTAACTATTAACTTTGTTTCATCAGCACCCTTACCCTACTGGGACTTTTAACATTCAACAATTTACTCGAGGTTAGACCTGCTCCACCTGCGAGAAGCCCCTCTCTCGCAGGTATGGCCCTTGGCTCTTTCAAGGGCCAGCCTTGATGACGGGTTTGCGAACCCCGAGAGGTGGAAGAAAAGGAAGCTGAGGGGCTTTTTACTCTGTTGCCCCCGAGGATTTAGACGGGCTGCGTGGACGGCTGCGACCCACCACATGTTCAATGGACCCGTGTCCCTCCTGGTTGGTACTGGCATCCTGGGAGGTGACGCGAAGCTGGCTCCTGGGCCTGGTGAACGCCTCATTGAGTGAGGGTTCCTTACCGACTGCCTTGAAAGAGGCGGTGGTGAGGCCCCTACTCAAGAGGCCTTCACTTGACCCAACGGAGCTAGCTAATTATCGTCCAGTCTCCAACCTCCCCTTTTTAGCGAAGGTTGTTGAGAATGTGGTGGCGCAGCAATTTCCACGTCACCTTGATGAGTCCGTATATCTAGACCCACGCCAGTCCGGCTTCCGACCCGGACACAGCACAGAGACAGCCTTGGTCGCGTTGGTTGATGATCTCTTGAGGGCCAGAGATAGGGGTTGTTCCTCTATCCTGGTCCAATTAGACCTCTCAGCGGCTTTTGATACCATCGACCATGGTATCCTATTGCGCCGGCTGGAGGGGATGGGAGTCGGAGGCACCGTTTTACGGTGGTTCGGCTCCTACCTCTCCGGCCGGATGCAATGTGTGTTGACTGGGGGGCAGAGGTCGACCCTGAGGCCACTCTCTTGTGGGGTGCCGCAAGGGTCGGTCCTCTCACCCCTTTTGTTCAACGCATATGTGAAGCCGCTGGGTGAGATAATCCGTGGCTTTGGGGTTGAGTACCATCTGTACGCTGACGATACTCAGTTGTACATCTCAACCCCAAGCCACCCCAACGAGGCTGTCGAAGTGATGTCCCGGTGTTTGGAAGCCGTCGGGGTCTGGATGGGGGACAACAGACTCAAATTCAACCCCTCCAAGACCGAGTGGCTGTGGCTACCGGCACCTCGGTTCAGCCAGCTGATTCCATCACTGGCCATAGGGGGCGAGCAATTGCCCCCTGTGGAACGGGCACGCAATTTGGGCGTCCTCCTAGATGCCCGGCTGTCAATGGATGACCATGTGGCAGCCGTGGCAAGGGGGGCGTTCCGCCAGGTTCGCCTGGGGCGCCAATTGCGCCCCCTTCTGGACCGGGATGCCCTACGCACGGTCACTCATGCACTGGTGACGTCTCGCCTGGACTACTGTAACGCTCTCTACATGGGGCTTCCCTTGGGACGCGCCCGAAGACTGCAGTTAGTCCAGAACGCAGCCGCGCGGGTAGTCATGGGGAGTACCAGGTACTCCCACATAACACCTCTCCTGCGCGAGCTGCACTGGCTGCCTGTGGTCTTTCGGGTGCGTTTCAAGGTTCTAGTTACCATCTTTAAAGCGCTCCATGGCATAGGGCCTAGCTACCTGCGGGATCGCATCCTCCCACACACATCCCTGCGGCCAATTCGCTCTCACAGGGAGGGGCTTCTCCTGGTGCCGTCCACTAGGCAATGCCAACGGGCGACACCGAGGAGTAGGGCCTTCTCTGTGATGGGCCCAACCCTCTGGAATGACCTCCCCCCCGACATTAGAACCACTACTGACCTCCGCTCCTTCCGACAGAAATTGAAGACTCACCTGTTCCGACTGGCTGGTCTGGCATAATTATAACGTCTACCTCCTGGCATACACATTTTATTGGTTTTTAGAGGGATTGTCTCTTTTAAATTTAATCTTACAGGATATTGGGATTTTAAATTTTGTATATTCTGATTTATTTACTTAGCTGTACAGTTTTCCATATCTTTTTATCCTCCTCACATATACGTATATATGTATCTATTTATTTAATAATTTTAATTTGTTGCATTTTTGATACGGACTGTACACTGCCCCAAGTCCCTTTCGGGAGAGGGGGCGGTCTATAAGCGCTAAATAATAATAATAATAATAATAATAATAATAATAATAATAATAATAATAATAATAATAATAATAATAATGACAATGCACTACAGTTTACATCCACGTGGTGATATTGATAGACTATACCTACCCCGGAAATCAGGTGGCAGAGGATTATTACAAGTGAAGCAAATAGTTGAAGAAGAAAAACATGCACTGGCTGATTATTTAAAAGAAAGTCAAGAACATCTATTAATCGAAGTAAAGAACAAAAATCTATTGAAGACCCAACAGACGAAACAAGAATACAAAAAAGATGTGATAAAATTAAGAATGGAGAGTTGGCAGAACAAAGCATTGCATGGCCAATTTCTGGAAAAAATAAAAGATAAAGTGGACAGTGAAAAAACTTGGTTATGGTTAACAGCAGGTACATTAAAGAAAGAAACAGAGTCACTAATCCTGGCTGCGCAAGAACAAGCTATCCGCACAAATGCCATTAAGACCAAAATCGAAAAATCCTCTGATGATGCCAAATGTAGACTCTGCAAAGAAGCTGATGAAACTGTTGACCACATACTCAGCTGCTGTAAAAAAATCGCGCAGACTGACTATAAAATGCAGCACAATTCAGTGGCACAAATGATCCACTGGAATTTGTGCAAAAATTATAACATTAAAACAGCAACAAACTGGTGGGAACATAAGCCTGAAAAAGTCGTCGAGGGTCAGATGGTCAAGATCTTGTGGGATTTTCGCATACAAACGGATAAAATACTGGCGCATAATACACCAGACATCACACTGGTTGAGAAAAAGAAGGTTACAATCATAGACATCGCAATACCAGGTGATAGCAGGGTTGAGGAGAAGGAACATGAAAAAGTCGCAAAATACCAGGACTTAAAAATTGAAATCCAACGATTATGGCACAAACCAGCAGTGGTAATTCCAGTGGTAATCGGCACACTGGGTGCTATTCCAAAAGCACTGGAATTACATTTAAAACAGTTAAAACTTGACAAAATCACCATCAGTCAAATGCAAAAAGCTGCACTGCTTGGATCTGCACGTATATTACGAAAATACGTTACGACGTCCTAGGCCCCTGGGTGGGGCCCGACTAGTAATCAATGCCAAATCCAGCGAATCAACTGGCCGCTTTGACACAATCGTATAATAATAATAATAATAATAATAATAATAATAATAATAATAATAATAATAATAATAATAATAATAATAATAATAATAATAATAATAATAATAATAATAATAATAATTCCGAGTATTCAGCACCGATATTTCAATGCAGTTTGGCATGGAAAAATGTGCCACTGTATCCATAAAAAGGGGCAAAATCACTACATTTGAGGGAATTGAAATGCCCAATGGCCAACTAATTAAATGCAACGAAAATGAAGCCTACAAATACTTAGGCATTTTGCAGTTGGATAACATCAAACATGGAGAAGTAAAAACTATTGTCAGGAGAGAGTACACCAACAGAGTTAGGAAAATTTTGAAATCTAAATTAAATGGTGGAAATACAATCAAGGCCATAAATACCTGGGCAATACCAGTTATAAGATACACAGCTGGTATAGTTAACTGGACACAAGCTGATTTGGACATTTTGGACCGAAAAACCAGAAAACTAATGACAATGCACTACAGTTTACATCCACGTGGTGACACTGATAGACTATACCTGCCCTGAAAATCAGGTGGCAGAGGATTATTACAAGTGAAGCAAATAGTTGAAGAAGAAAAACATGCACTAGCTGATTATTTAAAAGAAAGTCAAGAACATCTATTAATCGAAGTAAAGAACAAAAATCTACTGAAGGCCCAACAGACGAAACAAGAATACAGAAAAGATGTGATAAAATCAAGAATGGAGAGTTGGCAGAACAAAGCCTTACATGGTCAATTTCTGGAAAAAATAAAAGATAAAGTGGACAGTGAAAAAACTTGGTTATGGTTAACAACAGGTACATTAAAGAAAGAAACAGAGTCACTAATCCTGGCTGCGCAAGAACAAGCTATCCGAACAAATGGCATTAAGGCCAAAATCGAAAAATCCTCTGATGATGCCAAATGCAGACTCTGCAAAGAAGTTGATGAAACTGTTGACCACATACTCAGCTGCTGTAAAAAAATCACGCAGACTGATTATAAATTGCGGCACAATTCAGTAGCACAAATGATCCACTGGAATTTGTGCAGAAATTATAATATTAAAACAACAACAAACTGGTGGGAACATAAGCCTGAAAAAGTCACCGAAAATCAGATGGTCAAGATCCTGTGGGATTTTCGTATACAAACAGACAAAATACTAGCGCATAACACACCAGTTATCACACTGGTTGAGAAAAAGAAGGTTACAATCATAGACATCGCAATACCAGGTGATAGCAGGGTTGAGGAGAAGGAACATGAAAAAGTCGCGAAATGCCAGGACTTAAAAATTGAAATCCAACGATTATGGCACAAACCAGCAGTGGTAATTCCAGTGGTCATCGGCACACTGGGTGCTATTCCAAAAGCACTGGAATTACATTTAAAACAGTTAAAACTTGACAAAATCACCATCAGTCAAATGCAAAAAGCTGCACTGCTTGGATCTGCACGTATATTACGAAAATACGTTACGACGTCCTAGGCCCCTGGGTGGGGCCCGACTAGTAATCAATGCCAAATCCGGTGAATCAACTGGCCGCTGTGATACAATCGTATAATAATAATAATAATAATAATAATAATAATAATAATAATAATAATAATAATAATAATAATAATAATAATAATAATAATAATAATAATAATAATAATAATAATAATAATAACTACATCTTTGTAAAATAAGCACCATGACTATCTTTAATTCAGTTAATTAATTAAATTTAATTTAATTGTGACAACATCTAGGCTAAGCAACTGAATCCAGTGACCAAATCATTACGTCTTTTAATAAAAGATGTTGACATCATAAAAGGATGTTCAAAATTAGGTTTAGCAGAAACATCTTCTTTCACTTTGTTCCTTTCATAATGATCTTGGACTAAAATGATAAAGGGGAAGCTCTATTTAAAACTCCACTTCTGCATTGCTTTTAATAAATTGGAATTATGTTGTTATTAAAAGCTTTGCAGATACAGTGAGTGCTTCTATAGAATATCTGTTGAACATTTGACTGAAGTGCTAGCTCATAAACTTTCTGAACTATAAAACGGTTGTTGTCAATCAGCTCCTTGCAATAATTTCTCATCAGTGTTAGAATGAAGCTGTAGTGTTTCACAATCCTTAAAGATTGTATCATAGTGGATTGAATTGCAAGAATTGTTTTATTAAAAATGTCTGTCATTTACCGTGTGTTGCCTTAGTTTGTGCTTCAAAAATGAGAATGGTTACTAGTGATGGATATAGGTTCTTTTAGATTCAATCACATAAAAAATATTGTGGATTCAGGTCAATAGCTGATTAAAATAAAACAATCTGATAGACAATAATTAAGACCATAGTTAACATAACTGAGTGTTTTGTAAAGGTATAGATTCCTGAATGATACTAAGGATTATTCAAGTGATTAAACAGAGATAAATGTATGGATTGAACTGCCCAGCAGTTTCTTTAATGACTAAGCAATACTGACATTGTTGTTCTGGATGAAGTTGAATATTTTTACAAGTGATTGTCATACTTAATTTTGTGTTATAACCATTATTTTTTTTAAGAATGTACATTCTATTTGGTGATAAATCCATTTGCTAGTTGGAAAGAATATTGAGTAGTGAGGATATTAGTTGACTATTAACTATTTAGCTACATTTTAGGAAATAACTTAAGAGTCTAATACGAAGCTTTTACTCACATGGAAAAAAAACAAATAGAAAAAGTGTTCTTGATGGAATTCCCCAAATAGGTGAACAGTCAAAGATACGATTAAAAGCCAGATTATGCTTTTAATGGGATACAACAATGTGTGATCCTCACGATATTGTTGAATTCAGCTATCCAATCAACTTAGCCAAGGTAATGGAAGAAGAACCGAAGGGCCCCATATTAGCCACCATTCCTAGATATGGACATAAGAAATTTATTGTTAGAATTAGTAGACTGCTGGGATTACTTGAAAATTTGTTTTTATTATCTTCTGTTATAAAGTATACCAAGTAGTTGTTGCTATAAAAGCTGTCAATCTTCACTGTATGGGAACAGTATTTTTTCTCTAGATAAGTAGCATACTAATTCATACATCAAATCAAAATATAATTTGATCACCATATCACTTGAGTAAATCAACCAGGCATCTGATGAATAAAAATTATTAGTTGGAAAAGGTCCTACCTAGGTGTCTTCTTTTTTTAGTAAGCCAAATCATGCTTTGGGCCATGAAATTGTAATTTATTTAATAAATGTATGGTTAAGCAAACCATGATTTAATGCCATGATTGACTCTATTCACCACATTTAATCCACCTTTTAAGTAATGTGGATAGAATGCTCAATTAATTGTCAAAGATTTTTACAGAGTTTAAGCTCCTTGTTGAAGAAATCATATTCCATGATTCCATGAAAAAGGGAGCTTCCCTTTTTCGGGGGAAAGATCATGCTGCAAATTAATAAATTCTCTATCAATTCTTGTCCAGTGTTTCTTCCCTTAAAATTATGAGATAAGAATGCAAGGAACCAGCCTTAGCTGTATATTTTAACTTAGTTTCTTCTTTCCCCTGTTAGTAAGAAGGATCTTGAGTTACGTGACCTGAAAGGTTAATAGTTGAGATCTTTTGCTATTCTATCTTAAGACGTTTTGTAGACCCCAGTCTTTTCACAATATTTGGCATACCAGATATCGCTGAAGTAAATGATCATTCTTTGCTGCCATCTAGAAAAGATGTCCAGTTGCTCAGTCCAGATATGGTACATGATTCTTAAAAGCTATTAAAAAATGTTTGGAATTGCCCCTTGGTCTGCAATTTAGTAATAATTTACGGTAACTCCTATTTTCTTGCCGTAACAAGAAAAATACGTTTTAAGGATGTAAATTGATTACCATGTATGGCAAATAACATTTCACCTTTAACATTTTGACTCATGATATGGTTCTCAGAATATGGGTTGAAATATGATTTAAATTTTATTTTACTATACTATACTATTTTTGTGCAGAATAAAGCCAAAAGCTTCATTAGTTATACAGTATTTATGTTGAAAATATTTTAGACTTATATTATATAAAATTAAAGCCTGTCTTACTGATTTTACATTTATTTCCTGATACAGCCCCAAGGATATTTTATTAGCATGGATGTATTGCTTGTACTTATTTACTACCAAAGCAGCACTTGAAAAATCAACATTACCTCTTCATATTATTGAGCAAGTTGAATTATTGTACTATTTTATTTATTTGAATTTATTTTAAAATAGTACTGATGTTCATAACTCATTGTTAAATTTCTCTGTGTTAATGATACATAAAGATACAAGCATCTTGAGAATTTTGGATTATTGGCAAATATGCACGGCTACCAACTAAACCAAAGGTTTTTATCCTATGGCCATTTTTAGGATTATAAAAATGCTCATATACAGATGTTGCGGTAGTCAGGAATCATCTAGTAATAAATAAAAGAAAATGTAAAATTTGTTCTAGTCATATAACAATTATCCAGCATTGAAAAACTATCATCTTCCTTACTTAAACAGAGACCATTTATTCCATCACCATTTTTAAATATATGCCAGTTCTCATAAGTACCACTCCATTAATCAGTGAACGTAAATCATATCCATAATTTAATTAGGAGTATGACATTTTAGTTTGTATATTGCATTTTGCTGTTACTCTTTTTCAAAACACCACCAAATAGCCATTTTCTTTATTAGAAGAGATGATGGTGGGATATCATGCACAAAGGCAAAAGAGAAAGTATTAAACATGGATAAACATCAAGTCTATGTCTTATATGAAAATGTGCTGGACAAGACTAGTCATGTAGCATGCTACTGGTACACAGTGCAGACTTTTCTGTACTAAAATCAGGAATGTGTTGCTTATGTGTGAAAACTTTCCAAAACTCTGGGAAATCCAAGGAATAAAAACACTTATGTGGGAACAAGTTAAGAAACTACCTGTACATATTGAAAGAATGTGTGAAGTGATTTGCCTGGCATACCGCTATCATAGAGCTACCACAGATCTTTGCTATCTTTTTGAAATGTGTGAGAAGATGATGTATGCATTGTGTGTGTGTGTGTGTGTGTGCTTGTGTGTTCACAGAACTCCTGTGTGTGCTTGGAGTCCTTGCTTTGAAAGGGTCCCCTCTTATGTTGAGAAATTCTCTTGGCTCTATCTTTTTCTAATGTATCCTGAATGTTCAATTTACATAACCACCCATTCAATCCAATTGAATTGTATGTAGCAGTTGACCAGACTGAGCCAGAGTGAGGGGTCAAACATGTCATCAGTCTTGAGCCCCTTCATGGCCACAAGAGATCAAAGTCCAGCCATCTTGAATTCTGTAGATAAGTTTATTCTTATCTGCTGCCAATTTGCTTTGATTGTTAATAGTTCAGATTCTTGCAGACAACTTTAGCATACAGTAAACCTATATTCATTTGAACTCCCTAGACTCCTGATTTCCTGCCCTTGACATTGTATGTGGCCAAGAGGTTTTGCTTGGAGCCAGTCATTCTATGATGTCCATGCTTTTATGGCATATTGAAAATCATCCGAATATCTGTGGTAACATCAAAGAAATAACAGCAAACATACTTTGTTCTCTTTTTTTAAACAAACCATATCTAATTAGTGTTGATTGGTTTCATGTTGGTCATTATAATTTGCTGTCATGGTACCATGTTATCAAGTGCTCTTAATGCTTGATGATAGCTAAGTAAACCTATATATGGAAACATTATGCAGAAAACCTGACACTTCTTGTATTGTAGCATGTGAGCATGAAATATAGTCTAAAAGTTATTATTTTGTCAGATAGGAGTTATTTATTGTTAGATGAATGTTTGGAAAAGCTTAATAATTTGTATGCTAAAGATTTGTGTTTTCTTTCAGCCATGTACACCCAATGTTTCATTTATGTAAATATTTCTGTGATTAATACAGTTTAGAACTCAAAATTAGATCAGCTGTAATATTTCAGTTGCATTGGTATATGGAACTTAAAGTTAAGACTATCAAACTTAATACAAGGGTTGGGGAGGGTATCCTTAAGATATGGGGAAATCTCCCCTCCCCCTTTCTTTATTTTTCTTCTTTATTTGAGGGCAAGAAGTAAGGTCACTAAAAGAATCAAACCCTGATGTGGGTAAATGAAACATGAGGCCCGCTGATTTTCTAAGAACATTTTAAATAATGTTCTCCAAGGTTTCATTTTTGTACTATAGACAATTGTAATATTTTTGGGAAGGTGGAATGCTGTTAAAGAAGTGTCAGGCTTGTTGTTTTCTAACCAAAGAAGGATAAGAGTTATGAAATTATATCTTATTTATAAAAGGTGGGAAATTTTATATATTATTTCCACCACTGTAAAAATAGTAATGTATATCTTATACCGCAATTTCCACTCTGTTTTTATACCATCTACTTCTACAGCTGATGAAGCAGAACATTAGAAAGGTAAAACATGAATCATAAGTGTGAAATTTGGAAGGATGCCTTTTTATTTCTGGTATTTGTTCGAAGCCAACAGTGGAATTAGATCTAGGAGCTCTTCTCGTGTATCATTTCATGCAGGAATCGTCTGATTTGACTCCTGTTTTGTAACTAGAGGTAGTTCTTATTTAGCAACTGCCACTTTAGAGACTGTTCTCAGTCATTACAATGATGTAAAAAGTAACTTTATGATCAGTCCTTGCATTTATGATCTTTGCAGGCCTGAAGTAAAATCCTAAGCATAGCCAGAGTTACTAGTGACCGCTTTGCTTATTGATCAAATGTCCGTCTCAATTATAACACCGGGGAACTACCAGAGGACTACCAGAGGACTGGAAAAGAGCTGATGTGGTTCCCATCTTCAAAAAAGGGAAAAAATTAGATCCAGGAAACTACAGACCTATCAGCCTAACCTCAATACCAGGAAAGATTCTGGAAAAAATAATCAAGCAACGAATTTGCGAACACCTAGAAGCAAACAAAGTAATAGCCAAAAGCCAACATGGATTTGTCAAAAACAGATCATGCCAGACTAATCTTATTGCATTCTTTGATAATGTGACAAAATTAGTGGACCAGAGGAATGCCGTTGATATAGTTTACTTGGACTTCAGTAAGGCTTTTGATAAGGTAGACCATAACCTACTACTAGATAAAGTAGAAGAATGTGGGTTAGACAGCATCACCACCAGATGGATTGGTAACTGGCTGACCAACCGCACTCAACGTGTAGTTCTCAATGGAACTGCATCTACATGGAGGGAAGTATGCAGTGGAGTACCCCAAGGCTCTGTTTTAGGCCCAGTACTCTTCAACATCTTCATCAATGATTTGGATGAGGGAATAAATGGGGAACTCATCAAATTTGCAGATGATACCAAGCTGGCAGGAATAGCCAACACTCCAGAAGATAGGCTTAAGATACAGAAGGATCTTGACAAACTTGAACATTGGGCACTATCTAATAAAATGAAATTCAATGGTGAAAAGAGTAAGGTTCTACATTTAGGCAACAAAAACGGAATGCACAGGTACAGTATAGGTGATACCTTACTCAGTAGTAGTAACTGTGAAAGGGATCTTGGAGTCCTAGTGGACAACCATTTAAATATGAGCCAGCAGTGTGCAGCAGCTGCCAAAAAAGCCAACACAGTTCTAGGCTGCATCAACAGAGGGATAGAATCAAGATCACGTGAAGTGTTAATACCACTTTATAATGCCTTGGTAAGGCCACACTTGGAATACTGCATTCAGTTCTGGTCGCCACGATGTAAAAAAGATGTGGAGACTCTAGAAAGAGTGCAGAGAAGAGCAACAAAGATGATTAGGGGACTGGAGACTAAAACATATGAAGAACGGTTGCAGGAACTGGGTATGTTTAGCTTAAGAGAAAGAAGGACTAGGGGAGACATGATAGCATTATTCCAATATCTCAGAGGTTGCCACAAAGAAGAGGGAGTCAAACTATTCTCCAAAGCACCTGAGGGTAGAACAAGAAGCAATGGGTGGAAACTAATCAAGGAGAGAAGCAACTTAGAACTGAGGAGAAATTTCCTGACAGTGAGAACAATTAATCAGTGGAACAGCTTGCCTCCAGAAGTTGTGAATGCCCCAACACTGGAAGTCTTTAAGAAGATGTTGGATAGCTATTTGTCTGAAACGGTATAGGGTTTCCTGCCTAGGCAGGGGGTTGGACTAGAAGACCTCCAAGGTCCCTTCCAACTCTACTATTGTATTGTATTGTATTGTATTGCTAACGGATTAATTGTTTCCTGACTGGTTTCTGGTTTGATCCCTCATTCTTAAAAGGTTTTGATTTTATCTATTCCCCCCCCCCCCATTGTATTCTACAGATATTATTGAAACTACTTTGTGATTAGGACAGCATGTTGATAGGCAGGATATACATGTTTAAAATACATTAAGAAAGACAGAAACGTTGCAAATAAGAATTGAATGTTTTGTGCAGCATCTTTTAATGCTTCCTTAGTCCTTTCTCTAAACAAATTCAGTCTGTCCTGGAAATACCTGCTGAAAGGCAACAGATACAAAACACATTAATACATTACATACAAAACAGCAGGATTAGCCCATTCTTATTTTCCATTCCCTACTCCTGCCTCCTTTCCTGAGATTTCACACTCATTGCTTATGGGCTTTAGGATTTGCCTTTGAATCCTTGAGGGCAAGAACTGAGCTTAATTTTTAATTGAGATTCTTTCAAGTAGTCAGTGCCTGGCATGAAATTCTGCTTCCACGGAGTTAAGACCTAAGCACAATTCCACATATAGCTGTGAAATCATTTAAAAACAAGCTTTGCAAGGGGCACAAGTTAAAGAAGACAGCTGCTTTGTACTGTAGTGCTATTGCTGTATCAGCAAATACATTCCCGGGAGGCATTTGTGACGGTCCCGCCATATGAAAGATTTCATTGTTTGGCAGGGTTGTTGCTTGCTATTTAAACTCGGGATTCTACTTTTGAGGGACTCTGCCAAAGATTGTATGACATTTGGCATTTGGACACTATTTAAATTTTTCTGTTAAATACTTTAATTTTTATAGAGTGCCACTATCAAGAGTTTTAGAAAAACTAGGACAACAATTGAGCCCCAAATTTTTGTTGCTAAGCAAGGAAAGAAGGAAGGAAGGGAAAGAAAAGAAAAGAAAAAGAAGGAAAGAAAGAAAGAAAGAAAGAGAAAGAAAGAAGGAAAGAAAGAAAGAAAGAAAGAAAGAAAGAAAGAAAGAAAGAAAGAAAGAAAGAAAGAAAGAAAGAAGAAAGAGAAATTTAGACTCAAAAGAGCCAGTTTGGTGTTGTCCCAAAAAAGTTTCTTGGGAAAAAAACCAACATAGATCATGTTGTGACACTAGATGGGTGTGAATAATCTATTCCTTTTACTCTGGGTACCAAGTCTTTGTAGCTCCAAACCACAGAATGATGTCATGTGTTTTGAGATTTGCAAAACCATATGTTGGCCCGATAATACCACAAAGAAATAATAATAATAATAATAATAATAATAATAATAATAATAATAATAATAATAATAATAATAATAATAATAGTTTTGGGGAATAATCGCACTCGGCCGTGACTTAGAAGACTGTATTGTACAGTAAGTTAGGGCATGTAATGACTTTTGTACAGCTATCTTGCGAAAGCAGTCTAAGATTCTTAGAAAAGATTTTTCTAAGAATCTTTTAAATCGTAAAACATGAATTTTTACTTTTGAGCATTTTGATCCTTGTTACATTGTGTGTGTGTGTGTGTGTGTGTGTGTGTGTTTATAAAATATTTTGATTTTGCAGCAGTTCTAACTGTTAAAGTCAACTTTAAGTCAATGTTATGTTTGTAATATTTAGTCTAATTTGTAATTAATATTGATAGAACATTTTTATCTATTTTCAATAATCCAAATGATCTAAATATAAACTTAATAAATAAATAAAATAATAGAATGTTAATAATCTCCAATTAATATTTATAAACATCACTGTATTGAAGTGATATATCAAGGTTTATAACTTAAAAAATAACAAGAAATGGAAAAAAGAAAAGGTTTCCGTAACATGATGTCTTCTAGATCTGAAACTGAAACATGCAGAATTCTGTGAGAATTATTCCAGATTGAATAAAGCTATCATGGGCTATACAGATAATTTTGTTTTACGATGATAGATTTGAAATGATACTATACTTGTCTACTCTGTACTCAGCAGTAATGTTGATTGCCATTAAGTGATTACCATCTTATTTAGCTTAGAACTATTAACATATTAACATTAATCTTCCTTCCATCCATCCATCCATCCATCCATCCATCCATCCATCCATCATTTTGCATGTTGTATTGATGCATTTATATCAATGCCTGCATTAATTTCAAATGTAGAATATGTTAAATATTACTTAATGCATATTAAAATCTTCCATTTTTATGTAATAAGTGGTAAATACATCATCTCACTGGTAAAGGGCATTAAATCAAGTCTCAGTTACTTAAAAAGTGGTGATTGATGAATTTTGCTATAAAACTGCTCTATATTTTCTTTCTTTGCTCCTTTAAGGATAATGTTTCAATAGTAGTCCAGCTGTAATTTTTAAAATCTTCTTGAAAGTATAGCTTTTGCTCTGTTTGGTTGTGATATTAAGTCAGCCAAAAATTGTCTCATGTTCACCCACACTTATTTTGGCGACATTGATTAAGTCTGCATCTTTATATGCTTATATTCTATCTTTTGGATCTGTCCCCCACCCATCCCTTTGTTGATAGAGCGATCACCACACAGGCCTATCCTCCAAGCTGGTCTACCAGCCAATACCTCTGCAGTTGTTGGGAGCGATGCTGAGTTTGTCTGCAAAGTCTACAGTGATGCCCAGCCTCATATCCAATGGATAAAACACGTAGAAAAGAATGGAAGTAAATATGGACCAGATGGACTACCACATTTGGAAGTTTTAAAGGTAAGTTTACTATTATTATCATTATTGTACATTTTTGAGACAATAAGTGATTATTTTATAAATGTTATTGTGAAATGGAACTAAGGGATCAAATTCATTAGAATAAACTAGAACTTTTTCATTTTTCCTGTGCGAAAATGAGCTGGCGCTCATGTGAGTTAACTGTTTGATGTCATCAGGTGACAATACTGTCTACTGTCAAAAGCAAACATTTGTTTGGCAATTTGTTCTCTACATAACACTGTTTTTCAACCTCAGCAACTTTAAGAAGTATGGACAGACATATTGGCTAGGGAATTTTGGAAGTTGAAGTCCACACAACTTAAAGTTGTCAAGGTTGAGAAACACTGCTCTAAAAATCCTTTTATTTACTAGCAAAATGATTTATTTTTCAGATTTCATTATTTATTAAGAGAATTGTCATATATAACTTCTTAATATTACTTATGATGGATTATTATTTTTGCAAAGAATATACAAATAAATAAAGAAAACTATACTCTGCTTTTAATATTCAAGCCTAGGGGAACACTAAGTGGCCTTCTGAAATGGTCATTTTTGGTGCCAAAGAATGTTGGCTGTGCTGGTTTTACTGAATGTCAGTGATGCTGAAATGTCAATTTTTCACCACCTTGTTATGAAACTTCTGCTGGGCAATGAACTTTCAAGTTGGCAGCCACTGATTTCCTTACAAAATATTGTTCTGCTATGAAATAATAAGAGCCCGGAATCTAAGGATTTGGCACCACTCAACAGTTGGTCAACTCAGGAGTTTTTCCATTCTATTCTTGTTTTTTTAAAAAAATAAAATAAAATAAGTATATTATTTATCTACTCATATGCTAATTGAAGAAATCTTCAGTATTTTGGTGGCGGGACCATGGTGGTGTCTACATTTGGGGTAGCAGTTACATTGTTCTCCTGTGTTATTGGTCTGTTCTAGCATTCGGGGATAAATAGTTCCAATGCTGAAGTGCTGAAACTGTACAATGTGACAGAGGAGGATGCTGGAGAATATATTTGTAAGGTCTCCAATTATATAGGGGAGGCCAACCAGTCTGCCTGGCTTGTGGTTCAGCCAGATAAAGGTAAAAAATGTCTGTTCAAGAAAGCTGGATGTAGAAGCTGGAAAAAGTGGTGCTTTGGGATTCTGCAGGCAGCTTCTAGGATAACTCTATGACCTTGGTGCATTTATAATCCTGTCTTGAAGATGCAACTGGTTTTACTCCAGTAGCCATGGAAAAATTCCCACAAACAGTATACCTGTCTTTTTAATTATCTGCTTCTGAGCCCTTTTGTATTTTTCTTTCAAGCATTCAAATATATTTCTCTCTCTCTCTCTCTCTCTCTCTCTCTCTCTCTCTCTCTCTCTCTCTCTCTCTCTCTCTCTCTCCCTCCCTCCCTATCTATCTATCTATCTATCTATCTATCTATCTATCTATCTATCTATCTATATATATATATATATATATATATATCTTTCTCAGCATTCTCCGAAGGACTTTAACCTCTGACTTTCGCTTAGTTTTATTCTTCACTTTATGTCTAGCATACCCCAATATTTACAGAAACCATATGTCCTTTATTTTAAAGGGACAGGACTTTGTTTCAGGAAGCAGCCCTTCAGATTTCTTTAATTATTTATTTTCTTGGTTTTGCTGTTGGAATTTTTCTTTGTAAAGCAACATTATAAACACAAACCTTTTTTTATCCTCATGAATCTCTTACATATTTCCCATTTTCTCAGGTTTCTCCTTTCTCTTTTCCAAGAATATGTGGTGACTATACCTATACCATTAGTCACAACTAGTATTTGGGATAAACTTAAGAAGAGTAATCATGTGGGTAGCATATGCTGGACTTTTTCTCCATGGTATCAGACCAAATCTGAATTCCTATAGATTCAGTTCAGCATAAATTATTTTCCTGGAAATCTAGTGCTGACTATATTCTTTATTATCACATTATTTAAATACTTGAGCTGTACAAAGCTATACATTTTCATGTGGCTCTTGTTAATAAAGTGACAGTCTTGGTAGCTATGTAAAAGCATTCTGCTCTGATGGTCAATGAACATCAGTCCTCTATTGTTAATTCCATTGTTTGTCTGCACAATAGAACAGTAAAGCTACCATGTAGATTGTTTTAGAACATTGCTTAATTTGAGATTCTTTATTTTGCCCTTTGAACAATCCTATTGTTTACCTTGAAATGTTGAACAATAGAATAGATTTAGTATGAAAAATGGCCTTGTATCTCACTGTGCTTGGTGTCCATACCAATAAGATCATTTTAGTGAGCACTGATCTGTACATGTTTACTATAATAGTGTCAACTCGTGAAGCTTTTCTGACCTGCTCCCGACAGGAACAGAAACCCTGACAAATAGTGGATGTAGTGTAGGCACACAAACAATCTCAGATTGACTTCTCATCTCTACTTGACACATAGTTGTTCTGTTTTCTGTTATCTACTGCCATAACATTTAATGATTTTGCCTGAGAGTTTTTTTTAAAAAAATAACTCTTTAACTTCTATCAAAAGTATAATGAACATACTTCCTTTTAATAGTATTATCTCTTAGTTTTCAACTCTTCCATCTATGTCTCTGATATTCCTCTTTAATTTGAAGGAGAATCTTTTTAAAAAAAAGATTTTTCTTTTGTGCATTTTATGTTTCTGTGTCATTTTTAAAAACTCAAAACAGTTTGCGGTCGAATTTTTCCATGTTTGTTTGATTGCATGCATATTTAGGTGGTGAGTATAGGTTTGGTGAAGGGTATCCATGATTTATTCCTCTCTAAGGTGCGCTGGGATCTGTTGGTAATTGCCTTTTGGTTGAGGATTTGTGGATGGGATCTCCCCACGGCGGTGAAATTTTGCTTCTCTGGAAGTGCCAAGTTCCCGTGGTCCCATTTCCCATCCACAACAATTTCCTAAAATGTCTAGCTTTTCTCTTGCCTCCATTTTTTTCCTAGGCTGCCGGTGTTAATACCACGGACAAAGAAATTGAGGTTCTCTATATACGGAATGTAACTTTTGAGGATGCTGGGGAATATACATGCTTGGCGGGTAATTCTATTGGGATATCCTTTCATTCTGCATGGTTGACCGTCCTGCCAGGTATATACTGCTATCTTCCATGGTTTTCTTCCTTTTCCTGCTTCATTGTTGATTGCTACTAAATAACATGGCTTCTGTCTCAATAAGGGCTTTTCAAAGACTGTCCAAAATTATAGACTGGGATGGTTTTGGAATTCATTTGAATAATTCGAACTGTTTTACCCAAGTTCTCATTAAAAAAAAAGGAAGAATACTTTTAAAAAATCATAAACTTTTCCAGTTTATGTTTCTCTGGGAAGGTTAGATTTTAAAAACAAGTCAGAGGGCGAATTTGAGGGTGCACTTTTGAAAAGCTACTAATGCCAACAAATTGGGATATATATCCATGAGAATTAGCTGTACAGAAGAGGGAATACAGAAGCGATGTTTCTACAACTTTACAATCAATTTGGTGCACTCTTTAAATGCTGCATGCTCCAAGCAAACGGGCTAATACTGGTAGTCCTCAACTTAAATCCAAAATTTATGTTGTTATGTGAAAAATTTGTTAAGTGAATTTGTTCCATTTATGACTTTTCTTAAGTTAAGTGAATGATTGCAGTTGTTAAATTAGAAACATGGTTGTTAAGTAAATCTGGGTTCTCCATTGACTTTGTTTGTCAGAAGGTCATAAAATGACTCCTGAACACTGCAACCGTCATAAATATGAGTCAGTTGTCAAACATCTGAATATAAATGCCATGACCATTGGGATATTGCAGTGGTCATAAGTGTGAAAAATGGTCATAAGTCACTCTTTTCAGTGTTATTGTAACTTTGAATGGCCACTAAATAATCTGTTGTAAGTTGAGGACTATCTATAGTTTGCTTGTTTGCAAAATGTGTCTTGTTTTGCTTGCGATAATGTTGCTTCTGTTTTGAGCAGAAGTGCACAGTAATTTGCTTTTCTAGCTGAAAATGTCAATTAGAAAATAGTGGACATCTAGATGAATAAAAACTGCTTGCTTTGTAACCCTTTAACCTATTTCCTTATGTTGTTATTATTAGAAAAACATACATTAAGTTATTGAAAGTTGCAGTTAATAATTTGCCACTCTGTGTGTGTGTGTGTGTTTCTGTTTAAAGTTTTATATAAAGATTCCTGCATGTATGTATTGCTAAAGCATATAGTTTACACTTGTGCTGTACATGGCTGTAGATTTTTCTCAAGGTTTCCAAGGTTTTTCTTTCCTCTTAATGTAAGAAAGCCCACATTACTATATTTTTAACTTATTACCTTTTGAAGCTCCAAGCTGCATCCATCAATAAACAGGTGGTTATGATTTAAATGGCTGTTGCTTCTGCTTGACAATTTACTTCCCTATTTGCAATTGCTCAAGCACAACTTGATCAATTTATGTGAAGGAGTATTAACATCACATGATATGGAAGATTAGCTTTTCTACTGACCAATTATACTTGTTGAATTACTACTGTTTTAATACTGAAATAAAACAATTAGGTACATATAACATAAACTGATATTCCTAATAGTGCTTTTTCACAGATGCAAATAAAAAGTGAGAAAAAAAAAGATATCCCAAAAGTTATAAACCCAAAAGTCGCTGCAGGTTAAGATACTATTTGTCATAATTATTTTAATCTTGCACAATTTATTTTAATCACATGGATATTAGCAAATCATTACACTACCCAAAACAATTGGATATAAAATTGGTCATCCCCTGGAAGTGTAGCTATGATAGCTGGGAATATTGAAAGTTTGCTATTCAACACATCTCAAATATACCTGTTTGGAAAATGTTGATCTGTAAAATAAACATTGGTAGATGGTAACTATAAACTAGAATTGTAATTGTCCAGTGCCACTTTAGGACTAGATCTAATATGAGCACAATGTCTCCTTGGTAAGCTTACTTATATACCGTTCTTGTCTACCTAGATATGTGAGTGTATTTATGCTGAAGCTAATTTGTATCTAAGCATAATTCAAAGATTGAATTATGGAAGGAAGTGCTGAAATCATT
Organism: Natrix helvetica; assembly: GCF_964273705.1. Lineage (NCBI taxonomy): Eukaryota > Metazoa > Chordata > Lepidosauria > Squamata > Natricidae > Natrix > Natrix helvetica. The sequence continues at coordinate 63,345,882 of NC_138551.1, read as the reverse complement.
TTTTGAAATTGTCAATCATTACAAATATAAAAGCTTTAAACTTCCTGCATTTTTTACTAGAGCAAATATATCCAACTAATTAGGCTACCATTTTCATGGTATAGTCTTATCATTATTCAGGTAGGATAATAGATAGTTCTTGTAATAATTATAGAAAATAGAAGCCTTGGGGAGAAAAGTTATGTTTTTTAAAAAAATTAATTATTAAAAATATTTTGTTTCCTGTTGGCCTTATAAAGACCTATATTAGATTTCATGAGTTGCTCTGCCAAAATGTTTGGACATAAGAGTTTTAGGTGCTCTTAACATCCTCTGAAAGGAACACAGTGGCTCAGTGGCTAAGACACTGAGCTTGTCGATCAAAAAGATCAGCAGTTCGGTGGTTCGAATCCCTAGCACTGCGTAACGGAGTGTGCTCCCATTACTTGTCCCAGCTTCTGCCAACCTAGCAGTTCTAAAGCATGTAAAATTGCAAGTAAAAGAATAGGGACCACTTTTGGTGGAAAGGTAACAGCATTCTGTGCACCTTCAGTGCCGGCCACATGATCACGGAGACATCTTCGGGCAGTGTTGGTTCTTCGGCTTTGAAACGGAGATGAGCATCGCCCCCTAGAGTTGGGAACCACTAGCACATATGTGCGAGGGGAACCTTTACCTTTACCTTAACATCCTCTTAAATGCCATTAAAGTGAATAACATTGCTATAAGACATTGAATGGCAATGCTTTAATAGCTATAGTTTTCAAAGGATCTAAAACTTCTATCTCGGTTTCTTCTGACGTTAAATGCCCTGATCCTATGCTTATCTCTTAGAAATATATATCACCTTGTTCACTGGACTTACTCCCATATGAGATACATAGGAAGATAAAATTGATGGATGTTTGGTATTTAACAAAATTTGGCAGTATTCATGAATGAGAAAACCTAATTCAAAATACTTGATGTATTTAGTCCCTGCCAACTTCAGTAGAAGTACAGAAGTCCAAGGTAGTTGATGCCTGATCTTTGTTATGCTTTGTTCTCACATAAGCCTTGCTTTTCCACTAGCTTTCAGTTCTTGTTTGGCTTTCCTTGTGTGTTCAGGTGGCCCACAGAGTTAACTACAGCGTTCCTTAAAATTATTTTACTAAACCTGTCATTTGCTGCAGGCCAAGTACTGGGAGTTTGGGATAAATGTTGATTCATCTGGAATGAATTATGTGCCTGTTTTCCTATCTAAAGAACCTTGGCTTAAAAAAAAGAAAAATAGAGTAAGAAGAAAAGGTGATCACTCGCATGATTCCAATAATATGTAGTCTTACTTTCAAAGATAAATAGGCTGCTAATAACCCCAACAGTGATCATATTCACAAGTTACCTTGAAAGAGTCATTTAATAAAGAAAAAGTCCCTTCAGTCACATTCAAAAATATTAGATGTGCTAAGCACTAAAACGTTAAAATATCCTCTCCTTTAACTTGGAAATATTAGGCTTTTGGTGTCTTATAAACTTGGTTCAGTAGTACAGGTAGTTCTTGACTTACAACCACAATTGAGCCCAAAATTTCTGTTGTTAAGTGAGATGTTTGTCAAGTGAGTTTTGCCACATTTTATGACCTTTCTTACCTCAGTTGTTAAGTGAATCACTGGTTGTTAAGTTAGTAACCCCGTTGTTAAATGAATCTGGCTTCCGCATTAATTTTGCTTCTCAGAAGGTCACAAAAAGTGATCATGTGACCTTGGGACACAGCAACGGTCATAAATATGAACCATTTACCAAGCATCTGAATGTTGATCCCGTGATTGTGGGGATGCTTCATAGGTCGTAGCTTTGAAAAATGGTTATAAGTCACTTTTTCCAATGCTATCATCACTTTGAATGGTCACCGAATGAACCGTTGTAAGTTGAGGACTACCTGTACTTGCGGTCCATCTACTTGTTCTTTTCTCTTCAGCTTGATGCTTTTCTGCCTCCTAATTTGTTGTCTCACCTGTTCCCCCTTCACACTTGCACCGTAGCTTCAGTCACAAACAAACCCTACCCAACATATCCGGACTACGTGGAGATTTCCATCTACTGCTCGGGAGTCTTCATCATTATCTGTATGGTGGTGGCCGTCTTTGTGTGCCGCATGAGATCTACAACCAAGAAATCAGACTTCAGCAGTCAGCCTGCAGTACACAAACTGACGAAGCGCATTCCTTTGCGCAGACAGGTAACAGAAAGTAGATAAAGAGTTACAAAAAACTATTTCCCTTCCCTTAAGCCAGCAGATCCTTTGGGGGCAAAAGGATTCCGATTCAGGGAGTGTCTAATGGGTGAAAAAACAGTAGTCCTACAAATTCAAAGCTTTTGGGGAACCCGCAGCAAAGTCTGATCCCAAATATTCAAATCATGTTTAAATCACAAAAATGTAGTCATGGTTTAGGACAGGAGTAGTCAACATTTTTATACCTACCGCCCACTTTTGTATCTCTGTTAGTAGTAACATTTTCTAACCGCCCACCGGTTCCACAGTAATGGTGATTTATAAAGTAGGGAAGTAACTTTACTTTGTAAAATTTATAAAGCAGAGTTACAGCAAACCCCTACTGCCCACCATGAAAGCTGGAACGCCCACTAGTGGGTGGTAGGGACCAGGTTGACTATCACTGGTTTAGGACAATAGGTCAGTTCTCTGCATAAGCTCTGAGTGTGTTCATCCAGGAACACGTAAAGGAAAGTTGTTATATTTAAAACTCTGATCCAAGGAATTTACATTGAGGAAGTGAATAATTTACAGAAACCCACTTTGAGTCCACAAATTCAATTAGAGAACTGATTTTTCAAAGTGTTGTAAGTTATTTAATGTCAGGACAGAAATGAGTGATGTTGAGAAAGAGAGATTAAGTTTCTAGGGGGGAAAAATATTTACTGAGCTACAGTAAATAGAAAAGATTTAGTGCAGGAGGAGAGGAAAATCAGTATAAGTCTAGATTTTTGGGGGAGGGGGAGGGGGAGAGAGATGCAAATTCCATGGGCACAGAAGTCTTCATCTGAATAGCAATAATTATGCTTTACTATAGCATCTCAACACAGTAATGTGTCCACATAGTGGAATGTGGTTTCTGATCCCTGAAAATGTTTTTTGTTCCTTATGTCTGATTTACACTATAGAGAGATAAAGGGATTTGTATGTATGAACGTGTGTCTCTCTGTGTGTGTGATAGAAAAGAATCTTTAAAAATAAATAGAAATTGATGATGTGTATTGATATAGCTATTTTATGCTAAGTTACTATAAATGGCATTTTTGAAGCTCCAGATCATCTCATGTTCATGATATTTGATGTAAACTGCCCATAAGATATTTTGGGGATACATATCAGTTATGATTTTACATGTGGCATTAAATCATCACTGGAATTCAGTTTATCAAAATCTTTATAAAGAACTAAACTACCTGTGTTTTCCCAAAAATAAGAGCATGTCTTATTGCCACCAAAAAAGGCACCAGGTCTTATTTTCAGGGGAGGAATGTCATCCACTGACTCACCTCACTTGATCGTGTCACCCCTGGCCTCCTTTTCATTATCAGAAGCCTTCAGGAACTTCTTCTGTGACCTGCAAGGCTTTCTTGAAGGCCTCTGCAGCCGATAACAGAGCTCTGGATTGATCCGGAGCTCTGTTATCGGTTACAGAGACCTTCAGGAAAGCCTTGCCAGCTGCAGAAGAAATGGGCTGGCAAGGCAGGTGTCGTGGTGTATAAGGCCTGGCTGCAACTGTTTGAAGGTAAATAGTAACCTCCACTCCCTATTCCCCACCCTACTTTAATTTTTAGCCATGCACCTTGGAGTATGTTGGGACCTATGTTGAGGGTAGGGTTTATATTGGGTGTATGTATAAAAAAAATCAAGCTAGGACTTACTTTAGGGGTAGGTCGTATTTTTGGGAAAACATGGTATTATGATTAAATTATTTCTCATTTACATGGCCATCATTTTGCCATAAAATGAAATAAAAAATTAACATAATATTTTAATTGAAAGTGTTATTTCTCTATATGCATGAAGCCTACTTTTAAATTTTAAAGTTTCTGTAAAAGAATTTTGACACCTTTTAAATAACCAGACCTTCTTGTATTCACCCCTTGTTTCAACTGCTTTGAAACTCATAGAATTTGGTACTCAATGTATTTTGACGCAAAAAAAATTGTCCCGATACTCATCGTTTGTTTGGTACTCAATGCACAAACTACAACTTGTTGATGTTGGCTGCTTTGTGACTCACTACTTTATTCCTTATGGGAAAATTTGTTTTGGTACTCATCATTTTTGGTACTCATTGTGCCTCCCGGAACCAATAATGACAACTAATGACGTATACTGTATCTTTATACTCATATTTGTGTATATAAAAAACATGAAAAATTGAATGCCTTGCTGTCAGCTAAACAAAACTTTCACTTTCAGCCTTCCTAAAGATAGTGATCTGAATCCTGGATAAAAGGAAATCATTGGAATCGACCCAGACTAAAACATCTAGATGATCTGACTTAGATAACAGAGAAAATATTATTGGTATAGAGCACGAAGCATCAATCAATAGTTAGGCCATGGTTCACCATAAGCTTAGTCTTTCCTCAATGCTAGTTATCCCAAACTATTGATTTGCTTTTGGAATGCTTTACTTTGGTCATCTCTCACAGATTTGCACATGGAAGTCCACACAGCAGATCTAATAGTTTGTGTTGCAGTTTTACCAAAATAATTGGTGACCAATTTCCCAGGTTTTTGTTTTTTATTTATACAAGAAAATAACTCCTGTAATTTTCTGGTGTATCTACTTGGAACCTTTGTAGCACTGTAATACATTGCTCTATTCTTTTTTGTGATGTAGACTTGGCAATAACATAATGATTGAAACTTAACATTATTCCCATAATGGCAATTGAATGGCAATTCAAGAGCGTAAGTCAAAGAAATTATAATTTGTAGACACAAAGATAATATGCATACAGCAATGCACATAACACACACACACACACACACACAAACCACATGCACACAGGTTTCTTCTAGTCCTAAAAGTTACTGCATAATTATATTTAAGGTTAATTTTTTCTACTTTTTCCTTTAAATGCAAAGTAGTTGGGAAAAAGAAATCCAAATATATTTGGTTTACATTCATGTGTTACTGAATGACATGATTAAGGCTTTATTGCTTTATCCATAAAATACCTTTTATGTTTGCCATACTTTTATTCTGAAATTTGATGAAAAAAATATTGAAGTGATTTAATAATAATCTTTTTATAGTAGTACAGCTAAGTAGAAACTAAAACAGCTAAATGCAGTATGGTTTCTTCTTGGTGTTCATAGTATTAGGAGAAACAATCATACATTAATTTAGTAGTCAATTGGTTTAGATGACATTTGGAGTCCTGGTGATACAGTAATTAGATTTCCACATTTTTAGAGATAATTTTTCTGTGAGAAATCATTCATTCTGGACAAATTAGGACTTAAGTGAAATAGTTCCATATATAGGAAATTGCTTCTAACATTCCAGGTTTCCCAAGCTAAGTTATCAAAATTAATATACCAAGTGCTGCTTGTGATATAGGTTTCAGAGATTTTATTTTGCTGCATATATGCTGCAATAAATTGATTATCCAAGTCAATAAGATTTCCTAGGAGATCTTCCAATGAACACATGAAAACTTATTTTTTTCAGTTTTCTTTATCACTTCAACAAATTTCCCCAATAAAATTAAATCAGGAGAAAAGGAATGCTGATGATTTTCCTCCATTAATAATAATTCAAAGATTATGCTTGCTAATTGTCTCATGTTGTTTAGGAGAACTGCCAGATCCCAAGTGATTAGGAAACCTACAAGTCTAAATTAATTTGCTAATAATCGATCTATCAAGTAAAGTACAGCACAAACTGCACATAATAAACTTCACCAGTTTTTTGTTATAGAAAATGGTCTTTACTAATTTTTTATTAAGGTTATATCACTTGTTCTAAACACTGTTTCAAACCAAAAAGAATGTATCATACCATTGGATCAGATTTTTGTTTTTTACATTCACCTGTTGGAGTGGTTAGCAGAAAGTTAAAAGTTATAATGTCAAAAAATGAAAGTTAATGGCATTTTTAAAGGAAATGTAACTATGTGCAGAATGTATGGATACATAATATATAAAGAAAAGAAAAATAGAAGGAAGTCCTTTTTGTAAACAAAATGTTCTAACGGAATAAAGAATAATCTGTCTAAACATGAATACATTTTTCCTTCTGAAAACCAAGCATGAACTAGACTCAAAGGGCTATCTTGTACCTGAAACCAACCTATTCAATTGTTTTACATAGAAATAAGCATTAATTGTCCTTTACTTTCTGTAATAGTTTTACTCCATAACTAATCAAAGGATGTATTTATCTTTGAGATTCACTTGTTTGTTTTATATATATCTATCTGCCTATTTGTCTGTCTATCTTTCTCCTGTCCATCTATTATCTATTTGCCTTTCCATCTATTTAGCTCTCTGTCTACCTGTCTACCTGCCTGCCATTCCTCCCTCCATGCCTCCATCCATCCCTCCATCCCTCCATCCCTCCACCCATTACTCCCTGCCTCCCTTGTTCCATCCCTCCATCCATCCCTCCACCCATCCCTCCACCCATCCCTCCACCCACCCACCCACCCACCCATCTATCTATCATCTATCTATCTATCTATCTATCTATCTATCTATCTATCTATCTATCCATCCATCCATCCATCCATCCATCCATCCATCCATCATCTATCTATCTCTATTATCACATGAAACACACACACTGTCACACACAGCTTAATAATTACTATAAAGGAAATGTGTTTTTGTTATAAACCTTGTATATTTTATTTAAATTAAAAGTTCAATCAACTATACAGATATGATCCCAAAAGGGATTAACAAAAGTTTCACTAGCTTTTCTAGAAGTTCATTATGCATCATATAGTTTTAAGCAGTTTTAAGTAGACTTTTCCATGTAAGGGTCACTTTCTGTTTTGAAAGAAATAAAACTTTTGAGCTGTGTATTGTAATTCTTAACAATTTTATATAATGAACAATGTTCAAATCATTTGATAATGTATCTGTGTTTCTCATATAAGGAATTTCAGCTTACATTAAAAGCAAGCATTGTTCTGTATTGTTAAAAATAAGAATTGGCTTTGGAAAAACACATTTTTTTGTCTAAATGTTTTTCCATAGTAGCCTGAATAACTATTCTGTCATTTAACTGAGGATAGCCCTGGTCTTGCTTTGGACAAATTAATGTGAGCATAACTTTTTGGCAGGTTTGAATTCATATTAAAATAATTTCCCCTTTGTTTTCTCATGTGATTATCCCTGTTGTTTAGTAACAACATATTTTACATCAAGCTGTCTTCTATCATTTCTCACAGGGCCCTAGGCTAAATTTGTTTTAACTTTACTACAAGTTTCCATCACAATCTGCTTCCCCCCCTCTCTCCATGATGGAAAAATTCCAGAATAATTAAAAATGGTGAGCAATTATAAATATTTGAACATCTAAGACATCTTACTAAATAGTTACTATGGAGAAGCTGTTTATTTCACCCTCACCTTCGCCCCCCCCCCAAAGAAAGAATGATGGACATAACCATTTCACAAAGCATAGCATTTGCAACAGGCAAGCAGGAATCCATAACACATACATGGTGATTAAATAAATGTGTAATTAACATACTTAAATATGTGTGGATAGGGGAACAATTAGTTATTGATACTAAAGCACAAAGCATCAGATGAGGTTTACCTTATGTCTTTCTAGGCTGTCCTGTCTTGGCCCAGGTCTTCTTTATTTATGAGTATACTTGTTTATTTTTACTTAAATTCTATGGCCATTCGCTTCAACACGGTGACTCTGGCAGGTATCCCATTAATTTTTCTTCTAGGCAGAGGCACTATTCAAAACAAAGCACTGAACTCTTATATTTTTCATATTCTAAGAATTTATATGGAATCTCTATGGAGCCCAGAGAGATTCTTGTCAAGCAGATTCATACTAGGCTGCTTTTTTAACATGTTCTAGCTTCACTTAGTATCATGACAGCTGGAATAAGGAAACCGAGACACCAAAAGAGGTATTTGTGGGACATTACTTCTTACAGGTTATCTTTGCTCTGTTCTTTGGGCTATATATGTATTACAGGATTTGGAGGGAAAGGTTTCAAACTGTATAACATGTTTATAAAATAAATATTGTTAGTTAAACAGCTGGCAAATAAACACTAAATTTTACATTTGAATTAGGAAAAAAAATCTCTTCATCTAGTAGTCATATCAGATCATAAATGAAAAACATTCACTGAGATTTTATATTCCAGAAGGATTCTCAGATTATGTTGCAAGAAATGATATTTCCATATTTTGAATGGCAGCTTTGCAGGGTCATAATACAACAGTGTTTAAAAGAACATTTTTTCTTTGTTTGGCTTTGGTTGAATGTTTAATATTGAATATGGGGAGGGGGTTTCCTAACTTTTTCCTCTTTATTTTTGCATGTATGAGAGTAAGACTGAACAAATGAGTGGATTGGAGTGTGCATCTGTGTGTAATCACAATATAAATAAATGATCCAACTGAAGTTACATCCAAACATAATTAGCGAAAGAGGCACTAGGCTAGAAAGTGGGAAACCATGAATTCTAGTACCACTTAGCCATGGAAAAACAGTTGGGTGACTTTGGCCCAGTCACTCTATCTCAACTCAACCTACCCCACAGGGTTGTTGTTGTGGGCACAATAGTAGAAGAAAGGTGTGTTTGATATGTTTGCAGTCTTGGGTGATTTGTAAAAATAAAATAATCCTAAATAAATAAAGATAAATAAATACAAAATTAATTACTTACATCTTATAATATGGAAATGAATGAATTTATCAGTATTACATTCAAGTGTACCCCTCTTGTAAATTATTAGCAAGTCTCTGGTTCAAACCTAAGTTTGAATAAATTTCAAAATTGTATGAATGGATAAAAAAGTTAGTCTGGTGAGCTTTATTTTTTTTCTTTTTTAAAGGTGGAAGGTGAGCAGCAGGAGGAGAATAATCACAGCATATTTTAAAAATATGTTTTGGGACAATAAGGTTGTTACAAATATAGTTAGTAAATAATATGAACATCCATTCAGAATTCAATAAGGAAAGTCTGGATCTATAATTAATTGAATATGGAGTTAATTAAAAGAAGTGTTTTAATAGTAAGATTCCCACCAGGACATTACAATTGTCAGTAGTGCATCTACTCCCTTTTAGAAACCGACTAGTACTCGTGAGCTGGCTGTCCTACTTTCTAGTGCCAGTTTGCAACAGTTGGACCCACATTACATCTCCTTTTTGCATCTTGTATTCATCAACAGGTGTCTGCAGAATCAAGCTCTTCTATGAACTCCAATACACCATTGGTGAGAATTACTACCCGTCTTTCTTCCAATGCTGATGCTCCTATGTTGGCTGGAGTTTCTGAATATGAACTACCAGAAGATCCAAAATGGGAATACCCAAGAGATAAGTAAGTAATTATGAAAGAAAATGATCTTTCAGTCTTTCAGTTCTCAGATCCCTCATCCAGAAGAATTATATGTATTTACTAATGCTATAGCAAAGCAGGGCAATAAACTGGTCATGGTATACAGGAATTTTCTGTTGTATATTATAAATGAAGAAAGCATGGTCCTGACCTCAAACCAAACCCTGGTTGGCCCTCATTCTTAACCAAAGTTAAACCTTTTAGATGCATGTAATCCAGTGTTTAAAATCCACCTCACTTTTCTTTTTGCAAACTTCAAACAACTTGTTTTTAAAGTTTATCCCTGAACAGTTTGCTTTTTGGCATTTCATGTATATTTATGGAAATACTCATGATTAGGTGAATGAAAGCTAGTGCCATACATTTCACTTGCCACCTGCAAGCTTCTAGTCAACAGTGGGGGTTGTATGCATAAGTCTGTCAGCTTTCCCTGAGGGGAAACATTAATGCGGAAAATCTTAACGCATTAAACACTTAAAACAGCATTCAGCATAAATGCGGGTGGACCAGATTTGTAATGAAAGAAGCTCTTTAAACCGAGGTTTATTAGATTGGGGGGCTGTAGGCTCACAAAGACAACATTGTTTAAACTCCTATAAGAAGCACAAGAACACATAAATTAGTCATTTTCCAATGCAAATGTTTGCTTTCTGCCAAGATCTTAAATTCAATTTTAGTTTCAGAATGAGCACAGCATGATCTCAGCTAAGCATACAACCCTTTAGTCTTTGTCTATTGTTGAAGTAGCAGACATAAGAGATATATTAAAGTGTTCATTAATATTAGCATAATTAAATTAAAAGCTTTTTCAGTTAAAACTTTCTTTTTAAAGAACATTTACGTTAACTGTGTTTTTATGCCATGGACATTTAATTTTATGTGAAAGAAAACATTGTGCATTTACACCGATTGGAAAACATACCAACAGTAGGTATTATTGTTCATTCCACGAGAATATATAAAAAATGTTGCAAGCTTTGAATAGCCATTTGATCTGTTGATATTTCATAACTCATAGTTATATTGCTGAGTTTGGGACAAAACGTTCTCTCCTTTTAAGATACAGAATCAGTGACATTTTTCAGAATTCAAGCAAGCTATAAAATCCTGTTTTGGTACTTCCAAGTGTATGAGAAAGTGTTGCCAATAAGTATTAATTACACACAGAATCCGTACTTCAAAAGCTGAATGGAGGAACGTGCCCAAACGTCTGGATGTATTTTAATACCCTTGTTAGTTCTTTGTAAGAAATGTCCAAGTCAAAACGATTTGCTGAAAGGTTCTTTTATGTTTCACTCTTGTATTTCACTGATTTCAACTGTACATCAGATGCTTTATGCTAATCCTTGATTTACATCCCAGGTTGACGCTAGGGAAGCCTCTTGGGGAAGGATGCTTTGGTCAAGTTGTCATGGCAGAAGCAATGGGCATCGACAAAGACAGGCCAAAAGAAGCGGTTTCTGTTGCAGTGAAAATGTTGAAAGGTAAAGAATCAAGTGACAAGTTCTGCAAATCATGTTTCTTTTCATGGTCTCTGAAGTCTTAAATTGTGGAAGCCCAAAATTCATTTAGTTCACTGTGGGCTTCAGCAGTTTTCCTAGTAAATCAGTATATTTGGCAATGTATTTAATTTTAGTAGTAGATATTTACAAAGAGAGCCTATCTCTGTAGTAATCAAGCCACCTGGCTGGAAAGCACGAAACAGTGAATTCTAGTCTGGCCTTATGCACAAAGTTAGCTGAGTGACCATTGGCCAGTCACTCTCTTTCAGCCTTAGGAAGAAAGCAGAAACAAACCACTTCTGGAAAATGCTGCCAATAAAATTTTAAGGACTAATTCAAAGCTACACATACAAAAATTACAAACAAGGCAAAAAATCATGGCTGATTAACCACCTTGCTGTATGGTGTCATTGGTTTACATCATAGCAATAGTATTTAGACTTATATACTACTTCACAGTGCTTCACATCCTTCTCTAAGTGGTTTTACAGAGTCAGCATGTTTCCCCAACAATCTAGGTCCTCATTTTACCAACCTCAGAAGGATGGAAGGCTGAGTCAACTTTGAGCCTGCTGCGATTCAAGCTGCCAAATTGCAGTCAGCTGGCAGCCAGCAGAAGTAGCATGCAGTACTGCACTCTAACCACTGCACCACCAAGGCTCTTGTTGGACATTAATCTCAGGAATCCATAGCAAAATGCATTTTTGGACATCATTTTTGGACACTTTTTGAAACAAATAAAAAAAGAACAAAAGTTTATAAAGAAAGCACATAAAGTGTGTTGATGAGAGATCCTCAGACTTCATCTTCATATAATAAGAATCTTTATTGATTAATGACACTCATATACAAACATGGATGATAAGCCTATACATAGTGTTTTCTCAGATAGAAGGAGTATGGGGGAGATAACAAGAAAAACCTCTATAAAAAGATATTAAATGATTCTGATGTGATGAAGCACAAGTCTTATAAAACTGGTTGTGTGTATGTGGTATATGCTTATACAAATCTTTACATACTGAAGATAATAAAATGGATCTGTTGCTAATAATATATGTTACGTTTCTTATATAACACCAAGATTTACAATTTACAATCCCATCCACAGTTTTCCTGATTTCAGTTGGGTTTACTTCTGATTAGATGTATAAAAATAAGATATACAGTAAAGGAGAACTTTTCAAAGCCAAGGCAACTTTAAACCAAAGTAATTTGGTTTAATAAAATCCATACATTATTGCTTATAGAAATGAATTTAAATCTTACTATGCTATTGTGCATTTATAGCCATACAGATGCACAACCAGCTACTTGTAATCTAAGTTTATATCCAGTTACTCTTATAGTATGAAAGAATATTGGTTGGATTTCCCTCCTAGATCAAAGGAGGAAGAATTCCTAGTAGACCACAGTCTGATTTCCCTGGGAAGGAAACAAAACTATTTTTAGCTCATCTAAGAGGTTGGCCAGTATAAATCAATGCAGGGAGTAAAGATTTGGTCAAGAATTGCAATTTTACTAGTTGGATTATCTGTTCAATAGATCAGTTAATGGAAAAGTGAGTTGTGTTCGTATATTGTTTAAAACTGCATGGGACTTGTTCTGTCTTGCATAGACGACGCCACAGAGAAAGATTTGTCTGACCTGGTGTCTGAGATGGAGATGATGAAGATGATTGGGAAACACAAAAATATCATCAATCTTCTGGGAGCATGCACTCAGGATGGTGAGTGTCATTTGGATCTTGCAGGTCCTGAAACAATGTCATTTTATTGTGCAACATGCATCTTTTTTTTCATTCTGCACAAGCTAAGTGAAAATTGCAGTCCGAGGGGCAGTAGAGAGATTCTGATGAATAGCATACTTGTATTTCGCTTGAAAAATAAATATAACTCAGAAGTAATGTGCTTAGACATAGATGTTGCTTTCCACATCATTAATTTTGCCTCATAACTGTATTACAGTATTATGAATATTATTAAACCTCCCACCCTTCTTTCTCTACTGTTGCACTATAATTCCCTCCAACCCAGAAGTTGGAAAGATCATTAACTGCACTCACTCCATTGATGGATTTTCCTATTCTAGTTTCCTAGAGTCTGTAAGAAAGTTGCTGGAGAACAAGAGCAGTACTTATACAAAATACTAAACTCTACAACTAGTATGGAGAGTTGCATAAAGATTCTCTTTTTAATGAAGAGAGAGAAAAAAGAGATGCAGGGGAATAGTATTGCTTTGCTTTGCTTTTAGATTCATTTTCTAATATCTTAATCTACTTTCTGTTGGAAGAAAATGTAACATTCCCCCCCCCCCATTTTTCAATAACATTTGAATCTTAAGGATAAATGCATATCTTTCACTATTGTATATCATGATCTAAATCAGGGGTGTCAAACTGGCAGCCCGTGGGCCAGATACTTCATGCCATGCCCACTACAACTCAACATGAGGCCGCAAGTTTGACACCCGTGCTCTAGATCAGGGGTGTCAAACTCGATTTCATTAAGGGCTGTAACAGGTTTGTGTTTGACCTCAGGTGGTTGGATGGGCATGGCCATGGTGAAGCATGGCCAGCTTGACGTCACTTTTGTCAGAAGCCCTTGTGGTGGCCTGAACGCTCTCAGCCCTCCAGAGTCTGTTTTCGCTGGCAGAGGGTTGCAAGAGGCCGTCGCAACCAAAAACAGAGCTCGGGAGGGCCGCACACAGCTCTGATTTTGCTGGCAGAGGAACTGCGGGGCAGTCCTTCACTTCCAGGGCAGCCCCGTGTGCCAGATCTAAGGACCCTATGGGCCAGATCTGATCCCCGGGCCTTGAGTTTGACACCCCTGGTCTAGATAATATTATGTTGAAGCACAAAAAAATATTTTTTAATAGAACTGGTTTGCCTTTCTGGTGTATATGGGGGGTGGTCTTATTATAGATATGTTGAATTGATATTCTGAGTATGAATCACAATAATATCTCCTTATTTGCTTATTTTAAAGGGCCTCTATATGTGCTTGTGGAATATGCTTCCAAAGGGAATTTGCGAGAATACTTACGAGCCCGGCGTCCACCAGGAATGGAATATTCATTTGATATTAACAGGGTCCCTGAAGAGCAGATGACATTCAAAGACTTAGTCTCATGTACATACCAGTTGGCAAGAGGAATGGAATATTTAGCGTCACAAAAGGTAAGCTAGTGCTGGTTTTTTAAAAAAAGTTTTTCATTGCAATTTGGTATTGTCATGTAAGGATGTTATTTTCCAACCTGAAAGAGAACTCTTTCACATTTAAAGAATAAGATCGGCATATGATACAAAAGAGTTTCGGCACTTTCTTATACAAAGCATATGGACATATATGTAACAAAAGAACTGATTATATTTATGTGGTTGCTCTAGGTCAGTGATGGCGAATCTATGGCATGCGCGTGCTGGCCAGCTGAGTTCACCCTTTTTTAAAGCCATTTTCGCTCTCCCCAGGCTCCAGAGGCTTTATAGGGCAAAAAGAGCTTCCCCACCCCCCAGAGGTCCTCTGGAGGCTTCATGAGCTTTTGTGAAGCCTCCGGAGTGTAAAAAACCAGCCCTACAGGCCGGAAGTTCGGGAACGGAGTTCCGGTTTGCTCAAAGTGTCGTTTTTAGCGCTCCGGAGGCTTCAGGAACCTTCCGGAGGCTTCCCTGAAGCCTTCATAACACTTAAAATGACCCTCCGAGCAAACTGGAAGTGACTTCCGGTTTGCTCGGAGGGTCGTTTTGAGCGCTCCAAAGGCGTCTGGGAGGCCTCCGGATGGTCCCTGAGGCCTTCAGAGCACTCAAAATGACCCTCCGAGCAAACAGGAAGTCACTTCCGGTTTGCTCGGAGGATCATTTTGACTGCTCCGAAGGCTTCAGGGAAGCCTCCTGAAAGTCCCTGAAGCCTCCGGAGGGTGTCCGGGAGGGGCGGGGGAGGATGTTTTCGCCCTCCCCAGGCTCATATAAAGCCTCTGGCGCGTGGGGAGGGCAAAAAAAACATGTAAAAAGGGGGGTCGCGCCTGTAGTGTGCGCATGTGCACTGGGGGGTCGTGCATTGCATTATGGGTGCGACACCCCTGCACACGACCCCCCTGTGCTCCTCCCACATATGGCACATGAGCCAAAAAAAGGTTCGCCATCGCTGCTCTAGGTCTATGACAACATAGTTATGATATATAATCACAATAAATCTCCAAAATGAGAATGAAAGACTGATCAGGCTGGTACTTCATACATTAAGATCTCTGTGTATTTGTTCATTATATTACTTTTGTACATTTAGCAACCCAGTGCTATTTCAAAAACATGCCTATTTTTCTGGCAGACAGGAATACCCGTACTCTCCTCCCCCTCCAAAAAAATATTAGCAATATTTTAGAAGTTGTTTGTTACTGCCTGCTTCCTAGGGCTGAGAGAGAGTATATATACAGTAAAATATACACTAAGTGTCCAGTATCCAATATATAGATATTTTTGTGAAGTTAATCATAGCCAGTTAAGGAGTCTTGCTAAGTAGATCAGTAAGAATGGCAGGAATGAATCCACATTTAAAATTTAGCAAAACATTGTTAGTATTTATAACAGATTCAAGCCACATGTCCAGTTTTACAGGTGAAATAGTATATTTGAGTGACTGCATCATTTCCAGCTTGGAATAATTTCAATTTAGTTTTAGAATTTGCTAGGAGCTTATAACCTATCGTAATAAATATTATATAAACATTAATTTCTATTTTGAGGCATTAGATTATCTATCTTTGAAAATCAATTGTTATGCTATCCTATAAATGAATTAAGATATGACTAGAGATTTGAAAATATCAGGAAATGTAAGAAATATATTGAAAGTACAGCTGTTTGCCTCTAAATTCTGGAGACATGCTCAGAAAGGGGTTGTGCCCCATTATCATTATTAAGTAACAATCATTGAGACATCAGGGTTAACATTTATCTTCTGCTGTCCAGAATTCCAGGCACTTCGTTTGTCTCAGTAATTCTTATATTTGTGCAATTGATTGATGGATGGATTGTTTACATGCCAACAAGTTGCTTTTGGATTCTTAGTGACCACATAAATAAATTTTCTCTAAGATGACCTATTTCTAACCTGTTCTTTCAAATCTGTCAATGGTGTAAACGTCGTAACTGCGTCCATCCATCTTGTTGCTATTCATCCACTTCTTTCATTTCCTCCCACCTTTGCCAGCATTGGAGGTTTTTTCCTGAGAGCTTTGCATAATGGGTCTGAAGTAGGCTGAAGTAGGTCCTTTGTGCCTTGAGTGAGAATTCTGGGCTTTTTGTTTGATGACCTTTCAGTTTGTTTTATTAGCTGCCCATGACATTCTCAGCATATAGTTCAAAGATGTCAAAACTCTTCATATCCTGCTTCTCTAAAGTCCATATAGTGTCACAGAGTACACCATGGCTTGTACAATTCTGATCTTTGTAGATATAGATATATCATGGTCTCTTCCAAGGCCCTCATGGCTTTTTAATCAATGCCAGTCTATGGCATATTTTTGGGCTGCTTGTTCCTTTACTGTGGATGGTTGATCCTAAAAGTCAGTAACTATCCACCATTTCAATATCATCATTGTCAAAATCTCTCTGCTATATTGCACATAGTAATTATTATTTATAAAGTAATTCTGGAAAACTAATATGGAACGATAATGATACTAGCAAGATTCAAACAAGGGTTCTTTTGATTTGCCATTCCATACAATTTTCCACTACTTGTTTCAATATCTGTGCTGCACTGAGTTTTTTCTGCAGGTAAAGTGGACTTGGATGTAGTTTCTTCTCTTGAAGTACAGATTTCTTGAATCAATTCAACAAAGTTTCCCTACCTCCCGTTTGATTGCTTTTTTTAAGTGTTCACATTACAGCAACAGAAACTAATTATGTTATATCTCCATGTACAATAGTACTGTATTTCAGTGGCAGAAGATAAAATCAACAGGTTTTAAGTAGCCAAAGAATCTAGACTGGCTTTTAAGAAAACTGCTTTCAGAGCATTTGACGTATATGACTGGAATACTTTTAAGGATATAAGTACTTATTGGGAAGCTTTGAAATGATTAAAATGCCTCCTGGAAGATATTCTTTAAGTATAAAAGAAACTTTGCCTCAATCTGAGAGTTAGATTGGATAAGTTTATATACCCTCTTTTCAAACTGCTTATTTTAGTGACAGCCTAATTTTGCAATTGAATTTCAACTAACAACAGCTTTGTTGGTATAAGAGTATGTTTCAGTAATCAAGAGAACTAGTTCAAACTATTACTGGGAGTAGATATTGGACCATTCTTTACATTATTCCTTACACCTGACCACATGGCCGTAGATTTTTGTTTCTTGGTTCTTAATTCAGCTCTTGTTGTATTCTAAAGATGTTTTATTAGGATTCAATTGTTTTATGCTCAACAATAAGCCCTAGAGATGAATAGAACAAATGAATAGTTCACCATGGTTTGGAAACCTGAAAATGCAAAGCATAATGTATAAAAATAGTAGATCAGCTTAATTTTAAAATGCCAAGAATTGCAAGCTATATAACACGGAGTACTCTGGATTTATAGCAAAAAAAAAAAAAATCAGGCTCCCCATATTTCAATTGGCTAACATTTGATTCTTTGCTAATTTTTATTTTAAAAATTCTAATTTCCATTCCAATAAGTTACATAAGACATCCTGTAGCTCCAAATCTAGTAGAGAAAAAGAAATGAGATCAAGACATAAATTAAAAAGAATAACAACATACATAATTGTGCACTTCTTTTACCCTACAGACTAACAGACTAATCTATTCTATAGATTTTTTATTATCCATTTGCTTTGCAATCTAGTGTCAAAGTCCTGGGAGAACTTTGGAGCAAGATTGTCAAAATCTTAAATCAAATTTTTGCAAATATAAAATTAGAATAATCATGAGTAAAAAAAAGATTGAATAAAAACAGATAAGTCAAATGTAAACCTAGTTTCTAAATGATTTCTTGAATGTTTTTAATAGAACTCAGTAATAAACATCAGTATATCTTCTATTTTATTTCTCCATGTTTAATTTTATTTTTGATCAATCTCTTAAAACAGAATTTTCTAAAGATCTTTTTCTTTTCTCAGCATATCACTTTTCAGATACTTCATTAAAGTTATCTGTAAAACTTTGTTGGTGTTTATTTTATTTATTTATTTTACTCCATCAAGAGATGGAGTATTGTTTGTGGGTGGGTTCGGCCAAAAGAAAACATCAGTGCATATGAATTGATGGATCCTCCACATTTTGAATTATGGGAATATCTCGTATTTTAGTTATCTGAAGTGCTTTTTTATATTGACGTAAATATCTCATGTAAGTATCTGTTTCAAACAGTAACATTTAAAAAAAATAGAATCATGTTACAGATGAGTTTCTTATTTCTTTGTATCTTATTTTATTGTATTCTTTTTCAGTGCATCCATCGAGATTTAGCAGCGAGGAACGTTTTGGTTACTGAAAATAATGTCATGAAAATAGCTGACTTTGGGTTAGCTAGAGACATCAACAATATAGATTATTATAAAAAGACTACTAATGTAAGTGAATGGCAGTCTTATCACTTGATCCACTATCTTTTTTCCAGTGCATTTAAGTAAGGCAAATGCATTCTTAATGGACTTTTTGTACAGCAGCCTAACTTTTAATCAAGAATGAAAATAATAGGCAAGTGTGTAAGGATTCCTAACTCCTTTTTACTAGGAAGGGAAGGTTATCTGCTTACATAGCCTGCAAGAGTACATGTTACATGATGCTTTATAAGGGATAAATTTTAGTGGCTCTTTTTTTTTAATGGTGTCTGTTAAAACTGTAGAACATTATTTCACTCTCAGTTTGTGGGTCTGTTTGAGAGGGACAGAATTGTGAACTCATACACATATACATGCCCATACCACTATGTGGAGGTCATTCAGTGGATGATTTTGTGGGACACATTCTTTATGTAATTGATGATTTTATGGGACACATTCTTTAATTGATGACATTTGATTTTAGTTCTGTAAATATCTCTGATTAGCCATGTTTCAATTGGGCTTCAAGAAATCTTGGTGATGTTCTTGTCAATCTCCTGGTTAAAGTATACAACGTCTTCATTTACCGGTATATCATATTCATACAGACAGTTTTCATACTGTCAACCCCTTTGGCTTTATGAATGTGATGAGCTGTCCTTATCACAGACAGCTACTTATATGAGGCTTTTAAAAAGGTATATTTGATTAAAGCTACATTCATAAAGCTAAAGAGGTTGACAGTATGAAAACTGTCTGTATGAATAATATTAGAAAATTACTGTATTTTTCTAGACAAATCCCTGAATGGATATTCCGAATCATTACATTTTGCCTCTTGCTAAAATATAAACACTTGTTTTATTTTTACCATATTTGTGTCTCATCTTTTTATATAATTGACTGAAAACAGAATTGAGTGGGTAGTTATCCATCCAGGGATTATCTTTAGCTCTAGAACTGTTGGGAGTGGTAATGAGTACCATTGGCTAAATCTGGGGCCATTTGGATTTTTCTTTATTTCAATAATTAAATAGAGAAGCATCTGCAAATGCCTGCAGGCTAGTTTACTTATTCATGGATATATGATCAAATAAAATCTTTCTGGATTATATGAATTCTTTGGAAAGTTTAGAACTTTATACAAGAGATAATAAAAGATAATGAGCTTTTATCTTCTCTTCTTTTCAACCCTGGAGGTTTTAGTGTGAATTCCAGGTCCATAGAAATTAACAATCATAAGTTAAAAGGTCTGTAGTGCTCAGATCCAAAGCCAGCAAAAGTACTTTGGATCCAGCACAATCACTTTCTCTATACCTGTCCTCAGCTGCTTAAAGGAGTTGTTCTGTTTCCGGATATCCTGTTATCACTTCCATAACACCTCCTGAGCTTAGAAGAATATATTCCTGACCCCACCCATCTATACAAAGCAAAGTCAGGAAAGATGCAGATCAGGGGTGGTTCCAGCTGCTGCTACTGCCAGTTAGTTAAGGGATGCGCTGCGCATGTGTACTTGATGCGCACGTCCTTGATGCGCGCTATGTGTGCATGTGCAGTACTAAAAATGCTTCTGTGCATGTGCAGAAGCAAAAGGCAAGATGGTGGCTCTTACAGCGCTGTGGAGAGAAACGGTTCGGGGGTGTGGCAAGCCGAGTTACTACCAACTCGGCTCAACCGAACTGAACCAGTAGGAACCCATCTCTGATGCAGATATTTTGTAGCTGCTATTGAATATAAAGCTCTATTGTCTGCTTCAGACATGAATACTTTACATTTCTGTTCACAAGTCTATGAATGACTCACAAGATCTAGTAAAGAGAGACTTTATTTTCGTATGTTGTACATGAAGTTGCTTTGGCATCTCCCTTCTTTTTGGTGTAGTTTAAATGAATCTTTGCCAACTTGTTGATGTTCTCCCTGTGCCGCACTATTTGTTAATGCATTTGTTAATCTTTCTTTTCTCATTATATGCCCAGGGTCGACTGCCTGTAAAGTGGATGGCACCAGAAGCTCTATTTGATAGAGTTTACACACATCAAAGTGATGTGTAAGTAATTTTATCTTATAACCTTCTTTTATCTTCTTCAAATGAATTTACAGCTTCCTCCAAAGAAACAGAATTGCACATAATAAAACACATATTAAACCAATTTAATTATATCTCATATAATTTTTCCTTTCAACCTTTGGACCACCATGGGAAATAACTTATATAGCATAATTTGGACATATTTATACTATATTTGAGGAAATTTAGTGAGGTTTTTTTCCTCTCTTTTTAATGAATAAGAAAATATCTTTCTCCCTTACTGCATTAGATTGAAAAGCCAAAGAAAACAATGAATATTTTCAATTTCATTCCTGATGTGTGAACTCTTTCTTTTAGCAATATTATTCTAAGTAGGTTTCTCCTTCCTGACTTTTCTGAAACTCTTGATTGCTGTTTCATTTCCCTTTTTTTAAAAAAAATGGTCTTAGATATTGCTCTGTTAATAATCTGGTTAGCTTCAGAGCACATGAATGCTCTGGTTTCTCCTCAATAGGTATAGGTTTCTTCCATTAAACCATTTTTTTAGAAATGCACACTGCCCAAGCATTTTTAAAAAACTTATTTGACTTGCAGCTTATTCTCAACCAAGTAATTTGTGATTTCCTATATCTTGAATTTTGCAGTACAAGATGACATTTGTCAGAAAATAATATTTTAATATATTTATCTAAGGATTGTCAAAAGAACTCTGGAATGAGGAAATAGCCTAAATATCCGATCCATATAATTAATTATTCTTTTTCAGCCATAGTCATATTTTTTTCATATTATTATTAAGCTTATATCTTACCTGTCTGTTTCTGGAAACTTTCATGATGGCTTAAGATAATAAAAACAGTTTCCTAAATACTGGAAGAGGGAAAGGTGAACACATGGAGGAGTTTTCCATAATATTGAAATTCTGTTGGAAACAGTATTCTCCAATGCTCCAAACAGCTGAACTTCTGGCACTGGGAGCATCTTCAACAATCTCTCTTATTCACTGAAGTAACCAGACAAATTCATAATAAATGCTGCAGATAATCAGATTCCCAAGCCATTTGGACTTTAAATTTGCTATCAATGTCTTCAATTCTATGTGTAAGAGATAATTGGCAGTATTTTTCAAAGTAAACATAATGTGATATTTGTCCTTGCACTGGATAACAATCCAGAATTTTTTACCAGTTGCAACGTACAGATACTTTTCAGGGATAGTCTCACTGCAATAGTTGAGTTGGCTTGTAGCAAAATATAGCTAGCCAATGCTCTGGCCCTACCAACTCAGAAAAAGCTTCAGTTAACATATTAGCTTTACTTAGGTAAACACATTCCTCATCACAGCTGACACCTGAAATCCAGGGACAGAAATCAAGGAGTACTTTCAATCTGCAAACCCATTCTTTCTTAATCTAATTTTAGCTTGTTCTCTCTCATCCACTCTCATCCATTAAATTTAGATTACATTTAGACAATGTTCAAGGACACCAATTATATTATATCAGCATAGGGATCCCACCCAAGTCTAAACTATGAAATAAATAATGCACTCAAGACCACCCAGAAGTATATCATAGTTGATAATACAAGCTCATCAAGTATGTCAGTTAATCAATGAAGGTAATCCATGAAGTGACCAATCTCAGTACCATACCATACTCCAGAAGAAACTCCAATAGAAATGGAACCTGATTATCAATTTTATCCAAATGCATCCACCTGGAGGTGGAAGGCCACTCCTTTCTCAACAAGAATGGAGTTTATGAGACTGAGTTATAATTATAGAGATTCCATGTCAACCAAAAACTGTTCTGGGTTTCATTTAGGCAGGAGAACTTCTTACATTGTCATTAGACCATGATAAAAACGTCTAAGCAGTTTTAATAGTTTGAACCAATCTCAACAAAACAATTCCTTTGGGTTTTTTAAATTGTATCTCTTCAATTTTGAACTGTAAGGAATTTAGCAGGATTTAGGTACATCTATTGCATAGGCTGGATTACAAATTACATTATTTTATGACTACTACATATTCTGCATTTTATCATGTTCCAATTTATTTATAAATTTGGTATGTTCAGGATATATTGCATATTTGATGACAGATGGAGATTTAATTATAGGATAAGATTCTGCACTGATCTGATTCGCACACCGTTTATTCTCTTTTTTAAATTTTTTCAGGTGGTCATTTGGTGTCCTAATGTGGGAGATCTTCACTTTAGGTGGGTCACCATACCCAGGAATCCCAGTGGAAGAGCTTTTCAAATTGCTTAAAGAAGGACACAGAATGGACAAACCTGCTAATTGCACCAGTGAACTGTAAGAGCTCTTTAGACATATATACATAGAATAGATTAACATGCATTTGTGATTTCATTCAATTTTTGTCTTTTTATTCCCTAAATATATGTGACATCAACACAGTGTATGGCTTACCAGGACACAATTCACATTTTCTCTTGCAATTACTCAAATTGATTAAAAAACGTAACTGTCAATACATTGGTAGGAAGTATTAATAACTATTTCATCATAACTATAAAAATATTTGTTTATAATTCTCAAATGGGGATTGTCAATTGTGAAAAACAGTTGCAATTTTATTTCCATCCAAACAGCATCCAGTTGTGCATTTCACCATTAATGCAGGAAATGCGAGTAGTCTTCAACTTACGACCAGAATTGACCCCAAAGTTTCTGTTGTTAAGTGAGTTTTCCCCCTTTTTTCAACCTTTCATGCCACTGTTGTTACGTGAATCATTGCAGTTGTTAGCAACATGATTGTTCAGTGAATCTGGTTTCTCCATTGACTTTTTTTATCAGATGGTAGGAAAAGGGATCACATCACCCCAGGGCACTGCAACCGTCATAAATATGAGTCAGTTGCCAAGCTTCTGAATTTTGATCTTGTGATCATAGGGATGTTGCAATGGTCGTAAGTATGAAAAATGATCATAAGTCCCTTTTTTCAGTGACGTAACTTTGAACGGTCACAAAGCGAATTGTTGTAAGTCGAGGATTTTACCTGTGAAGCATTGCTAAAAAAGAAAGCCAAGGCCTTGCCATGATATCAGAGGGCGTCACAAAATAATTTTTTAATTGTGCCTATAGAGCAGGGGTGTCCAAACTTGGCAACTTTAAGACTTGTGGACTTCAACTCCCAGAATTCCCCAGCCAGCTCTGCTAGCTGGGAAATTCTGGGAGTTGAACTCCACAAGTCTTAAAGTTGCCAAGTTTGGACACCCCTGCTATAGAGTGAATGTGTGTTACATGTATATATGTGAGAGTGTGTGTGTGTTGAACATGCTGTGTTAAACTTCAGAGAAATTGAAGTCAAAATACCCTTTGATAGCAAAAAAGATATCTGAATTATTTTAACTATATGCAGAGGTAGTCCTCAAATTACAACATGATCCATTTAGTGATCATTCAAAGTTACAATGGCATTGAAAAAGTGACATATGATCCTTTTTCACTCTTATGACCAATACAGTATCCCCATGGTCATGTGATCAAAATTCAAGACACTTGATGACTGACTCATGTTTATGACGGTTGCAGTGTCCTAAGATCAAGTGATATCAAGTTCTGATAAGCACTTACAACCTTGTTTCTAACTTAACAGCTGCAGTGTATTCACTTAACAACTGTGGCAAGAAAGGTCACAAAATGGGGCAAAACTCACTTAACAAATGCCTTGCTTAGGAACAGAAATGTTGAGCTCCATTAGGGTCATGGTCATAAGTAGAGGAATACCTGTAATGGAGTAGGTTTTGTGTTGCTTTCTTTTGTTGCTTTTTTCTCTGGCTCCACTATTTTAACAGAGCAAAACCTCAATTTAATTCATGTGGAGGAAGGCTGTCCTTTATTTCCAAGGGCCTCTTCAATTTGAAAACACCATTTGTGCTATTTTAAGTCATTTGTATGAAAGACATCTTCACAGAAATGAGATAAAACATCTAATACAATGGGAGCATTATCTGTTGCATCTGAAGTCCATTGCATTAACACCCACTAAGTTGAGATTGCCCTGTATATAAAAGCAAAGTATTTTTAGGAAGTAGAAAACAACAACCAGAAATCATTATCTAGCTTGAATTAGCCAAGAGTTTATTTTGTTTAAATAATTGTTCAGGACCAGGAAAGCATTTGAAAAGCATTTAAAGCTTTTACCTAACTCACATGGTTATACCCCCCTCGGATTGCTTTCCTTGAACCTCTGTAGTCCTAGCATATGGTTCGCAGATTTCTCATATAATCAGCAATAAGCTTTCTATCTTCTACTTATGTATGGAATTATAGTACAATCTGGACAGATTTCTAGACAATTAGAATAGCCTTTTCTCTTTAGTGCAGCATTAGGATTACCTCCAGCTGAATGCCATTAATGGGATATTCCATGCCCATTTAATTTACCTTAATTTATCTAGAGGGTGGAAATAATGATCACACAGGGGGAACAGAGAACAAAGTTAGGTGATTTGCTGTTCAATTCCTCCCTTTGCTAATGCATAATTCAGGGATTGGAATTGATGGGGACAGTATTGATAACTTCACTTCTTTTTATACATTATACATTTATATTAAATATATTAATGTTTAATATAAACATTAAACAGTACCGTATAACTAAGGAAGACTTGTTCACCACTTACAAGTTTGAAGATTTTTAGCATACTATTTATTTTAGGCAAAGGAAGATTTTGACAGCCAGGGAGGGATCCAATTCCCAATAGCTCTAGCTTCTGTAGCCAAGCACCAGATATAATGGAACTTGTAATTCAACAACAATTGGAGAATGATATTTTTTTTTCTATAGAAAGCATTGCTCTAAAGTCTTATAATGATACAAGTTAGGACAAATACAGACAGATAGTGAATAAGAACCAGTATAACTTACCTGGAGCTGAGCACAAATGAGTTTTCTCCATCAATTCTACATCCTATGAAATTTGTGAGCAAGGAGGTTAGAGGGATAAAATTTTAAAATTCTGCAATGGGACAGGAGGCCCTCATATGTTAAATTGAGCACCAGAAGGAAGAGTTTCCTGCTGTTCTTTTAACTTGTTTTAATGTAAGCAGAAAAATCATGGTTTTCAATTACAAAAATATCACATTCACCTTTAACAATGGTCCACAATCTCTTTTCTGCTAATATAATTTCTAATTGCAAATTCAACTAATTGCATAAAAATGGTATTTAAACATACTGAATTATTTTGCCTAGTAATAAATTCATCTCCAATCCTCTGAACCACAGGCATGTTTTCTTAAAGAGCAAAATGTAAAATGTGAATACATCCTGACCTCTTGCAGAACAGCCGTGAGATATTATGAATATGCCATAGAGACATTAACTAACTTAATAAAATGCTGGTTTCCACAGCTACATGATGATGAGAGATTGCTGGCATGCAGTGCCTTCACAGAGACCTACTTTTAAACAGCTTGTGGAAGATTTAGATCGTATCCTCACACTTACAACTAATGAGGTGAGTAAAACAATTTGTCCTTAAACATTAAGTAAATAATGGCAGTAAGAGTTGTTGAGATAATCTGCATACAATAGTTCACTGGCAACCAACATATTACATAAAATCTAGATGCTGGATTTTCTTTATTGCACATTTGGCCTCATGCAACAAAACAAAATCCGAGCACAGGTAATTCCTTTGGGATCTTGTAGAACACAGGTGGGGAACCATGGCCCCTTTATGACTTGTGGACTTCAACTGCCAGAATTCCTGAGCTAGCAGTCATAAACGGGCCATGGTTCCCCACCCCTGTAGTAGAATAAAGTAACCTACAAGGTGCAAGGTAAGATAATTGACCAAAAAATGTATTTGGGGATGGGATGATAGATACTTAAAGGCTTATTCTTCCCAAGTTTACTATTTTAATTCGTTACTTATACAAATAGAAAACAGTAGAGATGGATAAATGGCAGACAGAATGGATTTATTTAAATTGTGAATACATTCTCTTTCAAGGTCCCAATAAAATTAGTTGAATTGTCTATTATATCACTCACATAATGCACTTATGATGAGTTAAAGGAACACTTATAATTTGTTCTGTGCTTTTTAAGCTTTGCAGAGTCAAATAGATAGACATTTTGAAGAATCCTTGCCTGATGATAATAATACTTGACTCTAGATGGTTATGCTGCAATAATTTTGATCTTCTAACTTTAGAATACTATCAACATTGGCTGATGTGCATAATCTATAAAGCACATCAATGTGTATTTGCTCATTTTAGCCCTAACCCCAAATCTCTTTCCCAAACGTGTGTGTGCGTGTGCATACACATGCGTGCACAAACAAATAATTTAGAATCAAATCTTAGTTCTGCTCTACTTCTTTTGTTTTGCTAAAGGATGATGCACTAGAATTTTAGTATTTGTATATAATATACATAGGAATCTGAATATTGTACTAGAATTTTAACTGGGAAAAAATAGGGAGGGATATGTTATGGCTAAGATATACAAGTTCTGAAACTTACATTTAATTTGAAATATGTTTTTTTCCAAAGAGTTTTTGGAAGCTATTTGGGAGTAGGATACATTTGGATAATAACAAGGGAAAGATATTCTGGAATGTGACAGTTAAAATTACATATGCGAGCTATGCCAATGGCTACCCCAAGTGTTGAAACCGAGTAAGAGTTATTGCGTAAATTGGTTCTAGCCCTGTATTGACCACATAAATCTGTTGAATCTGCTTAAATCACATACACGCAATCTTCTTCTAATAGCTTCCTCCTCTCATTTGTGCCAAAAGTGTCCTGCTCCATCTTATTTCTCAAAGCTGTCATTCCAATTCATATGAGAAAATTATTACTTCTTTGAAGTCAGTGAGATCTTTGCCATTGATGGCAGAGGTGCCAGAGTTTAACCCTACATGTTCTGATGAGATTCATCTTGTCTCTGGATAACATAGAGATAACACACACCAGACATGAAAAAAAACGCTTATGAGATACGGAAGTAATGTTAAATCAAAAGTTCACTGCAATTTCTTTTTTACTATGTGTTTTACTCTTATTTATTTTACATTGAATTTATCATTACCATCTTAACTATTTTAACTTTTTAAATGGTGGACAGGAAAAGTGTTTGAAAACCTAGCTTTATACAATTGGTTTTTCTCATCTCGGAACCAAAATATGGTTTAGCAAATGAAACAATTGCATTTAAATAAAAACAGCTGTTCTGCAGAAGTTGAGAGAGAGAAGAAGCAATTCAAGGAGAAAAATAACTTTATTCTCCTGCCAGAACTGTTATTTCTAGAAATGTTTTAATCTAGCTTTCAATTTGGTTGATCCAATGGCTGGTTTTGCTTTCACAGAAATGCAGTGGGCATTGTTCAGCAATAGATGTTCCTTTGCATCCATTTCTTTAATATAAATGGCTTTTTTCAAGGAACACTCTCAATTCCTTACGTGGTTTTGGCTGATTTCACTGATGCTTTCTTAAAAGAATGGCTCAGTTGATTGGGTCCCACAATTATTCATGTAGCAAAAACAAAACATATAAAAAAGTACATTGTACTGCAGCTCATTTACCCTCACTGAAATGTCAAGGTATTATAAAACAGTTTAGTTGAATGAAATGATCTTTCTTTCTGCAAATTATTTCCATGTGTTGGACAAAAATAGTTCTCCGTAGGGTGAAAATTTGTATGTGTTTTTTTATAATGGCAATTTTTTAAAAGAGAGAAAACGTTTCATTTGATGTGGTTAGTGTATGTGTTTCAAATAGTGTGGTTGAAGTTGATGTTGGAACATATACAGTACATATGCCTCAGAAATCCTTTTGCTGTTGTTTTCCTTTTTCGTATCTCCCTGAAAATACTTGGCTTTATGAGGAGTTGCTATTTCATTTTTATCCCATTCTTTTAATGGTGATTGAGAGCAAAACAAAAGGGCATTTCTCCTTCACTGTTCTCTTACGTCCATACTATTCCTGTGAAACCAGTGTATTGTTTATTTATGAATGCATTTAATAAAAGCTTATTAAGACCACAGCCCACACAAGCAATTCTTTATTATATATTTTTTGAATCAACCTAAATTTAAAACCATCTAATATAGCATCTATGTAAAAAGAGCTTAAAAAGCTATTTAAACTCACTTAAAGTTAATCAGCACTGCAGTTTACAGCACATTTTGTAGGATGAAATTCTGCAAAGAAAGATCTGTGAAAATACCCCTTCTTTTCTTCTTCCCAAATAATTTGAACTTAATGGTGAATACTTTTGCAAAGCTCATGTAGCCATCTTTTTGGGCTTAAGCAGCTTTGTGTAGGTTTAGGTAGTCTCCACCAGTCTAAGCCTTGAGATAATAAGCAGCTCAAAGTCATCCAGTAATTTTCATAAAGGGGATGTAAATTGTAAAGAAGAGATGCCTGTGACCAGTAACTCATGTGAAAGGTCTCCACTTGTTTGTTGTTACTTTGTATGTGTCTATTAAACCATATGACGCATGGTACCATCTTAAGGCAATACAGATTGACTTGCTTGTTTATTTTTCATTTCAGGAATACCTAGACCTTAGTGGACCACTGGAACAGTATTCACCTAGCTATCCAGATACCAGGAGTTCCTGTTCTTCAGGGGACGATTCTGTTTTTTCTTCCGATCCCATGTCTTATGAACCTTGCCTCCCTAAGTACCAACATATAAATGGAAGTGTCAAAACATGAAAAGAACTTCTGCCATTCCACAAAGGAATGAAACCACAGCATCTACAGTATTTACCACGTGAAAAAGAGTCTCTTGCTTTAGACCCACAAGATTTTCTTGTACATAAGAAATATAAGGACCAAAGAAAAACCAAAATTGGGGAAAAGTTTGCCTAATTATTGCAAAAAAAGCAGTAGCTTGGAGCATCACCCAATATTATGAAGAGAAGAATTTTCATGGGCCATTTGTGGACACCCATGAGCAAGTTAGCTCTTTGGCCTGAAGCCAAAACAGCCTTTCTAAAGTCAATGGACAAGTTGGACTTGAGGCAAACTTCAGACCAGCCTTCTTTGTGTATTTTGTAATATTTTGAGAAAATATATGTTGACACACACTTACAGAGCACAAATGCAATATATAAGTGCTGGATGTATGTAAATATAATCAAATATGTACAAATATATATTATATATTTACAATGAACTATTTTTTTGTATTGATTTAAAAATGCATCTCCCCCCCTTCGAGGAAATTAATCTTTCTTTTTTTTAAAAAAAGAAACAGCTATTTGTAACTACATTTCTTGCATAAGACTTTTTTTTCCAATTCTCCCTGCCCTTGTCCTCCTCTTCCTTCCCCTCCTCCTCCTTCCCCTCCTTCTTCCTTCAAATCCAAAGGTGAAAAATATTTTACTTTCAGGGAAAATGGTATATCATTAATTTATTAATTAATTGATAATGTACAAAACAATTAATCTTTTATAGGGTTGTGTTATGTTGTAATTTAAATGGCATTTCTATGCAGACAGCACAAAGAACTAGTAGATATATTGCTCAAAAGTTACTAGTTGTCAATTTTTTAAAAGAGAGAAATATTTACAGTATATAACTAATTCTGGAAATTAATGTTCTGATTAACTTGGGTTTCAAACGTTGAATGAGAGGCTGTTGCTTTAACTAAAACCAAAACTCTCAAAAATAAAAATGTGTTCTTTATCAACAAAGTATCTTTTTTCTTACTCTCTTCAATTCTTGCATTGTTACTCTTCAAGATTGCAACTCCTAAAGAACAAGACAGGAAAATAGCCATTTAGAAAAGCATTCTTCTCCCGTTTTCCCAATTTAGATCTAGGAAATTATTTAATGGGGTGGACACTAATAGGGACTGAACAAATTTTAGACATACTTAAAATAAGAATGTACTCTAACTTGTCTGAAATTTTCTACAATCTTAAAGTGTCCTCAGACATGCATTTGGCTAGAAAGTATTGGAAGTCCTCAATTGATGCCCAAATTTCTGTTGCTAAGTGAAACATTTGTTAAGTGAGTTTTGCCCCATTTTATGACCTTTTTTGCCGTAGTTGCTAAGTAAATCCCTGCAGTTTTTAAATTAGTAACACGATGAATCTGGTTTTGACTTTGTTTGTCAGGCCACAAAAGCGTACCACTTGACCCCGGGACAACTGCAACAGTGGCCAAGCATCAGAATTTTGATCACATGCCCATGGGGATGCTGCAACAGTCATCAGTCACTTTTTCTGTGCTGTTGTAACTTTGGTCACTAAATGAACTGTTGTAAGTCCAGGACTACCTGTACAAATACCTGCTTCCTGGCTGTTTTGATATGTAGCACTGTTTTATTAAAGTCATATTAAAGTAACAAAATTGAGAAGGTCGCAATTTCAGAACTTCATTGGAATATCTTTCTTGACGGTTACTTTATATCTATTTATTACAAATCATTACAAATAATTTCACTTATCCAGTCTTAAACATTGATATCTGGCCAGAAATATTAGATCCCTGTTACATGTTTTTCAGAATTAAGAGCATGTTTTCACATTTTTAGACAATTTTAGATTGGTGTTACCATGCAATATGAATGCAGTTCAAACTGACTTATTTAACAAAGGAAAGACAGGGATATATATAAAAATGTCATTTCCCTTTGCATTAACAATCAGAGGTTTTCCACAGGCATTAATGTTAACATTGCAAAATAGATTTCATTCACCTTCGGTTTCTTTTTTTAATTGTACTTTAAACAGTTTCTACATAATGGATATTTTATGGGATGCACAAATAAATTCCAAACTATGTTTGATTACATCAGTCAGTCCATTTATGGTGGCTCGGTGGATGTCTGCATTGGGCAGCACAATCTTTTCTTATATTTCAAAGTTCTCCAATTGCAACACATATGGTTGGTGCTTTCTAATCAAACCATGCCAATATAAGTAAGTAAGCCTCCAGTGTCTGTAGAATGAACATTATATATATTTATAATCTAGATTCATAGAAAATCAGTATGTTTGTCTGATATTTTCTGAACAACTGTGGCCATTTCCAGATTCTTTTTTAAAAACAAATATATATCAAAATCTTTCCCTAAGACATCCACCATTGGAATATTTTTTTTATGTTTTGGCTATATTTTCATTATTATACAGTATTAGGAAACAAACAACAAGCAGAAAATTAAGCAAGCAAGGTAGAATTCACTAGTGATCTCTATATAGTTCAGCTATCATTAAGAAATGCTAATTATGAGTGATATTGATATAACTATCGTTTAACTATCATTAAGAAGTGATAGCTTTGAATAAGGTGATTTAATGTTCCCATTCTCTAGTGGCTTGCTACACGTGGCTAAATTTGACATTCTTGTAAGTTTCTAAGCCTTATGCAGAATATTTACTAACTACAATAACAATCTTAAAGTTCCATCACACATACAATTTCTATAAATTATTCTTTTTTTATTACTTCACAGAAATGCATGCTTTTTAAAGAAAATTTAAGGAAAGGGGAACCTCCTTTTCCCAGAATAGTCTATTCCCTGATTAAACTAGTTACAGTAAAATGGCTATGATATTTTGTTACCCCTAGTTACTGGGTAATTGATTATAATGTTAAAACCTGGACACATTAGGCAGAGTGCTAGCTATTGGCAAGTTATTTTGTTGACCTTTGCATAAGAAGGAAATGAATTGGTTATGGAAATTAATGTAATGAAAATGTTAATGATAAGCTATGGAATTAGCAACAACCAAGCTTTATTGGGCATACTGCATTAAAATCATACAATGCCGTCTTAAGTGCTATATGTGATATTTTATCCCATGTTACTCCAGAAATAACTATTATTATTTTATATTGATAGACTCATGAAAGAGCTGCAAGGTTTTTTCACAGATGTCCCTACTTTGGAAGTGCAGTGGCATTAAAAGAAAAAGATCGTACAGAAAGACTTTAAACTGCCAAGATTCACTTTTACATTTTGGAAAAGCCAGTGACCAAGATGGACTAGTTTGTCTAGACATTTATTTCTGGCATAGGTTAATATTTTAGATCTATAGTCAGTAGAATATAGTACTCCTTCCTCAGATTCTGTTGCCACAGAGATGTATAAACTGGAAAGTAAATATTACATTTGGGAATGTAAGCTCAATGCCAGCCCATGAGATGACCACACGGGCGTTGGAGTAAATATACTTAAGGCTGTCAGATGATTTAGCATTATCTTGTCCTGAGAACAGATTTAGTCGAGAGATGTACTTTTAAAGCACAACTTGTCCAGGTAGCTACCCACACAAAAAAAAACCCTAATTTATAACTTGAATCGTTTATACATAGCCACAATTAACAAAAAAGCAATGGCGAGAACACTCACCACTATTTCTGGATTTAGAACAGAGAAGGAGAAACAATGGAACAAAGAACAATGATTGACACAATTCAACTGTTTTTCTTCTTTCTAAAGAGTTTTCTGATATTGGTAACAAAACAGTCATCTCAGGAGTTACATCCTTGAATCCCTGTGGCTGAATAATCTATTTCCAGTATTAATGTGGGTGAAGACTATAATAATAATAATAATAATTTTATTTGTTAGCTGCAACCCTCTCCCGAAGGACTCGGGGCGGCGTACAATCAAAGCAAATAAAATACAGATAAAGACAAACATACATACACAAGAACAAAGACATATACATGTGCATGGAGGAGGTAGACTAATGAGTGAAAACAATTAAAAAACACAATTTAAAATCCCATTGAATAAAATTACCGAATTAAAAAACCCGTCAGGAGCGTTATGAAGTTATGAAGTTATGGTTGAGCCAGGCCAGCTATTTGGAATAGGTGGGTCTTGAGCTTTACACGGAAGGAGCGGAGGTCAGTGGTGGTCCTAATATCCGGAGGGAGGACTGATTGTGTAGTGCAGTGATTATGGTACTGGATTGGGAGATTGCTCCAATAGGGGTCCGACATCTGACTTTAGACCGGCCTCTCCCTCTTCCTCCTTCCCTCCCTCCCTCCCTTGGTCTAGTGGTTAAGGCACGAGGCTAGAAAGCAAGAGTTCATGAGTTCAAATCCCACCTTAGCCATAAAAGCCAGCTGAGTGATGGGCCAGACATTCACTTTCAGCTCAACCCACTTCACAATATTGCCATGGGGACAACAGAAGAAAGGTATGTTGGATATGTTTGTAAAAATAATAAATCCAGAATATAAATAAATAATAAGTTGGCCACTTTGACATGTTAGAGAAAAGCCACCATAAATTTAACAAATAATAAATGGCCAAAAAAGTCCCCACCACAACTTTCCTTTTTATTAATTGGCTGAGGTATATACTGCTAGTGGTGTGTGCAATTGATTGTACAGTATTAACTCTTTACTATTTAATTACACATAAACTGTCTGGACTGACAGTGTTTACCATTAGCTTTGATGGCAACACTTCAAAAAGTGACATCCTTGAAAATAGAAATAATATAATAGGTACCTTGTTTGTTTGCACAGCTTATTTCTCTACTCAGTGACAGCCAAGTCATTCACAAAATTGATGTCCAAATTCACCTCCACCTACTTAAAAAAACACAGAATGTCTCCAAAGCAGAATTTGGCCAGATCTGCTACATACCTGGTATAAATGTGCTGTAACTGAGAAGAAAATAGGAGAGGGTAATTGATGGTTGGTTTGATAATTTTTAAATGTGGAGCCGTTAGAAAGCTATATAAAGCAATGGAGATATTTAATATGACTGAATTATTACTTTTACCACGGTTCTTGGATAAAAATGAAGAAAGAAGAGAAGATGGTGATAATCCAAAAAGTGAAGTGCAAAAGGAAGAGTAATTTATTTTCTTTAAAGGGACTTTAGTATATTCTTGTAAGTTTGAACTTATTTCAATAATGACCCAAGATTCAGAAATGTCTTAAGCGAAAAATAATCTTTCTTCACCATGATGGTGGGGACAGCATTGAAAATGTAGTTTTCATTTACAAAACAATGTATTCCAGAACTGGTGTCTGAGGAAAGTACAGTATATTTCACTGACTCATTATGGAACTGACACTAGTTTTTTCCTTTCCTTTCCTTCCCTTCTCTTCCCTTATCATATTTTCTTTTCTTTTTCTCTTCTTCTTCAAATTTATTTGATTTGACAAAAGAGGGAAATATATTGTTTACATGCTTTTTGGAAAAAACAAACCAACCACCTTCTTTGAGCAACAATGTTTCATAAGAGCTGTGGTGACGTATTGGTTAGAATGCAGTACTACAGGCTATTTTTGCTGACAGCCGACTGCTAGCAGTTTGATTCCCACCGGCCCAAGGTTGACTCAACCTTCCATCCTTCCGAGGTCAGTAAAATGAGGAGCCAGATTGTTGGTGGCAATATGCTACCACTTAGAGAGGGCTGTAAAATACTGCAGAAGCGGTATAGAAGTCTAGCTGCTATTGCTATTTGGCATAAAACAGATTTTGGTACTAGCCAATTCTTTACAGGCAGCCCTCAACTTATAGCCATTCATTTAGCGATCATTTGAAGTTACAACAGCATTGGAAAAAGTGGCTTACAACCTCTACTCATTCTTACAAATATCAGAGCATCCCCCATGTGATCAAAATATGGGTGTTTGGAGCTGGTATGTATTTATAATAGTATGTGATGTTATGTGAAGGTGGCCATTTGTGAGCTGGCTTCTGACAACAAAAGTCAATGGTAGAAGTTAGATTTGCTGAATGAGATGCGATAAGAATTCACTTAGCAACCATGGCAAAAAAAGTCATAAAATCAGGCAGGACTCATTTAACAGCCACCTTCTTAGAAAAGGAAATTGTGGTCACAATTATGGTTGTGAGTTTATGACTACATATATTGATTACTTCCTAGCTTGCAAGTTTTCCATCTATTGATGGAATTTCAGGCGATCAGAAATTTCAATAGCCATGAAACCATTTAAAATCAATAACTCATCCTTCCATCCTTCCGAGGTCAGTAAAATGAGGAGCCAGATTGTTGGTGGCAATATGCTGCCAGGTAGAGAGGGCTGTAAAATACTGCAGAAGTGGTATATAAGTCTAGCTGCTATTGCTATTTGGCATAAAACAGATTTTGGCACCAGCCAATTCTTTGCAGGCAGTCCTAAATGAAAAAAACTCACTTCATAAAATTGTTTAAACAAATGGTCAGCTAAGACATGTTCCACAAAATTCCAGCAGTAAAATGAGATCCAGAAATAACTTTATTGTAACTAACAACAAGATGTTTTACTAAAAAAGCTCAATTTTAATTTGCTTCTAAATAATTGTAAGGCAGTACTCAAATATCCCCACAATAAATGAGAAACGGCTCAAAGAATAATAATAATTCTCTCAAACCATCGTGGGGTTTAGAAAAGTATGAAGGGACTTAACTCTGATAAATTCCAACATTTGAGAAGGAAATAAGAAAGTGATATTAGTTCAGCCAAATTTGGAGAAGCAGATTTTTTTATCTGTCAGCAACCCTGTTAAAAACAGGCAAGCCTTCTTAGTCTTTACTAAAGGTAGTATCACACTATGTGTGGCAGCATCATTCAACTTCTAGATGATGGAGAACATGTTCTCTTTCAAGGCTAATGAATGTAGACAGGGAAGATTTATGTCAGAAATGATGATATGCCTATGGAATGGTTTTTGTTTGGACTCTATGAAGTAATAAGTATGTCAGTTCACAAATTTGGAACATTTTTACCACCAAAATTCATCTTAATGGCGTTTCTCCACCAATCTATTATCTTTGGTAAGATTTTTGATGGCTCAGTTTTTGCACTATAAGTGTTTGAGTTCAGTTTTATTGTTTGTTTGTTTGTTTATTTGGATTTATATGCCGCCCTTCTCCAAAAGGACTCAGGGCGGCGTACAACATTAAAAAAACATACATCCCAAAAGTTTTTAAAAAATTAAATCTGATAGTGACTCTTTTTGGTGCAGGTGGAAGTCTTTTAAATAAATTCATAAACAACATGAAAGCATACAATCTCCTACTTCATTCTCCTCATGTTTGCTGATTGTAATGTCTTAAGAAAATGTCTATGGAGATTCTCAATCATCGAGGTCACGGTTGTCCCAAAGGTGCTTTTTTCAAGAGGCAACTGGACTTTTTGGTTTTTCTTTGAAGAGGTTTCACTTCTCATCCAAGAAGCTTCTTCAGCCAAGAGGAGAAGCGAAATGTCTTCTTGGATGACAAGCGAAACATGTTAAAGAAAAACCAAAAAGTCTAGTTGCCTCTTTATAAAAACATCTTTGGGAGACCTTAAGAAAATGTTTTTCAGAATTAGTGGTGAACTAGGAAACAAACTTCAAATTCAAGGCTTTGAAACTTGAATTTCAAGTTGGAAGCTAACTTCTGTGAAGTCTCAATAACTAGAATGAGGGTTTATACCACACATTCTGAGTTGTTTAACTTTCTGATAGATGGCAAGGATGGTCCTGTAACTTTGATTTTTGTAGAAATACATAACTTTTTTGATATGGGGGACAATAGAAGAAGAAAAAATAAGTCAGGTGATCAGCAAGTTGATGATGCTACATTGAAGCTTCCATTATGCTACTTGCTGGATATGAACAAGAATTCTATTGAAAAGCAACAAGTACTGTAGTGATATTCTGTACAAAGAATTTCTTTTGCAAAATGTTTTTGTCATCTCATAGCACAGCAATTCTCAAAGGGCAATTTATCTTTCTGACCCATATAGGTGGAACCACTAATTGCCCGAAAGAGTTATCTGGCTAACCCAGATATGGGCAATAAAACTGAAGAAAACTCTACCAAGCTCCAATTTTTCCACTTTATGAATACCGGCTGTTGTTCTTTTGAACTTCATATATATTAGTGTATGCCAAGGCACACTCAGACCTGGTGAGCAAGCATCTAGACACAATCGTATAAGGAATTGTTCATAACAGATTAGTGACAGGAAGGCTGCTGTCAACAGGCAAATCTGTTTGGCATGCTGCAAAGCAAAGTATTTTATGACTAGGCACGTCTCCCACATGGCAGCTATTCTACCTTGTGTCCTTAAAACTCTAAATGTGCTTTCAGCTCCAAAGATTTGTCCACTTGTGGAATATATAGTTAAGTATATATAAACATGTTTGTACATGAGGGAGTTTATGCAAACTTGACACTCTTGATGTCTTGATGTGCAATCTATGTTATAAACGATCAAATTTGAATCACTTGTGGATAGCATTAGATGCCAGTGTGATGACATGGCAGTATTGGGGGAAGGGATTTCCTTCCTACTGTGTAAAAATGTTATCCACCATTTTGAATTATATAAACCTATTCAGTGGCATGAAAATTGTCCCCCTTCCTGGTTTTTTCATTCCACCCACCTACAGTCAACATCATGAAACTCACCAATTCTTCTCAAGTTGTTCCAGTATCAAAACAGGAAGGATGACACCGTTCTGTGACCTCATTATTAGGGCAGAAAAATATATGCATATTGTAACAGAACAATTTATCTCAGCATATGACAGTAGCTGTGAGAAATAGCTCACTCATATTCTTGGCTCTTTCTGGAACTCTGCTTTCTAGAAACCAGTATAATCTAAGCTGAATACCATTTCAAAAATAAATGAATCTCAAAAATAGCTGCATCAGAAGTCATTTTAATTAGGAATCTGAATCTCTCCCCCCCGGGAGTCAATATGCCACTTATTGTCAGCATTCAAATTCCCTTGAATATTTATTGATTTTGGACATATGGTACTTTATATATACAACTTTCACATTCAATGTTTTAATATTTTGTAAATTTGCTTGTAGAATGGTCTAAGCTGCCTAGAATTGCTTGGCAATGAGATGGTCAGCATATAAATTTAATAAGCAAGTAAAAAATAAATGCACTGATATCCAGGTCCTCAAAGCTCTCTTTCATAGGCAATATGTGAAAATATTGGATCTGAAAACAGAGAGCATACCTAGATCAGTCTGGAATGGTCAGACAGACACTAATCCTCACTTGACAGGTCCCATTATGCTTTGTTCAGCAGTAAATCGGTTGTTTCCCAGGTGCGATTCAAGGTACTAATTATGACCTTTAAAGCGATCCATGGCTTAGGCCCAGGGTACCTGCGAGACCACCTACTGCCACCAGTAGCCTCCCACCGTCCAGTGCGATCCCACAGAGTTGGCCTCGTCAAGGTGCCATCGGCCAGACAGTGTCGGCTAGTGACCCCCAGGGGGAGAGCATTCTCTGTGGGAGCGCCTTCCCTCTGGAATGAGCTGCCCCCGGAGCTTCACATAATCCCTGACCTCCGGTCCTTCCGACGTGCCCTAAAAAGTTGGCTTTTCCAGCAAGCTGGCCTGGCCTGTTAATTTTATCTAATTTTTAAATGTTAGTGTTATATTAATTCGGTTTGTTTCTTGGATTGTTTCTAATTTTCTTTTAAGTTTTGTAATATGTGTTTTTTAATGCTGTACACTGCCCTGAGTCCTTTGAGAGAAGGGCGGCATATAAATCCAATAAAACAAACAAACAAACAATAAATCTGATACTGAATATTTAGATTGTACAAAGCAGAAATTCATTACCTTGAGAGACAGATTTCTTTTAAGTCCTTCTAAGATGATATATTACAGGTTTTGCAATGCCACATGACTGTGTATGACAATAACTTTACTCTTTCAATCAATCAGAATAGAGCCGGAAGGGACCTTGAAAGTCTTCTAGTCCAATCCAATATGTTTTCACTTTATCCAATAACTTTTAATATTTAATTACTCAATATACTTTGGTTTACTTTTAAATGTAGAAAGTTTATTTTCAATTTGTGTAACACCATGAGAAATAAATTGTGATATATGGCATAAAAGCTTTTTCAAATTTAGAAATCTTCACACAAATACAATGGTCTTGAAAATTAAGAATATTGTATACACTCCTGGAATTTCTATCACCATTCTAGTTTCAATAGTCTCTTGGGGTCATTTTGACAAATTCTTTCTCTGGTTTTCTCTTGTCTTCTCTTTTCTCTCCCTCCCTCTTTGCCTTTCTCAGTTCTTCTTGCTTGCAAGGCTTTCCTTTTTTTCCCTTTCCCTTCAAACGTTTAGAAAAGTGTATGTGTGCTGTAGGGCAAAATTGCAGTTTGCATCCAGCATCTCAATTTCTTCAAGAATCTTTGGATGCTTTGTTGACTGCTTTGAGATCAACCAGAGATATGAAAACGCAGTTTCCTTAATAGCATGCCTGACTGCTTGGAAAAATATTTTTAAAGGCAAAAGAAAAGAGAAGCATTTCTACATACAGAAAGAGAGAGAACTTTACAATGAAAGAAAAGAAGACCTGAATATTAAACTTTAGAGCTAATCAAGATTGGATTTGAAGCAAAAAGTATTTCAGATTGTGTTGGGTGCATTTGGTTCAACTGGCAGACAGAACATTCAAGCTTTTACATTCTCCAAATTCATTTTTGTTTTCAGATCTGCAGCCCTGCTCGACCCTATTGTGTGTGTGTGTGTGTGTGTGTGTGTTCATATTCTTATTTTTCAGCATAACACATGAGATAATTTTGCCTTCCAGCTTCTTCATGGTAATTTCTGCAGACCTGAGTTTATGTAAATTGATATCTTTCTTGCCCTTAATATTGGGTGAACCATGGACAATTAAATAATACTGAACATTTGATACAGCAACCATTGCACACTGACACTAAACTGTAGTGACCAAATGATAAGTGTGCATAGCGCTCCATTGTACAATTTTTATAGAAAGTTTAAAGCAGCCAAATATCAGAAGCAAACATGGTTGATTTTTCACAATGCCAACTCCATTTATTGCTTGGTGGCTTCTTTAATAATAATGATTTCTAAGGAGCTTTGCCGGGTGCACCATTGTAGACATAATACCTGTTAAATTAATACCTATTAAAATACCTGTTAAATTAATACCTATTAAAATAGTCAGTAAAAGCAGTCTACTGAGAGGCAGAAGAGTTTGGTGAAGCGTTGGCAGAAAATGAGGTTTGTTTTATTCCTGAGCATCACCAATAGTTTTTTTCCCTTTTAAATTCTTTGTTCCGTGCTCTCTAAAAAAAATAATTATCATGATTTCTCTGTTTCAACTCCTATAACTACAGACCAGTGACGTGCGGTGAGGTTTATGTCTGGTGAGGCTGGTGATGTCATCAGGAAGGCGGGGAATTCTTAACAAGGCGCCAGCCACGACTCGGTTTCCAGGGTCCTTTCACGAGCCAGCTAGCAGGGAAACGGTAGCCGACGGTCCAAAAACTCCATCACACTTTCTGCTTTCGCAAGCAACTTCCTATAAACCTGCCATTGCTCAGTGCGAGGAGGGGAGCCGCTCCCGCATGCGGATTTGCCCTGGAACATGAGCTCTGGTGTCAGAACCCAACAGAAGGCGGGAAATGGGACGTGTGCAGGAGGGAGGCTGAGGCTAGAGGAGCCCCCTGCACCTCCCTCTCTACTGCACACGTGGTCCCATTCCCCGCCTTCCTGAGTCAACATGAAGGGGACCGCGGCTCGCACAGTCCCATTCCCCGAGGCTCCTCAGCGCCTTTTCCCTTTTCCCTTTTTTTTCATGATGAGAGCGGTGAGGCTCTGCCTCCCCTGCCTCCCTTGACCGTACGTCCCTGCTACAGACTCTGTAAAGAGTTGGAGTACTTGGGAGCAATTGATAACCTATATTAAATGGTTACATTTAAAATCACAAAAAGAGTCAAGAGATTCAAATTAGCCCCTTGTAAAAATTTGGAAAATCTCCTGTCTGTTAATCCCAGCCTGGCATTCCTCACTAAAATAGCTACACCTTCATTTTTGCAAATGATTGGAAAATAGTTGCTCTATAAAAGTTTATGTAATTAAAATGTGTCCATATTTCTCCAATAATCATATAGTTAAAAGGGTTAACTTTCTACTGCTGTTCATTGTCCACCCTTTTCCTTATTCAACCTTGAATATTACTGAGAAATACTGGTAATCTGAAAAGCTTTGAATGCTCAGATTATAACTCTGAGGCCAAATATTAGTATTCCTACTATAATTTGGACAATTTGCTTACAATTCTTCATCAAGATTCCCAGTCCTTAAAAAGTTAGTGAATTATTACAAACATAAAATTGTTACGTCACAGGATGTGTCCCAAGAGTTGAACATTATTTAACTACATATACAAATACCAATGAATAAAAGGTTTTATTTTTAGATGACCAGAGATGTTTCCACAGTCCTAAACCAGCATATAAATTTACAGATAAAATGCTATTTTGGCAACTACGAGGCTGTTATGAACTGGGAGAAAGCTGAGACCCCACATGCTGTATTTTAAATTGGCTTTTCATGCAACCACAATCCCAAGTGACTTCATTGGCACTTACACCTCTGGAGAATTGGAGGGATTTCAGTTTAGCTAACACATTTAATTGCTTATTCATAAATTAAATCTAGAAGGTTTCGCATATGTCATTTGTAACTCATTGTAACCTCCTCCTACTCAAGGAACAGCTAGACTTACAATTACTCGATTGCTCATTCTAGTGACATGGCAAATAGCAAGTAATCATAACTCTGGAGAGGGGAAGATAAGCTCCTTTATACCTTCTGGTCTCTCAATTATTCTTATCTGTATCCATTGTATCAGTGGTAGCTAGCAAATAGTCTTCAATAGAAAATATCTTGAACTCCAAGTTGACAGATACCATAAACAAGCAATAGCATGCTATGGGAGCTGCAGAAGAATGCATGCTATGAATTCTTTGACCCAGATAGTGAGCAAGCTAGGGGGGGGAAACCCTGTGTTTTAAAAGTTTCATTCTGATAGGATTCAGGCAGATTTCTTTGGCATTTCTAGGCAAAAGGTAGACAAAGAAAAGTTGCTTTATTTTTAGTTTCTTTTCTACCAAATAAAGCCCGATTAAGTTAGCCAAAGGGCATGGAAATCATAAGTTTAAAAATGAGTACAAAAACTTGTACAGAATTTCCTTCCATGTCACTATTTAGGAACATGGTTTAATTTTAACTATACTTGTAATCAAAGTCTATCCATTTAAAATCAACACACTTAGTCATTAATAAGAAGATAGGGACTATGATCTTAATAGTCAAGTTCCACTAACAATAGTGGAATTAGTCTATGACTTTCCTAAACCTCTAGTTAACTAATATGCAAAATGCATATACTGTAGTATAAAGGAAATAAGTATGTATGTCAGCCTAATCATATCAATTATCTGCTCGGGAATGTGGAATATGTTCTAATCCACTTGAGGAATGTGCATACATGTCAAAGCTATTGGTCAGTTTAGAAGACACGTAGGCATTCATTTGCTGCTATTGAACCTCTGTACTTTTTCTGGGTAACATTATTGACATATGATAAAGTAACTGTAGTCTGTTACATTAATATAATAGTACATTTTTACATTCATATAATAATACATTTGTTAGTCTTCAGCCTTTTTTGCTTTCCCATCACATTATTTCACCCTTGGTATGTTTTTTGCCTGTTCAAATGGCAGGGAAGTCATTTCCAGCCAGGTAGCTTTAGGATTCATTGCAGAAAAATAATATAGAACTTAGTGGTATTTTGAAGCAGAACTAAAAGTTCTGGATAGGAACAAATAATGACAATGAATCATGCTGTTCATCCACAGCAATGTTGACATACTCTACTTACCAATGAAAATAGGTGGACATGGAATGTTGCAACTACACCGGACACCTAAAGAAGAAGAAGACACCTGAAGAAGAAGAAGAAGAAGAAGAAGAAGAAGAAGAAGAAGAAGAAGAAGAAGAAGAAGAAGAAGAAGAAGAGGAGGAGGAGGAGGAGGAGGAGGAGGAGGAGGAGGAGGAGGAGGAGGAGGAGGAGGAAGAAGAAGAAAAAGAAGACACCAGAAGAAGAAGAAGACACCAGAAGAAGAAGAAGAAGAAGAAGAAGAAGAAGAAGAAGAAGAAGAAGAAGAAGAAGAAGAAGAGGAGGAGGAGGAGGAGGAGGAGGAGGAAGAGGAGGAGGAGGAGGAGGAGGAGGAGGAAGAAGAAGAAGAAGAAGGAGGAGGAGGAGGAGGAGGAGGAGAAGAAGAAGAAGAAGAAGAAGAAGAAGAAGAAGAAGAAGAAGAAGAAGAAGAAGAAGAAGAAGAAGAAGAAGAAGAAGAAGAAGAAGAAGCAGCAGCAGTAGCAGCAGCACTGGAAGAATATCTAAAAGACGGTGAAGATGATGCAACAAAGCTAG
The DNA here is from genome assembly GCF_964273705.1 of Natrix helvetica. Classification (NCBI taxonomy): domain Eukaryota; kingdom Metazoa; phylum Chordata; class Lepidosauria; order Squamata; family Natricidae; genus Natrix; species Natrix helvetica. The sequence goes on along the minus strand of NC_138551.1, from coordinate 63,302,020 downwards.
TGCATAATGAATTCTTACTAAATACCAAAGAGGTTAAACTGACCTATGAGAAAGATGAAACCAAGAACAGAAAAGAGACATGGCAAAGCAAAGAATTATAGGGTCAGCACATTAAAAAAAAATAGAAGGGAAAGCAGATAGCAGCAAGACCTGACAATGACTAAGAACATGAAAATTGAAGAATGGGGGAGAGATGGGTAATTCTGTCTGCATGAGACTAACTAAATCTTAAGAACAAATGCATACAAGCCATAGCAATGGACTGCAAATGCTGCATCTGCAAAAAAGCTGAAGAAACAGAGGATCACTTAGTTAGCTCCTCTAAGAAGATCACAAAGATTGATTACAAACAACAAAGTAGCAACAATGGTGCATTGGAATATATCTTCAAGAAATACCATTTGCCTGTAAGCAAGAATTTATAGGACTGCAAAATAAACGAAGTAATAGAAAATTAGGAAGCTAAAGTGTTCTGGGATTTTCGAATTCAAACAGACATGCGCCTCATAGTTAACAATTTGGAAGCACATAATAGAAGAGAAAGAACTAGGAAAGATAACAAAATACAAAAACCTGCAAATAGATGTAGATGTACTGCAGTGAAAGAAAGCAAAGGTATTGGTATTAACCAATAAGCATCTTGAGTACAATCCCAAAAGAACTGGAGCACCACCTGAACACCGTGGGCTGAAATCACGATCACATGTCCATGAGGACATTGCAACTGCTGCCAATAGGATGAATGGTCATTAGTTGCTCTCATTCAGCATAATCATAACTTTGAATAGTCCCTGAACCCCAAAGACTACCTATTATGGACAGATTGCTATGCAAACCCTCCTCACAACCAGATATCAGCAATGGGAGGGGAGAGGGAAGACATTGGAATTCAAGGGGGATTAAGGGGAAGGTTAAAGGAATGCAAGTATGCTGACCTGGAGCCTGAGACGGATGCAACTTCCCCAGGTCATCGGCTTGAAAAATTCAAGGTGGAGAGACTGTTCCCAAAACAACACAAGTATAACCAATTGGCTAGACCAGGGGTATCAAACTCATGTCATCATAGGACCACCACATGATGTATTGGGACTTTTTCCTCCTTCACTAAACCAGGTGTGGGCATGGCCAGCGTGTTACGTATCTGGCCCACAGACCGAGAGTTTGACAGCCCTGGGCTAGACAGTAGACCAGGGGTGTCCAAACTTGGGAACTTTAAGACTTGTGGACTTCAACTCCTAGAATTCCCCAGTTCCCAAGTTTGGACACCCCTGCAGTAGACAGTGGGAAGACTAGGACAAAGGGGAAAATTTTCCTATCCTGTTTGTGTAAATGTTAGAATTGGCGTTTCCACTTTTGTACACACATGGAATTTTCAGTAAAGTTATACGCTTGATAAAAGATGTTTGAGGACTCTCCTTTGTTGTCTCAATGGGATGGTTGACACCACTTTTAATTAATGCTTTATTTTATATGCATTCTTTGTTGAATTTGAGAAAAAGAAAGAAACCCACTGAATTTGTAAAAGTATTTCTCTGCTGTAGCATCGTAGCTTTGGAACATCAGGTTGGCACCAACATTTTTGCTTTTGATGCAAGGTGAAATTTAACAAGCTCAGAATGGTTCATATTCTGTCTCTTGTAAGAATCAGTGTTCATTATTGTATTGTTTTACTGCTATGTTAATATTCAAAGTAATATTTATTTTTATTTTATTCTAGTTTTTATCTGGGGTAGCTTATAAATTATTACATGCCCTGAGATCCCTCTGGCAAGGAGACTGTAAATATTGGGGGGAAAACCATTAAATATTATGATGGCAGTGATAATATGAAATAGCTGCATGAATGGATCTTTCTGAATGTTCAAATATATTTTATTATGTCTAGGACTTAGACTGCATGAAATAAATCCCCTCCTTCTTAAAAAGAATTTAAGTATGGTTCACTTTTAACTATTGCTGAGCTAATAATCTTTGAGAATACATGCTCAATGTGGTGAACATTGGATATATAAAGATAACCTATAAAACTGGAATAACTGCGTTCAAATCTTATATTGGACCAAAGTAGGAGAAAATTAGAAGTATTGTAAATATAGGGCAGGGTGTGAAATAATAAAGAAAAGATTTTGACTATTATCCGACTAAAAAAAAATAAAGATAGAAAAAGAATGCACATGTTTCAGCCAAGGGACATTTCCAGTAGCATTTCACATTGCTTGAAAAAGCCCAAATAATTTGCAGGAGATGTGGGAGAAAGTCCATCAGCACATTGCTAATACTTGTTTGTTTTTTTGTGCTTAATAGTTAACTGGCTAAAGTTAAGAAGGAATTATTTCCATCTAGAAACTCTGCTTGTATTGCAATGAAAATATAAGGAGATTGATAGAATAATTCTGAAAAACCTGCATGTAATTATATCTTCTAGTTCTAAACAAAGGCTGTCTTTGACTACTGGTAGTTAATCCTGTAACCTTACATTTATTTACCTGATTGTCAGTCTTATTAAACCCAGGGGAAGCTTGCAGAATGGTACCATGAACATGTCAGAGTGGTAAAATTGGGGGGCTGGGGGTGAGGCTTTTGCTTACTCTTAAACTTTGGGGACAAACTGAATTTTAATTCATTTTGTTGGATGGATCTAAAGTCCTTTCCCGTAGCTGCTGGATCCCATCCATGAATTCCACAAGCCTTCTGAAGCATGACCTTCCCTTTTAAGTCTTGCTTGTTATCTAATCAAATTTTTCTACATGATCTCTCTCATTTCATTTTACTTTATTAAAATAGTCCCATAGATTTTTTTTATCCCATTTATAACTTCTGGAAGTTTAACGAATATACTTTTCTTTTGTGCCTCTTGTGTGAGATGAATTATTCTTCCTTTTTTATATATCTTGTATGCATATGGAGTTTATTGCAAAAATTTCCAAATATTCATTAAAAGGCTCAAATCTCTGGAGGTTGGCTAGGGAACCAATTTCTTTAACTACATCTGTAGGACTATCTGGAGCCCCAAAGAACATATATATGCATGAAGAACCCTTTAACATACAATTCCTGGAAAAATCTTTAAAATACAGCTTTAAAAAACAATACTATTGTCTTTTAAGAAGACAATATTATTTTCATCTAGACATGTTTGCCAATTAATGCTTACTTAAAGGACTTGTCTTATATTGCTATCCTCTAAATTTAAGCCATTTTCATGCAGTTCCTTGATTCAGAACACAAGAATGGAAGCAAATACATTTTTAATCGGCTGCTTTATCCCCTCACAATACAAATATTAATAAAAGTATTCATTTTTATATCAGAAAACCACTTTTATTAAATTTTAACACATTTGATTTGTTCCTTGATTAGCAAATAAAGCAAGAATTTATTAAGATAGAAAAAAAAAACATTGTTCTAAAAAGGATGAGAAAGATACTACAGCAGAATCTACAACTATGGAACTTAGCTGCGATCAAAGAAATGGAACCAGATTGATCTGATAATAACACGTTGGAACTACCAGGATGCTTTCTTAGTAAGGAATCGGGACCATAATTTTTGGCAAGTGTCTGCTCAGAGGGGACGATACAAAATAAGATGTATCATTGTTTCAATTATTCCTTCATTCCTTGGACACAGTCTCTGTTTAAAATGGATCTTTCAGTATCTCCCTTCAGTAACAGCAACTGGGACGGCATTGAATCAGGCCAAGGATAAGGATCTTCTAAATTTGGGAACTGCTATGTGACTAAGCTATCAACTTTTAATAAATACAATTTTCTATGAATTGGTAAAACACCACACAGGTATTTTTTTTAAATATTAATTTAATTTAACTTGCTTTGTAAAGGAATTTGTATAACTTTTCATGTGAGAATACTAGTAGCATCCAAGCATCAAACTAAGAATACTTCATTTCAGATCCATTTCTTTGCTAGTGACTCTGTACGTGCTCTGAAATCCAACACTTCATTCAAGCAATTATCTCCCCTAGCTGGACATGTATAGGACATCAGGGCTTGCTTATTTGTGTTTTAAAAAGTATTTTGCAGTAAATGCTCCTTAAAAACCTCTGGTATGATAAAAACACATAGTTATTGAGCTACTGTCTTACCTTCTTAGGCTATTTAACAGAATTTTGTGATTCTGGAATTGAAGGGAAAATCCACCTTCCTTCCTTCCTTCCTTCCTTCCTTCCTTCCTTCCTTCCTTCCTTCCTTCCTTCCTTCCTTCCTTCCTCTCTTTCTTTCTTTCTTTCTTTCTTTCTTTCTTTCTTTCTTTCTTTCTTTCTTTCTTTCTTTCTTTCTTTCTTGTTTAACTCAAAGTGAGAACCTGGACAACCTTAGGCATGTCAGCAGATTGGACTGATTAATTGCTTTCTTCAGAATTTTTTAAATAAAAAGTAGAACTGCATTCCATAAGCACAGGTATCTCCAACCTTGGCAACTTTAAGACTTGTAAACTTCAACTCCCATGGTCGGCTGAGGAATTCTGGGAGTTGAAGTCTGCAAGTCTTAAAATTGCCAAGGTTGGCGATCTGTGCACAAGCAGATACTATCCATCCATCCATTTATCCATCCACGATTTTACTTCCGGAAAACATAATCGACAATAAAAGTTATCTCCCTGTCCAGAACTGCTGCCCCTTCATCCACTCCCATCAAAATTGGTACTAGGCTTAAAACAGAAAGTTATAAGCAAAATAACTTGTTCAAAAGTGCACAATGTACTGCTTTGCTATCTCTAACAAATCAGTAACTTGAAACTGGAAAAACCTATGATTGTCAAATATAATTGATTTCTTGCTTTCCTACAGTCTTGTGCAGAAGGGTGAGGAATCTGCAACCACCCCGATTTTAATATATTACAATGTCTTGAAAGCACAACCAAAATGAAAAGGGATGCTGAGAGATGTTGCCCAGTACTCTTGCTATAGCCTTTTGTGCTATACATTTTGCTTCACATGTAACTAGATACAGGACTATAGAAACAATCTGATAACTCAGATTTTCCATCTGATGGTCCCTTTGGCTGCAAAATGTTTTAACTGTGGATGCTCCCTCCCTCCCTCATTTTCCTATCTAAATTTGTCGGAATGTTAAAAAGGTTTGCCTTCCATTAACTTTTTTTCTGACTGATAAATTTATGCTTTATGACCAAAATCAGTTAGAACCTGCACACTACTGAGATAAATCAAGAAAGACACTTGTTATAGATAGCCAAACTCGTTTCTTCATTCAAGTCTGTTAGCAGGTAAGCCAGCCTGTTCTTAAAGTGCTCTTTGTTTGCTACTTAGCTTATCTTGAAGCACAAAACCATCTTAAGGCAACACATTGGCCCTTTTCAGGTTTCTCTTGCTGTACTCCACAAAGAACTTTTATGAGCTTACATGAAAAACTGAATAGTACATTATAAATTCTGGAATGGTAGCCTACATTATATTTAGATTCCGTTTTAATGGGCATGAGAGCCAGATTGCAAGCTGAGTTGTAGCTTTTGTTGTTGCTGTTGCCATTGCAAACTCTGTAGTGCTGGTTTCAAGCCGCACCTAGGTTAATGGGAAAGTTATATGTTGCTTTTATTTGATGAATGTCTTTCTAAAGGCAGTTACACCTTCCATTACAAATAAACCAAAGCCTTTAAAATCAACAAGATGATGCTTTATCTTTGCAGTTATGAATGAGGAACCCTGGTAGCCAAGATTCAAAATCATATGATTGCTTGTTACATCTGTGTAACTGGGGGTTGTCTACCCCTCCCTACCAAAAACAAGCAACTAGTCAAATATCTCTTTTAAACCCTATCTGTGGACTGCAAAAAGTCACTTGTCTGACAACTGGGACTAAGGAAAAATGAAAGGACAAAAACTATTTAAAGAAAAGAAAACAAAAGTTATCAGTTGTGTGTTAGATCAGAGTGAAGAGGTTTTTAGCTTGGGGAGATCAGATTTTCTTTATTTTACTTCCCAAATTCATAACCCAAAGCCAGTGCATAAATAATGATTTAAAAATTGAAGAATTTCCAGTTCAGAAGAATATGTAAATAGCAAAATTAAACAGAATTATTAATTTCTTCTGCATAATTCAATTTCCTAGTATTATCAATATGGGTAGGAGAATTTTGTTGCTGAGGTTGCTGACAATCTCTCTTATTTATTGCAAATCAAGCAATAAATACTAGTAAATACAGTTATGTTCTGCTCACTCATGTTATACAAAATATGCTACATATAGTTAAGATTCATTTTTGCTGGAAAAAAGGTACTCCCCCCTTCTTTCCTTACATCCAATATTCTTTAATATGCTTCATGCTTTAAAACCAATTTTGAAAGAACAAAGATACAGGAAGTATGATTTCTCTTTGATTAGATTGTATCTACTCAAAGCATAAACGTGTTCATATGTTTAAAAGTGGTGGGTAGAGTGAGAGTGAATGATGATATGTGATGATATCACCAAATACAAATGTCTTCAATTGTGTACTTGCATCAGATGCAAAAATAAGTGTGGGTGGCCTTTTGTGTGATTAAATTATCATGTGCATGTTATTCTTTTGGCATCATTATCTTAACTGCACATACTATGGCAATGTTTTTCTGCCATATGTCCATGAGGGTTTCCATGTCATCCCTAGCCTGTCTCAACTATGCAGATGTTAAATTGTTACTTCAACATTGTTCAAGGGCATCCTAAAGATGTGCAAAATCTGTTAGGCTTTCATTTGTATTTATGTGCAGGGAATGAAGAGAAAGCAGTGACAGATAAAGAGCCAAGGAAGGTAAAGTAGGATTTATGTATTTTTCTTGTGTATCAGAAATTATTTTAAGAGGGCAAATCCATTTAATGGGAACTTCCCCACCCAAGTGATTTTCATTGGAAAGATCCCATTCAGCAAATAGCAATGTTCATATAACATTTTGAATATAATTAATATAGTTTATGGAGGATAGCAATTTGTCTAGGGCTAGTCTACAGACAAGGGGCCTTTAATGTGAAAGATTATACATACATTGCAGATCTGATTTAAGAATTCCAACAAAAGAAGGCAAGGAACTTTGAAATTCCCCATTTGCACCTTGAATTAAATGTCCTTTCCCATATCCAATAATACTAATACCTTCTCTAGTAGAATAGAATAGAATAACAGAGTTGGAAGAGAGGTCTTCTTTCTCTAGTAGAAATATCTGTTTATCTTTACTTATGTTGAAATATACAGCTTAGTACATACAAATACCTATGTAAACCCATGTGGTCTTTTGCATTGATCAATCTATGTTATTTTGGGGGAGTGAAATGAACATGACTCCTATAAAAGATGGAATGTCACCAAACATTAAAAAATAACTGCATGCATGGAACTTTGTAGTGGAAGGGCAGGGAGAAGATGGTTACCTAACAGCATACCTTCTAGATCTTTCTTTTTAAATTATCCACTGGAACACTTATGCCAGCGCTACTTTGTGACTATAAAATATAGTCAACATCCTAAAAAGGAAGTGTGTTCCATAAAGACTTTATTCCTTGAAATTTCTCATGCCAGAATTTGAGAAAGTGATGGACAAAATCCATGCAGAATCACCATTTTCTCCTTCCTGACTATCTTCCTACAAGAAAGCTACAGAAAAAGACAAGCTTTCCCTTGCATGAGGACAGTATTATATTACTGGCATTGAACCTTGGTGGGTTCTAATATTTTAATATAATTCACAGTGTAGGTAGAAATGTCATCACACATGACACCTTTTTTATGAACAGGGAAAAATAGAAGGAGCAGATAAAAATACTGTAAGTCATCCATTTTCTTCCATCTTTTTTTAGCAGCGGAATGGAAATCTAGCATACTCAGCAAACAAGCAAATTAAATAAATAGGAATACTGCATCTGTTCCTCACTGGTGTTCTTAGATGAGGTCAATTATCTGTTAAAATTCATGTGGTCTGAACAGATTTTTCCAAGGAAGTGCATGAATGGATCCAAATTCTGTCTGTTGGCTTTCTGGCACAGTTTCATAGTAATGTCTCTTTAATTGTAAGGGGAGATGTGGGGAAGACAGGAGGAAGCAGATCCTTCTCCAAAATGATATTATTTTCATTTGGTTTGGTTTCTTTCTTCACTTCTTAATGCTGTGTGCAGCAGTTTTAGCAAAAGAAAAAAAGCATGAGCACAGCTCCTTAAGAACAAATGTATAAATAGAATGCAGAGAGCCGTGCCTGGATCCTGCATTTCCCCCTTTAAGTCTGTTTGTTTTAATTAAACATTTAAAAAGAAACAGAATAAAAAGAAAACAAGGAGAAACATAAATGCACATATGACATGAGATTTACAAATATCATATAGTTGAATAAAATGGAGTAAAGCATGTAAAACTGCAGTATTGGTTTACATAGTTAAATATCGTAAATCATTTTAGAACTGTAGATCATTGTTAAAAGCAAATGAACGTACAAATATCAATGACAGCAATCAGCACAGTGGTATGAGGTACAAAGTGGGAAAAAAGCCAGTCATTGCTATCTAATCAATAAGTAATTTATCAGATTATCCAAATGTTAAGTGTTAATGCAGCTTTTAAAAATATACAAAATACACTAACATGGTTAGTGGAATTTGTCCTACCGTTCAGGAGAACCAGTCAGAACCGGCTGAATTTCACCCCTGCCGGAAGTGCTCAGCTGACTGGCGGCCAACAGAGCCCCAGGCAGAATTGTGCCCTGCGAGGAGGCCCTCTCCAGCACTCTCTGCCACTTCCCCTGTCTCTTAGTGCCCCCCTGCCACCCTCATTGCCTCTTAGTGCCCCCCTAAGTCATCCCACTGCCCCTCAGAGGGTGGTACCATCCACTTTGGGAACTACTGCTCTAGAAGATAAATGGGGGCATCAGTAATTGCTAAGATTGCTGGCTAAGATAGAAAAGATAGAAAAACTGATGATTTCTAAGACCGAAGTCTGAAAGCACCAGTTTTTCACTCTATAGTATGGACCTGTATTTCTCTATAGTATGGGCCAGCTGAGGAATTCTAGGAGTTGAAGTCCACGCATCTTTAAGCCACAAAGGGTGAGAAACATTGCTATGGACCCATCCCCGAATCTACATCAAGAACTTGCTGATCTTATATTTATTGACTTCAACTTCACATTATTTATTTATTTATTTATTTATTTATTTATTTATTTATTTATTTATTTATTTATTTATTTATTTATTTATTTATTTATTTAGTTATTCATTCATTCATTCATTCATTCATTCATTTATTCATTTATTTATATCTCATGTTTATTATTTCTACAAATAACTGAAGGTTGTGAAAATATCCAATACACTCTTCTTTCTGCACAACAACCCCTGTGAGGTGAGTTCATTAGTCCAATGTCACTCAGCTTGCCTTTCATGGCTAAAGTGGGATTAGAACTCAGTGTCCTGTTTTCTAGCCTGGTGCCTTAACCACAAGAACAAACTGTCTCTTGGTCTTCAGAGTTTACGAATTTTGAACTGGACCAATTCTCTGAGCTCTCCATCTATTTTTGATATTTTTGCTACTATTTTAAATATATTATTTATCTTCCTTGAAATCATGGGAAAAATGTCCAGGAATATTCCCATATCATCACCTTTTCCAAATCAATCTGAGAACAACTTGAAAGCATTTGTATTTTCTCCATTCTCAAAACAACGAGAAAACGAAGAGATCACAATAAATCTTTGCAAGGAACCAATAGGAAAATGCAAATGCTAGTTAGTTTGTTCCCAAACTAGCTGTTAATCTCTAATCTTCTCTACTCATTATTATGACAATAGAAAATTATACCTAAGGTCATCAGTTGGAAGCATCCAATTTCCTTGTTACAATTCCAACTTTTAAAAGCCTCTGGGTTACATTATTATGAGCAGTTCAGGATTTTGTGCCCTCCAAAGACCTATGTCAGCTAGTCTTTGACTTCAGAAATGCAGGAAACCATATGCTGGACTTTGTTTTCCAGAGGCAAAGAATTGATGACTTGAAAATGGAAAAACCCTATGTGGCTTTCTTATCACAGACTCAGTGGCTAAGTGGCTAAGATGCTGAGCTTATCGATCAGAAATGTCGACAGTTCGGCAGTTTGAATCCCTAATGCCATGTAACAGAGAGAGCTCCCATTACTTGTCCCAGCTCCTGCCAACCTAGCAGTTCAAAAGCATGTAAAAATGCAAGTAGAAAAATAGGAACCACCCTTGGTGGCAAGTTAACAGCGTTCTGTGTGCTTTTGGCATTTAGTCATGGTCACGGTCACATGACTATGGAGACATCTTTGGATAGCCCTGGCTCTTCGGCTTTGAAACAGAGATGAGCACTGCCCCCTAGAATTGTGAACAACTCGTGCATATGTGCAAAGGGAATCTTTATCTTTTAGGCTGATACCTGCTAAGCTAGGGGATAGCTCAAAATGGTTCCAACCCAGGAATTATGTGAATTCCTGAAAGCAGTTATATAATTTCTTGCATTGTTTTTCAGGAACAATATGTTACATTGTTGCACCCCTAATGGAGACAGTCATTGTAATGGTCACTATTGCTTATAAGCACGTTCTCTTTTCATGGATTCACATTAATCATTTGCTTTTTTCATATTACAGTATTCCCTTGGTTGCCCAGCGTAAGGAAGTAAATGGGATGACAGCTAGAGGTAAGCAGAAAAATTGTCAGGATGGTCCATACTAAGTGCCCCAAAATGCTACATTGCAAAATTAAATTTCATTCATTAAAAGGGTGTGAAGTGCAACAAGTCAAAGGTTTATTACTACCTGGTAAGAAAGTAAGAAACTGAAAAGGATAAAATTGGATCCATTTGTATTCTCACTATATTTATCTTCTTGATATGTTGTTTGATAACCATGTTACTAAAGCATACAAGAGCTGGTGGTTCTTAACATTGTCTATCTATATCTATAATCTCTTTTCAGAAATGCCTTTAAGTCACATGTAGGATATTAGTTTTTTATTGTTAAATAATTCAATCATTTATTGAATTGATTATTTATGATTTTTAGATGCTGCCCATCTTGCTGTTTGAGGTGATTCTACAATGCGATTTGTTTGATTAACATTAAATTGGCAAGTTTTGTATCTTAGTTTGTCAATAATTTAATAGAGAGAAATATTCTGCAATAAAACCATTTGGGGGTAAATTTAAGAGCACACTTTTTTCTGCTTGAAATTTTATAATTATCCATTCAAGTACTTGTCAGTGTATATGTGTATATATCAGAGGTTGTATTCAGCAGGTTCTGACCAGTTCTGGAGAACCGGTAGGGTAAATTTTGAGTAGTTCAGAGAACCGGTAAATACCACTTCTGACTGGCCCCACTCCCATCTATTCTCTGCCTCCTTAGTCCCAGCTAATCAGGAACAAATGGAAATTTTGCAGTGACCTTCCCCTGGAGTAGAATGGCAATGGAGATTTTGCCACGCCCACCAAGTCATGCTATGCCATGCCACACCCACTAAGCCACACCTACAGAACCAATAGAAAAAAAATTGAATCCCACCACTGGTATATACGTATGTAAACAATTATGTGTGCACATTGCATATTTCACTTGTTAATGTGCATTTCTACCACATGTGAGAAAACATTTGTTAGTAAATTAACACTCACATTTTTTTACTGGCCTGAAATTTTTAAAAAAGGGGATTGTCTAGCACCAACAGACTAAATTACAGGTGGATCATGTATTTGTGTGTATGTTCATGGATTCCAATCACTGCATTTTTTTAAAAAAATGGCCTGCATTTGTAAGTTTGCAAGATAACTGTTCAATAGTTTGAACAGAATTGGCCAATGTCCTCTTGGACTGAATTGGAAACAGGCAACCTGGAACCCATGGCTATCAACAAGCTTCTGGATACTTTCCTTGGTATCAGCCATGCTTTTGACCCAAGTTGATTTAAAAAGAAATCTAATAAAAAGTAAATAAATGGGAAATTGGGAAAGAGGAAACTGGCATGCAGCAAAACAAAATATATGCCCCAAACGCATTGTTAGGTAATAAACATGGTGGGGAAAAGTGCTTTGTTTGGGAAAATGACCGCTGCAGCTTAGCTTTGAAGTATGTTTATGGAAATTCTATTATTTTGCTCTGTAAGAGCTGGAAATAGTGCTTGAGTTTCAGTGGACTTTCCTGGCATGTTTTTAGGGCTGTTCTGATGACAAGACATTTTTTTTAAAAAAAGGGAAACTGAAAGCCTCTAAATTGACATTATATTAAATGGAGAAAACCTCTATCGTGATCAAATGCCTGCTTCTGTATAAAAAACTCTCTTTGCATATTTGTAAAGGAATTAACTATATACCAAATGCTGTCTTGAGATCACAGGAAGTAAAATGTGAAGCATTTCTTACAAATGGGAAGAACATAAGGATGTTATCAAGCCGTGTGTGTTTATGCAGATATGACTTTTCTGCATCAGATTCATTCAAAGTAACTTGCAACAGATAAATATTTATTTAACCAATACAATCTTATTATAAAGTTTATACAATACAACAATATCAATGCAAACAAGGTCAATGGTAACATCATTACAACATCAAATAACTCTCTCTTAATATAAACTACATAAGCATGAGATATTCATAGTTACTTTGCAGACCCTCTAAAAAGAGAATCCAGTCAGAGGGATGTGCCTTGTAATAATACACATTCTGCATATTATACCCATTTACAAAAGGGGCAAAGCTTGCCTCATGATGTCATGTGTCTTTCCTTCTTGTGAATGCACTAATAATGAAAAGGCCTGCCCACAATATAGTTCCTGTAGCAAATAGTCAAAAAGCAAATCTTCCAAAAGAAGTCTTAAGGTTTAGAAAGATCCTTTTGAATGAAAGCAATTCTGAAAATCCAGATCAGTAACTGCTAGTGCCAACCTTTTTATTAGGACAAGTCATGTACAGTAAAAATGCAAATGATGCTTATTAATCAATGGATTCCTTATGTCTCTGCAGGCATTCATCTAATCCTTACCAGCATAAGCCCCTGTTACTGCCTGAAAGCTTAGCCCCCATATGTCTGTTTGATGTCTAATTTATAATTTGTGTGGTGAAAATCATCAAGACTGAAAGGTAAAATGAATTTCTCATCGCCCCTATTTTCACAGATGATTTCCCTCATCCTTGCAGTGAATGAAAGCAATCCTTATTATAAGGGCCAGTTTGGAGTCATTTGGACATTTTTTGCATTTAGCGTTGACTAATATGTATTGCAATACAGAACTGTAATAATAATAACAACAAGAATAAATTAAATGTTAGCAGTGGCTGGTGAAATAATCCAGTTTTTATTTTGTTTTTCATACATTAGGTTTTGCTTTGAGAAGGCATGTACCAGGGAGAGCATGCTGAAAAGAGGCTTTGTATAGGAGCGGGAGTTCTATCCATCAGATTTGTCATTTCAGGAATGTGGCCAGATGTATTGACTTACTAGCAATTGTGCTGGTGCCATCTGGCCTGCTGGAAGTGCTATTAAAGATGGAAAAAACTGCGCAGAAGAAATGAAATTTGTTCATCATGCCATTGCCCTCACTGCTTATTTTAAAAAGAGGAAAAAATGTAACATCTTGGCAGGGGGCAAGCTGTTTGAAAATATCAGGGTTGGAGGAACAAACCCCCCCAAGTCCAAACTAAACTATTATGTTTATGCATAGGCTGGAGAGTTACTTTCTGCTGTTGTCACTTTGAATAGTTTCATTATGAAAGGCCTTTTGCTACTACTGTTTTAATAATCAGTAGGACTTTTTATTCCCTTAAAAAAGAAGAAAAAGAAAAATCCCTGAATCATTGTGGATTCATTTTTACTTCATTTTCCTTTCCTCAATTACTGTAGCAATCTTCTGTAGCCTGATTACTTGGATGGTGTCTAGATTTTAAGTGGTAGAAATGGATTTCTGAACCCAGAAACAAGCTCATCACCCAACAGGAAGCTATAAGAACTTAAGAGTCAGAGCATGTACTGTTGAACAATATGGCTAAACAAACCCAAAGGTGATTTTTCTAGAGGCAACTGATTTTTCTGGTTTTTCTTTGAAGACGTTTCACTTCTCCTTCAAGAAGCTTCTTCAGCTAAAGAAGCTACTTGGATGAAGAGTGAAACATCTTCAAAGAAAAACCAGAAAGTCCAGTTGCCTCTTGAAAAAACACCTTTGGGACAACCATGACCTGGATGACTGACATAGACATAGCTAAACAATGTTGCTTGGTATAAGATAGTATCTATGTAGCTAAACTGTTGTGTGGCTATATTTTTGCAAGTTGGCATGCAGAACTGAACAATACCTAAATACATTTTAAGACAAGAAGAATAAGAAACAGAAATGGAAACTAATCAAGAAGAGAATCATCTTAGAACTAAGGATAAATTTCCTGATAAAACAATTAATCCAGAATTTGTGAGTGCTCCAACACTGGATGTTTTTAAGAAGAGATTGGACAACCATTTGTCTGAATGTTATAGAGCGTCCTGCTTGAGCAGGAAGTTGTAGAAGATCTCCAATGTCCCTTCCAATGCTGTTACTTTGTTTTTCTATCAATTTTAATTATTTATTATCTAAGTAAGATACTCAGTAGGTGTTCTCCGAGGAAAGGTACATTGAGGAAGAAATAATGGAGAAAATGCACATTTTATCCAAAACAGATAAAACTAGCAAGTCAACTTTTCCCATCCTTCCTTTCTCAGTGTCATTTTAATCTGGGAACAAAGCAGTAGAGTTTGAGTGCCTTTTAGTCCCACTGTATATATTTTTTCTTCTACTAGCTTTCAATTGGTGTGCTATTGCCTTTCATAAAATGCATGTACAGTTCCTGTCAGAAACAGAAATGTAACACAATTTCAGATTCCTGCAAAAGAAAATTCTGCTTTGAAGAATTACCTACAGTTGCTTCTTGTGTTCCGAAGCACCTTTAATCTTTAAATGTGCATATCCCAACTGGATAATTGTCTTTTTAAAAAGTTCATTTTGGCTTGATGTCTCAAATCTTTAATTTTTTTTGTTAATCTTCCAGGATTCTGAAGTTCTGTACAACACAGCTTCCCACCCAAGCATTGTCTCCTTCTTTGTCTGTCATTTTTGGGCACATAGTTCTTCACTATGTTCCAAGACATGTCTTTTAAATTATTTTTCTAGTTTAATTCCCTGTACAGACCATGTAATTAATTTCAGTGCATCATACAAAAAGAATCAGTGGTAACCAGTGAAGCATGGCACTTCACTCATGAAATGATGAAATGTCTTCTCCAAAGTTTAACTTCCAGACTAACAGATAGCTACATAAGCTTAACAGCTAGATTCTAATAGAAAACCTATGCCACCATGCTTGAAATTTTTGGATTGGATAACCTAGAACTATGCCGATTAAGGTCTGACCTAAATGTAGTATACAAAATTGTCTGCTACCTGTCAATGACTACTTCAGCTTCAACCGCAATAATACACGGGCAAACAATAGAAACAAACTCAAGGTAAACCGCTCTAAACTTGATTGCAGAAAATATGACTCCAGCAACAGAGTGGTCAATGCCTGGAACTACCCAACTCTGTTGTTACATCAACACCTGGAAAGGTTCGGGGTGCCTTCCTATCAAGTGACTTCCCATCAACCTTATTCCTGTCTGGATCCTCATTTCTACGTCACCAACACACATGGCCAGAAAGCCACTTCCCCAAAGCAGGCCACACCTACAGAAGAGGTTCTAAATTTTTTTGAAACCCACCATTGCCCCCATTGTTTAGTTTGCTGTAACAAGCTTGAAAGCAGATTTGATTTCTCCTAAAATTGTCCACATTTTTATCAACTCTGTCGTAAATAACCTCCTTCCACATCCATATTAATACTCTGCAAAAAATGGAAAAAGCTAGTGTGGCAAGAATTTTACCCAAGACATACTTGAAACCAAGAATGGTTTTATTCCTTATCCTACAAGCATCATATCCTTTGCTTAGTTCAGGTTTCTCTCGGAAGCACATTTATAATTTCAGTGATTTCAACCTCTCCATTAGGTATATTGGATATAGGTGAGCCAGCTTCCAAATTGGACTGTGAATGATTAAACAATCTTTCAACTTTGAAATGCCACTGAATATTCCTTTAAGAAAGTATCTGAATTAACTGATAGGCTGGAATGGTTGAGTAGCAAATGGAAACATAATATACCGCTTGGAAAAGGCACAATTTCTTATCAGAAGCAATGTTCTATTGATGCCTCATTCGTTTTCAGGAGTTTGTGCCCAAACTTTTTCAAAATTAGTTGAGAAACAGTAACAGTCTGTCCCTGTTCTTTAAATTCCCTCAACACTAAAAACCTATTTGGATATTTTGCAGCCATTAGAATGAAAGAGTTGTGGGTTGCAATTTACATTCCACTATTATGCCCTGCCCAGGAATGAAAGCCAACTGGGGGACTTTGGGTCAGTCACTCTATTGCAGTTCTGGGTACAAGGGCTGGTTTTTACCCATGAATCCCTTTTTGGTTTGCCATCTGGATACCTGCTGGAGCATCTCTTCCAAACCCGTTTGGCCTGCTGGAGCACCAAGGCAGAAATTCTTCATGGTCCTACACATCAAAAGGAACCAAAGTCTTGCATCTCAGTTATGGTGATAATGTTCCTGGAGAGATCAGTCTAGTCCCTTCCTTGGTGACTTTCAGCAGGTTACTAAAATTGAGCTTTTCCTGAGATCATTCCAGCAATTTTTGCTAACTCCACCTTTTGCTTTTTATTTTTACTGTTCTGGGGTATTGTGGTTGCCATTTTATTTTGCATATTTTTTTATTCTTTAGGTTGTTTTATATTAATGTTACCATGAATGCCTGGTTTATTTGTTTTCTTTTCATAACTCTTATATTGTTAAGCATCCCAATATTGAAATATATAATAATAATGAGTATAAATTCAATCAATAAATAATTATGTGCCTTTATTTTTTACAAAAGAAACAAAAGAAAATTTCACACAGAGCCTGCTCTCACCATGCTGTTTCCTTCTCTCTCTTTTGCTTTGATTGCTTTATTGTTCCAAAGAAAAATTGTGATCATGTATAAGAGAGTATATTCTTTTGGTAAGTCAGCTGATTCAACCAATTCCACAGTTTAAATGACAATTCTGAGCATATTCACAAATATCATGTGGGATCAAAGAAATGGCATTTTTTTGCAATCATGCACAATGTCAGAGAACATTCAAAAGTGGTTGGAGATTATTATGAGGTTATTATCCTCATAATTTGGTAGCCGTTCTGTGTTGTGTCAAATTGAGTCACATTATAAATTTATAATTAAGTCTAAATTGTTGAGAATGGTCTGGATATAGTGAAAACAATGCATTGTTTGTGGAGGGGGAGTTGCAAGCAGGCAAAGGAAGCATGGTCAGCTAAAGTTAATTTTGTTTGACAGAGTAATAAAGGATTTTGGCATTTATAATGCAAAAAACAGTCCTAAGGTTGTCATAAAATAGGAAATTATAAAAAGCTTCTAAAAGGACTCAAAACTATAGTATTGGATATTTCTAGTTTGGCTGTAGTGATGAAGTACCTAGATGACCTTATTAGAGAAAGGCTGCAAAGGTTTAGAACCAATTACCTTTCAGCACATCTGTTCCAAAATTCTATATTTGCATCACCAAGCAGCATCTTTGATTAAGTAAGTTAAATTAGTAATGCATAAGGTAAATATATATGAAAGATATAGCATCATTTATTTCTTCTTCTTCTTCTTCTTCTTCTTCTTCTTCTTCTTCTTCTTCTTCTTCTTCTTCTTCTTCTTCTTCTTCTTCTTCTTCTTCTTCTTCCTCCTCCTCCTCCTCCCCTCCTCCTCCTCCTCCTCCTCCTCCTCCTCCTCCTCCTCCTCCTCCTCCTCCTCCTCCTCCTCCTCCTCCTCCTCCTCCTCCTCCTCCTCCTCTTCTTCTTCTTCTTCTTCTTCTTCTTCTTCTTCTTCTTCTTCTTCTTCTTCTTCTTCTTCTTCTTCTTCTTCTTCTTCTTCTTCTTCTTCTTCTTCTTCTAACATAATGATAATTAAAATGCTTCCATATTTGGCTTAGAAGATATTTGAATCAAATACCTTTTTGTTCTTTACAGAGGAACAAAACGGATGTTACAAAATTGGTAGTATTGAAGGTTCTTTTTAAATGGAAAAGGAGCCCTGAGTGCAATGTAATGTAAGATAGATATGACATTGATTTGTTTTGATGCTTAATAAACTACTCTAATCTTGATACTTAAGGCAGAGACAACCACATTGTGCAATTAAGAGTATAATCAGTCTGCAGGATGGATGCCTGCATGCACCTGTGAATCAGAACACATCCATGCTTTGCGTTTCACTCACTGTTCCATCAATAATTCTAATGTTACAGACTCCTCAGTCTATCTCCAGTTACCTCAAGTAGGTGATAATAACTGTGCATTTCAGTAAACATGATACAGGAAAGCAATTTTAGTAAACATGATACCTGAAAGCAATTTCCCAAGTTCTTTCCTTGTATTTGGAAGCATAATAATCCAAAGAGTTAGATTATTTTTTTAATCCACTTTGCAGTTCCTTCTTTTTTTGTGTTAAGCCTCGGAACTCCCTTACGTCAGCTGCTCTGATTCTTCCTTGAGCGTAAGATTGCAAACCAATCAAAGTGCTTTTTATTTCCGAGATATTCTTTCCTTTCACTGTTTGCACAGAGACTCTGCTTTTCTCACTAATGCGGATACTGACATTCTCTCTTTTGCGAAGCAGGACAAAATAAGGGAAATGAAAGAGGCTGAAAGGGAGAAATGATTCTGAGAGAAATAGAAGGAAGTAGGATTGGCGTTATTTAATGCCGTTGTTGGCTTTTCTTTTTAAATGTGATCTTTGAATAAATATCTAAGGGGTTTTTTACACAGAGGCTTCTTGTTCTACAGCATTTGGTTTAGAATATATAATATTAAGGTTGTAGGAAGTTTCTCATTATATGTGGTAGATATAATGTATGGATGCTGTTCTGAGCCTTAATCTTTAAAACAACCCTGGGAAACACATACACATACATGTCTGTATGTGTTGCTGTGTGTAGACTTACACACACACACACACACACACACACACACACAGAAAGTCTTCACACCCATCCAGAGGTGGTATTCTACCAATCTGCCCCCCCCCCCTGCCCCAACTCTATGGCATGCCAATTGGGCCCTTTTTTCGCCAAAAGTGCCCGCGTGGAAGGTTGAGCACATGCACAGAGGTGGCACACACTCACATTTGTGAACCAGTAGGGAAGATAAGTGAATACCACTCTTGCACCCATCACACTGGCATTTCCTTGGATCTCCTCCTACACTGTTACCAAGAATGGCTCAGCTTAGGACTTGCCTATCTCTATTACGTGGGTACCTTTGGAAACCTGAATCAATATTGTTCTATTGTATGGAGTCAGGGCAAGGTTTTTATTTATTTATTTTAAGTCTGGGAGCTATGGAGGTTGGGAATAATAGTTTTGAATTTTCTTATTGGTCAACTGGAGGGAGAATTGATTGATTCTGGACCAGCAGAATCCCAGCTTATCAAAGGTTTTGATGTTAAGTGATGGTGAATGCATAGCCTTTATGTTGTCTTTATATGAAAATGAATTTATTTATTTTTATTTATTTTATTTATTTGTTTGTCAAACATGTACAAGATAACAACGATAGGCACATTGGTGCGCTTACACACACACCCTTTACTGGGGTGAGGTCCATGGTAGACAATTTGAGATTGAAGCTGAGAGGGTTTGAGGCTGAAACAACGGACTCGGGTAGAGCATTCCAGATGTTGACCACTCTGTTGCTGAAGTCATATTTTCTGCAATTTACCTTGCGTTTGTATCGGTTGTTTGCCCATGTATTATTGTGGTTGAAGCTGAAGAAGTCATTGATAGGCAAGACAATTTTGTGTACTATGCTTAGATCAGACCGCATCCAGCACAGTTCCAGATTGTCCAAGCCCAAAATTTCAAGCCTGGTGGCATAGGGAATTGTATTGTGACTGGAGGAGTGGAGTACTCTTCTTGTGAAGTACCTCTGGGCCCGTTAAATCATATTAATGTCCGATATACAATGTGGGTTCCAGGCGGATGAGCTGGATTCAAGAATTGGTCTGGCAAAGGTTTTGTTTGCCCTAGTTAGCAATACAATGTTGCTGGAGAAGAACCTTCACAAGATTAGCTTAACAACTCATAATGCTGTTAAGAGCTAAGAATTGTTAATTCTGTTAAGAATTGTGAGACATGTGTGATTTAAAAGCTGACGAAATGCTAGGCACAAAGGTTCCAAATCAGAAATTTAATAGGAGCCCAAAGGCTAGAATATACAAGCATTTATACAATATATAGAGTATATTCCATTCTGAAAGAAACAGCTTTCAATCCTGTATCATAATTATCAGAATAGCAGCTTATATATATTTAAAATGTTCTTCCTGATATTGGTTTCAATAGCAGAGGTGGGTTGCTTCTAGTTTGGCCCAGTTCGGCCAAACTGGTAGTGGCGGCAGCAAGACTCTTCGCCCACCCACTTGGATGCTTCTGCGCCTGCGTGTGAACGCAAGCACAAGCATGAGCAAACCTGTAGTAAACCGGTTAGCAACCCATCACTGTTCAATAGGCTCATCGTTCACTTAGTTGGAGTTCATAAGACTATCACTCAATTTTTTTTGCGACTTTTCTCATTATTATACGATTCTCCTTTGACTTATGGCTCAAGAATAAATAAAGATTTAGTCCCATTTTAACTCATGTTGACTCCCTCCAAGGACTGTGGAGGAAGGAATTCAGGAATATTGAGCCAAAATAAGGGGCATATTGTCAGAAGAAGGCCTGGCTTTTTATTTTAAAAATGACTACAAGCTGTCAGTAAGAATGAAGCAGTCCTATCAATCTAAAAGACACATTTATATGTTCCTGACATAAGGACCTTAGACTATCAAAAAACCCTTTCTTCAATTCTGCCAGAAAAATAATTGAAAGCATATTGAGCTCTAGGAACATGGAAAACTACAGGAATTCCATGAGCCTTTGTGGTTAGCTAAAGACAAATACTTAGAGACACTGAAACCAGAGTTTGCATGAGGCGTAAGCTCCTGTCACTGGAACAGGAGTGAAAGATCTTTCACTGTGGCACCCTTTTGAAAAACAAAGTTCATGGTTGTTTGGAAATGTTTGTGTGCGATGGAGATGGTTTCGCCCACACTGAAAATCTTTTCTTCAGGGAAGCATCCTTTTAAAACAGTGTTTCTCAAACTTGGCGACTTTAAGTCCTGTAGACTTCAACTCCCAGAATCCCCCAGCCAGCATAGCTGGGGAATTCTGGGAGTTGAAGTCCACAGGACTTAAAGTCGCCAAGTTTGAGAAACACTGTTTTAAAAGGAAGCACATGGGGGAATTTTAGAGGATTGGTTCCTTTCCTCTTCTGACCACACAGAAAAGAAATTTTTCAGTGTGGTAAATGCCGAATCCACAAAGAGGCCCCTCTAAATGCTGCAACCAATGTGGACTTTCCAGACAAATGAGAACATCAGTCGTGATCTATATGTTATCTTTTTTTTAAAAAAAAATTCAAATTCAGAGAGATTGTAAAATGCCTGTCAACAGCAATGTTGAAAGCTAATTGACTGAAGCTAGATGACAGCTACTTTTCAGTCTGCAAAGCTTTCAGTTTTCTGATCCCTTTTCCGACTTTTGTACAGCTCCAAATTCATGAGGTACTTTCTGCTTGCTTTAAATCATGGCAAAATGATTTATGGCTTACTTTGCTGTGGGATGGATAATTTATTCAGTATGAAATATGGTTTATCCCAAAATATTTATTATTGCTACACTACAGCAAAATGTTATTTTGCTTTAGTTAATCCTAGGTATGAGAAACTGAGAAGAATTCTCCAAAGTATCCAACAGCATGAACTCACTGGAATATTTTTTAAAAAATAATACTTTAAAGGCTGTCTTTAAGGTTACAGTATTCTGTTTCAAGAGTTTTTCCTCAACTTTTTCCCTTTAGATACTGAAGACTACAGTTTCAATTAGTCCTAGCAAGAATCAAGGATAGGAAAGAAAGTGTATTACGAAAGTGTACTTCTGGAGATTAGACTAAGGAAATCTCCTCTTCAAATGTTTTATCTTAAAACTCTTGACCAAAGGTTCTTAAAATAGCAGAGGCTTTTTCTACCAGTGTAACAGAATATTTGCTGATCATAGCTTACAGTTTTTTCAAGTTTAGATCATATAAATTGAGAAGATAATTATCAAACATAATGATAGTACTATGTACATTCAGGCCATGCTGCTTATATAATTTTATGCTACTCTTTTTTTAAAAGACACCATTGTACAAAAATAGGCTTCAAGTGGCAGAACTTCATCATAGTGTAGTGTATTATTAAAGTAAGAAGGTGAGAGATAGATCAAGATCACAACCACTTTTGATCCTTCAAATAAACTTTTAACATAAACAATCGAATAAACTCAGCTTCAGATTATTTACCCCTTCAGGCTCATGAAGAACAGCACTGTAATTGAAAATAAGCAGCCCTCCAAGTCTTACAGGGTTATTTCTTTCTTTCCTTCAGCATTTCTAAATTGCTTCTTCTTTAAAAGAAAAACAAATCTCAAAGCTCTGGCAAAGATGTTGAGCTCAATATTGTACAGCTGAATTGTGAACATTCTATTTCTACTATAGAAAGAACAATCCACATAAATGTGTGAAATAAATGCAGAATGATAGGACCTGCACTGATAATATTTTTATTAGGCCAACTGAAACTTTACAGAACAGTTGCAAGTGCTCAATCTTTCAAGAGTTTTTCATTAGGTAAGTTGAAGCTAGAATAGAAAGAATGAAGAAAAATGTGCCGAAAACCCATCAAATGAAGTCTATACCAGTTTTCTTTTTCAAAAGGAATGCAAAAAAGACTCTAGGCACAGCAAAATATTTCATGTCAAAAAGTAAAAGAAATCCAATTGCCATGACTCAGTTTTTAGACAGCTGTAGACCAATATTTCTCAACTTTTGCAACATTAGGTTTTGTGGATTTTAACTCTCAGAATACCGCTGAGGACTTCTGGGACTTGAAGTCCACATATCTACAAGTTGCCAAGGTAGAGAAACACTGCTATAGACAGACATATACATTTTAATTTTTGAGGTGCATAGGGTTTCCCTGTAGACCAAGGTTGGAGAACTATGGTCCTTTTAATGACCTGTGGACTTCAACTCCCAGAATTCTTGAGTTAGCCATGCTGCACCATGAATCCTGGGAGTTGAAGTTCACAGATTTTAAAAGGGCCATAATTCCCCATTCCTGCTATAGATAGCAAATACACCAAACATTCCTCTCTCTGTCTCTCTCTCTTTCTCTTTTTGTACTATTACTATTAGAAATGTGGATTCTGATCTCTGTGTTTTGGGTATCACTGAATATCCGGTTCCCAATTGTTAGATACTAGCTACAGTTATAATGGTTTCCACCAAGGTCCTCTGTTCCAGTGGGAACAGAGGTTTAATCTCATTGGTCGAAGAGTTTGACAGCTCCCTATAAAAGGGCTGCTGTCAGACTCAACCTTTGCTGGATTGTTCATACTTGTTATGTTATAATAAAGAGCTGTTGTTACCGTTAGCCTATGTGTGCCTGTCCATTACCCAATCTAACACTGGTGATGAAGGTTGGATTGGAAGGCAACTAGGTGAACCAAAAAGGGTGTAGCAATCCAGCCCAGAGCTCAGCGCGGCTTCAAGCAGCCATTTTTGAGGCACAAACTCAAAACGCCCTCAGAACACAAAATGATCATGCATGCCCCACCAACTCCATATGACCCAATCACCAAGCACTGGGACTCGTATATGCTGAGGTTTGACTGCTTCCTCAAAGCCAACGACCTCATGGGCCTTTCTGAAGGCCACAAGAAGAACATGTTCCTCGGTTACTGTGGACGGGAAGTGTTTGAAACTGCCAAAGACCTCTCTGAACCAACACCGCTACAATCGGTCGCTTGGTCCATGCTCCAGCAGACACTGTGGACCCACTATGCTCCCAAGCCGTCTAAGCATGTCCGCCACCACAAATTTAATATTCACAACCAGAAGGAAGGTGAATCGATCAACGAATACATTGCGGCGCTACGAAAGGCCGCAGCATACTGTGAGTTCCGAGACCTAGACGAACTTATACTTGACTGCATCATATGCAGTGTGTGGGACATTAATTTACAAAGGAGGTTACTTGCCAAATCTAACCTCACTATACAAATTGTCTTGGATGAAGCCAGGGCATCAGAATAGGCCATCAAGTCTACAGAAACCCTGCAGCACCAAAGCACTCCGCAAGACGCACAGAAGAGTGCATGCGCACATCGCAAGGCTGCAGAGGCCAAGAATTCAGAAGACAAAGATGACAGCTGCCGCATGCGCAGTAGCCGCACCAAGCCAGCGCAAAAATTCAAACCACGTCTCCCGCCTCGCACTAGCTGCGGAGGAGACCATGCGAGATTGTTTTGCCATTTCCGCGACGCTATCTGCCAGGGCTGCAAGTGAAAGGGGCACATCACCAAGGTTTGCAGAAGCAAGCACCCCACAATGACCTGGCAGCCAAGAATCCAACCTAATCGCCAGCAGCGGCCCGACCAAGGGGCATGGCAGCCACCAACACGATGCTCAGAGGGCGACACCAAAGTCACCTACCACACCTCGATCGGCCAAGTCCGTACAAGGCGGTCAAAAAAAGCTGAGGATCACAGTCCTCATCAAGGGCTCTCCATGCGGGATGGAGATCAACACGGGGTCATAATTGAGCATCATGCCGTAGTCTACACTAAAGCAGGCTATCCCTAGCCTGAAGAAGCTATATCTACGCGCCCCTGATATACACCTTCATGATTACCAGGGGAGTCCCCATTGTGGGGCAGGGCATGTTCCGGGTGAACTTCAACAACTTCAGCGGCCAGCTCCCAGTGACGGTGGTCAGCGGTAACTTGCAGAGCCTCCTGGGGATTGACTGGTTCGAAGACCTGGGTTAGAAGTGACCGGTATCAACGAGAGCACCGATGAGCTACTCACAGACCCTACCCCCGAGATGCCAGTCCTTCGTATTGACTGCTTAGAGAATGGTCCCATCTCGTTTAGTGATGTTGCCTGCCACACTGCAAGAGACTCCACGATCCAGTTTTGAACTGGATGTGGAGGGGGTGGCCCAAGGGGCCTGTTGGGTCTGATTTCAAAATGTATTATTGTAAGAGAAATGAATTGTCTGCTATTAATGGCTGTTTGCTGAGAGGGGGGGGTCGTTGTTTCACCAGAGCTGCACATTGCAGTATTAGAGGCTTTACATGTAGGGCATCCTGGAATTATCAAGATGAAATCTTTGGCCAGGAGTTACATGTGGTGGCCTAACATGGAGAGGGAGATTGAAGAATGGGTGGCTACCTGCACACCGTGCCAGAAGTCCAGACCAGTTCCCCCAGAGGTGCCCGCTAAAGAGTGAGTGACCTCAAGCACCATGGTCTAGGGTGCACATTGACTTTGCTGGCCCAGTTCATGGCCAGACATTTCTCGTAGTTATGGACGCCTACTCAAAATGGTTAGAGGTAGTCCTGATGACCTCCACTACAGCAGAAGTGGTCATCAAGGTGCTATGAGACTTTTCTCCATGCACAGCCTGCCCGACATCTTGGTCTCTGACAATGGACCCCATTTCACGGCCATGCAATCTGAGACCTTCCTAGCAGCTCAGGGAATCAGGCATGCCCTGGTTGCACCATTCCAGCCTGTCTCCAATGGTCAGGCAGAGAGAATGGTGAAATCTGCAAAAGAGGCCCTCTCTAGGATGGACCCGGGAGATTGGCAAACACAGGTTAACCACTATTTGCTAATTCAGCACATCACACCCAGTGCCACTACAGGGAGAAGCCCCTCCGAGCTTCTCATGGGTCGCCGGCTAAGGTCCCACTTAGACCGGCTACACCCAAACTATTCTGCCACATCTCCCCCTGACTCCACAAGCAAAATTCAGAACTTTAGCATAGGGGATTCAGTTTACGCCCACAACTACACCGGGGGAACTCTGTGGATTCCTGCCACACTGATAGGCATCACCGGGCCTCGGTCTTACCTCCTAGAGCTCGAGGACGGTCAGAATTGGAGAAGGCACATTGACCAACTTCGTGGCTGCCTCTCCAACTCCACTCTTAGGCAGCCAGAGGTAACTCCTGCACGAGTTAGCCAAAGCCCTACCCAAAAGGAGCACGAAGTCACTCCTTTCACAGCCAACTCAAACCCGAAGTCACCGGGATACTTAGCTTCTTGTGTTGCAGGCCCGCAGGCCCAAGTGAACTGGCTCTAGAAGCTCCAGCCGTGGCCTGTGAAAGGTTCCAGGAGCTTCCACCAAGCAGAGCTGCGGAGCAAACAGGTCTGTCCAACCTGTCTGAAGAACACCCTCCGACTGAACTGCACAGGTCTGGCAGAGCTACCAAAAAGCCTGCCTACTGCATGACTATGTTCGCAGTAGGATGATTCCATCTAAGAGGAGAGGGGTGTTAGATACTAGCTACAGTTATAATGGTTTCCACCAAGGTCCTCTGTTCCGGTGGGAATAGAGGTTTAATCTCATTGGTTGAAAGG
Organism: Natrix helvetica; assembly: GCF_964273705.1. NCBI lineage: Eukaryota > Metazoa > Chordata > Lepidosauria > Squamata > Natricidae > Natrix > Natrix helvetica. The sequence continues at coordinate 63,275,390 of NC_138551.1, read as the reverse complement.
TCTGACAGCTCCCCATAAAAGGGCTGCTGTCAGGCTCAATATTCGCTGGATTGTTCATACTTGTTGTGTTGTAATAAAGAGCTGTTGTTACTGTTAGCCTGTGTGTGCCTGTCCATTACCCAATCTAATACCAATGGCCTGTGGTCTGGAGGTTTTCATTCCTGCAATAATTATTCACCTTGTTTAAGATCCTGTCATGTGTTCACTCACTTGCTTCTGCGTGATGCCTTCTAAAAATGCTCTGATCAGAATTGTTTCCACAAAACAAATTGACAGAAGGCATCCACAGGAGCCTTTTTTAAAAACAGACTGCTACCTTCTCCTTTGATCTGCTCAGTGCCTCTTATTTTTTAGGCAATCGTATTATAAATGCCTTTGTTTTTAATGAGCCGGTGGTGACTTATTGATGCAGAAACCATTCTGGTTCTGAAAGACAGGCCTAGAGCATTTCCTGCAACAATTAAATTTAAGACCTTTTAAAATAGTCACATAAGGAACCTCACAAAGGAAATAAAGCATATGTTCAAATCAAGATAAATATTATGATGGAACAAGGAAAGACCTGAAGGCAGGCTGGGGTTAGGTAGAATTGTAAATTCTCCTAGTGTCTCAGCCAAGTGAACTTCTGTCCAGTTATTGCACAGGGTATTGTAATGGTACACAGAGTGTGAGGCTGCAGGGCTGACAAATGTTCACAATGGGTGACTGTAGTTTGAAATAAAATATTATCTAATGTAGGCGTTAATTTCATGTAATAGTCATTGCACTCCTTCAATTTGTTTTATGAAGCCAGCTTTTCTTACAGTGTATGCTTTAATCTATATCATGCTTTCTTTAAGCCGGAAAGCAGCAAAAGAATGTTTCCCCAGAACAATGGGAGACCTTCATGTAGTCTGACAGGTTGTGTTTTCTAGCTTATGCAACAAACACAAAAGGAAGCAAACACCCTCACGCTGTAGACCTTATACTGTTCATGGGCAAAAATGTGTTGTTGTTTTAAATTGCAAAACCTCTTCTCAGCTCTAGTTTTAGCTTTCTGAACCACCAGCCATTCAATATGAAGAGGAACTATATGGACGTGCATTTCTTTGTGTTGTTGTAAAGAAAGGCAATGCTACCTTTACTTAAAACTGCCTGATGGTGAAAGACCTTTTGACAATGTTTTCTTGTCACTTGTTATTAGTATTTATTAAATTTGCACCCTGCCCAGAGTTATTGAATGCCAGATGGAGTACAAATTTAAAACAACAATAACAACAACACAGTTCTTGCAGTCTCAGTTGCTGTAATTAGGCAAATCCAGCACTGTTGCAGCATCTAACAATCACCATTTGCAACTTCCTGCCAACTTGCTCATTGGCTTTATTTGTTGTTGGAAGCCAGCAGTGAAGGTTGCAAATGATTATCATATCGCCATGATATGCTGCACCATCAGAATTTCAAGTTGGTTGCCAAGCACACAAATCACAGTCGTGTGACGATGGGGATACTGCAAGGCCACAAATACAAGCATCTGTTATTACTCCCTGTCATTCAGCATTGTCATAACTTTGAAAGGTCACTGAACAAATCAACATGAAGTGAGGTGTTCTATAGGAAGAAAGAGGCAGACAGGAACTGAGGCAAGGCAGGTTGAAGTTAACACAACCTTTATTAACAGTAACAACAGCAAACATGAACCGGCAAACAGCGAAGCAAAAGACAGCTGACAGCTTTTTTATACTCGAGCTGTCAGGCGTTTAACCAATTGGGTGACTGGATTCTCCCGCCAGCAGGCTGCTTGCATCTTAGCCAATCAGGAGCTAGCAATGTAAGTCTATGGCAGGAAAGTTCAGTAAATAACACCCCTCCCCTCCCAGTTGGCACATGCGTAGTCCACCAAGTACGCTGGCCGACATCAGATCCGCCCTGATCGTCATAGTTCAGGGGCGGCGGCCATAGGAGGAGTCTCTGCTGGCTGGGCTGCAGAACTGCTGGAGACTGAGCGGCCGACACCGCGGGAAGAGGGGTCATCGCTGGACCAACTGGACTTCCAGGTAGGGCTGGTGACGAGAATGTGTTGGAGGCGGGCACAGAAGCGGCTTTTGGCGGTGTCAGTTCTCCAGGGTAGGATTGGGCCTGCCCTGGTTGGAGGTCTGAAGCACCGGTCGTTCTTCGTCGAAGTTGGTTAATGTGTCGGCGCCACTCTCTTCCATCATCGAGCTGGACCCTATAAGAGTAGGGGAGCCACCTTGGTTTAGCCCCATAGTTCTGGGCGTAGACCAGGTCTCCCAAATTAAAGGCTCGAGCCGTGTTGTCTGTGTTGGGGCTTTTATCAGACACATAGCTGGGGTGCAGCCGGTCCAGGGTTGTCCGGAGCCAGCGTCCCATCAGCCGTTCTGCTGGGCTCTGGTTGGTGACCGGGCACGGCATTGTGTGTTGCGCCAGGAGATATTGGGACAATTTGTTATGCCAATTTCCTGGCCCTAGGCGACCCAATGCCTCCTTAGCAGACCTGACAGTCCATTCAGCCAGGCCATTGCCGGCTGGGTGAAACGGAGCTGTGGTTGCATGGCGGATGCCTAGCTGCCCTAGGAACATTTGGAAGGGTGCCAAGTTGAACTGGGCTCCGTTGTCAGAGACCACCACATCAGGCAGCCCATGGGTTGCAAAAAGCCTCTCCAACATCCTTATGACAGCCTCTGAAGTGGTGGATGGCATGAGTGCCAGCTCCATCCACTTCGAGTAGGCGTCCACTATAATTAAAACGTTTTGCCCTAAGAATGGGCCAGTGAAGTCCAAATGGACTCATACCCATGGAGCCCGGGGCATGTCCCATTCTCTGACGGGCACTGACGGGGGAGCTGGCCTGGACTGCTGGCACTGTTGGCAGGCAGCAACCCAGTCCTCTATCTGCTGGTCAATTTTGGGCCACCACACATAGCTCCTACCCAGCACTTTCATGTGCACGATTCCTGGGTAAGCAGTGTGCAGGCAACTCAAAATTGGCGCCCTAAGCTTGGGGGGAGGTACTACCCGGTTTCCCCACAGCAAGCATCCATTGAGAATGGATAGCTCATGCTGACATAAGGAAAAGGGCTGGAACTCCTGACCAACTGGCCCTTGCGGCCACCCCCTGCGCACCCAGTCCAGCACCTGGGAGAGAACAGGGTCTTTGGCAGGAAGCCTGGCAATATCCTGGGCGGATATTGGCATGGCTAATTCCTCAACTAGGAGGACAGAGGCAGTGGGAGCAGTGTCAACCACAGGTGCTGGCAGGGGGCAGCGGCTGAGGGCATCAGCATGCCCCAAGTTCTTCCCTGGCCTATTCACACTATTTGCACGGTGACTGTAGGTTAAATTAATAACTAATAAGTGAATACTACTACTGGATAGCAGTAGTTGATTAAAGACTTATTCATAAATCCACATTCAGGACAGGCCTTTAAAATGAGTGAATCTCAGTTTAGACACACCTAACATCCTACTAAATATAGTATTTATAAAAATAATTTGAATCTTTCAATTGCCTTGAAGTTTTTTCAGGTGCCCACAAATTAGACAAGAAGCTCACTCAAGATTTCCTAGTAAGGGCCCTCTTTTGTGAAGGATACACAGATTGGTGAAAATTCAATTTTTTTTGCATTGTTTCTTTGGCAGATATATGTCTGGTCTGGTTAATGGCTTTTAAAATGGGATTGCTTTTGGAAATGTGCAAAGTAGGTGCAGGCTCTCTCCTATAGCTTTGTTAGCAATAAAAGATTTTCCTCTGAAGCAGCATATCTGGAATGACCAAAGAACACAGAGCATTTTTCCATAAAAACAATCCCATAATATGAATTCTTGGTAACTTCCTACCTAAAGTTTTTTTAATGGAAAAGACAAACACTAACTGGACTTCTTTCCTGTGAATATCCATCTTATTATGGATGTATGATATATAAAGGTCACAGCCAGACGTATATGAAGCATGCCTACCTACTACTAGTGCTCCTCAAATAAATTTAATAAATAAATAAACAAATGATGTTGGTTTCCACTGAATGTCCACAAAACTAGACAGTTGAGGGGAAAATACTTTTATATGTGCAGCTGTGTGGGTTTTTAGTTCCACCTGAGATGGACAATGTGCCAGCAAGAGTTTGATGTACATCCAACTCTTGCCTCAGTGTTTCTCTTTGCACATGTCAATATTCAGTGTATATTTTTGGGAAAGCTAATATAATTTGACTTATTTCAATAAGATTAAGAGATTTATAAGGGAATGTCTGCTTCTTGTTCCCTGGACAGCTAATTCAGTCTTATCTACTTTGAGTCAAGTGTGAGTTTTCCTGAAATTTCATCTGCTTGGTGACCTGCTCTTACATTTTGATGTTTCATATAAATAAAATAAAATAAAATTATATTCATATTATTTCACCACAGAGTCTTTCATTGAATCAGTGCATTTGTTAGGACTTAAAGATAAAGATAAAAGGATCTCCTGTTCAGTCGTGTCCAGCTTTAAGTGGTGCTCATTTCCGTTTCTTAGCTGAGTTGTCCATAGACATTTCTGTAGTCATATGACCAGCATGATTATACACCGAGGTTGTTACCTTTCCCATGAAGTGGTACGTATTTATCTACACCCATTTGCATGCCTTCAAACTGCTGGGTGAGTAGGAGCTGGGCAAGTAATGGGAGCTCACTCCATTGCATGGCACTTGGGTCTTAAACCCAAGCTGTCAGCTTTCCAGATGACAAGTCCAGCATCTTAACGCCTTGAGCCATGATAGACTTACACTGGCCTAAACAAATAGGCCTTTTAGGATTGTTTATTAAAATGTATTCATTTTATAAGTGTTAATCTATACGATACTGTTCTGCTTTCTTTCTTTTATAGCATTCTGATTCCCAATTTAGCTCCTTGGAAGCATAGAATCCTTTCCTTCAATACATACAATTCTTTCTTATTCTTACCCGCTTATATTTGCCCAGCAGCCTGCTCATGCTTATTAAAATGTAAAAAAAAAACACTTTAGAGTGATATTCCAGAAATTAGGTGTCTGATTAAGAAGTTTAATTTTTCCCCACAAACCTGTTTGTGTGTGTACATTATCTTAGGAAGAGCTTACTCTAAAGGAGCAATTACTAGTTCTTTATACAAACAAAGGCAAAAAGTAATAACTAAACAGAAAACATGGTAAAATGAACATATATTCAGCATCCAAATTCTACAAAGTATATTTGTTATTTTGTATGAGGATGTTAACAAAGAATGCACATACAAATACAACTTCTATAAACACATGCACGTTTTTGTTGACCAGCAAAAAGTTTGAATTGTAGATTTTTTTTTAAAAAAAAGATCCGTATGTTGGAATTCTATTGAACTTTTCTCCCCAAAATAAATGTGCACAGATTCCACCAGTAACACATTTCATATGTATTGTAACAGTTATCCAGTTTGGTTATTCTTACCAAAATTGTCTGAATTACATAAGCTATTGCATGGAGCTCACTTAAGGCTCTTATGGCTAGCTAACTTGCTGACTGAGGAATATGGGAGAAATTTAATGACATCTCCTGATGTTGATTATCCCTGCATGGGCTAAATTTAAGAAGCAAAAAGAATGAAAATGCCAAATCAAATATTTTGACTCTGCTGACCCAATTTGGAGAAAATATCTTTTAAGGCAGAGAGAATTTACGGCAAGTTTCTGGATATAAAGTTCCTTCTAAGAACCAAAACAACAACAACCCCACCCTAATTTAATATTTAATAATTAAGAGATTAAATCACACTATTTTTATCTGCTTCTACATCCATTTGATTGGAGGAAAACAGATGGCTCATTTCAGTGAAAACCAGAGTATTTAATCAACTAATCATTTTTTTAAATTTGATTTTTATTTTTTTAAAGTTAAAATACAAAAAATGTAAACTAACTACTTTTTTGAAATAACCCCCCCCCCCAACAAGTCGGTAATTATTCATTTTACACTCTAATTTGCACCATCAAAACACAGAAAATAATGTATTCCTATCACATTTCAGGTTAAAGTGAATGAACACCTAAAAGGCCAGCCTCTTTGTTTTACTTCTATGTTGTATTCAGTTAAATTGTCAAAATCTTGAGATAATAATGGCAGGAAATTATATGAAGATAAATTCAAGATGGTAACTGCAACTCATATTTTTTTAGGACACATTGCATTTCAAGTACAAAATGTATTTAGCAAAACTATTTCATTTTATCACTTTGCCATATCATACCTATGCACAATGTGTGTGTATGTGTGATATGTATGTATGTATCTGTGCATGTATGTATGGTGTATATGCACATGTGGTCTCAAGCATAGTCCTAGTCTGCAAAGGATGAAGTTTATTTGATCAGAGTGCTTTGTAAGTTCATGTGGGTTTTCTTGAGCTGCATATATTTTCTATAAAACTGTGTCATTCTGCCCATCTTTTCTGTTTGTAGCCATGCCAAAGTTTATCACTGCTCACTTCTGGATAGTGTTAATAATGCGATCACTTCCCGTCTGCAAAACAATTGTAACATTCATCAGATTTCTCCACATGCTCCAGAGAAACCAGACAGTTTTATTTGAAATGGCCAAAAGTGAGGAGAAAATATATTAATATTTATAAAGAATTTTTCATGTGATATTATAATACATTTGCCGGAAGTTAATATTAATAGAAGGAAATCCATTTCAGCCAAAAAAAAAAATCCCAACAACTTTAAGCAGCTAATGGATCTTCTTTTCTTCTTTACAATTTCAGGGAATCAAACTTTATCACTTAGAGCAGAGTATTGGGTTCATTAGAAGACAGGTGGAAGGACAGACAGACAGACTGACAGATTCATCTCTAAATCTATACAAAGTACAAAATTAGAATAGACATCATGTCTACCGAAACATATGTTTAAACTTTAGAATACCATCTTTTTTTCCTAGTACAAAGCCTTTATGATTATGTGGGATAAGACACTCAAAAGTACAGAAAAGGTGACTTAGTAAATAAAGTGATAAAATTTGTCAGTGTAGTTATAAAGAAGCTTATTTAGATTTGTTTTTTTTTTAAGTTTTGGGCTTGGAGCTGTGATATTTTCTGAGATGTAAATAACTGAAACAGTTACGACTCAACTGAGCTAACACGAGACTGGATTTATCTGTGCTACATCAAAAATCACAAGAATTACTTTTTGAATTTCTTTTGGATTAAAGTGGCTGGTTCACGCATTGTGCTATAATTATGTAGCCATAGTTAGTTTTCTTCATACAACACATTATACCATAATGTATAAACAGTGGTTGGGTTCACACTACATTAAGACCAAAGCAAACATACCACATAATGTGTGAACCACACTAATACTTTCAAATTGATCAGAACTAAGTCTGATTAACACTGTGAGCTCTGATAGCATCATGGCCATTTCCTTAACTTGAATGGAGCTGGGATGGGGTGTGATCATTCTCTTCCCACCTTCTCTGCCTCTTTTTTTTAAGCAATTCAGACAGCATCCTCTTCTGCTCTGTATATAGGATGTATGGAAAGATAGATGTAGATATAGAACGTAGAAAGGTGTAGATGTAGAAAAAAATGTAGATGTAGAAATAAAGACATGACTTTCCCATTCTAACCCCTTCCAGCAGTGCATTCTTTATTACTTAGGATTTCACCCTTAGGGGCAACACATGAGAGAACATGGAAGAATTCCCAGGTCATGGCTTGTACTCAGATTGAGTTGTTCCTAGGAGAGAATGAAGTACAGGTGTTGCTGGATAGATGCCATGCTTTCAAATATAAGAGGAGAAAACAGGAGCTGGAAAACATACATGAGCACGATTATCATTTCCACAATCTAAAGTTCTCTTTCCAAGAGATCATAAATTTTAAAAACCCAATTACTTTCCCAACGGGTAACATTAGAACAAAACACATTATTTTGGCTGCAAGTGTGAATGAAGGTTGTGAGCTTTTCCTATGTATTGTTCATTGCAACTGCAAGAAAGGAACAAATAAGAAAGGGGCACTTTGTTTTCCAGTCATTAGTTAAGCTCATATATTTTTAATTTCCTTCCTGGGAGTATAAATTGCAGCTAGAAAAACAAGATGAAATCAGATGTATTTTCAGTCCAGAGTTACTATATTGTTCCACACCTTGGCTAGATCAGTTTTTCTTTTAAGTCTGTAGGGAATGTCTTCAATACAAGGTGCTCCAGTGTCCTGACACTAGATAAGATTGAAATAAAGGGTTATTAGTAGTAAGACAAATGAAAGTTAATTTTCGGTAGCTTTTTCTTTCTTCAGGAGCCATCATTTTTTGTGAAGCAAAAAATTTAACTAACAGCCATTCTTGTACCCCATTCTTTCATATAACGAAGGATTTATAACAGCAGCTGCAAAGTTGCAAAATAACAATCTAAAGCAACAAGCAAGTTGGAACCATATGTTCATGCAATTTATGGATTTGTGCAAGATTTTTTTTTCTATTTTGGCACCAATCACTTTGGCTTGCTTTAAGTTGTGATAGGTGGGAGGTTAGGGGGGAAATATAGAAAAGATATACAAGTTATTGAGAAAGGGCAAGTGCATTTCTCATGACAAAGCCAGGACCCATCCTTATTGAATTTAAATAATAAAGTATTAATTTAGCATTTCATTCTAATGCATCAAAATTTTAAAAGTGCCAACTGGAAGAGTTATTTTGTAGAACTCTGAGCTCATTTGTGTAAATGTGCAAACAATTGAATGTTAATCATGTTTTTTATTACCCAGTCATTTGTAACTAGACAAGATATTAAACCCTTTAAACTATATTTGGAGTACAGCTTTCAAATGGCATATTTGAATTAGTATTGCACGTCTGTCATGAACATCAAATTAATTTTCATCTTCCCTGTAAAACTGAAGAACAAAACAATTTCTTTTTCCAGATGTAAACTGTAAATTCCCGGGCTATTTCTTATAGTATTCAAGTAGCCACAGTTTTCAGTTTTAAAAATCATTAGAATATTGGGTTTCAGTTTATGTTTCTTGCACAAATTAAATTCTAAAAACTGACATTGCATGTGTATATGAGTGTTTATATCAAATTTATTTACTAATTCTCTCTTTTCTGTGAAACATAAATTTTAAGTCACATTTGGAACTGTTAATTCTCTCCTAAAGAACATGATTCAAAACAGTGATGGGTAACTTCACCAACTTCACTTCCAAACACATACTAGAAGGCAATCTTAATTTAGAGCTATCAGATTTGGATTGCAATCATTCAGTGACCATTAGTTGTCAGCAAAGAGTTTGAGTTTTCTGTATCTGTTTCCTACCTTTCATGGTCATCTGGAAATGTGCCTTTGGTGACCCCAGTTAATCAGCTATCTGTCAGACAGGTGTTTCCACATGCATAAATCTAAGCCTCAATTTGTGCCTTGAGTGAGAACTTGTTTGCCTTGAGTTGATTTGTTTGTGATCCATTAGTTTGTTTTCTTGGCTGTCGATGATATTCTCAGGAATCTTCTTTAGCACCAAAGTTTAAAAGCATCAATACTCTTCCTATTCTTCTTCTTCAAAGTCCAACTTTCCCTTCCGTAGAGCATCACAGGGAATACTGCTGCTCACGCTGTTCTAAACTTCATAGGCATAGATACATCACAGCATCTTAATATCTTTTCCAAGGTTCTCGTGGCTGCTCTACCAAGCCCTACTGGCATCTTTCTTGACTTTTACGTCCTTTACTATTATGTATATAATCTTTTATTAAATAATATTAAGAGAATAAAAATACAAATTTTCAAAGAAGTGTAGTACTATCCCCGAAAGGCGCACTGGAGTCTGGGTTCTCCAAGACCTCTTGGTATGGCCGCCAGTCCACACTGGTTCCTCATTCAGGCACCTCTATTGGCTTGGGTGTAGTGTCATGATGGCCAGTCTTTTCCCAGCAGTTCACTCATGTGATGATATGGTATTCATGTGACTGGTTGGCCTTCCTTTCTTCCTTCCTTCCTTCTTTCTTTCCTTCCTTCTTCTCTCTCTCTCTCTCGTTCCTTATCTCCCTCTCTCTTCTCTACTTTCTCCTCTCTTCTCACTCTCTCTCTCTTCAGTTGCCTGCTTGGCTCTCCTTCCACCGTCTCTGCTCCTTCATGGATTCCTCTGCTTGCCCCACAGAAGCCTCTCCTATTCTATCACCTTCTCCCTCTCAGACTTGTTCCACAGAAGACTTTCTTATCCTCCCTATTGCCTTCACTATTCCCTCTTTCCCCAGGTTTCTTTCTCCATTTCCCCCTTAAGCCTCTTTTCCTCTCCTCTCAGACCTTCTTTTTTCCAGGCATCCCTTTCTATCCTTACTCTACAGCTTTTGCCCCAGAAAACCCCTCCTTCCTCCTCTTGCACTCTCTCTGTCTACTCCTCTTCCCTCCAAAACCTCTTTCTCTTATTCCCTTCTCCCTCTCCCCACTACAGAAGGAAATAAAGAAATGTAATAAGAAGAAAAGTGAAAAGAAATAAATAGAGAAGGAAAAGAAAAGAAAACAACTAACAAGGCAGATTCCAATCTATTTTACTCTCTTTCTCTAAAGTTACAACATTATTTCCTTCTCTTGATAATCTATCCTTTCTACTTATCAAACCCTAAATAAGTACATTTTTCTCTTTTTTCAGTAAAAAGTCCACAAGGAAACTTTAGTGATTAATACAGGTGGCCCTTGTAGACTATAGGGGCAATGGGATTCCTACCAATGGGTCACAATTCTGATGGCATAATACTCAGAATAACTCCTTCCTACCATGTCAAGGAGATGATAATCCCCTGAAAGTAGACATCCCATATAAATGGCCCCATAAAATGGAAACTAAATAAAGAAATCAGATGCATATCTGAAATCAGAAATATATTCCATTGAATGCAACTGGTCTTAATTTCAAGAAAATTTCTTTCACAATATCCTTAGATCCTGCTTATTCTCAAGGAAGTGATTTTTCCCATCCAATAAATCTATGGCTGAGATTTTCTTTGACCTTTCATCGTCTAGTTTAGATTAAAATCTGTTAAACAAAGCTGCATTTATCATAGTTACACAACAACGAAACCACCTGCATGCCCATGTTTCGTAGATGTTTATGAAACAGTACTACAAGTAATAATATAACTGTTTTTTTTAAATGACTAGAACATAGTAATTAAGAAGGAGATATTTGTTTTTGAGTCTGAAAATTCTCTTTCAATGACTCACATCATTGGTTCTGTTTGTTGTCATTCCAAATAAACCCAAAACAATATACCTGGCTGTAATATATCCTGGCACAAAAAGAAAGCATCGCTAAACATATTCATGAGGAAGAGACCTCTGAATTATGTGCATAGTAATGCACACATTAATTTTGAATTGTACAATTGTTTCAAATGATAGCATGGGCTCAGGAGGGGAAACTGAAGAAAGGAATTGGGAAAGCTGAGAACTGAGCAGGGATAACCCCATCAAAAGTATTTCAGTGATGACTTTAGACATTCACTCTTTCCCTTCTTTTCATCTTTTCCCGTGGCAGATCACTTATTTCTTCCATATCCATTAACATGTTCCTGGCAGGCTTTTTAAAATATAAAAATACATCGCTGCAGGCAAATGCTTTTATAAGGTGTGTGCTACTTGGCTAGAAGGGGGAAATCTCATTATTTTATTTTATTTTTAGTAAGAAGCCAACATCTTCAACTGTAACACCCTTTGGAATAAGCATTGATATATTCATGTGGGGACCCAAGGCTATGATTGTACTATTTGGAAAGGTGGGTTAATTTCTCATCTCTATTGTGTAACTTCTTAAAATGCTTGTTCTGCCTTTCAACTGTTTAAGTAAATAAGAATACATAATTTTAGGGAAGGCATAGTTTGTGTCTTTGATTTTCAGTTTGGCTCAGATGCTATCAAACAAGGCAGCAGTGCTGCTTAGTAGATTTATTCGGCTATACTTGCCATTATTAGTCTTCACACTCATGCATTTGTCTAATATCCCTCTGAAACTACCATAATTGTATACGATCACTATATCCTATGTTGGAGAGTTGCCTTAGGAACCGGGAAAGATATAATGATCTCAAAGGTTTTTTTTCCTGTGCATCAAAAGTAGCTGAGTGTCACTTAGACCAAAAGAAGCTTTGTGTCTGATTAAAACATCTGGATCAGGCCCATTTGCATCACAAAGAAAAAAGGTAGAAGTGTTAAACACTGGAGGAAGAAAACTAAACCTAAAATCTTATAGCATGTCCTCTTCCCTGCATAAGTAGATAGCTGCTTTCCTATCAAACAGGCAACAAGTAGTCAAAATAGGAAACGCCCTATCAAACCCTGTACCTGTTAACAGTGGTTTCCCCCAAGGTAGCGTTTTAGGACCCACACTCTCTCTACTTTACATAAATAACCTTTGCAATCATATTATAAGCAACTGCATTTTCTTCGCTGATGATGTAAAACTATTCAATGCCACCGACAATGCTGGTACCCTACAAAAAGACCTTGACTATGTGTCAGAATGGTCAAACAATTGGCAACTCCAAATCTCAACCAACAAATACTTTGTCTTACACATTGGCAAAAAGAAAATCAGAACACAAAATACAAGCTGGGTGGATATGACCTCGTAGACAACCCCCACTCTGTCAAGGACCTTGGAGTACTCATCTAAAATGATCTAAGTGCTGGAGCTCACTGTAACAACATTTCCAAAAAGGCATTAAGAGTTGTTAACCTAATCTTGTGAAGCTTCTTCTCCGGTAATATTGAACTGCAAACTAGGGCGTACAAAACCTTTGCTAGACCAATCCTCGAATTCAGCTCATATGTCTGGAACCCGCACTGCATATCAGACATTAATACAATCTAACGAGTCCAGATATATTTCATGAGAAGAGTCCTTCACTCCTCTACTCTCAACAGAATACCTTATGCCACCAGACTTGACATTTGGGCTTAGACAACTTAGAATAGATTTCAACGATTCTGAATGCCATATTTTTAAAATCAATTGTCCTTAAAAATTTAGAAATATGATGAAAACAGAGGGGAAGGAAAAAATAAAGAATATATTAACACTAGTACCCATTGTTCTTGTTTTAGAAAGTACATGGTTGTCTTAACAGTATGAGTGAACAATTTATGTTCCTTTCCTTTTTTCTTTCTGTTTTTCTTTTTCATGAATGAAATCTGCTTGGTTGAACAACCTCAAAAAATTCCCTGGTGTAGATCCTCAGCATCAGCTAAGTGAGTTGCCAGCTAGGTCAATGCCCCGAGTCTAATTAGTCTATCTACCAAAGAGGCTAATTGTGTTAAAGGCTAAATTTATACTGATCTAGTGAAGCATCTTTAATGCTTGCATAATCCAAAGGTTAGAGAAACTGGAAATCAGGCAGAAATGAGTTTTGTCAAAAAGCTCAGCCAAAAATACTTTGCAAGCGTTTTGACCCAATACTATTGTCAGGCGTGCCTCCTTCAGTAACCAAGAAAGAAATCTCCCAACTCCATTGTTTATGGAATTAAAAGTACTTTTACTGGTTATGAATAAATAGCAGCAAAGTAAAGCAAGGTCTGAGTCAGAAAAGCACAAAATCATACATATCAAACATTTGCCCAGCCCCCTCCCTCCAACAACCCCCACCCCACTGCCCAATCCACAACTTTCTTAAGTGTCATGTGGGTTGCATCTCCAAGAACCATCATCAGGTTGGTATGCAGGATGGTTGGCCTTGACCAGGTCCAAACATCGGCCATCAGCATGCGCAGAAGATGGCGAGAACAAAACTCCCTTTTAGACTATCATCCTGTACCATTTATTCCCATCCCAAATACCATGCCCCCCCTCCCTATTTCCATGTCAGCCGAAAGCAAGCAAGCGAAGCAGAGGCTGACATCCAGCCCTCCTTCAGAAAGAGATATTATCCATGCAGAGAGAGAGAGAAAAAAAACACAATACAAGCAGTAGACTGGGGCTTACTTGCAGACCAACTCTTTCCTCCTTTTGGAGCTTCTCTGGGGGTAGGTGGGAGGGGGATTTTTATCTTTATCACTGTCTCCCCAGTATTTATTTCTGGCTAGGTCAATCTCCACATCTGCTTCCAGCTCGTACAAGCGTTGCAGGTTGCGTGGGGCCCCTCTGTTAACACAGTTCTGGTATATATCTTGGTTCAGGTCATCCATAAAACTATCCATTAAAGTCTCCTCAGACCAACCCCGCATATGCACCGACAGCTCACAAAACTGTTGGATGTACTGGACTTCTTCTCTGAGTAAGAGTTTTCATCTTGGTTTTTGCCTTACGCTCAGCTAGCGGGTCATCAAAGTGCTTCCTCAGGGTAGCCATAAACACATTGTAATTGCTCGGCAGGGTGGAGTCATCATTATGCAAAGCGACCATCCAAGATGCTGCCTTATTCTCCAGTGCCATAGTCACAGCTCTCACCTTGGCTTCCGCACTGGGGAAATCTTCTCCAAACTGTTGCATGAAATTCCAGACCTGGACCAGGAAAAATCCCAGTTCTTTGCGGTCATCTCCGAATTTCACACCAAGAGGAGGAACTTTTGCCATTTGGCATCTGCGCCCCCCCCCTTGGATGGGCTCATGCTGCTGCTGCTGCTACTGCTGGGGCTCTCCCATCCTGATCAGCTCCGTTGTCTGCCCCCAGGGCCCCCCCATGGTGAGACAGGTCCTCTGCACGTGTCTCTTTTTGATCAGGAAAATCAGCTTCCCGTTCAGCCTGGCTCTCATGAAAATGACATTTTTCCCAAGCCTCTTGGAAGAGTTTCATAGTGTGGGGACATCATGAGATCCTCTTCTTCGGCTTCCTGCCAGGAAGCTGTAGGTTGCCGACATCGGCTGGTGGTAACTCCAGCAGGAATTTCCTCAGGATCATATCTCTGTCCCACTCCCAACGACCACTTAGGGTGAACAGATCTTTCCTCCAAATCCAGTTCCGCCATCCACTCCATCTCCAAGGGACATGAGGATCCAGCAGCCCTCATGTTGTCCTCCTGGTCACTGCCTGGGTTGGACATTTCTTTGGGAGTTTTATTTTTATTGCACTCCCCTTGGAAGGGGTTAGCTCCGGGATGAGCGTGAACTGAGACCTTGCTTATTGTCAGGTGTGCCTCCATCAGTTACCAAGAAAGAAATCTCCCGACTCCATTGTTTGTGGAATTAAAAGTACTTTTACTGGTTATGAATAGATAGCAGCAAAGTAAAGCAAGGTCTGAGTCAGAAAAGCGTGAAATCATACATATCAAACATTTGCCCAGCCCCCTCCCTCCAACAACCCCCACCCCACTGCCCAATCCTCAACTCCCTTAGGTGTCATGTGGGTTGCATCTCCAAGAACCATCGTCAGGTTGGTATGCAGGACTGTTGGCCTTGACCAGGTTCAAACATCGGCCATCAGCATGCACAGAAGATGGTGAGAACAAAACTCCCTTTTAGACTATCATCCTGTACCATTTATTCCCATCCCAAATACTATACCCCCCTGTTTCCATGGCAGCTGAAAGCAAGCAAGCAAAGCAGAGGCTGGCAACTATATTTTAAGACACATTGTTAATTTAGAGACGAAGGAAAGAAAAGTTAAAACTAAAAAGAGAAATATTCCTTTGGAATATTGTCCTTCTAGAAATTAGACTAGCCCTCACTCCAATACTCTTTTGTAAGGTCCTGAAGACATGGTTTTGCCAGTGGGCTTGAGGAATCCAGAAGTGGATGGAACCCATTAAATTGCTGGTTTGAATGTGTGTTGTGGCCAAAGGGGTGGGGTGTTATTACATTATTATTATTATTATTATTATTATTATTATTATTATTATTATTATTATTATTATTATTATTATTATTATTTTCTATAGTGTGTTTTTATTGTCTAAGCCACCTAAAGTCACTGTGAGCAACTAGGTGACTTTATAAATTTTCTAAAATGAATAGAAATCAATCAATAAATGTATCTTCACATTTGTAGAAGGAGCTTACCCAACCAGACAACATTGAAAAGTATGTCCTATCTTTTCCGGCATAACATATGACCTTTCATATGTTAACTGAAATATCTGCATTTTAAACATTTGGAAAGCTGAAGGTTGGAGAAGTCCTAGTATCTCATCTCTGTTTAAAAATAAAAGTCAGAAATTAGCTAGCAAGGACTAATTAATTTATGTAATTTACTATAGACAATTGCTGCCAGTTAAGAGAGTTGTAGAAAAAAGATTAGACAAAAGGTAGCTACCATAAATAGAATATATAGCCATAGCATTTTCTTCATGCCCTGATCAAAAATCATTTAAAATGCTTCCTATTCTTGAAGATCTTGTAATCCAACTGGAACAGGGATGCATTCCAACTGGTACGCACCGGTACGTGAGTACCGGGGCCAGAAATTTGCCATACTTTTGCGTACCCATAGCACAGCTATGTGGTCACGGCTCCATACTGGTATGTTCCCCTGGCCTGCCCCTGTTTGCAAGGCACTTCTCAAAAAGAAGGAAGCGAGGGTGGGGCTTTTTCAGAGGACCTGAGGCAAGAGCGGCATTGAAGCCCTCTCTGAAACAGCTGGAAAAAGTACGCATGAATTCAAACTTCATCCTCCTGGTGCGGTGCAGTGCGGGGCTTTGGGCAAAGGCTGGAGGGAAGGGCCCTGGCTCTCTCACGCTCTCTCCCTCCCTTATGTAGTTTGATGCAGCCTGCAGCCAGTGAAACTGGGTGCTGGTGAGGGCTGGCTTTTTGCATAGCTTTATCCAGCTGTGTGTCTGTGCAGAGAAACAGACGGGGCCTGGGGAGGAAGTCATTCCCCCTCCTCCAACAGCTGGATAAAGCTATGCAAAAATCCAGCCAAGCTTCACTGACTACAGGTTTGAAAAGGTAACATGGCTTCTGCCTGCAATCAAAGTAGACTGGGAGGGAAAGCACGAGCGAACACTGAGGAGACCACAGAAGGAGGGAAGCCAGGCAAAGGGGCATGCTGTAGCACACATACTTTCCCCCAGCCTCGTTCTTTTGGAAGGCTCCGATCGGCTCCCTTCTGGCTACTCTGCCTCTCCTCTCACCCCAGCCTATCATCAGGAGGTGAGTGGGTCTGCTTTATTGTGTTCCAGGCATTTCCTACCTGCACAGCATGCTGCGTTTGGAATGGGTGAGGTGTTTGGGGAAGGCAGAGGGGAATGGAGGGGGGGATGGCAGAGGAGCTGCTTTCAAGCCATAGAGAGAGATATCCAATCCAACTTCTGTGTGTGCTGCTTGTGAGTGGAGCCAAACTTTCTCTACGGTCATTATCTCATTATCTCTATCTGGCAGAAATGTGGAATGAGCCTCAGCCAGGTTTCTTTGTTAGCAGAAAGAAAGAAAAACAGCACAGCAATGAAGGGCTAGAAGGCTACTCGGAGGTCATCTAGGCCAACTCCCTGCTGCAGCAGGAAACCTTACATTGTATGGATTATTTTGGTCCTCTAACAGAGAGGAAAATTGCCAGAAAGGAGAAGGAATTTATTAGGACAAGGCTGCCATGCAGAGGAAGGCAGAGATAGTCCTTTACTTATGACTACAATTGAGCCCAAAATTTTGGTTGCTAAGCAAGAGCATTGTTAAGTGAGCTTTACCACATTTTACACAATCCATGACATCACCTGGTGAGTGACATCAAGTTGGCCACACCCACCCAGTCACATGACTACCAAGCCACTCCCACCCAATACAATGATCTCCAAACCACTCCCACCCAGTCACATGACCGCCAAGCCATTCCAAAAAAACAGGCCACACCTACAGAATAGGTTCTAAATTTTTTTGAAACCAACCACTGATCTGGAGTAACTACCAAGCTAACTAATAAAGTACATAGATTGAGAATTCTCCAATTAGACAAGACATATATATATATGGTTCCAAAGATAGGTTTTCTTCAGGTCAAGATAAGTTTCCTTGATGACTTCCTCGATATGTGCAAACAAAGTGCTTGGTAAAAGAATGATGTTAGGTTTGCTATTACCATCTAGTGGCAATTTTAATTAAATTTGGTACACAGATGACTTACTCTCTGTAAAAAAATACTGTGGGGGTAAGACACCATTAACACCCCTCGGTGGGTGGGTGGGTGTGTTCCAGCATAACTATGGAACGCCTCGAGCAATTTTAACCAAATTGGTACACAGATGACTTACTCTCTGGAAAAAAAATACTCCATTGTAATGGAGTTGCCATGGTAACTGCTTCACAGTAGTCCACAAGGTTGTTTCCTCTAGTAAGGGGGATTGGTTCTTAAAAAAACAAACAAGCAAGCAAATAAAACAAACAAACAAACAAAAGCCCTAGGCCCTCAGCTTCAAGTAAAGAGGGCAAGTTGTCAGAGAGGTGCCTGCTAATGCAGATTATCACCTCAAAGGCTATTCCCTGTGGAATTTTTCTTAGGCTGTTGGCCAGGGCAATTAGGTCTCTACTTCTCACTATAGTGAGCAATGGCTTTTCCTGTCTAATACAGGATTCAGATAAATAAATACCCGGCCAATGTCAGGTCATCAGCTAGTTATGAATAAAAGGGCAAAAATGTATGTTAAATGAATGAATTGCATCATTTGAGTATTAGGGGTGCTTATTCTTAGTTGGTGACAATTCCATGTTAAGCTCCAGTGAATGGTGATAATGAAAGAGTCAGAATTGTGCAACATTCTAAAGGCCTTTAGTTCATATGTGTATACGTGTATGTGGGATGATATTCAAATTGGTGACATGAACAAATGGGTGAAAACAAGATGATAAAGTGCAAAAGCATGCATGCATGGATCATTTGGAGACCCAAGTAAAAATGACAATTGTGATTAGTGAATATCTGCTTACCAAATGCTTTGTTGTTTTAAATACAGTATTTGAACATAAATCTAGGAAGATTATTGATTTTATTGTTTACAATGAGAGACTGAAACAATTAGTAAAATATATAAGTATGATGCAGGTTCTGAATTTGGAATGCTGTATAAGAAAAATATTAAAAGATAGATTGATCTTTTCTGGTGAAAGTGAATGTGGAAACTGTTTGGATCAGGGGAAAAAAGAATTATGTTACCGGTGTCATGGAATTATGGACAGTTTTGCTAATGGGAAATATGAAAAATTGTTCTTGGTAGAACAATAAAATGGCTATGGATGTGGAAAATGTATGTAAGAGAAATTATTGCTGCAAAGAATGAGACTAAAAGATATTGCATAATATTTAGAGAGGAAAATAATTGTAAAGAATGTAGTAAAAATATCAAGAATTAGTTCACATCAAAAAAAGGACAAGAAAATGTGGAGGGATTTTAATGTTTTTTTTAAAGATGTTTTGGAAGTAAGTAGAAAGGACTAAAGAATGTGCCTCCAGCAGAGTGAATGGAATTAAATTTTTAAAATGTTTTGGAAAAAATGGAAGCACAGGAGTGCTAGCAGTGTTTTAGAGACCTCTATGGTATTATAATGATTGTGAAAGAGGGGAACTGAAATACTGCAAATGTTAGCATCCAAATAAAAAAAAGTTATACCTCTTATGTAACAGTGCAACATTACACTATATCAATCAATGCTGTACAGAACGCAGCTGCCCATCCAATTTTGCCATTTAGAGCAGGGGTCACCAATCTTTCAGACTTCAGGGACCACTAAATTCATAATTTTAAATCTCGCGGACCACTAATATGATCTGCCTAATGACCGACTGGGTTGGCGTGGTTAGGTAGTCATGTGACTGGGTGGATGTGGCCAATTCGATGTCACTCACATTGAGGGGTGCCTCACCAGCCTCTACTCATCCCTCCCCTCCCAGCCACTCCTCGCCTACCCACACAGGCTCCTTAGGGCTTCAACAGGAAGCAGTTGTTGGAGCTAAGCAGCCACCACAAGAAAGAGTTGGCAAAACAGCTCAGTTCAAATTGGATCTGACCAAGAAAGAGGTTCAGCAGAAGTACTTCACTGAGGACTATGAGCATAGGCTTTCCAAGCAGAGGAAAGTCCTGCGGGAGTGCAAGGCCAGGTACCAGTGCCTAGAGGCTTGGTGGGCTGAGATGGTCAGCCAGAGCCAGGTCATGATGCAGTGCGACTGGAACAAGGTCTTCCAGCTCTTTGCCACCAGTGGCACTTCCCTCCAGCCTTTGCCCAAAGCCCTGCACCAGGAGCCCGAAGCAGACCCCAAGTCAAAATTTCTGCCCCCCTCTGCCCCACACAAAAAGACTCTGAAGGGGGAGACTCTCTGCAGCAACACAAATGTTCATTGAATGTATCTGTCTCATGGGCCGTAGTTGAGGACCCCCAATGTAGTGCAATATAAAAAAATGCAAATAATTTTTCTGCGGACTACCAAAATTTTGTCACACACCACCAGTGGTCCATGGACCACCAGTTGGTGACCACTGATTTAGAGAGAGCCTCTGAGGATACAAGAACATGGCTATGGATTAGGTGGCAGGTCTTCTCTTTCCTCAAAGATACATAAAACCTTAAATTTGACTCTCTTTCAGAAACAAATTTAAAGTGTTTTTGCTTCAGCATGTTTTCAGCCCCAGTGTTTGTATGATGGCATGTTTTACAGGAATTCATTCGGAATCTTATTTCAGTTTTATAATTAGGTTTTCTATTATTTATCTTATGGTTTTTATGTTTGCATTGCTTTGTATAACCTCCCACAATCACAGCGTTTTGGGAGTTTGTGCTGGGTTAGAAAAATAGATAGTAAATAAATGCTGGAAAACAGAGCTGACTATAAATGCTGTAACTGGAAAAATATTAATATTGCATGTATGTATGCTTTTATAATTGAGTAGGTTTAACATCTATGAAGACTGCATCTACATCTGTCATTGGAAGACAGTGGTTATTATCCCCCTCTACAAAATAGCAGAGAGCTGAATTCAAAAACTACAAATTTGTGTTGGAGAAAGTGTTTGTAAAATTCTAACTGAAAGGATGCAAAAGCTTGCATTAATACTGCTTATATATGTTAGGGGTCAAGAATAAATGGGTGATAAAAAAATGTGGATTGAATACAAAAAAAAGTAACCAGTATGAAGGAAATCTGTTGAGATGGTTGGCTTAATAGAATGAATGAATGAGGATCAACCTGCAAAACCAATATCAGAGAGTGATTGGTTTGAGAAGAATGGGATAATCGAGGAAATGGACATTTGATGAAATTAATGTGATTCTCAGACATAGAGATAAGAGGATTAAGCAAATGGCAATCTAGGAAGTAATCTATGGAGATCGTAGAAGTATCATATTGTATGGTTAGAAAGACATGAAAAAGTATAATTGATGATGCTGTCAATTAAGTTTCACCTCCCCTTTTCTATTATTGCAAATCTTTTATTTCTTTGGCTTACCATTGCTTTTTTTGTCTTTCTGTTCCACATAAATAAGCTCATACCAAAAGGAAAACACTTGATGGTTATGTACAGTGCATATGTATGTAAAAATACATATATCTATAGCCACTTATTTTCACTAGTTCCATAAGGCCAATTAATTTTTTGCAGACACAATGCAAAATACACTAATCACTTTAAGTCATTTTCAAATCTGGCAAACAGATACAACATTCAGCACAGACACACTGGTGCCGAAACACAGAGAATAATAAAAATAATAGCAAAAGAAAATCAGTGGATGTTTTGCAGACATTGCACTTGTAATGCAAAGCAACGATTAAGTTGCAACATTCATTTTAAAGCACATTTAGAAGAATGAAAAACAACTTGGCATAGATACATATAAGAACAATCCCTTTAGAAAACAATCTAGATGAACGAAGGCAAAAGAAGACATTTCTGATGCTTCCTCCTTCATGCATGTATGTTGGCCATACTCAATAGCCTTCCTCCATTGCTTTTTCTAAATGATTCGGTGAAGTAACAATATACTGTACAACAGGACAAATTGAATTTTAAAGAATCACTGGTTTTTAAAAAGAAAATAGCAAGTGTAGGATAGAAATCAGGATTCAAACTGAGCAATACATAGAATTCCTGTTTTACCTCATCGTAGGATAATGGTTTACTGCTACCTCAGTTATTGAAACTTCTCCTTAGTGTCAAAAAAGATCCCTTCTCTCTGTGAAGAAAACAATTTATTGGGGGAGTGGAACATGTTAGCAAGATAGAAACATAGAAGGAATGTGTTCTGATGGAGACAACCTTGAAGTTCTCAGTTCTCAATATGCTTTCAGTTCTGCTATCAAAACTGCTGTGGCAATATAACTGATATGTTTCTATCTTGCTAACATGCTCCCACTCCTCCAAGGACTTGTTTCCTTCACATCTCCACATGTTTAACAATGATAAGCACAGAAATGATATCTAATTTTGAAATGAGAACTGAATTGGAGTTGGACGCTATAGTCTGGTAGCCATATTTGGGAGATCTCAGGGCAGCTTGGTAGGAAATGAAAAGAATGTGATCTGTATACTATTAAAGCTCATCATCATAGGCAAAACCTTTTAACCAAGGTACTTCAAATGAGCTGACTTACTGAATGTGTCCAAAATCTGGAAACCATGATTCCTGTGGAATTGAGATTTGACAAATTTTATAAAATATTTTGTGACATAATTATCATAAAGCATTTTGTGACATAAATACAAAATGTCATAAAACATTTCCTACAGTCAGCTGAAGAAAGTGTCAGAATCTAATACAATTCCTATCTTTTCAGAACTCTTGTAGATTTTATTTATCTTTTAGTTGTTAACAAAGGGAAGGAGTAATAGATCAGTAGGTGACAACAAGGCATACCAAAAAAACCTTTGAATTGCGAAGTCCTGTACCTTCTTTTTTTCCCTTGAAACCCACTAAAGGTTTTTATTCCATCAAAAAGTGTCTCCCATATTTTAATTACCATTCCAGGAGTTCTTTGAACATATAAATAGGATTGACCTGTTATTTGGGAGTAAACCACATTGAAATAATAGATCTGGTTCATAGTTAAATGAGTACTGGGTCACAAACAATTATTCCAATAAAGTGTAGTTATTTACATTAAGCAATTAAATATGAAGAGAATAAGGAGACATTGTACCACATGGGTCCAAGTATGACATTATTAAAGAATACACAATCCAAACATTCTGTCCTTAAGATACCATGAAATTAATTACCCATCCTAGTTGGATAATGTTCACAGTACTTAGATGTGATCAACTTTCTTTAGTTCACGTCTAGTGAAAATATGTATAGTTATTAAGATGGGAAAACTCATATACATACATACATACATGCATACATACATACATATATATGTTGTATTTGTGCTGATATATAAATAAAGTGAGACTAGTATAGATCCATTTCAAGCTATTTAGCTCTCATCAGCTAGCCATACCCTTACTGGGATTTGAACCTGGGCTGTATTACATATTAGGCAGGAGTCTTAGCCACTAAGCCACAGGCTCTCCTCCTTTTATCAGCTGAGCCAGGGAAATAGGTATGTATTTGTGTTACAACCCCTGGTATGCCCAAATATGGGAGGAAGCTCACTACTCCCTCTTTCTGTCCTTCGGCTCATTACAGAAAACCATCCAGGCAGAAAACCATATTTTTATTTTTAATGTTGCAACATCAAATCCCAGTAAGGGTATGGCTAGCTGATGAGAGCTAAATAGCTTGAAATGGATCTATACTAGTCTCCCTTTATTTATTTATCAGCACAAATACAACACAAATATAAAAAGGCAACATTAAAAATAAAAATATGGTTTTCTGCCTGGATGGTTTTCTGTAATGAGCCGAAGGACAGAAAGAGGGAGGAGTGAGCTCCCTACCATATTTGGGCATACCAGGGGTTGTAACACAAATACATACCTATTTCCCTGGCTTAGCTGATAAAGGAGAAGAGCCTGTGGTGTAGTGGCTAACAAATCTGCCTAATATGTAACACATCCCAGGTTCAAATCCCAGTAAGGGTATGGCTAGCTGATGAGAGCTAAATAGCTTGAAATGGATCCATACTAGTCTCCCTTTATTTATTTATCAGCACAAATACAACACAAATATAAAAAGGCAACATTAAAAATAAAAATATGGGTGTATGTATGTATGTATATATATATATATATATATATATATATATATATATATATATATATATATATATATATATATATATATATATATATATATATTTGTGTGTGTGTGTGTGTGTGTGTGTGTGTGTGTGTGTGTGTGTGTTGTATTTGTACTGATAAATAAATAAAGGGAGACTAGTATAGATCTATTTTGAGCTAATTAGCTCTCATCAGCTAGCCATACCCTTACTGGGATTTGAACCTATATATAATCAACAATCAACAACAGCACCAATGTTTTCTTCACCACAAGGACCACATTGCTGTATCAAATATTCTTTGGTTTGGAGGAAAAAAACAGATTGAAATGGATGTGTAAAGATTAAAGGAAGGAAAAAATTACAGAACATTATCCCTTCTTATATTTTATACTTTATTGAAATTGTGTTTTGTTTCGTAATGAGGGAAGAGGGAAAAAACAGATTCAGAGAAATGTAGAACTGTGGTAAGGATTTTGAAATGGGATGTATGATCTGAGCAGGAAAGACAAGGAAAAATGAGGTGAAAATTAGAATCGTATTAGAAAAGGAGACCACCAGAGCCTAGGGAAATAACATATAGGGATGTGATAGTATAATTTGTGTAGGTTTGCATCAACTTAAAATTTGGCTATAAGCTTCTAGTATCATGTTTTAAAATTTGTGATATGACACATCCTTTATAATTCTCTTCAAACTTGACATTCTACTACTTTCCATGTACTCTGGGGAAAAAAACATGTGATTAAAACATTTGATACTGAATTAAGTTTGGAAGACTTCATCCCATGTCTACGAAACATCAGCAAAGTCTACACAGTAATCTTATTTGCAATTGTATTTATGCAATCTAATTTTAAACTTATTTTTTTAACATATCAGAACTTTCCCCCCATTTATATAGCTTTTAATGAAAACTCTGCAGTGGCACCCTATAGATAGTCACATAGTTTTGAGCAAGTGAACCAGTTCGAATTTTAATGAGATTCTGCTCTCCATCTGCTGATATTTAACACCCAGGAGAGCTAATGCTAATGAAAAAAATGTCATAAATTCCAATAGACATATTCCACATTAGCTAATTGGACTGTGCATTTCAGGGTATATGCCGGGGGAGAAAGACCAAGATGGCGAGTGTGACAGTGTGATCAAAGCCCTGTTTTTTTATGTGTGTCTTGTTGCACTCCTATCTTGATCTTTCTTCAAGACAAAAGCAGTAATTCTGACATATAGTCATACTATACTTTCCACAAAAAACATCAGTTCTGGAATATTACCTTATGTTAAAAGCGACTTCCTATAAGCAGTACTTTCTGCAACTGATAATCAAATAAATCAAATCTAGTCATATTGAACAAGGAGATCTTTTCCAAATGTCCACAGGCAATAAAGTCAATATCAGTCCTTCACTTTTTCCATCTTCAGAATAATAAAGAAGTTTAACTTTCAACTAACATTTTCAACTCCTTTGCCTTTTTTTTTTGCAACTAGATTATGATCTATGTTCACTAAATCATAATCCAGTTGCAGTACCATTTGCTACTGGCTGCATCAAAACTTCTCTTATTAAGGCTAGTATTATATAAATTTGAATAACATCACATCCATTTCCCATATAGTCTCCTTACAAGGCCAATACTGTACATTCAGCAAGCTGTCAAAGATGCTAAAAATGGCCAGAGAGCAATTCTAACCAGAAGGTAGATTCACTGTCTTGACTTGTTATAGGGGCCCAGTTGCTGGAAAGGAGCCTAAAAAAATAGCAATTTAAAAGGGCAAGAAAAAAAACCTAAGACTTTTAGGGAAAGGCAGATCTTAGAATTTAAACCATCTTACATTTAATTGTAGGCTAACTGCATTTTCTTGTTGGGGCAGTAAGAAGCATGTAATTTGACCTAATCAGATCAGCAGAGGAAGGGAGTATTTGCTAAGCTACTCCAAGGGAGAAAAAGTCTGGATGATTCATAAACACTTTTAGAAAAGGCACATAGAGAAGGGTTCTAAGTGACTGTATAAGCCTCTCATTCAATATTTGATAAATTGGCTATGTTTGAACTAATTTTGACTAAGAATTCCCTTGTATAGATTTGACATCTGTTTTTTTAAACATTCATTTGTGGGAACGGCATATGCTTTATATAACTCAAGAGTCAGTTTTGGAGATATCCTGTACTCCTGTATTTTCACCAAAGAAAATAAGGACTTGCTTTAACATACCCATCTTAATATAAGTTATACTTGCCTGGGGCAGGGCAGGGCCCACCCTAATTAAACCAGACATTACTAAAGGCATAAGTCTTCATATTCTATCTTACATTTGAAGGAAAGAAAGGAAGGAAGGAAGGAAAAAGGAGAAAGAAAGGAAGGAAGGAAGAGAAAGAAATAGAAAGTAAGTAAATAAGTCACAGGGGCATTATTCTTTTGGTGTTAAATTTTTAATGAAACATATTTTTGTAGTATAGTATTTTAATACAGAACTACAGCATATTGTAGTGTATGTTTATTGTCTAACAGGAGTATTCATGCCCAAAGTTTCAGCCAACCAGTCAGATTCTATATTTCCAAGATAAGCAAGATGTAAGTGGTTTAAGAAATTCATTCACTCCCACCCCTTATTTTACCATTGTTCTTTTTCCAACGAATAGTTAACATTTCATGGAGACTGCTAATCATATATCATTTTCATTGGTCTCTTTTCATCTCCCCCTTTTCCTGCCTTTATAAAAACCTTGTTGGGACGTTCTTCTGAATGCATGGAGGACTTCAAACTGGGCAGAGAATAGGGCTTGAGCTCTAAGACTATAATAAAGCCAGATTCTATATTGTGCAAAAACTGCCTATCGTCAAGTAAATACTCTCCCTCAGACCTCTTCAGTGAAGGTGGGGAGGTCAAGGAAAGAGAGGGGCAAGTGTAGTATGTGCTCCATTATCTCCCCAGTGGGAGTCTGACACATTCAAGTGAAGATTTGAATAGGATAAAGCACAACTTCTGTATTCCTTCAGAGTTCACCTAAGCCTATTGATAGCCGTGACATTTTTCTCAGTAATTTTTCTTAATCTTCTCAGTTCTCTTGGCATTCATTCATCTTATTTGCCTTTAGAATGAATGATTTAAACAATTTGCTTAATTAAATGTAGGGATAACGTTTGTATCTGGAATCATAAGTCAATCTCTTATCAAAAAACATTATCAAATTATCAATTGAACAGAACTAGAGGCACCTGAAGCAATTGATATACAGTATGTGGCTTACACTATATATTATGTGAGTCAGGGACATGCATTGGGAATTGCCCTGACACATCTGTATGGATATTTCTGTGCTCCCATCTGTAAGATTAGGATAATAAAAGTGAATTACCTTTGAGAGATAAGTCAGAAAATAATATTAAATGAAGGGCTGCAAGTATATAGGCAGTGTGTTATTTGGTATTAATATTATCTGGAGTACATGTATCAGGAAATAAGCCCCATTATACAATTCCCAGAAAAGTAAGGTCTGTTGAGGTGGTTCTGATTTATTGTTATTGCCATCATGTCTTGTCTCATTCGAAGTACATAGTCAAAATGTACCCCATATCCTGGAATTGGGCCAGCATTGCTCCATTTTCCTGACCTTTGGTAATATAATAAGGAGGAAATGGCTTCTATTAAGACTGTGCCTTATTTTGAAGACTCTCTGACTGGAATAGGAATAATTAACCATTCAACTATACATTATTCTGGGGACTGACAGAAGAACAGACTCTAATTGTCTCAGAGCATGTAATGTGAACAGATTAAGTACACTATTAGAGGGGCGGTTTATCTGACAAAATAATAACACTGTTTGTATAAGCAATGAATGTACTATGGCTGAACTACAAATTTGTTTAAGACTCTGTGGTTATATAAACATTTGGCGTCTTTTCTCTGTGGATTTCAAATGGAGCTCAGCCCTCCTTCAGTCTGTAATTCCTTTTAAACCTTCAGCAAAGCAAGCCATCAAAGACAGAACTTGATTTGTCCGGTAATGGAGAAAGCAGACAACTAAAGTAATGTGACAAAAGAGAATAAAGAAAAACCTTGGCAAATAACTCACTGAAAAGTTGTCTGGGTATGAAAACCAACCTAATTAATCCCCATTCCTTTAGAATTTGCTTGATCTTAGTCAATTTGAACTTTGGACCTGGACGCCCAGAAGACATTTTTTATATAACTACTCCTTGGGCCTTTTTTTGTGTTTCACTACATTGGCAGCGGTATTTTTGATGCTTTAAAGCCATGTTTTTCAAACCTGGCAACTTTAAGATGTGCGAACGTTATGCTGGGGAATTCTGGGAGCTGAAGTCCACATGTCTTAAAACTGCCATGGTTGAAAAGCTTTAAAGCACATAATTAAAGGATAGACTTTGGCTTGAGGCTTTCTGGAATGTGATGGTTACTTTTAATGTTGTTTTCTCAGTTTACTAAAAGGAAAAGAAATAAGTAGAAGAGGGAAAATCAATTGATATTGAAACAAAAATATGGATAATTATTTATAAACACATTGTATACTATTTTAGGATAGATGGGTCTGTCCATTTTAGTTTTGTACTGTTTTTAATTTTCCCAGATTTATTTAGACCAATTTCCTCATCAGCTTGTGAAATTGACAAAAACATGCATACATAATCATATGCATTTTTATACTTTTATGCATTTATATCCACAGTTTCTTAAGTAGTTTCCCTTCTATTAGGTATGCTTTATGCCTTTTCATTTTTTAAATAAAAATATTTTTTTTATTTTTATAAGGAAAGATGAGATAAAATGTATGAATGTTCAATTACAACTGTGAACCCCCCCCCCCCAATATATACATTCAAACGGTGTAAGGCTTCTATGTTGTTAAATTGAAACAACCCTTAATAAGGACGATCTATGACATAAGAGATGTTAGTGTGTATTAATGTGGGCTTTATGGAATATTTTGAAACTTAGGTTGTTCCATTGTTTCATTATACTTAATGTCTCCCACACAACTTTGATTTGCAGAACAGGCTGCTTTAACAAGTGAGGATATAGCTCTTGAGCACATACCAAGTTAGATTCCCATGCTATAGATAGAAAATGTTGAATAACTAGGTTTGAGATAGGCAGATATAGAAATTGAATAAATAAATAAATAAATAAATAATACACTTGGTTTTGTAAGAACAAAGGCTAAATGAATTGGAAAGAAGCCCAAAGAGAAACCTGAACAAAAATGTGACTTCACCATCTCCTAAATGGCCTCTAATTAAACAGGAACTTGGAAAAGTTCCAGGCAAATGAAGGAGAAGAACTGCTTTGAAAAATGCTATTTCAGTAGAAAAGTTAAAGATTTTTGCTAGGCTCTTGATTTATATTTCTGTCTGTGTCTGAGCTATAGCATAAATCGAAGAAGTGGATGCTTAAATTTAAGCTCTCTATTCTATTTTTTTCAAGATTTTTTTTTTCATCGTCAGAGAAATCTCCTAATCTGTAACATTAATTTGGAACTTTTTACCTTGTTTCTGTTTATGGCCAGGTCTGTTTGTAGCAGCCCAAAAACATTATGTGATTTACTGTACTTACAGTAGTGCATTTTATTTTGCCTTTTGATATTTCTCATTCAAAAGATGTTTATATGTTTTGTCTTTTCTTTTCTTTCTTGTTTCTAATTTTGATTTTGTTTATATCCGGTGAGATTGAGCTATTTCCTAGGAGTGAAGGTGTGTGACTAAAATTTTGGGGTGTTCAGCCAGGAATACCATCATTGTAATTATCTCAATTATCTACTTTTGATTGTCAGAAATGCAGCAGAGAACTCTTACCTCTCTCAGGCACCAAACTGAGAAAAGGAGGACTCCAAGTGAGATGTGCCTGGAACTTAGATGTCAGTGAGAATTATTCAGCCACTAGCCCAAGCAAGATTTGGGGACAGATCCAGAGAGCTTCTGGGGAAAGAGGTTTGAGATCTTCAGATTTCCACTTTATATACTCAGCAATCCTTCTAGAGCATTTATATAAGAGAAACACATTGCTTTACAGCATGATCCTCTCTTCCATACCCACCACAGTCTTTTGGAAACAGGAATGGAAAAGAAAGTATAAAAACTTTTGAATGACTCCCCCCACCCCAATCACATGAAGTTCAATAGTAAAGCAAGTTAACCTTGGCTATTACATTCAAACGATCTTATGGGTCAATTCTATATTTTTGCTTTGTATTGAGAGATAAAGCTTTTAACACAGGACAGGGAAAATCTGTGGCTATCCAGACGTTACTGAGCCATTGTGTCAGAAACAGACAGAACAGAAATACTTTTCTACTGCTGTGTGGTATAATCACGGAATATTGAACGCCTGCCAGAATTTCACTCTGCTCTGTTTTATACCAAACAGACTGGGGTAGGGTTATTTTGAGTTTCTTTCTCTGTCTTCTCGTTTCAGAACTGATTTTTTTCTTTTCTGATTCTACCTGATCTTGCAGCACTTCTTCTACTTTACCGATATATAGATATATTATGGGTATCAAACTCATCGCGGCACATTGCCATCATGTGACATTTAGCGACTTTCCCCCATTCATGGAGCTGGGGTGGGTGTGGCCTGCACCTGATGCATTCGGCCTGTGGGCCACCAGTTTGACACCTCTGAACTTAAACCCTTCATTTAGCAATTGTTTGAAGTTACAAAGGCACTGAAAAAGTAACTTATGACTATTGTAGCATCCCTGTGGTCATGTGATCAAAATTTGGATGCTTGGCAGCTGTCATGCATTTATGATGGTTGCAGTGTCTCAGAGTCATGTGATCACCTTTTGCGATCTTCTGAGAAGCAAAGTAAACGGGAAGCCAGGTTTAGTTAATATCTGTGTTACTAATTTAACAACGGCAGTGATTCATTCAACAATTGTGGTAAGAAAAGTCATAAAATAGGGCAAAATTCATTTAACAAATGTCTTGCTTAGTCTCAGTGGTGCTCATAAATTGAAGACTACATGTATTCCACTACATACAGTTTACAACTTTGTTACTACTGGTTTGTTATTGTAATTCAGCAACATATGAAAGTTACATATTCTCATTCTACAAATATATATTTGTAGCATCTACAGAAAGGGGACCTATGCATATGTGTTCATAAATAAAACCTCCTACATTTGACAGGATGCATTCCCAATAACTCCTTCAAATTTGCAATAAATTTCACAGAATCATCTAAGAAGATTTTATTTGAATTTTTTTTTTTGAAATTTCTTACTCATAAGACATTTGCATTCACCTGGAAATGTTAGTTAACAAAGCATTCAGACTTGATTTTATTTGGAGCAAGTTAAATTGCTGTGACATATTCTTTCATTATTTTTCAGTCGCCTTTATTACCTGCAGTGGCTCATTCCCAAAGAAAATTTTGTTGGAAGACTTATGCACAATTGAAAATGAATGTCAAGAAAGAATATCTACTTGAGGCAGGGAAACTTTAGGAAAAGCACAAAGTGTAATGAATTTAAGAATTATGAGTATTATCAAAGTTGAGATATAGGAAAAAACAATCTTACATGTGGCAGCTATCCAGGGCAAAAATGACCTAAAGAATAACAGTATCAGACAATCCCAAGGAGATGCCAAATTATGTGACTAAATTCAGCACTACTATTTCAAAAGATGTTCAGTCTTGATCTTAGAAATCAAAGGAGTCATTTTTCTTTCAGCTATATTTACAGAAGCATACATATTGTATGCAATACATCAGTGACTAGCCTATATGAATTCTAAAACAAAATGTGTTCTGTAAAATACATTTGATTTGTTTAGGAGTGGATTGCATTCTGCCCAGGTTTTATTCTCTGTCCCTTAAAATCTGCATGTCGTTGTTAACAGACTGTCAAGCTAGGGGATAACATGTTCCGTACCCAATTCAACAATACAGCTGGCAGGGGAGAATCAGAGATATGCGCTTCAATAACAGGGCCGTTTTATTCAATCAAGATGCCAACTTTTAAGGGGCAAATGGATTCATAACACCAATGCCTCTGAATGACAAAGAAACCCAGCTTTTCCAAATTTTATCTCCTACATGTATTTGACTGTGATCCCAATATCTTCTGCTATCATGGTTCTTGAGAAACTAGAACTGGAATTCAATATATGTTCAGGGCATCTGAGATTTATAAGATTGGAAAAGTTGAATTTCTGTAGCCTATGAAACAGAAACTCAATGGTCTGGTTAAAATTGTAACCTACTTAACACCCGAACATGAAAAACCAGGAGATTGTGCGTTCAAGTTTAACTTACTCATGAAAGCCAGCTGGTGACCCTGGGCCAATTATTCTCTCTCAGCCCAACCCAACTCACATGTCTGTCATTGTGGGGAAAATAGGAGGAGGAAGGCATGCTAGGCGTATTTGCCACATTGAGTTATTTATAAGAATAATAAAGGTAAGATAAAGATAAATAAAATCAGGCATTCAGGTTTTGAAATGGAAGACTATTGAAAATTTCAAGCTCCTGAGATTTAATAGCTGTGTAAATATACTAAAGGAAGATGCTATTTATATTATTTATAATTTTAAAAATGTTTTATATTATTCATAAAGCCAAGCTCCTTTTCAGAGAATGGCTAGGAAGTATGCATAACAGACATGTGAGCTAATTAACAGCAGCCATCTTGCTATTAATTTTAGTTTTATTATTCCTTTTTATCTCTCTCTATACAGAGAGGGGAATGGGTACTTTCAGGACAAATGATTGCCAGATGGGTAATCTAAAGCTGCATAGAGTGTCATATCTAACCTTATATATCATTCAAAAGCCACCATGAAACCATAGCACAAAGCTCTAAAAGTATTTTTAGCCGTAACGGTTCAATTTTATCCTTTCTACAATCCTATTTTAATGGAAAAATATTTTATTTTAGAAATGGTTTCCTGCTCAGTAATTAGATCTATATGTATCAGCACAGGAATTCAGAAAAGTTAGAGAAGTCTTAAGATTGCTCTTTTAATTTTTTTTTATATATACCTGCCTTTTGGATAAACTTCAGTGCAGTATAATTTATAATAGCCCAAATCTATGAATGTGGTTTAACAGTGTAGCTAAAACAATGTGTACTACTATAGCACAAAATACTGTATGCAGAGAACCATCGCCTACAATATTACCACGTTTTCCCCAAAATAAGACAGGGTCTTATTTTCTTTTGACTCCTAAATAAGCTCTTGGCCTTATTTTTGGGGAGGGCTTATTATTTTTGAGGTGCAGGAGGGGCAAGCGTAGTCACCTCATGGCTGCTGTTGTGTTGCAATATTTTCAGGGAGGGCTTATTTTGGGGAGAGGACTTATTTTAGTGCATGCACTCAAAAGCCCGATTGGGCTTATTATCCAGGGAGATCTTATTTTCAGGGAAACAGAATACATATGGGAAAAAAATCAGGTAAAAAGGTAAGTGGCCCTAAGATTTCTGCCTGCAATGTTTCTCTTCTTCCATTGGTCCCCATTCATATAATGTTTATTTTCCAGACTTATTATTTTAGATCAGGGTATTCTCTTAGGGCCAAATTTCGTGGGAACAATGCCTGCCCCAGATTGAACTTGTGACACATACCCTCTGTTTTCTAATAGCTTTCTGTCATCTCATCCCTGAAATGGTAGCCATCAGTTTTCCTAAAGCAGAAATGCATGGACATATACAATTAGCCTTCCAGATGTAAGTATGACAACCATCATTTTAATAGAATTTTAGATCATGCCATACATTAAACACATAGTTTCTTTCCCATGACATTAAACATCCCTGGCGCTGTGCGCAAGGTTTGAGGATGGTATCCTATCCTGAAAATATAGTGGGTACCAGTGGTGGTATTCACTTACCTCCCCTACCAGTTTGCAAATATGAACATGTTCATGCGCTTTTGGTGAAAAAAGGTCCTAAATGGGATGCCGGAGAGCTGGGGCAGGTGGGCAGGGCCACCCACAAGTTCCACTACCAGTTTGGGTGAACCAGTCGGAGCTAGTAGAATACCACCTCTGGGGGTACCATTCTGCCTCAACAATTAGATTTAATATTGTTGTTTGTATAGTCAGCCAAATGTTTAAACTGGATTTGGCATTTTTGTCCATCTATAGAATCCTTTCTAAGGATCTATTGCATTTAATACAATCTGCATATGGCTTAAAGCAGGCATTCCCAATCCCTGGTCCATGGAATGGCACCAGTCTGCAGATTGCAGAAACTGGGCCATTTCACAGCAGGTAATACTTGAGGAACCAAAAATTGCACTAACTTCAATAACAGGTTTTAATACAAAGATTTAGGGGACAGACTCTTGGAAATTGTAATAGAAAACTCTAGCACTTATTTATTAGAAAATTAGGAGGAAATCATGAATACTTTGTATACTGTTGACAATTTTCTTGCAGCCTGTGCTACAATGCCATTGATAAATTAAGCTATTAATGAATTCCTCTCCTATCTTTTGGTTCTTTATGTCTAAGAATCTTTCCATTACTTGCTGAGCTTTCAGAAAGCTCTCAGATTGTGCTTCCATTTTCCCACATTTAAATTGGTGCACATAATTAGGGATTTTGATTTATTAGCACCAGATCACATGGAAAAACGTTTTCAAACCAATGAAAGAAAGACAGCTCTCCTTAATTTCACCAGAAATGGTGAAAATTGGAGAAAAAGCTTCAGTCTGAAAATAGAAGAGGGGTAAAATCTAGATTTAGGGCCAAACTGTCTTTTATTTATATGGTACAAGTGGTACAGTTTTCCTGGAAGAAACTGGAAGAAAACAACAGGAATATTTCTGAAAATGTCAACTTTGTCTGCTTTGCCTACTCCCTTTGCGTTTGTTTTTATTTATTTATTTATTTATTTATTTATTTATTTATTTATTTATTTATTTATTTATTTATTTATTTATTTATTTATTTATTTATTTATTTATTTATTTATTTATATTTGGTGCTTCTAGACCGCCCCCTCTCCCAGAAGGGACTCGGGGCGGTGTACAGTCCATAGAGAATATCACAAAATACAATAAAAAAGTTAAATAGTTAAATATGTACAGTTTGGAGGAGGTTAAAATGCAATTAAAAGAACTGTACAAAGCTAATATAAATATAAGTTTTAAATCCCTAAAACAAACACAACAAATTAAAAAACCCCTAAGATAACCAGATAATAATGCATTTGCCAGGAGGGACAGTTGTAATTATGCCAGGCCTGCTAATCGGAACAGGTGAGTCTTCAATTTTTGCCGGAAGGAGCGGAGGTCAGAAGTGGTTCTAATGTCGGGGGGGAGGTCATTCCAGAGGGTTGGGCCCATCACAGAGAAGGCCCTACTCCTTGGTGTCGCCCGTTGGCATTGCCTAGTGGACGGCACCAGGAGAAGTCCCTCCCTCTGTGAGCGAATTGGCCGCAGGGATGTATGTGGGAGGATGCGATCCCGCAAGTAACTAGGTCCCGTTTTAGTAGTAGCAATGCACCACCAACCTGAGTGCAATGCAAAAATGCAAAAAATATTTGGGTGCAGCTCCCAGGTACTCTAAAACAAGTTGTCTTGTATCAAATTAATGCAGAGGATTTCTCTGCCTAGTGTACTTTGAAGATATCTTAATATAAGGAAATTTAACTCAATATGATCTGCAGTATATTCACAATATTTTATGGGTGTCCCATATCACATCCATGGGACCCTACCTCCTAAAGCCCTGAGGCTTTGAATACTAGTTTCACAAAATCTATGGGCCCTTGAAGGAAAAAAGCTAGCTAAGAAACAGAACATATGGAGCATTTGCTAATGTCTCAGCCTAAGGCAAAACAAACTCACTCCCAAGAGTCTAAGTCGTGGAATCGCACAACTCTGAATTTGCCTTGGGTTTATCTTCCTCTGACGAATTCACTCTCTAATTGTTTATAAAATGAGAAGTGGTGACATGTGCTGTAAACGGATTTACATTTTCCAGAACAGGAAGGAGAAATACAAAAGGAAATCGGATTCACACTAGAGCGCCACAAATCATTAAGAACAGAATTAAAAAAAAAAGAAAAAAAATTAAGTGCCTGAAGGTAGATATCTCATGTTTAGACCACTCTGCACCTGTACATCAATTCAATGAGAAAATGCCTATCTAAAGGTTGGTAGGAAATCTGTGATTTGAATAATAGACTGCTTTCAGTTTTCCTGCTAAGCATTCATACAGAATATTAACATTATTGTGTATACTTGAAGAGGAGAGTCTTTTTTCCTGCACCATATTTTCATTCAATCTTTCCACAAAATGTAATATTATTATGATTTTCTGCTGCCATCAACATTTTTTAGAAACATTTTTATCTTAAATAGAATGTGGAAGTCTGCCTGTGTTTTATTTTCTCTGTGCTTCCATGCTTTTCTCTAAACTCCTGATGATTTCAGGAAATGTCTGGTTGGGATAAATTTAGTATAACTCATTCTGGTTTTGGTGTCTCTTTTCAAATTATTGGTATAGGCTTACATAGTCAAGGAACTCTTCCTATTTTCATCTCCTTGTTTCATAACCCGGTGTAAAGGGGCACTTAGTCTGTATTTATATTATGTATAACACTCTGTAAGTCTTTAAGAAGATGTTGGATAGCTATTTGTCTGAAACGGTATAGGGTTTCCTGCCTAGGCAGGGGGTTGGACTAGAAGACCTCCAAGGTCGCATGACGCATCTGACCCGCAGGCTGTGAGTTTGACACCCCTGGATTACATGAAGAGACAGAAGGAGGCAGCCTACAATCCACAGAAAATCTGTGGTTAGTTCGCTAAGAGATTTGGAACAACCTTGAAGGAACATTGCCAAGTTCTTTAAAAAACTGTGCAAAGGATGGTCATACCCAATATTAATTTGATTTGAATTTCTCTTCTGTTAAATGAATTATTATTTAATTATTATTATTATTTAGGGGTTTGAAACCTCCCTAATGGAAGAATAGTATATGCTGCTCTGAGGGGAAGATATGAAGTAGGATGAAAAAAAAGGATACAGGGTACCAAGTGGCATTTTATCTGATTTCTGTCTTGGTCACTGGTTACTTTTTTTAGCATCAATATGCCATATATTTATGTACATACTGTATATAACATATGTATTTTTAGTTTTGAACAGATTGTTGACAACTCCATAGTTGACTTTCAGCAAATTCAACACTTTGCAATCTTTTAAGTGTCAGCCTAGGTGGTCCGCCTCTGTTTGGGTGTTTATAGCTAAATATGAATAGAAAACAGCTTTTTATTTCACAGATTTTTGGACTTTAACCTTACATACGCACCAGGATATAATCATCTACATGTTCCCAAGTGCCAGGGCCTAAGTTATTAGATTTCCCAGTACTACAGATGGAAACAAACTAAGTTGCCTCTAGTGACTAATTTTATAGGCAACCTCAAAACGTAGAGGTAGCTTATTGTTCGATTCAATTTATAATGATTTGCATCTACTGTATGAGGAAAATGGTTACATGTTGTTCCTTTTGCTGTATTAAGATTACAGGAAGAAGAATTTACTTCCTTGTAGCTAGAAGGTCAGCTCTTGTTTCTTCTTAACAGCATATTAAAGTAAACAAAAAAATAACTTCACAATTTAAAAAGATATTGTATTATGAAACACTTGTTTTGACATAGTTCAAAAAGCTAAAGCTTATGGTACACGATGGTGAGAGAGAATTAGATTTTGACTTACAAATGAAGACGTGGAATCAAGAATTACAGCAGTGTACAAAACATTAACTACTACTATCACTTATAGTAGTAATATATATGATTATTTTCCTCAGAAATCTGTTTTCTGAATTTTTTTAAAAAACAACATGCATCTAATTGCAAAAGATTAGTTTTAGTCCTCGTTATCATAATTATCATTCTATTTTTTTAAAGGAATAAGAGGATGAAAATCGATTTGCGTGTTATGCCTCTTTAAAAAAAATCTGCTTGGTTACTTCAATCTGAAAGCCAGATAAATAAAAGAAATGTAATTTGGCAGAATAACAGCCAATTCTCCCATTCAGTTCCATCCAGTCTTTTCAGTCCCAAGTGAATTTTCCAACATGTTTGCAATGCCATAGAACTCCCTTGCTCAAAATTATGTAGCTTCAATTTGTTGTTCTCTAAGGGGCTATTAAGCAATGAGGGGCAGTGGGTTAAACCCCATTTTACTAGGCAACCTGTTTTGTGTTATAGAAATTTAGGACACATGAGATTTGGGTAGGAGTTTATCTAATGGCTAAGGCAACAAGCTCTTTTTTTTTTAAAAAAAAGCATCAACTTTTATGCATTGCAACTGATTTTCTATGGTTTCTATTTCCTTTATCTATAAAAATCTACACGATTAAGCCATTGAGATTTTAACACTCTGTAGAAATAACATATCAAAGCAGGAAAGAGAGACACATTACAATCTGAAAAACAAGAACTCCTGGAGGCCTTGACTATTTCAGTGGTTCCTAGTTTGTTGAAAAGAATTACTTCCATTTCAAATAAATAATAAACTATTATCCAGGTAAAAGAAATGAAAACATGTTATTTAGCTTAATCCTTGGCCAGCAAGAAGTGCAGCAGAAATCAAAATTCCTTTCACGAAGAGTAACTTCTTCAAATACGTAGTATCTCTAGCAAAAACTAATATATTTTTCATGCAGA
Source organism: Natrix helvetica (assembly GCF_964273705.1). Lineage (NCBI taxonomy): Eukaryota > Metazoa > Chordata > Lepidosauria > Squamata > Natricidae > Natrix > Natrix helvetica. The sequence continues at coordinate 63,236,682 of NC_138551.1, read as the reverse complement.
AATAGATTTTTAAAAAAGGTTTTGTTAACTGCATCTCTCCCCAAATGGAGGGATCATGCTAATTAAATTAAATACCATGCATTCCATTAGGATAGATTGAATGTTTGGTCATTATCTTTAATCAGCTAATTGACCAATAAAAAGGAAAATACTTTATCCAATGCAATATAGAAATTAAACCCTTGAGCTTAGCTAGTATATTGCAAAGGTAGCATTATCCATAAGCTATAAAGGGTTCCTCAACATTATATCTGATAAATGGGTTTTATATCCCATAGAAATCCTTATAACTATTGATCTAAAAAGCTGAAATAAGCTTCCTGAAGTGTAATTTAAGATACAGTTTATATGAAAAAGCAAAGTTAGCATAGAAGATTTTTTTAAAAAATTAAAAATGATGTTCTCCATTTCATTTGGCACAGTTTACAAAGTTCCAGTATGTACCAGATGAGGGCTGCTACAACCACAGCAAAAATAATAATAAATAGTAGCCACCTACCCCAATTTTCTTTAGCAAAATATATATAATTTGATTAACAGTTCAATACTTATCTGCCAGCATAGGTCACAGCAAGGACTTTGGGGAGTTGTAGTCCAAAGCGATCAGGACATACTTCATGTCTTATTTTGGCTCCAGGAAAATAACTATATGTGTACAACATTCAACGAAAGGTGTTGATTTCATTTTGGTGGGAAAGTAACACAAAATCAATTTAACTATTTCTGACAGAGAAAAGTGATTTCTGTCTCTTTAATAATAATCTGCTCTTTCTGAATATGCTTTTATAGAATATTCTTGTGAAGCAACAGTTACATTTATGGAAAGACCACTCAAATCTATTATGCTGCCGTAGGCCTGATAAGGAAAGGTTATAACCTCTGGGGAGGTTTGCTTCATCAGAAGTAGAGAAAGTAGAGAAAGAATGGTGTGTGTGTGTGTGTGTGTGTGTGTGTGTGTGTGTGTGTGTGTATTTGTGTTACAACACCTGGTATGCCCAAATATGGGAGGGAGCTCACTACTCCCCCTTTCTGTCCTTCGGCTCATTACAGAAGACCATCCAGGCAGAAACCCATATTTTTATTTTTAATGTTGCCTTTGCTATGTTTGTGTTATAAAGGGAGACTAGTATAGATCTATTTCAAGCTATTTAGCTATACTAGTCTCCCTTTATTTATTTATCAGCACAAATACAACACAAACATAGCAAAGGCAACATTAACAATAAAAATATGGTTTTCTGCCTGGATGGTCTTCTGTAATGAGCCGAAGAACAGAAAGGGGGAGTAGTGAGCTCCCTCCAATATTTGGGCATACCAGGGGTTGTAACACAAATACATACCTATTTCCCTGGCTCAGCTGATAAGGGGGAGAGCCTGTGGCTTAGTGGCTAATACATCTGCCATAATTGTAATACAGCCCAGGTTCAAATCCCAGTAAGGGTATGGCTAGCTGATGAGAGCTAAATAGCTTGAAATGGATCTATACTAGTCTCCCTTTATTTATTAATCAGCACAAATACAACATACACACACACACACACACATACACACACACAGACACACACACACACACACACACACAATAATTCATGACATAAAAAAGTTGTATTTCTAGTAATACTCTTTAATTTAGAATATATTAAAAAGACAGAATTTATTATCTTCTAAAAAAGGGTAGCTATTAGCTTGAATAAAGGTTGCAGATTATTTTCGTTATTTTCAAATGTCTGAGGAATATCTAGTCATGATGACTAGATACTAGCTCTAGTATTAAGGCAATGTGCCTCTAATGCCAACTTTTGCAGAATAGGAGGTCCTATTTATAGTTTTCCCATAAATTTCTCGTTGGCTACTTTTAAGAGAATTTATAGAGAAGCTGAGAAAGAATGGAAGAGAAGGAGATAAGTAAATAGACAAACATATAAACAAATAAATATGCAAACTGGAAAAAGCCAACGAGTCAACTGAAAACTTAATTCATGATGGCAATTTAACCCAAGTGGAAAGAAATATGGGAAGAAGCATTGGAAATCGTTCAGCGACATCATCTAGCACACAAGGCTGGACAACCGAACCCTTTCAGCATATGCTTTCTGATGTCTTTACTCTTCCAGATGTTATTCATTCAATTCTTCCAAGTGATATACACTTTCTGATCTCAGGACTCAGGTGACTCAGGACAGTCCCCATTTTGGTTGATTTTAGAGCCCAGGAAGATGAATTCCTTTACTGTTTCGATGGTCTCATTGTTGATCTGCACCTGTGTGTCCTCAGCAGTTGTCATGATCTTTGTTTTCTTGATGTTAAAATGCAGTCCAAGTTTGACTCTCAGAATTAACCACCCCAGATCCTCCTTGCTTTCTGTGAGTAATGTTGTATCACCTCCATATCGGAGGTTGTTGATATTCCTACAACCGATTTTAACCCCAATGGTAGATTCCTTCAAATGTGCATTTCTCATAACTATTTCTGTGTACATTTTGAATAGTATAAGTGACAGGATACAACCTTATCAAGTGCCTTTTTCAATTCTGAACCATTTTGTGTCTCCATATTTTATTCTTACAATAGCTGCCTGGTCAGAATGCAATGACTAATGAGCTGGATGTGGTGTGATGATATTTCCAGTTCTTTGAGGCAGTTTCAGAACTTGTCATAGTCAACACCATTGAAGGCTTCTGTATAGTCAATGAAGCACATGTAGAGGTGTTTTTGACATTCCTTTGCTTTTTGTTTCTTATTTCTGTGTAATATACAGTTGTTAACATTTTGGAGGTACAAGTGAATTTGGGCATGTTTTAGTCAATAACAAGTGCCACTAAAGCCCAACTTAATCCCACATTTGCACACTATTCTGTACATGTTAGACTCTCTGACCCTGCTGTTCATATCCTGGCAACCTGGAGATATACAGTACATGCAATATATTGAGGATACTCCTGGATACACTTGATAGTAGTGGAAAGTTATGGTTTGCTTGTCCAAAAGAGCAGCAGTTAAGATCTATTACTCATCTATTGGGCTTCCTTTATCTTTTTTAAAAATGTATTGTTTAACAGCAGTAACAGCAATGATAAAGTGAATTTGGAGATTATAAATTCACTCCAGGAACTTGCAACTTCAGCTCTCTAAGCCTCTAAAATTGAAAGGAAAACAATTGTTCTCCTGAGACAGAATCAAATATGCCAATAAGGGGACCTGGCAGAATTTAAGTATAGCTGTTAAGGAAAACCACAAATCAATAATGTAGCATATGAAGTAGTTTCTCTCATCCAGCATGAAATGAAATGACAAGACTGTGCAAGCCCACCAAAGACACTGAATCTTACATACATCAAGCATTATTTTTTTAAAAAATGAAAATTACCTGGTTCTTAAGAATCAGGAAGTAGAGTAATAAAAATGGTTTGTCCAAACAGACTTTGAATAACATGATCCTGCTCCACAAATCTTTCAACAACACTGTAATGTGAAAAAAATAAAGCAATTTTGAAGCAAAGCATGAGCTGAAAGCTAAACCGCAAACCTAGGAATTCTAATATTACAAGAATGTGTTTGCATGGATCTAATGAATGTGGGATAGACCTCTCTATGAAGTGACAGTGATTCAAAATGATTTGGCTTGAAATCCTGTACATACTTACTTCCGACTAAGTTCCTTGGAGTTATTTCTAAATAAGCACAAAATGGATGAAGTTGTCATTACGGACATATGTTTGATGAGGATCCAGAAGTTATTATGTTGCTTCAGGATAACTGCATCTGTTAAGGAATAGGAAAAAGATGAAGAATGGGATGTTTTACATTGCTTCCAAGAGGAACAAAGAAGGGCAACCTGTAAATATATTTTCTGCAAGTATGACAATACAGGGTTCTCCCAAGTCATTCCTGGAAGTGTGACCAGCTCTTTCTGTGAGTCATGCTTCCTGGAATGAAATACTTTGGCTACATACAACAAGTTTCACCCAATCAGCCCCTAAATAATTTATATTTCCTTACCTGTACTTCTGGTAAGCAACCACAAATGCTACCATTTTAGGAATACAGAATCTTCCTCCTCTTAAAATGACTAAGAGGTAATGAACCCTCATATCTATTCAATATTGGCAAGTTTTCATGACATAGTCAGGATCACCTCTTTCCCACTGGCCAAGCAGACAAAGAGGCAGCTGTCTGCTACTGACTACAATGATTACTGCCTGTAATAGGGTAGAGTTGGGTTGTTTTATAGGGGAGCTTGTACTTGTGTAGAAGGGTGTTTGTGCTGATTTAGGGTATGAGCATGTATATGTGCTGATTCCAGAGAAGGGGTGGATTAAACTAAGTGATGTGCATTCACTCTCTTCATTTGAACTATGAGAATTATGTTTCATCATCAGCCATTTGGTCGTGTCCATCCCTCAGCCACTCTATGGATCAACACTCCTCATGCCCCTCTGTCATGCACCATGTCCAGATCCACATTCATTCTTTATAGTGTCCAGCCCACAGGTTACTAGGATGAGCCCTTGCAGTCCGTCAATGTTCAAGAGGTATTCTGTGCTGTTGGATCTCGGCATATAGATCAGTTCTATAATGAAGGCCTTGCCTTTTTTAAAATAACTCTTTGTTTTTAGAGGATCAGTCAGGTCAGGGTTTTTCAAACTTGACAACTTGAGTTGAAATCCACACATTTTGAGGCTGCTAAGTTTGACAAAGACTGGATGAAAAACAATGGCTAAATTTTGACTGGGTTTAGGTGAGAATGTCCAGAATCACCAATAGACTTCATTTAACCTTGGGCAAAAGTGGGCTTCTGTGGGAGAAATTGATAAATTTTGCTACATTATAATTGACTAGGTCATATGACATCTTTATAGTGGTCCCAAACACATAATTGCCATTAACCTAGTTAATTCTTCTTAATTACTTATATAATATAATATTATACCCTGTATTCATACATGGTGTATGAAGTGCGAGTAAACGCTGTACAGTGACCTCATACAATGAGTGAACAGATGTTTTATTTTTTAATGACCTTGTGATGAATCATGTCTTATCATATTATTATCTCCACTTGTTTAACATTATCCTCATTATATGTTGCTCTTGAATGACATTTATACTTTCTTAATTGTGAGTTGTAGACTTCAGCTGTGAAATCCAGCCATGTTATCTATGGTAGGAATGGCCAAGATGGCAGTGTGGGCACTGTGATCAAAGCCTGTAGAGTTCTTTTGGAAAATGGCATTGTCCACTAACAAAAATACTATTGTTACTTCTTTATGTTTATCTAGAGGCATTTATTATATCCAAAGCTTAACAAATTTATTTATTCCTTAACTTGCTACGTAACATATACTGTATGATATACTGGAATAGAGAAGCTTCTGGGCTGTTTTCCCTTTCAGTTCTTCTGCTCTAGCTTTGTTGGACTCCATGCCTGGTCTTCCAACCAGTCACTTGCTAAATTGCACTTTATCCTGAAAGTTGCTTTGTTCTCTTGGCTGCAACTTCTTCCACTCAGATGCTATCAGTGCTTTCCCTTTGTAATTGGTCCAGTGCTCCTCTGGCTGCCTTAAAGTCCCAGTGGGAAAAGCAAGAAAGGGAAAGAAAAGCTAAAGCTGTCCACTGTCCTTCAACAAAGCTCACCTATTTTATGCTGCAGAAAGGGACAGAAAGATGCCAGAATCCACATCCTGTTCTTTTGATTCCACCTGCAGATGCTGCTGGGTTCAGATCCTGTTTAAAGGGGTTCCCTTTTTCTTTAGAAATTAATCCGAGTCACCCCACTGCATTCCAAATGTAGCAAGCAAATTATGCTGCTTTTGAGGACCTTCCTGCATATTCTCCTTACGGATTATCCAAATGGCCTGCTTTTAAACATCAATGTCTCTGAAGGCAACTTTTTATTTTCACCATGAAATAGCTAATAAGATAGTTAGCTTGCACATGTAAGGTAATCTGGAGAGTTTCAGATTTCATGGCGGTTGGGCTCATTTTAAACAGCTACAGGCAAAGTCATATTTCCTTCTTTATGCTTTGAACATTTCATGGCCTATTTGTAAAGAACAGATAAGCATAAACGATCTATTTCTATCTCCATCTTTAAAGGAAAGAACATGTTATTTGTGTAAACATGCAAATAGCAATGCTTAGAATATAATTTTTAGCATTAAGATTTAATGATCTGTTGATTTCCCAGCTTTCTCAGGATGAGAAGCCAAAGGTAGAAAACCATTTTGAAAGTGTAGCCACTGCTGATCATTTTTTTATTAATATTTTTTATTAAATGTTTTGATCAAAACACTGCTGATAATTTTAACAATTGTTATCTAAAGTATGACAGTACAAAGCTATAGACAATACAGAGGGACCAGCTATATCCAGGACAATCCAGAATAGAAATGTGGCATAATAGTAGAATTATTCATATACATGTTTTTGATAGTAAATTTAACAACTTCATTCACCTCAACAGATTTATAAACACATTTGGGAAAATCCTGACATTTGCAAGAAGAAAAGACTATTAAGAAGAGTTACAGTAAACCCGAAGTAGCTCAGTAAAAACTGGCTGATTGATTGAGAGAGAATATAAAAACCAACTGAAGGAGAAAAACAATGATGAATTGAAAAATGGCATGCCTGAATGAAACAGCAGAAAGGAGCGTGGACATTGCTCAATTTGTTAGATAATCATTTGAACAGCAGAAAACTGTGAAAAAGGAGAACTATTGAAAAATAGCTACAGCTAAATGCGCAGCGGTAATCTGGGAGAATCCTGGATTCTCTTGACTCAAAGTCACTGAAGCTGCATAAAGGGGAAGGAAAAATTTTTATGGAATTGATTGGTAGTTTTCAACTTTTTTCTTCACTATTTTCTGGATTGTTCTTTGACTAGTGATTGGTTAAATAATGTGTTCCACCAGAATTTCCTAGCTGAAAAATGGCATAAAGTGACTACTTTTCATACAGATAAATTAGGACTGAGGTACCATGTTTCCCCAAAAATAAGACCCAACTGGAAAATTAGGCCTAGCATGATTTTTCAGGATGCTCATAATATAAACTGTACTCACTAAATAAATCCCGGTTAAGATCGTTAGCCAGATGGACACATTTAATACCGAAATGCAAAAATAAGACCTAACTGGGAAGTATGCCCTAATCTATCTTTTGAAGCAAAACTTAATATAAGACCTGGTCTTATTTTTGGGGAAACACTGTAGATCTTTCTACAACGTGAGATGAAATGATATACTGGGCAATGGGAAAGTTACTGACATGAGAAAGGTAGGGTTTCTTTTGAGCTAAGCTTTATAGAGATGTCTATGTAGTTTTCAAGGCAGAATTAGGAAGATTGTTTCCTATGCTCTTCTGCCAGGATGATTTTTGTCTTCCTAATCTAATTTTTGAACCCCCTCCAAGGAGCCTGTACAGTGACTTAAAGGCAGCAATCTGATTGCCTGAAAAAGTTAATGCAGTTTTCTTGAAAGGATATCCAAAGTGGTTTGCCATTGCCTCTTCCTAGGGCTGACTAATGGTTAGACCTGTGCTTAAGGCAGGACTAGAATTTACATTCTCTCTGGTCTGATGCCTTAACCATTACAGAAACCTGGCACCTGATTCTTAATACTTCCACGGGAGAACAAATCCATGACCTATGCACTAAACCGAACAGTAACAAAGATCAAGAAGATAGTGGAAAACCACTTCCACTTTGCCATGATGAAGATTACACAAATGTTCAGTTATAAGGAATCCAGCTCATCTGAAGGGACACTTGACTTTTTAATATTTACCCTTTCCTTTCTTTAACTTAGAGATAGAATAGAGTGCCAATTTTTCATTCTTTACTCTTCCATCATCATTATAATTTTTTTAGATGTTTTGAAGGTAAGCTTCTTAAAGTTGTGATTGGCTTGATTCATAATTTTAATTATGGTAAGAATTTGTATTTTTAAAATGGCTGAATGCAAAAGGAAACAAAGTTACAGGCTGCAATCTTGTTCCTTTGAAGAGCTTTTTCATGTGCACAAACATCGCTCCCTTCTTATGCTATCCACACCACAATCTCTCCTATAGAGCAAGGTGTTCTGGTTTTCAGCTTACCTGTGTCCAAATGTCCTTTGCCTGCCAAGAATTGAATGGTCAAGAATGAAGATTTTGCATTGGGAGCTGCCTAACTGAGATGGCTGTGCTATAGATGGAAGCTGACTTTGGTCAAATCAGTGGCCTTGGCTGGTTCTCACGGCAAGGAAAGATTTTGGGAAGCAGATTAAATAGGATAACTGTTCACTGCCATTCATTTCTTGGAAATGGGGTACCAGGTAGACCTCGACATCCCAAATGATAGAAAAAGCTTCTGTTACTAGATAATTCAATTCATGATTCATTTCAGGGTATCCCGTATTGGAGAAGGAAGTTGGGAAGCAGGCTGGCTGCTCAGTAATTGGATCTATTCCATGCTTTGCTATCACTTAACTAATCAGGAACCAATAAAGGCTAAATATATTAACCCTGCTTAGTTATTTGTAGCTGAGTCTTTCCTTTTTCCTGGACAGGATTTGTGTTGCCTATACAGCATACACAGAAGCAGCAAATGTGAAATGAACTGTTTCAATTACTTCTTAGAAATTGCCTGAACAGTCCAGAATCTTTGTTGAGATGCCTGTTTTGTGCACCATTTTGTCATTTAATTGGAAGCAATGTTACTCCAGAGCCTTAAACCCTAATACCTAAATCCAAACAGTAAACAATCAATTGCCTCTTTATAACACTAAATAAAACTTCATTTGGAATAAAAGCCTGGCTTTGTAGTCTGTTTGGGTCACATAAATTGTTCTTTAAACGTACACTGACTATATGTTGCTATTAATTCTGAGCTTAGAAACCTTATATGTATATTGAGCAACAAAAAAACATAATTGCAACATAATGCAGCATAGATGCAGAGAAGCTTTCTTTCTTTTTTTATTTTGCTTTTCTATGCTGGACTTTATTCAACTTTAAAAGCAGTTTCCTGCAAAGCTCTGTTGCACTAGTGATGAATTACTATCTTTTTACTTTTACTAATAAAACCCCATCCCTTGTTTTAATTTAATTGTTACCCCAAATGAGAGCACAGAAAATAAAAAAAATAGTTTTTCTTTTATCACAGCTATGATTCGTATTCATTTTACATATGTTGAAAATGATTTTAATTTTAAAAAGGACAGCTGATACAGGAAGAAATAGGCAATATTAAAGGATAATATAAATTTGAAGATGAATTGTTAAATATTTAATTGACTAAATGGAAAAACAAAAATAAATTGGGTCAGAAAGTAACATGCAATGTTGGTTATTTGGAGAAATATATGAGAGTTTTTCCTTTGATATTTGCATAGCTACATTTTTTTTCTCATTTTAAAAATTCCTTTTATTATGTGGAAAGTTAAAAATCCAGACAAAGAAGAACAATATTAAAAGTTTTTTTGAATTTGTTCCAACTTTGTTGGTTTTGCTTTTAATATACTGGGATTATATAACAATATAAAATAAAGTAAAAATAAAGAACTTATTAAATACAATATAAAAGGAATACGTGTGTTAGTGTTATGTGTAATAACACATTTTAATGAGCCACTATTTGATGCCTGTTGAAATCAGTGAGAACCACTTAAAACAGAGAAAATAACTTAATGACAGGCAGCCTGCTATCTATCAAGGAAATTCATAAATGTTACTGAAATGCCCAAAGTGTTTATGTAGGCATGCATTTTTTTTAAGGCATGAACAATTGGATCTAAAATATGAAGCAGAATATGGCTTAGTTTTGTTCTATCATTTCTCCCCGCCCCCCCGACTATATATTATTTGTTTATTAGATTTATATCACAACACAAATTCAGAATATAAGCGGCGGAAGAGCCTGAGATTTAATCCACATTTTTTTGAAAGGTTGAAAAGCCATATGTTGGAAATGTAGTTTGTCTGTGATATTCCTTGCAGACTCCTAATTCTCTATTATCACTATTAAATTGTACCGTCAACTTGGCTGCTTCTTTGCTCTTATTTCCTCAGTACATCTTACTTGCTATTTTCCCATTAAACCTTAATTCATGCGCACAATTTTCTTCTAAAGCAGGGGTGTCAAATCAAGGTCCGTGGGCTAGATCCAGCACATGGGGTGCTTAAATCTGGCCCACAGAGCCAGCCTGGAAATAATTAAGGATCGGACTCGGGTGGCTTTGCCAGTGAAAACAAAGCTTGGGACGCCACACATGGCTCTCCTGAGCTCCATTTTAAGTTATGACAGCTTCCTGCAGCTCTCTGCCGGTGAAAACGGAGCTTGGTGTGGGAGGGCGCAGCCACCCTGAGTTCCATTTTTGCTGGCAGAGAGCTGCAAGAGACTATAGCAGCCAAAAAGGGATGTTGAGCTGGCCATACCCATTCTGGCCATTCCCCCCAGCCTCCCTAAATCAAACACAAATCTGATGCGGGCCTCAATGAAATTGAGTTTGATACCTCTGTTAGGCCAATATCTAGTGGGATAGCTAGATAATCTGCAGTTCTGAACCATGGATGATCATAAGATGAATTCGGACCTGCCTCTCACTTAAACCAGCAATTCAATTTTTTGTTGCAGGAAGGAATGAGAGCATCTTAACCTTCTGAAGGAAAAGTGACATATAAACTTATTGAATATTAGAAAAACACAGCAAAAGCCATGTAACAGCAAGTGTGGATGCATGACAAAACTTGGAGAAAGTACAATAGTTAATGTGGCCTAATGGGATCAAGGAACATCCGGAGGAACCTTGGAAGACCTGTCATTTTGTTTTTGATTAGTATTATATTTTTATTCTATCTATCATCTGTCTATATTAGTGAACACAAAGACACCAAATATGATTCATTGTTATGGTCACAAGAATTAAATCTAATCTAGTGGCACCTAACCAAACAAAAAATGAGCAAATAAGTGACCAAATTAAATAAAGTAGTTAGTGAATACCTTTGTACTAACATAGACCAAATATTCATTGATTCATATATTCCTCTTTTCTACAATTCTCGCCACCCCCTGTTTTATTCCCTTGATGCTTTTTGAAAAGAGTTGACCAGAATAACAGTCTAAAAATTCATATATTTTGGAAAAATATATTTTTTCCTTCTTTTTTTTTACACTTCGCATGGATTGATTTAAATACAGCTTACTACTGACGTCCATTTCTCTCTCTCACTCTCTCATTCACTCTCTTTTTCTCTCACTCTTGCTCTTTCACACACAATCTATGTCTATTCTGTCTGTATTCCCAATTGTAGAATACACATTTTTCATTATCGCACCTTATGAGTGAGATCATAACTTATTAAATTTTGAAAAGATAACTAGGAAGATAAATCTATTTGGCAAATATTATTTGTGACCTAGAAAAACGGTTTCTTAGTTTATCTTATGAAATATTTCCTGATTAGATAGAGCTTGATTTGGAATTGCATTGACTTGGCATTGCATCAGAAAATCAAACAATTCACAAAAACTGATATGGCTAAGTCTCATTATATTTAAAGGGATTTTAATCTTTGGGATGGATATTCAGTTTGAAATTATTGCTTTTTGTAGCTGGTTGACATTTCTGGAACTCTTTAGAAAAAAAATTAGACTATTTTCTTTGCATCCTAACTATCCTGCATTTCTTAGTCTATTTTGTCTGTATGTCAATAATAATATAGTGCTTCACAAAGCACTGATTTTATATCTTTGACACTAAAAGTAAACGGTTTAAACATATTGCACTATAAAGATATATTTTAAAGGTATTTTAAAATGCTACCTCTTGAGTCAATATCAAAAACATGAAAAAGTGCAAAAATGAAATGCTGATTTACATGTAAATCCAGAAAAGCAAACCAGCTTGATTTATATAAAAACATAGAACAGACAATCCTACCCTGGAACTGCCAAAATTATTGAAGGATACTTAATTCAAAGGCTACCCATCTTTGCAAAAATTAATGGAAATATTTGAAACAAAGCAAGAAGAAGGGTGGAAAAAGATGATATTCAACAACGCCCTGCAAAACAATCTGGATATTGGAACTTTAGTTTTCTAATGTAAATGACTTCAGTATGTTTCATGTGGAATTCACCATACTCCATTTTAAGACTTTTCTGTCATCATAGACTGTGGGGTTCTTGTTTTAAATTAAAAGCCACTCAGTGTTCCAATGGAGCACCCGAGTACTTAAATTTTTATTAATGTGATTCCAAATGTAGCGTGAAAGCTGAGTCTGAAGGTCTGAAGTTTAGGAGGCTCATTATATTTCATGATTTTTCTGAGGCTGTTGTGTTTTTCTACTGAGATTGAATTATTCTGATTCTGGACTAGAAGTATACTCAGCTTAAACAAGATTCCAGAATTGGTTCTGCTACGTGACATAAAGATACAAAGGCATGTATATATGTGGAAAAACATTGCATATACTGCCATGCACACATTTACTTTTGAAATTAGTAAGAATAGATGCAAATTTAAGTTACAGTCATCATGCCTGCAGTGTAATATTTTCCATGGTTTCTTTCCATTCTGGGAAAGGAGAAAAGCCTGTCTGATATATGTTAACACCAATTTTGTACCTCAAAATATTCCATAAAAACGCTAGGAGGTGGCCTGTAAATATACCTGGATAGTACACTGAGATAAGTTCAGCCTTTTATGTTATAACTAGAAGCAGCTTTTATTTGGATGATGTCATGCATATTGTGGCTTTAATGTCTTATAGTTGTCACATTCCAGTTAGTTTAAATGTATTGCTCACTAGGATTAGCTTTATTAGAATCTGACCCGAAGCTGCATCTTTAGCAAAGTGGCAAACCACATTCCATCTCCCCAGATATTTCCATGCTTCGGTTGTCTACTTTTTTCAGTCTTGCAAGCATTTGGGAAGTTTTATAAGGACAAAAGTGAATGTCAGCAGGGTAAAGTTACTTTAATAAAAAAGTAACCAAGATTGGGTTTCTTTCTTGGCAGCTTGCGACGGGGAATCCCTTTGTTAGTGCGGTAAAATTTCCTGTGACAAATATTTCTCTCTTTCTGATAGAGAGACTTTAATTAAAAGGTGAAGAGTGTGAGAGCAAACACAGACATCTATAAACCACATCGCATGGAGTGTAGTCCCATGGGCTGCAAGAAGGCCTGTGGTAGTGATAGATGGTTTGTGAATGAGAGCTCTACTGATATGCCATGATTTTTTCTATAAAGTGTAGGCAGAATGGCCCATAGGAAGAGCAAAGAATGACCATGGTACATCACTAGACAGAGCATTATGAAAGAATATTCTTCTAATTTAATACTTGGCTTTGAAAGATTATTTAAAGTAATACCCTAAAAATTAAGTAAACAGAAAACCTTTATGAATAAAGGAAGGGCAGTCCTTCTTTCAACAATTTGAAAAATGTGCTACAGTGGAAAGAATGAGAAAAGATAGATACCTTTTAATTTAAACACAATGAGTCAATTAAGGAAATGAAAAGAAAATAACAATTGAAACCCTCTGGGTTTCTGGTTTCAAATAAATAAATAAAAATAATTAATAATAAACAAACAAACAAACAAATAAATATATCAGTGGTGGGTTCCGGATCCTGTTGCAACTGGTACACTGCAAAGGGGCCCGGTGTCCACCACGTGCATGCATACTTACGCTCCAGCTGCTGGGCGGAGTATCACGTAGGCACCGTATGCTCCGTGCACGTATGCGAAAGCCTGATCGGCTCAAATGCAGGTGAGGAGGGTGGGCCCTCTAGAGCACCATACCAGAATGGTCCCAGCAGGTCGTATCCCACCACTGATGTGTGTGTGTGTGTGTGTGTATATATATGTATATGTATATGTATATGTATATGTATATGTATATGTATATGTATATGTCAGTGGTGGGTTGAAAATCCCGTTCCAACCAGTAAGGTTGGAACGGTGCCAGCAGCAGCCTCATGGACGCGCACATGCTCAGTTTTAGAAATAATCAAAGAAGTAAGAATTACAGTCTCAAGACTGGGCATGCTTATCTTTGAATTACTGGAGGAATGTTGATAAGGAAATATGCACACATCATTCAAATATTAGACACAGTAGCATATTGCTGAACCATAGAGTACAGGTAGTCTTTGACTTATGAACACAATCGTTGCTCAGCAGGGTGATGTTAAGTGAGTCATGCCTGATTTTATAACCTCTTTTGTCATGATCGTTAAGCAAATCATGTCAGTTGTAAAGTGAATCATTTTGTAAATTGGCTTCATTTGCTAAAAAAAATTATTTGGTCTGGGTCAGGTTTTGAGTTGTTACTCTGCCCTTAGCCTAGACTTCTAAGACCTTCTCTTACTTTGGGTTTCTTCACTAGGAATCTCTTTATTGGTTTCATCTTGGGATACCTCTTGACATTTTACTATTTAAAGTGGGAAAAAAGCTCTTGAACCTTTTGGCAGGACTTCACTGCCTAGTAGTGCTGTTAACTCCAAGAAAGTCAACGGGATTCCACGGTGGACTTTGCTGACACATAAAATCTATAATGCATAGTCAATGCGTGAATACAAAGCCACAATTCTACTGAAAAGTGTTTTTTCTGGAATTTAGAACAGTAGGAGGGCAGTCTGAGTCGCTAGCAATATAAACTATCCATTCACTTATCTGTTTCTAGTACCAAAGACCGTATGTACTTATGCACTACTGGATACATTAAATACACAAAAAATAAATCTGTGGAACTGTTTGAAAAGAACAGGACTTTTGGTAATTTAGCTCTTTCAGTGTTTCACGGTTCCTTAACCTTTCTAATTCTCATGTTACAGTTTTCTTGTACTCGCATATATTGGAGCATGGAGAAGGAAGCAGATGATTTAATCGAAGGAGCTTCTGAGAATGTAAGTTTTCTCAATTTCCTCTTCATATGTATCTGGAATCCTCAGACAGTGCAATCCACATTAATGCTAGCTGGAAACTGCTACCTAGCTGTGGTCTCATAGTAGAATACGTATCTGCACTTAATGGCAACTGTATTTTTAATGTATTTGAAAGACTTTGTTGAGAATGACAAAGACATCTCTGAGGAAGATGGGCAGTTCAGAAAAATGAAATATAAATAAGTAAAAACAGTAGCTTTCTTGTTCAAGGGGAGGCCAGGTCAGGGTCATGGAAGTCAGATTGTATACAACAGTGGGTCTCAACCTTCCCAATGCTGTGATCCTTTAATACAGTTCCTCATGTTGTGGTAACCCCCAACCATAAAATAAAATTATTTTATGTTTTCTGTATTTTTTCAAAAATATGTGTTTTCCGATGGTCTTAGGCGACCCCTGTGAAAGGGTCGTTTGACCCACAAAGGGGTCCCGACCCACAGGTTGAGAACCACTGGAATACAAGATCCACCAAAGAAATGGAAGCAGACCTTTTTCAGATAAATTTTGTGAGATTATCTCTTCATTTAAACACATGTTACAATAATGTTTTAACATTTTTACAATATTTAATGTTTAAAATATAAAAACATTAAAACAATATTAAAACATAACAGAAGACAGAGTTCATAACAATATGTATAAAATATCACCTCCAAGGCTATAGTCTAGGTCATTCCACTAACTTTTGCCAATTTTAACCCCATACAACCAACTGAGAGAAAGTAACTTTCAGAATTAGTGTCCATGTCTTGAAAATAAGTCATTCCAATCCTAACCCAATGCTTTCATTTACTGGATATGGGAAAGTAAATCCTGCAGTGTGCAGGAAATTGGACTTGATGATTCTTAGATCTTCTGTAATTCTGTGATTCATCCCATCCCAATGACAAGTCATTTCTGCAAATTTTCTTAAGCACAGTCTTAATATAGAGGGTGCTCATAGAGCACTGATCCAGGTAGTATGTGAACTGAGATAAAACATGGATTCAATGGATCTCTGAAAGGTGTACAGGTTATCCAAAATGATGTGATTGCCCTACAACAGTAGTATTTCCCAATTTGGTAATTTAAATATTTGTTGGAGTTATTATACAGTCTGAACATTCTGAAAAAAATATAAAGGGGAAGAATATGTCTTTAAGGAAGACGATCTCAAGCCATCAAAGACATATATTAGAATCTGTCTTATGAAACAACAGTGTTCTTGCATTTTTAATTACAAGTAATATAGAATTCATTATTCACATGCTCTTAGATCTTTCAAGAGGAAACTATAGAAAAGATGATGAGATCTAGCACTTCTGCCTATGGTGATCGCCTAGCTTTTCTTACAATAGCATATCACTTGGCTAGGAACCAAATACAAAAAAGTGAAGTTTAGAATGAAGATTGGGACTTCATTCTAAATGTTTTCTAAGGCCTGGGCTGGAACTAACCTTGAAATCCATGGTGCAATAAAGTTATTGTCAGTGCATATTAAGATAAAATCCTCCTCCAGCAGTATAAATGGAAAAGCCAGTGCTTGAACAGTAAATATTGTGTGATGGCAAAGAATTTAGGATGTAAAGAATTGTACCAAAAGTGCTAAGACCAAGGGGTAATCTTTTTATGCAAAATTAAATACGTATGTGACCGTCTTGCCAAATGCTATGTATATTGGCAGCCCATATAGAAATGCTTTTATTCTATTTAGAAGTTAATGATTAGTTGCTATATAATATGGAACTGAAATGTTAAATAGCTTGCAGGGCAACTGTTGACATTTAATTTAAAGGCCGACTTAAATGTAAGCTAAAGATGACCACTTGATGATCAGTGGGATATTGCAATCAAATATGAAACTCATTTTATGATTAGCTTGAACTTAATTACATATCTAGAATTCAAGTGTACATAATTAAAATTAAGTATTGTAAAGAAATGTTTTCCAAACAAATGAAAATAAGTAACTGCATTTCATGGAAGAAGGCAACACTCAACCATCTCTGTAACATATCCCAAAAAATAGTATGGCTATTTTTAGCAATTAAACTCAACTTGAAAGAAATATTCATTTGAGAGGTTTTTTTGGGGGGAGGGGGAATGAGAGTTCCAACTTCATATATTTCTTCTGGAATGATGGATAAAGGAATTTTTTTTAAAAAAGATTTCTCTTATAAACATATCGACAAATAATTATATTGATACAAGGCCATCTGTGAAAGTGTCAGCCTCTTTAGGTAGGTTAGATCAGGAAACTCTGCAGGAGGACAAGGACTATATTTCATTGAGAAAGAATCTTGAAAGCCTGATGTCTTTTACCTCATCTATCTTTTATAACTCAGAGAAAAGGGACGAGCCTAAACTCTTCCAAATATTATCTTGTTTCCCAGAACTTAATTTTTTTTTGCTTAAGTGATGGTTATTGCATATTTCTGTAGGAGAAGAACAGGCAGGCCTGGTGGTGGCGGAATTCAGCTTGCCATCAGTTTAGAATTATTGCATTCCCACAAGTGCTCCAAGTCCAATCTCTCCTGAATTCCATTGACTCTTATCTGGTGCCACAATTTAGTTTTTTTTGTGAACTTTATTGACCGGATTCTTGTGACCAGGCTTAAATAAATTTTCTACCTTGAACCCTTATGGAAAGTCCTGATTCTTTGGGCCCAACATTAATCTGGTGGACTAAAGTTCCACACTAAATTGCTTAACTACATCCCCAGCCCTGCCTACTCTTTTCCTACAATTTATGACAAAGTGTTTTCTTTACTCTCTGCACATAGATACATAAAGTTAATCTGCCAAAGAGATCCAACATTGATCAGATAGAGCACAAGTGTCAAACTTGCAGTATCACGTCACATGATGTTTTACAATGTTTTTCCCCTTTGTGGAGCTGGGGTGGGCGTGGCCTGTGTGTGATACATTCAGCCCATGGACCGCCAGTTTAACACCCCTGAATAGAATACAGGAGTAACTTCCTCAGAAAACTTTTCTATGGGTAGTTTCAGAAAATTACTGTAGGTCTAATTTCAATAGTTATGTCTACTTTAACAGTGAATAACAAAACTACTATGCATGGCCAGTGCATTCACCATTGATCTCTGTGGAGATTGTAGATAGAAGACTATGTGTGCACATTAGTAATATATTTTTTCAAGGAAGTATCTCTTGCCCTTAAGTCTATTCATTTGTTTTTGTATTTCAGAATTTGTACTAAGTTAATAATGTGCTTTTACTTTAGGGAGATGTCTGTGTCTTTTCAAAAGGGTGTGTCTGCTTTTGTTGGGTACTTTTAATGTTCTTTGAAGTTTCCAGTAATTAAGCTGGAGAATGTTTTATCCTGTGGAAATCTTTGTGATGTTCTGAGGTAAGAATTGCTGACTGAAAATAGAATAACAACAATATCAACAGATGGCTCTCCTAAGTATTTGTTGTTGTTGCCACCCTTAAAATGCAACACTACACATGTTAATGGATTAGAATAAGCCAGAATACTTACCATTGATACACAGTGACTGAGTAATGCACTTCAATGTCTGAAGGGGGAGAAAGCTGCATGACTAGATCCAGTATGAAGATAATATGCAAATACCTTTTGACGCATTGCTAACATTTTCCATGAGCTTCAAAGTCATTGTTATGGGTCAGTACATGGAACACTAGAACGTACTCTGTGCTACTGAAGCTATTCAGAAATATTTATTACAAATGCAGTGTTCTTTGAATTACTTCCAGAGCTTGGATGCCATTGTTTTCTATTACATGCTCATTTAGTCTCTGTTCTGAAGAATGATTAACTATCCATGGAGACTATCCCATAATGTAATGCCACTGACACAAAACAGCAAATATGGATCAAAAGAGAAAGAAAAAAAAGCAGCCTGTAAAATATATTCATAAAATATGCTCATAAAACATTTTCTCTACTTTATACTGAAATTGTGCTTATGTCTACTCCTACAAGTATTTCATTGGGTTCAGTTTGACTGTATATTTTGAATACAGGTGTATGTATATTCTATAGAACCGCTCATAACTATACAGTCAGAAATGTTCTGAATCAAGAGTAGAGTTTCACTCTCTGTTCAACTAAACGCCTCCAAAATATTTTGTATGAAAATAAGGTTAAGCTTATAACAATATGTTGGTGCTGGAGAAATTCAACCATCTATGGAAAGTCTGGTGATATCAATATTTATGCTAAAAAGGTTTAGCTATTTGTTTCTCTGTAGTTTGGGATGCTGCCACGACACTTATCTTCATATGTGCATAAGATTGGAGGCTTCAAACTAGAACCTTTGAAAACAATGTAAAATATGAACAGAATTCCCATGCTATTGGTTAACAGTGTAGAAGATTAGATACCATTTGATAGGTCAAGTATAGAGATGAAAATGTGTTGAATAAAGATTTTTACTACTTTGAACAATAAATTGGAGTAACTACAGTGCTTAAACTGATTGGGCCTGTTAGATTGGGTAATGGATGGGCACACACAGGCTTAACAGTAACAACAGTTTTTTATTAAGTACAACAAGTGAGAAAAATCCAGCGAAGGTTGAGTCTTACAGCAGCCCTTTTATAGGGAGCTGTCAGACCCTTCGACCAATAGGATTAAACCTCTGCTCCCACCAGAACAGAGAACCTTGGTGGAAACCACTGAAGTTAGAGCAAGTATCTAACAGGGCCTTTTTAAAAAACTGAGACAATTGGACAATTGCACAGGAAGCAAATTTGAAATCATCACATCCATGAATTCTTATCATTGATGACAGTAAAAGTAATCAGTTAAAGCAGAGATCCCCAACCCCTGTCTGCAGCCCATTTGAAACTGGACCATGGAAGTGGTGGATGATTGTGCACCTGCATGCCTGCAAAGCTGTATTTTTTTAAAGTGGTGCAAATGTGCACGCAAAACTATCCCCTCTCCCCCCAGCAACCTCTTCCAGTCCACTGAGTTGGAAAGATGAGGGATTGCTGAGTTAAACTACAATCCCCATAGTAGAGTTGTAATTGCTTCATGTGATTTCATTAAGTGAACTATTGTTCTAATGGATTAAAAAAAATGTAAGCAAAATAAAAGTAACAGAATTCTAGGACAAAGAGAATATAAATTAATATTTTAGCTGAGTGTGTCTCATATATTTAAAAAGGACCTGAATAGCATACACATGTATGTGTGTGTGTGTGTGTGTGTGTGTGTGTATATGTATGTGTGTGTGTGTGTGTGTGTGTGTGTGTGCGTGCGCGCCTATATCCCTTGTAGAAGAAAGTTATAATTTTTTTAAAAAAGATATTACTATGAACCTTTTCCATTAGTCTTTTTTTTTCAAACTTGTTCCTTACTTTTTTTTTCAAGAAAGTATGATAAGTAAAATATAATAAATTGATACAAAACATTCAACATGAGATACAAAACATTCTGGGAACCATTCTGGGAAATTATCCTTTGTGGATGTTCCAAAAATGATTTAACATTTTTCCAGAACAAATCTCCTTCCCTTCCCTTCCCCACCCCTCACCTTCCTTTCCTTCCCTTCCCTTTCCTGTCACCATACAAGTGAAGTAAGGAAGGACTGGAAAAAAAATCAGAGCAAAAGGAGCAAATTAGGAAATTAGATTTTTTTTCCTAGTGAAAAAAAAATTAGGTGGCCATATGCTTTTGAACAACATTTTACAAACTGCTGAGTAAATTCCCGTAATCCTAAAAATGGAAGATTCTGCCATGTTTTGTTTTGTGCGCTGCCTTCATTCATTATTATATCAGAATTATGTCATAATTTTAGAAGCATTATTTTTGGTTAACCAAAAATATGAGTTAGTGAAATTTAAGTGAAGCTATTTTTTTTACATTAAGTAGCTTTTTCCATGTGTTCAAACAACAAACATACTGACAAGATATGAATTGTTTTCACTTCCTCCTCCCCTAGTCTCCTAATCAATGGGTAAGATGTCTAAATAGGCAGAATCTATTAATTATTTGGTGTGGATCTGATTGCACTGGAGAGAACAAAGGCGGAAAAAGTGCTTAATTAACTTTCTTTGTAGTGAAAGTGCTGAAAAAGTATCATTAATCTTAGCTTCAAAATAATCGTATATCATTATCTTTTCCTGTGTTTGTTTTCAACTGAATGAGAGTATAGAGTAACACAAAGTCCTAAGTTGTCTTGTGGTTTTCATAAATGAAACATTTTCTTTTCATCATACTAAAAACTGGTTCCATGAAATAACTCTTTTGAAAATTGAAAATAGGAATGGGCAATCCAACTGACCAGGATAACATCATCCACTTTCTAAGAGAAAGCTAGGAAAAATTAATGCAAACCCAGTATTTCCTTTTTAATAAAACAGAAAACAATCATTAGCTTTGGGTGGTAAATCATACTCCATTGTTTTGCTTAAAGTCTCAGTTGATGGATATATTTGTATTATTTGACTTCATAAAGCACAGACTGTTGGGTCCATGTAAGATATTCTTGGCAATATGTAAGGGGCTTTTCATGGAATACTTAGGGTTTTTGTGACCAGCATAAAGGTTCCTAATTTATCTGTGACATTTGTGAAGTTGTGTGAATTTATATACAATGACATTTCAAAAAGCAGGCTAGATTTAGGACAAGATGCTCATCAGTTCCTGAGTATAGGAAGAACTGTACATTGTCCTCCTACTCCGAGCTCAATGCAAATGTACCCCATACTTATCTTTTTCAGATTTCAAATTAAATGGCTGTTTTCTGGCTCGAGCCATCTGAAGTTCTTTAGAATAGATAGTCTTGGGCACATTGTTTTTCTTTGAACTCTGATTGCAATACTGCAATACCTAGAACGCACTGCTCCTTCCAGTGGCTGGCCATTATGCTGTAGAGCTGTTTCATGCTGAATTACCAGCCATTTCCTGCTAACTACGGTACAATGTTTTCTGCTAGTTGGCAGTTACTGCTGTTTTGTTTAATAGGCTTGCAGGTGATGCAACATGAACCATTAAGTAAACGAAGTAACCTTAACCATAGAGGTGTTTGCTTCATTCAACCTTGACCCCCTTAGCTTCTGCATAGGCAGGATAAAACATGCACGCCTTCATCTTCTATCACCAAATCTACAGTACAGAAGCTTCTCTTCTCTTTCTATAAACTTTGCTAAGTTACAGTGTAGGAATGTTGCTATTTGGTATTTTTGTGAAGCTGAACTATCAAAAGAATGAAAGAACAACCTGTTCCTTGATCATTACAGCATCATAGAGTACTATAAGGGAGAGAGAAAGAAAAATATAGGGGCTGTGCCAGTATCAAAGCTGATAATGGATGGTGAGGCGGTGAAGGCATCCATGTGTGCAAACATCCAGGAAAGGAAAGAAAGGAAAGGAAAGGAAAGGAAAGGAAAGGAAAGGAAAGGAAAGGAAAGGAAAGGAAAGGAAAGGAAAGGAAAGGAAAGGAAAGGAAAGGAAAGGAAAGAAGGCAAGGCAAGGCAAGACAAGGCAAGGCCTGGGGCCTAATGAGGAAGAACAATCCCTAAAAGATTAACAATAAGGCAGGCACTAGAAGACCAATTCACACAGGAGTCTTGGTGTACAAGAAAAAGGGTAAATATTATTTACTAAATTTAAAATATTTAAAAAAACTTAATAAGAAAAGAAATAATGGGATGATGGCAGACAGATTCAGAACAAAAATAATCACAGAACACTTAGTAAGCCCTTGGGAAAAATATATGATATACTTTATGTGTTTGTGTATTTGTGAGGGAGAATCTTAACAGTAAAAATTGTTTAATAATCGAACAGACCATTTTGTAACATAATGGAGGTCAGTGACGTGCGGTGAGGTTTATGGCTGGTGAGGCTGGTGATGTCATCAGGAAGGCGGGGAATGAGACCACGTGTGCTGGAGGCTGAGGCTGCCTCAGCCTCCAGCACACATGATTCCGTTCCCCGCCTTCCTGAGCGCGCTACGCTGGCTCGTGCTCCACCGTCCCCAACAGCGGCTGCTTTTCAGTGCTTTTCTGTGCGTCTGGCATTTAGGACATCCAGCTATCTACCTAAATGCCAGACGCACAGAAAAGCACTGAAAAGCACTTCGCCTCCAAGCTACTTCATCTTGATGACGTCGCCGCAGCTGCTGGGTGCGGCTGGACCTCCAGAGCGGCGCTGAGGCGGTCTGGGCGGACAAAAGAGCGAGCGAGCGAGGGAGGATCAGGCAGCCTGATCCTCGGTCGCTCGCCCGCCAGACTGCCTCGGCGTCACTCTGGCTACCTCCGTCCATCCACGCCCGGCAGCTGCGGTGACGTCATCAAGACAAAGTCCAGTGGAGGCAGAAATGTTGTCGGCGCTCCTGGACTGATGAAGCCACGAAAGGGACTGGGGAATGACGAGAACCTTCCTGCCTCTGCTGGACTTCGTGCACTCCTCGCGACTGCTATATATGTACAGAAGCGGATTTTGTGGCTAATGGGGTTTGGGTTTCCAGCCCAACGGCCCCTGCCATATCTGGACATCTATTGCAGTTGTGAGGAGTGCACAAAGTACAGCGGAGGCAGGAAGGTTATTGGCGCCTCCCAGAACCCTCCTGCCTCCGCCGGTTGCCCAGCTGGCACTGCCCCACGTGCGCATCTCCTCCTCCTCCCTCCTCTTCCTCTTCATTCCCCAAAGGCTCTTCTCCTTACCAGAGCTTAGCGGGAGCTGTGTAAAAGGGATGGGAGGAAATATATATTATTATTATATATTATATATTATATATTATTTCATGATGAGAGGTGAGGCTCTGCCTCCCCTGCCTCCCCTGACCGCACGTCCCTGATGGAGGTCTTGTTTGCATCTGTCAGTGGTATTATATACTCCAGGGGGGCCAAACTGGCAGCCTGCGGACTGGCTGTGTCACACGCAGGCCAAGCCCACACCAGCTCCGCAAAGGGAAAAAACATTGCGATATGTCACATGTCAGCAACGTGACATGGTGAGTTTGACACCTGTGATATACACCAAATCAAGAAATCAGCTCCACATAAAGGCTGAAATTATTTTTATTAATATTGGCTATAGTAACTGACTCTGATAATGCTTTACACCCTCCCATCCCTTTTATACTGACTGAATTATGGGTGTTTTTGCCTTAGCATTTGGCACATGCCTCATTCTTGTTATGTAGTTCAGGCATGTTTTCTCCCTTGTCACTTTGGTAACAGATCGGATATTTTCCTTACTCTACAACTGCAAATATTGGGGGGGGGGGATATTTGGAAATGCTGTAGTAATCAATTCCAGGACTGCTGGGTAAGGAGTTAAACTTTAAAAGTCTTTCTTCAGAAAAAAAATACGTTTTTTTTCTAATTAAAACATTTGTCAGGAAGTTATATTTTGATAATTTTTCATGGGCTAGATACATCTATAGCTCTTCACAGGAGATAGAATATAACTCTATAAGATTATCTCTTTTCCAGTTTGAAAGGACCAACACTCTCAGTTCCATGCTCATTGTTCCATTGGCTCTCTGTCATAAATAGAGTCCCCACTAGCTGTCCAATTGGATCAGCCTGTGAGTTAAATATTTATTTTCTGCTAATGTCATGCTTTCCTGAAATATCTAAGAAGGCTGATGAGTACTGCCCACTGATAATTGCTGCAAAGAGAAGCTGGCTGCAATGGGAAATTTTTTAGTTCCAGTTTACTGAACTTTCTTTTTTTAACATTTATTCCTTAAAGTACTAGAATTTGGAATAACAAAATTGGAGGTCTTTTAATCCAATCCTCTGCTTAGGCAGGAAACCCTGCACCACTTCAGACAAATGGATATCCAACATCTTCTTAAAAACATCCAATGTTGGAGCATTCACAACTTCTGGATGCAAGTTATTCCATTGATTAATTGTTCTAACTGTCAGGAAATTTCTCCTTAGTTCTAAGTTGCTTCTTTCCTTGATTAGTTTCCACTCATTGCTTCTTGTTCTACCCTCAGGTGCTTCGGAGAATAGTTTGACTCCCTCTTCTTTATGGCAGACCCTGAGATATAGGAACACTGCTATCATGTCACCCATAGCCCTTCTTTTCATTAAACTAGCCATACCCAGTTCCCGCAACTGTTCTTCATGTTTTAGCCTCCAGTCCCCTTATCATCTTTGCTGCTCTTCTCTGTGCTCTTTTTAGAGTCTCAACATCTTTTTTACATTGTGGAGACCAAAACTGAATGCAGTATTCCAAGTGTGGCCTTATCAAGGCATTATAAAGTGGTATTAACACTATGTGATCTTGATTTTATCCCTCTGTTTATGCAGCCTAGAACTGTGTTGGCTTTTTTGGCAGCTGCTGCACACTGCTGGCTCATATTTAAATGGTTGTCCACTAGGACACCTCTCACAGTTACTACTATTGAGCAATGTGCATTTTGTTTTTCTTGCCTAATTGTAGAACCTTACTTTTTTCACCATTGAATTTCATTTCTTTATATAGCATCCAATGTTCAAGTTTGTCAACATCCTTCTGTATCTTAAGCCTATCTTCTGGAGTGTTGGCTATTCCTGCCAGCTTGGTGTCACCTGCAAATTTGATGAGTTCCCCATTTATTCCCTCAGCCAAATCATTGATGAAGATGTTGAAGAGTACTGGGCTGAAAACAGAGCCTTGGGGTACTCCACTGCATACTTCCCTCCCTGTAGATGCAGTTCACTGAGGACTACACGTTGAGTGTGGTTGGTCAGCCAGTTACGAATCCATCCATTTAGTAACTCTAAACAACTTATGCATCAAAGTTTAATAACAGCATAAGATTAAAAAGAAAGAATAAGCACAAAGTAGGAATAATACGTAATACAGTACATCATGAGGATGAAACTCATTCTTCATAATGAAAGATCAAATTATAGTTTCAGGGAAGAGATTACCTCTTGTACATACAAGAACCATTTTTTTTACAATTTATAGAAAAGACTTATTTCCTAGGTCCTCCAGGATGACAATGCTTTACAGCTGCCTTTTTCAAGACTTAGTAATCAGGCCAAAGCTATGCACCAAAGCTAAAACTGTTGTATTAATTATTATATTATTAACTAATATATTTTTATCTACTAGTATTTTATGCTGTGTTTATTTTACTATATAGCAATTTTTGAGAAGTTAAGGTGACATATGTGTGAATATCCCACAAATTTGTAAGCACTGTAAGGATGACTGATCCAAAGTCACTCCAGTGAGTTTTTGTGGCTGAGAACAGATTTAAATGTGGGCTTCCCTGGTTCAAGTCCAAGATTTTAGATATCATATAACACTGCATAGTGAGTGTAACATGTAGTTTGCTTCTAAGGTCAGAATACATGAAGACACTTACTGCAAAGAACATCAGGACATATCAAGAAACTTACTACAAAAAATAGCTAAGACATACCAGATACTGTATTCAAATTAGCCAAAGACTAGAAAAGAATCACAGAAGTGGTTGGGAAAAAAATAAATAAAAATAATAATTGTGGTGCTCATAATTCAGGAAATAGATCCTAAGGAAGATCAAATGGACTTTAAAAAATATTTTCTTATTATGTTCATTTTAAAATTCAGGAGTATGTTTTCAGTTTTCTATGTAGTGTGTGTGTGTATGTATGTATGTATGTATGTACATGTACATATACACACACATGGATGTCTTCATATGTGTTTGTGTGTCATACACAAACACATGTTTATTTTATTGTTGGTTCTTGTACATTTGTTGGAAGATACAGACACCCCATCAGCTATATGTGATTAATCATCCAAAGGTGGTATACAAATTCAGACAAACAGATGTAAAGCTTGGAAGAGGCTTTTTGTCATGCCTGTTTCTTTCTTTGAAGCAGCACACTGCATAACAACGAAGAGTTTCAAGTTTCTCAATGGAGAGCACTTTGTAAATTTGTTAGTGTTTGGCCCTAATTTGATGTGGCTTCATAATGAAGAATGTTGGAGGAGTGAGTTTCCATCAGAATGTGGTTCCTCTCCTGTTACTTAGAAATACCCTTTCCTTGTGAGAACCTAGACTGTTTACTCTCTTCTAAACCACTTCTAAGCTCCATGGTTTCCAACAAAACTTACATTTGCTTAATGTGTTATGAAGCAGAATTCTAACCATAATTGCATAATCAAATCAGGCATTTAGGACAAATGTCAGTGTTTCTTTCCCTTTTCACTTACAGTGAAGTAAAGAAGGGTTACCTTAATGTACTGGTGTATATTCTTTAAGGGATCTCATGTGCATTGAATTTTCATCGTGGGATCTCCGTTTATATAGCATCTCTTGTTACAGTATTGACGAAATGGATTACAATCTGCAAGCAGAGCATCACTGATGTTGACATAAATGCTGTGGTGCCAATTTCTAAAGTTTTCTTCTCCGGGATCTGGAAAAAGTTCATCTGTTTTCTACCTCAATTTTCAGTTTCAACTTTGATGACTTTTGGTTTATTTGATTATTGCAAAGTGGAGAATGAGGGTTGACCCCTCCCATCATATATCAAACTAAGCAAAAACTGATCTTAGGAAAGACATTTTGTACATAAAGGCACGTAGTCTGTCCACATGTGGATATAGTAGCATTGGACAAGAGTTAATATTTTCAGATAAAATCTCCAAATGGAGGTCTATTTGCACTGAAATAAAAACATATCATATTCTAAACCCTGCAGTTTCTTTTTTCAACTTCTTTAACATGCATGAAATTAAAGCAAAACAGGCTTTCAGTTCTGCATAAACATTTTTGATCTCAGCTTTTCTAATATTTACATAGGAGCTTCCTACAGTATGTTCTGCAAGGCATTTTATTAAAGTAATTACCTCTTTAACCATTTGTATTATTCTATAAACTTTAAAAATTACACCAACTAAATTATTCAAATAAATTTTAGTTGAATTAATGCATATTTAAGGATAGGAATCTATTCATTTAAGTATGAGTCTGCTCCTGTCATGCTCATAATGGAACAGAATCATATTCAAATAGCAAAAGAAGTTTGAGGGTGTAATTTGGTATAATTGAAGAGCACCCGGAGGCTTCAGCTGGTCCAGAATGCGGCTGCGCGGGTTTTCATGGGGGTACCTAGGTGCTCCCATGTTACACCCCTTTTAGGTGGCCTGCACTGGTTGCTGGTTGTTTTCCAGGTGCGATTCAAGGTATTAATTATGACCTTTAAAGCACTCCATGGCTTAGGCCCAGGGTACCTGCGAGACCACCTACTGCCACCAGTAGCCTCCCACCGTCCAATACGATCCCACAGAGTTGGCCTCCTCAGGGTGCCGTCGGCCAGGCAGTGTCGACTGGTGACCCCCAGGGGGAGAGCCTTCTCTGTGGGAGTGCCTTCCCTCTGGAATGAGCTGCCCCCGGAGCTTCGCATAATCCCCGACCTCCGGTCCTTCCGATGCGCCCTAAAAAGTTGGCTTTTCCAGCAAGCTGGCCTGGCCTGTTAATTTTGACTTATTTTAAATGTATTGTTTTGTTTTTTGTTTTTTTTTAAATTCGGTTTGTTTTTTTGGATATGGATTTAATCTTTTTTAACTTTTGGGATGTGTGTTTTTTAATGTTGTACACCGCCCTGAGTCCATTTGGAGAAGGGCGGCATATAAATCCAAATAAACCAAACCAAACCAATTCATTCATGTCATTTCTTGGTTTTATTCTAATGACAATAGTAAGACTAACTGAGAATGGGAATAGAAGAAAAGAAACCACTGCATATAGGGAAAGTTTGTAATCCACACATGATTATGCAGACTTTGATGATTAAATATGTCCTCAATCATCCACTCAGACTGGAGCAAACTTGCAATTAAACTCCATGATAAATGAATTTATTTATTTTATTTTATTTATTCTTCGCATTTCTAAACCGCCCCCTCTCCCAAAAAGGGACTCGGGGCGGTGTACAGTCCACACAACAAATAACAGATAAAATACAAATATAAATATAACTATAAATATACATAAATATATGTGGATATTCTACTTATGAAGTAGAATTGCATATCTGTTCTCTTCATTACACATTAGAATAGTCTACTAGGCTAGATGCAATCCTTTTGAATGATCACATTATAATGGTTGGTTCATACAGTATAACATTCCAAGCTATAGACTATAGTTACCAAATAATAATGGCTGGGGGGTCATATTATCTAACTAGACCAACAATGTAGTCGTTTAACATAGCACTCTCCATGTTAGATATATTGAATCTTGTAGTCTAGATTCTTTTAAAAGGTGCCATAAATAAATAGTCAACAACCACACTCTGTTCCCAATGGAAGTTAAACTAGGAAGTCTAATGGTTGTTCAAAGAGAGTTCCATGATTGACTTCAATAGTTGAGTGATCCATGAAAATAATCTGGTTGTAGTTGAGCTAGACTTGTAGCCTATATGCTTCATCAAGAGTAATTGTTTGGTTTACTGAGTTTTCAGGCTATTGGTAATATGTGATTACTAGACATTGAAGGGTGATTGTTAGCTCAGTTATAAGAAGTTTGTATCTCTTGATTAATACTTAAAGAACTGACACTGTCATCAGACATATTGTAGGCAAAAAAAAATTCCCAATAGATTTTTTTTCTTATCATGACTATTATCAGCTTCCGGGAATGCCATTTCTATAATTGGTGAGTTTATAAAATAATTATATTTTATGAGTTTTATAAAGATTCAAATTTTCAAAAACAGCAATTGTAAAAACAGTTACAGTAAATTAAGCCAATCATAAGGAAATGAAGAAAATGAGTTTTCAGTTCCTCTAGTTCATAACCTCTGAAACTTTTATAATTTACTTGGAGATCTTGCTGTAAAAAAGAATAATCCGAAATCACCTGTCCATCAAGGTAGCATATACATCATTCTAACACCATCATATACTGAATCTAGAGGTCCTACCATTCATTGTTCTGGGAATGTGTTTTTAGTTTTCCCTTGATACCAATTGGAATTTAACAACTGGAATGATGGTAAGTGGGTAAGGGCGAATTACTGTGGATTAAAAAGATGGAAGATTTCTGTGATTGGATCATTATCTTGTATCAGAGAGATCCTGTAGACCAGTGTTTCTTAACCTTTTGAAAACTTGAAGTCCATCTTAAAAGTATAAAACATTGCTGTAAAAAGTTTTTTTTAAAAAAAGAGACGGGCTGATAATAAGGAAAACATAGATTAGGTCTAGGACATAAACATTTCAGACAGAGACATCCATCATTCACATGTTTATAAAAAGGAACTGAATGAATAGCAAAAGGAAAGAAAGCAAAATCAGTTGGACAAGATTATGTTACGATAGCCATTCTAAGTAAAAGTAGTCTTTCATCTTCTATGGGTTTATTTCTTGAAAGATCCATATTTCCTTAGATTAAAAAATGTTGATATTTCATGTCTGGATATACTGGAATTTTTCTACTACAACTTCTGTAAAGCTGTAGTAAAATCTAGACTCATATCCACAGCATCATGCTCACAAATCTAGTAGCAGAAGCTACAAGAGACAACCTGTACTTGAAAAAAAATCACAAAGTTCATTATTACAAATTGGATCCAAAGGTTTGCCAAGAGACCATAGATATTTATTCTTCTTCTCCACAACCAGTTCCTTCGAGCCCTTCACCATTTGAAAAGCTTCATGCGTTATACACAGTCCAGATCAAATGGTAATGAGATGTGGAAATATAGAATCAACCAAAATTAAATGGTGACATTTTCCATGCGCTCAACTTTGGACTCAGTCCTATGGGTTTACATTAACATTCTCTACACGGAAACATGGAAGCTTCTGAAAATATAAATATCAGAAAGAATAATAGAAGAGACTTTTAACATTTTGACCTAATGTCACCGGATTTACTCAGTAAAGTGATGGGAAATAATTAAAGGCTAGTCATAAGTTTAATGCCAAAATTATACATCCATCCATACTTAATATATAAATGCTAGCAGAAGAAACTGTACATTCTTTCCAATAAAAGCACCATTTGTTATAGACAAAATGTAGTTTTGTTATTTTATACCTTGCTCTATTTTCTTGTCAGGTAAAATATACAAAATGTCAAATTTAAATGGGTCATGGTCTGTAAAAACCCTTATAAGGAAAATTGTATTGTGGGATGATTGGAACAAAGACAAATACTTCTGCTGCCTTTTTTTATTGCTCCAATTTGTTTTCCAGAACTTGATAATTTCCTCTTTCTCTCTCAGTGATTAAAAAAAGTGTTGCACCATCAAACAATATGTATTTCCAATAAAAGAAATATTTTTATCTCAGGGTTGAATTGCAGTGTTTTTGGTGCTCTCTGAGCTTGATTATTTTCTTGCGGACAATTCATTACCCAAATAGGTAACATTATCAGGGCTAGAAGAGAGTGTTCGCTTTCTAATACATGGCGAGATGTGATTCTAAAACTCCCATCACACATGTTATTGCATTATACCAGCACTGATAATTAAATAATACATAATACAGTCACCTTAAGACTAACTTACATCATAACAGAGGATGAAGTTTTGTTCTCTGAGCTTGTGGTTTCTGAATGTTTCTGAACGTTTTGTTACCAGGCTAGGTAATATTTTCAGAGCAATTTAGGGAATGTCAATGTCACTGTTCTTCTGTTAATAAGGGCTTCACCTAAGGGTGTGTTAAGTGAGGGTCTTGTGATGGGTCAGGTGTGATTCATCAGTGAATCTTGTGATAGGTCTTGTGATAGGGAGGTTACATCAGGTCAGGGTCATTAGGAGGTGAACTGTCTGTGGGGAGGAGGGTTGCATGGTTTGGTTGAGGGTCGGTGTTGTCTCTGGTTGGCTGTGTTTGTTTGTTTGTTTTGTTTGTTTTTATTGGATTTATATGCCGCCCTTCTCCCAAAGGTTGATTTAGATTCTGAGGGTTTCATAGGCTGGTTGTAGGTCAGTGTGTTGTTGATGGAATTGCTTGTGGAATGTCAGGCTTCAATAAACTCACAAGCCTGGTGGGTGATAGAGTGGCCAATAATTTTTGTGTTGCTTCAGTCAAACTGGTGTGATTTGGTGTCAGTGTGGGTAGAAATTAAGGATTTGGGATCATGGTGTTTTGACTGCCAGCTGGTGTTCATGGATTCTGGTTTTTAATTGATGCAATGTTTGTCCCTTGTAGCATTGGTTGCAATGGTTACAGTTGATTTTGTAGATTGCATTGTTTCTTTCATAACTGTGGTATGTTAGTAATTACTTTAGTATTGAGTGGCAGGAAAAGAGAGGGAATATGCATTCTTCTTACAGTTCATTTGGCCTAAGTCATGAATTTTTGAAGCCCCATGTAATTTTTTATTATTTTCTTTAATGATCAAGGAGCCACAGACTTTTGGTCAATGAGGTGATAATGCCACCAAAGTGGTGAACCCAGAATTTTATTTGCTATATTGTGATGGTATTATTATTCTTTTGACATTGTAAGATATCTAGAGTCTTCTAGAATGGGCGGCCATAATAATACATTTAATAAAATAAAATAAATTTGTGTCTGTTTAATTATCTATGTTTTTAATGTTTTAATGTGTTTAGTTTTATAGTTTTAATATAGTTCTACCTGATGCTTTAACTTTTGATTGGGAGCCGCCCAAAACTTGCTATACAATGGGTGGCTGTATAAATGCTTTAAATAAATAAATACATATGTGAACTAATATAATTGTTTATTTATTGTCCAGGTGTGTTAAACTAAGTACAATTTTTATAAAATTAGTGGGAGTTCTACTCCTGCCTTAGGCATGCAAACAAGCTGGGTGACTCTGTGCCAGTCACTCTCTCTCACCCCAACTCACCAAATGGGTTTGTTATTGTGGGGAAAAGAGGAAGAGGGAGGAGTATTAGCCATGTTTGCTGCCTTGAGTTACTTATGAAGTAATAAAGGTGGAATAAAAATGTAATAAATAAAACAGCAAAACCAAATAAACAGTGCACCCATCCCTGCTGTAATTGTAATTGAATCACTTCGTTGTGATTTCCCCAGAATTTTAGAATTGCTCGAGTCAGCTACATTTGATTGCTGCATACACATAATTATTCCCCTTATCACTTGTTACTTGGTTGATGTATTAAAGATTTTTTTTTGTGTGTATACAATGTAAGGTCTCAGGATTCCAGATTCCAGAGAAATAGATGACTTAAAAAGAAATTTGGTGATAAATTATCATTTGAGCTCCTCTCAGGGAGGAAGGGATCAACCTCTAGCACCATCTTTGCTTCTGGAATTGAGGCAGCCGGGAGAAAACGGCCAAAATATCACCATATCACCTGGGTATATGAGCCCCCAGGCTCTAACTTCTTACTAGCTTTTGAATATCAATATGGACTTAATATGGACTTTTATTATGTTGCAATAAACCTTACTGGAATAGTGGGGCAAGACACTGTAAAGGAGGGGCACAGGAAGCCAAGTGTGGGAGTAAGATAGAACAGAGATGAAACTGCCGATAGCTTAAGACAGTGATGGCGAACCTTTTTTGGCTCGCGTGCCACAAGTGGGGGGAGCGCAGGGGGGTCGAGTGCGGGCGTGCCGCACCCATAATGCAACGCGCAACCCCCCAGTGCGCATGCGCGCACAACGCATGACCCCCCCATTTTTACATGTTTTTTTGCCCTCCCCAGGCTCCAGGGGCTTTATAGGAGCCTGGGGAGGGCGCAAAGAGCCTCCCCTGACCCCACCGGAGGCTTCAGGGACTGTCCGGAGGCTTCCCTGAAGCCTTCAGAGCGCTTAAAACCACCCTCCGAGCAAACCGGAAGTGACTTCCGGGTTGTTCGGAGGATCGTTTGAAGCGCTCTGAAGGCATCAGGGAAGCCTCAGACGGTCCCTGAAGCCTTCGGAGTGCTTAAAACCACCCTCCGAGCAAACCGGAAGTGACTTCCGGGTTGTTCGGAGGGTCGTTTGAAGCGCTCCGAAGGCATCAGGGAAGCCTCAGACGGTCCCTGAAGCCTTCGGAGCGCTTAAAACCACCCTCCGAGCAAACCGGAAGTGACTTCCGGGTTGTTCGGAGGGTCGTTTGAAGCGCTCCGAAGGCATCAGGGAAGCCTCGGACAGTCCCTGAAGCCTCCGGGGGGGGCGGGGGAGGCTCTTTTCGCCCTCCCCAGGCTCCTATAAAGCCTCTGGAGCCTGGGGAAGGCGAAAAATAGCTTTTAAAAAGGTGAACTCAGCTGGCCAGCGCGCGCATGCGCACTGGCCAGCTGACAGGGCAGCGCCTCGCGTGCCCTGACAAATGGCTCCGAGTGCCACTTGTGGCACGCGTGCCATAGGTTCGCCATCACGGGCTTAAGACATTATAGGAACTTCTCTTTTGTATTTTTCCTTTGTACTTCTCTGTTTGTAACATTCCAAAATGAACTTCTCCTTTTTGAAATGTCATGTTTGTCTCGTGTATGGAAACGCCTTGAGAATGCTCAGTGTGGAATATGGCATAAAAGTAGCGTCCTGGGCAGAGCCCAGGCAGTTCAGATTTTGGTGTGTGAACTCGATGCATCAATAAACCTGTATCTCTTTTACCTTCGTGGTCTCACGTCCCGTTCTTATAATTGCTATATGGAAAAGGCTACAAGCTGCTGCAACATGTCTGGCACCCCAGATGGGACATGAGGGGTCTTGGGACCCTCTGGAGTGTCCACCCTGGGGTCGGGCCTCATCTGGTCAGAAGGAACCTCCCTGGCACCAGCGGACCAATTGATCCGAGGGACTTCCTGGTGACTGATGGCTCCAGCAATGGCGGACACCTCCAAGAACCACCGGAGAAGGACCAGAGATCAAGACACCATAAGGCCGGCCGTCAGAGAAGGAGGGACCCCCGACAGGCAAGTATTGTGGGGACCCGTAATAGGCCCGGACTCCTTGTGGAGCCGGAGGCGAAGCCCGATCTCCCTCACTAGGTGGAAAGGTTTTTGTGGGAGGATTGTTCAGTGTTAGAAACTCCAGCTATATAACTGACAATGACCCAGTGCACAAAATTAATAATTGTCTATTTTACCTATGTAAAGAGAAATTGTTTGAGCTGAAGAACTGTGCCCGTTCCTGAATTTTCAGGCGTCTCATCTCATCAGCTCCATTGAAAATTGATAAGAGGCAAGAGGGACATTTATTTATTACATTTATATCCAGCGTGTTATTCAGGAATATCTTGGAAACCATCAGCTTACTATCTTTGTTTTAAGTGAGCTGAGTGAGATATTCCACAGTGCCGACAAAGAAACCTAACATTAATGATGTCATCAGTGGTAGCCACTTGGAGGGGGAAAATGACAGAGAAGAAAGGGTTCTGATATGGACTGTGACTACTCAAATTTTATGCTCTCTCATTCTACCTTTAACAGCAGGCATCACTTCAATCTCAAGGACAAAATGTCAATCAGTCATTCCCCCAGCCCCAACCTGGTATTCCACTCCCAATGTGTTGAACTGCAAATCTTCTGTTACTACATGTCGATTCTAGAAGTTAGCAGACTTGGGGAAATCTAACTTAGTCAAAACGAAGCATTCCCTTCCCAAATAGGATAACCTTGAGAATGCAGGCCTGGATTCCTTCTTGTGGGAGATCCAGATGTCTGTCAATTTCACTTGCTCATAATGGTCGGTTGTGGCTTATTTTATAAGATCCTGAACATTTTCAAAGAAAAAAAAAAGAGAGAGAGAGAGACAGCCTGCAGCTTGGACAAAGATGCTGTTTTCACAGAACTTTGCTGTTAATCAGCTAATGTGCAGCATTCCAACAAAGGGTTTCAAATTCCCCCCTACGGAACATTATGTATATTTGTCTATGTTTTGGCATTTGGTTGGCATGGAGTTATGACAGAGCATGAGCCATGAGTTTTTTCCCCTCCCCATCCCATCCCCGGGGAACTGGGTGTGCCAAATTCTGTTCTAATTATTTCACTAACAAGTGGACAATGCCTTTCTTTCCTAGGAAACTACATGATTGTTGAGGTTTGCCTATGGAAATGCAAGAAGGGTTGCATAATTAATACCAGACACACTGCTAGCCACATGGAATGATAAACACATCCTAATTGCATTCTAAACATGAACATATACTCCCTTTCGGTGGATACAATCCGCTCTTGATGTCACTCAATAAAGCCCAACTTAAAAAGTAGAATTTTATCACCTCAACTCAGCACGTTATGTTGTCCCTCTCACAACTAGTAAGTGTAACAAACTAGTGTGTGTGTAGAATAGACAGTGACTGTTGAAACCTTCCAAATAGTTTCAAACCAATTCAGAAGGCATTGCTTTTCTGTTCTTTGAATACGAAGGTTTGTTTTTTTTTTGGTTAGAAAATAACCAGGTCTGTCTTTCATCTTTAAAAGAATCTATACACATTAAATGAATATACATGATTGGACTATTCTCTGTAACATGTAGAGAGTTCATGTTTGTACAAATCACTGGGTGCAGCTTTCCTGGCCTTGAACCTAATTCAGAATAGAGCCGATAGCTAAAAAGAGATCTGAAAAAGGATAGCTCAAAATAGCTAAAAGTTATCCTTCATTTTAGAGAAGTGTTTCTCAATTTTGATAGATCTAAGATGTTGGACTTCTCAAAGAAGAAGTATCTACTTCTTTGGTATTGTCTAATTATAGACAACCACTCAATCACTTGGCTGAGATGGGTGGCTATAGCTAATGAATGAATGGATGGATGGAATGAATGAATGAATCTTCAGCTAGATAGTTTACTTCAAAGGGTGCTACTATCAGATCTACTTTAATATATTGGCCAATTACAACTTACAAAATTGAATTGGATGTATAGGCAAGGCTGTAGGGATGCAGGTAAACAGAAGCTGTCAATGTATTTGTTAATATTCAATAGTGCATCAGAAGTATTTCAGATGGTTGTTCTTATTAGCTAATACAACAGACTACTGTGCTTTAGAAATCAAGATGACATAATTACATCCATTTCATTCAATGCTATAACTAAATAATAGGCCAGGATTCAATGAAAAATGTCAGCACTGTCATATAATTATCTTTTTTAATAGCAAAACTTCTTGTACCAGGTGGAACTTCCAATATGTTCTCAGATCTGAGAGTTATCAACCAAAAAGGATATTTTATGCTGGCAGTTCAGGAAAAGTAGAGCTATATCTATATTATTTATCATATCAGATCTTTTTTTCAATAAGATATAAATATAATCTTTCCCATCTCTTACTTTAAATAATCAACTGCCCCAAGAAATGAAATTATCAATTTTCAGACTGATTTTCTGAAAGATTATTTTAGAGGTAGTATGACATTAAGGATGGTATAGAGAGACAGGTTTACTTTCTAAAGATCTGCTTCCATTCCCTCCCTTTATCATCAGAGATGATTCACACCCTGGTCAGTGTCTCTTTGCACTTCTACTATTGGGCAGAAGACATTAAAGCATAGCCAGCCGAAAAAATAGGTTTAAAAATAGTTTCTATCCTTGGGCTATCAGACTCTTAAACACAACCACAATCACTCCATGCACATGTGGAAACATATGACTACCATATTTTTCGGAGTATAAGACACGTTTTTTCCCTCAAAAAGAGGCTGAAAATCTGGGTGCGTCTTCTACACTGAATGCAGCATTTTTGCCTCCCAAAACACCGCCCCCTTCACCAAAATGGCTGTGCATAGCCTTTGGGAGGCTTCTAGAAATCAGATAAAAATGGGCTGTTTCTGCTCAGTCTTGCCCCCTCCCCAGCCCCCAGGAGCACTCCATAAGCCTCCTAAAGGCTATGCATTCCCTTTTTTTTTGGACAAAAAACAGGCCTGTTTTCGTGAAAAATGGGCTGTTTTTGCTTGTTTTTGAGAGGCCCACCTCCCAGGAGTACTCTACAAGCCTCCTAAAGATTATTAATGCCCTTTGTTTTGAAAAAAATGGGCAAATTTGGGAGGTCTGCAGAGTGCAAAAACTTTTTTTTTAATTTGCCTTTTTAAACTTGGTGCATCTTATACTCCAAAAAATACAGTAGTTTTCTTTTTCTTTCTTTTTCTTCTTCTTTTCCCCTAATTATTTGCATTTTATTCTTTATACTATTTATGTTGTTTGTATTTGTCATCATAGATTGCACCAGTGTGCTAAAACCAATTTCATTGTATTTATTTTGTACAATAACAATAAAGGAGATATATAAAGGGGTGTTTTTCTATTTTGATAGCTTCAACAAGAGAATAATTATGGAAGCTATCAAAATAGAGAAACACCCCTACAACATGAATAAACGTGATGATACCTCCCACCTACCAGACATCTGGAAACTAGCCCTAGTCAATAAACGAGGATGATACAAAACAGCAGACCAATCTACAAACATCAACTCCATCTACCAATCAGGATGCAACTACACAGCCAATCAACCCACTTACAGCAACAAAGCCAGCACTCCACACAAACACCACCAAGATTTATAGAAAGATGGCAGCTCCGACCACGCTTTACTCGCACAAGCACGAAGCTGAAAACACCAGCCTGAAGATGGTGAGTAGGACCTCGCACAAACGTTGCCAAGACAATCTCAATCTTACATGGGAAAAGACCCGAATACAACAAGACCAGCATACCTACCCATGAAAATCTACGAAAACACAGACATATATGCAGGTCTTGGCGTATTTGGTTCTTTTCCCGTGTACAATTGACAGTATCTTGGCAACGTTTTGATGAGGTCACACTCGCCATTTTCAGGCTGGTGTCTTTGGCTTTGTGCTTGTGCGAGCAAAGTGTGATTGGAGCTGCCGTTTTTCTATAGATATAGGTGTGTGTGTGTGTTGAATATTGGCTTTGTTGCTTTAAACTGATTGGTTGGCTGTGTTGTCACATCTTGATTGGTTGATGGAATTGATGTTTGGTGAGGGTGATGGTGTCCTGTGTTGTTCTGGGTCCTGTGTTGGTTTTTGTGGCTGGACTCGTTTATTGACTAGGGCTAGTATCCAGATGTCTGGTAGGCGGGAGTTATCATCACGTTTATTCATGTTGTGAGGGTGTTTCTCTATTTCAATAGCTTCCATTATTCTCTTGTTGATTTGCTGAACTAGTCTGCCATAATACATGACAGACATCTTGAAAAGATTGCCTTACATCATATATGCCAGAACATAATATAAATTTGGTTACACATCTGAAAGCATGTAAAATGCTTTCCAAGTCTCCATAGCATTGTCCACCCTAAAGAATGGGATGCAGATGCACATTAGCTCCCAAAAGGACCTGCCCCCACAGTTTGAGATCCATTTTTATACACAGCAATTCTTCTTTGGTTTCGGGATGAATAATACAGTTGGATTCTTAATAGATGCTTCTGCATGTAATCCTGAATCCTGAAATTCTGGTCTCCTGAACCAGGGCCAGATCAGTGGTGGTTTCCTACAAGTTCAGACTGGTTCAGTTGAATTGGTAGTGGTTTGGCAGCCTGGGTCACTGGAACCGGCAGTGACCTATGCCTGCCGTGCCTCCAAACTGATTCTCTGGATGACACCATAAGCGCTGCCATCATGTTTTTCTTTTCTGCGCATGTGCAGAACAATTTTTCTTGCACTCTGCGTGCATACATGGCGTGCAGAAAGCGCAAGCGCACAGCAAATCGGCAGTAGTGGCTACTAGAACAGACTCCTGGGCCAAATGCATACAACCAGATCATTGAAAGCTGTACAATATTCATCCTTGCAACACATTAGTAACAAAATCATTTATACACCTGCATTGAGCCTAGCATTTGCTTATTGGATCTTTGGAAATGTATGTGCACATGTATATGTGTGTCTGGCTGTTTTCTTGCAGATTATCCAAACTTGGTAACATATCATCAGTGTTAGTACTAACATCACTAGCACCGATAATGTTACCTAGTTTGGACAATGAAATGCTTGCAAGAAAACAGCCAAGTTCAAAGGGCATCAAGGACCTCATTTCAACCCTGAGCTACAAATATTCTCTTTTATTGGTATCTGAATGTCAGTATTCATTATTTTGACCACAATCCAAGTGGGTTACAGTAAGATAGTTGAATATGTTCATGAATTCATGGAACATTATTGAAGAAATATAATTAGCTCAGAACTAGTTTTGGGGAATGGTTAAGGCATCAGGCTAGAAACTGGGAAATCATAAGTTTTAGTCTATATGAACCCTAAGAGATCCTGAGCCATCCTTCTCTCTTAGCCCTAGGAAAGAGACAATGGTAAACCACTTATGAAAAAAAAACATGCTCCAAAACACTGCAGGGACTAATCCAAATGTGGAGGCATAAAAATGAATGAATGAATGAAATGAATAAATGAATGAATGGATGAACAAATGAATGAATGAATGAATGAATGAATGAATGAATGGATGAATGAATGAATGAATAAATAAATAAATAAATATATCCCATCTTTAATTAACACTTAAAACACTATTTATAGCTGATTTGTAGGACACGTGGCAAGCTGTGAGTCATTGTGCTATTGTAGTTTTTGTAAACAATACTTTTCCCCTTTTTGAATATGCATTTAGTATACATCTTTCTTCCTATCAATATTTTTATTTATTTATTTATTTTGACCAACATGTAAAAATAACAGGTATAAGTATAAATATAAATATGAACACAGGAAATGGGTATGAATAAATGGAGACAGTAGAACACAGATGGTAGGCTCGCTGATCCGCTTATGCACGTCCCTTACAAACCTCTTAGGAAAGGAGTGAGGTCAACAGTAGACAGTCTTAGACAGTTTTAGGTTAAAATTATGGGGGTTTGGGTTTGTAACAACAGAGTCAGGTAGAGCATTCCAGGCATTGACCACTCTGTTGCTGAATTCCTATTTTCTGCAATCGAGTTTGGACCGGTTTACCTTGAGTTTCTATCTATTGTTTGCTCGTGTATTATTGTGGTTGAAGCATAACCAATCAATGAAATCATTTCCATTCTTCTAATGAGTACAATGCTTCCTCAGACTGTCTTCCACTTGGAAGAAGAAAAGCGAGCATGAGATGAGACCACTGAGCATTCCATTGAGCACTTATGGAGGCCTATTGTATTATGATTGAAGTGTAGCATAAAAGTATTTAATGCAACTTGTTGCGATAGTGGGTCTATGTGAAGCCAATACAATTATCTTCTGTTCTGGCTCTTTTTCCACTGGAAGGTAAAGTATGGGAAAACGTGACTGTTGTTGTGTATATCTCTGATTCAGGGTGGTATTTCTATTTTGCTATCTGGGAAGAATAGCAACTAATACCAAGTCAAATTATTCAGGGGTTTCTGAACAACCCCCCCCCTCCTTTTTTTAAGCAGCAAATGGGGGAACTCAGATCTGGAAATCTAATGTCAGGATTAGTCTTATGTGTGTTGGACAGTTTCTCAGTAAGGTGAGAAATGAATTTACTGCATAGACTGAATGGTGATAATGGGGTGAAAGTTATCATTTGCCAAAGTTAACATTGGCAAGCAATCAGTTGTCAGGGATAACTGTCAATGCACTCTACTGTTCATGATGGTGATAATAATGATGATGATTAACTACATTAATTTGAAATATTTCTTCCAGAAGGACCTTAAGTCCACAGCAGCGGTAAGACTCTGCCTTCTGATGTTAACTACTGATTTTATCAACACAATCACAGTAGAAGCAATGAATGGGGAATTCAAAGGATATTGAAGAAACTTAAAGTAGTTTGAATTTCTTTTCAAGTAAAAAACTGTGAACCACTAGAATGAAATCTACCACAACATCAACAGACTCATAGTTTAGCCGGTTCCGGCAGCTGACGGCGACGGGCAACTCGTTTGCTCACTCCGGCTCCCCGGTGGGCTTCCCCACTCCTTGGGGGGCACAGGACGCCCCGAAGAGGCGTCCTGCTGGAGGAGCGGCATCGCTGGGGATCCCTGCATCGGCGGCGGCTGGTGGGGGGCCCCCCGCCTCGCTCTAGGCACCGGGGAGCAGTATCGGAGGGCGCGTAAAGCGTCTTCGCAACAGGTTGATCGGAGAATGAAAAAGCAAAAGGAAGCAGCAGCGGTGTGGTGAGGCGCTACCCCCCTTCACTCCCTTTCTTGATTTGAAGAACTTTTCAGCACTTTAAAACTTTTACTTTCGGCTAACTTTGGAGGTGTGGCTGGAGGGAGGGGGATTCCCCCCCCCTTGGACAAGCGGCTTGGAACAATTCTGCTCTCAGCCCCAGGGGATGGAGGAGGGGGGAGAGCCAACCAATGATGCCACACCCTTGCTTAAAGTGACTTTCATTGAACTTAGCTCCATAATTTACTGATGATCTGAGGACTTTGGGAACTTTGAAAACTTTGTTATGCCTCTGAGCCCGAAGCTGGCAGGGCAAGATGGCACACTTCCGTTGTCTTCATGAACTGTGAAACCTGACTCTACCTTTAAAAATTCAGGCTTCCAGTCTTTGTCCCCGTGCTACCCAGAAGAATCTCTTGTGGATTGTTACTCTTTGAACTCTCTGGGGTGGAAAATTTTACTCTATTGCCAGGCTGACTAGAGAAATTCTCTCCTGCTTGGATCTTCTGCCTCCTGGACTCATCTGGCTGCTCTGCTGCTCCAGCTGTCCATTCTCTACACTGACTGAACTCTTTATTCTATAAACTATGTCTCTAAAAGACCACCCCCTGGAAAGCCTGGCTTTGCTACCTCTGCCCCGACATCAGCAACATCCAGTCCTGCTACACAATCAAAGATTACAGACCTGATGCAACCTAAAAGTACAGAGATGGATTTGCAACAAATGCTCCAGTAACTCTTACAGGAACAAGAGGAAATTAAGAAACAATTAGCGGAAATGAAAGAAGAAATTAAAGAGAACCAAGCCCAAATTTATAAGAACTCACAGAGACTGGACCTTGTGGAGGGTGGGGTGGCGGAGATGAGGGGGGGGGTAGAAGCGGTGCAGAAGGGAAACAAAGAACTTGATACCCAACAAATGAAAACAGAATTTGAGAGAATGTCCTTTTATCTTAGATTTCAAAATGTGATGGAAGCAGATGATGAAAACATAAGGGACATCATGATAAACATCTTGGCTGAATATATACACAAAGAAAAACAACAGATGGAATGGGAGATAGATCTGGTTTATAGAGTGAATTCAGCCTATGCCAGAACACACAATGTACCCAGGGAGGTACATATTAAATTTCTTAGAAAAAGCACAAGAGACAAAATACTGGGTGTACAAAGGGGGCAAGCCCTGACATACCATGATAGGGAAATAACTATCTTGAAGCAGATCCCCAAGAAAATTAGGGAAAAAAGGAAAAACTATTCGCAATTAGCGAATAAATTATACCAGAAGGGGGTGTGGTTTAGATGGTTGATGCCTGAAGGTATGTTGATATTCTGGGAGGAGACAAGAATTAGAATTAACACACCCATAGAGGCACAGGCCTTTATGGAAAAAAACAAAATACACCTAGAAAAAACAGAAGATTCTACAACGGATATGCAGGACACGTGAGGGGCCGGAGCTCTGCCAGCGGGGGGAGAAGGGGCAATACCAAGAAAGCTCAGATCAAAAAAATGAATAAGAAAATCTCATTGATATAAATTGACCGAAAGTAGCAATGGAATTAACATGTGGATTATATATTACTATGTATTAAATTGATTAAAAGTACTAATAGAACTAAAATGCTGATTATATATGACTATCTATTAATGACTTATACTCAGATGTATACTATAAGTTTGGAGGGAGGGGGCGTCTACCACACTTTGCAACTGCCAAAATTTGTACACCTTTCCACTACCCTTTTCCTTGTAAATTTTAAAAAAACCAATAAAACTTTGTTTAAAAAAAAAACAGACTCATAGTTTACAGAGTTGCTCAAGATAACAAAAATGAAACCCTTTCAATGAAAATCTATGCTTTAAAAAAAAGGTAAAAGAAAATATTATTCATGTATTTAACACATGTAGCAGTTTATATGTATTAACTCACAGTACATACTACAGCAGCGTATACAATAAAATAAATTGAAATGTATATTGAAATGGAATATATTTTAATAATTTTGATAAGGCTCCTCATTTAAAGAAAATAAGGACACTTATTAGAATTATTAAAATAAATGTTATTTCAAATTGCTTTATTGCATACATTGCCGTATTATGGACTGTGAGTCAGGACATAA
The DNA here is from genome assembly GCF_964273705.1 of Natrix helvetica. Lineage (NCBI taxonomy): Eukaryota > Metazoa > Chordata > Lepidosauria > Squamata > Natricidae > Natrix > Natrix helvetica. Next base: position 63,192,672 of record NC_138551.1, on the reverse strand, counting down.
TCCACTTTTTAGCCCAAGAGTTCTGTTGCTAAGTGTGTCATTTGTTAAGTGACTTTTGCCATTTTACAACGTTTTCTTGCCACAGTTGTTAAGTGAATCACTGCAGTTGTTAAGTTAGTAATGCAGTTGTTAAGTGAATCTGGCTTCCCCATTGACTTTGCTTGCCAGAAGGTTACATAAGGTGACCACAAGACCCTGGACCTGCAGTCAACATAAACATGAGTCAGTGGCCAAGCATCCAAATTTTGATCATGTGACCACGGAAATGGTCGTAAGCATGGAAAATGGCCAAAAGTCACCTTTTTTAGTACTCCTTGTAACTTTGAATGGGCACTAAATGACCACTGAGGACTACTTGTATATCAATTGTTATTTTTCATCAGATGTATGTACTAGCAAATGATGGCATATATCGTCTGTTTCTGGACTAGATATACTAAAGAAAGTCATGGAGTTGATGTAATATCGAGCTTATTATAAAATATGTTCAATAGTTGTAAAGAGGGTTTACAATTCAGTTTTGCAAAGTGATGTTGAAGGAAAAAATAGTAGGACTTGCATTTGAAGCTTATATTCTCTGTCATGTTCTTTGTTCAACCAAAATCTTCTAGTGGTGATTTTTGATCACTGGTATCTTCAATGTGATAAAATGTCTGAACAGAGATTTGCCAGCATCCCCACTTCATTCATAAGTAGGTAGTTGTTTTTGTTAGTGAATCTGAATGGAAATAAAACCCTGGAACATAGGACTAGTTAATAGAAAACCTTCAGGCATATTGTTCATATGAACATTGGTGTTTTTTGCAAACATTGCTCTAGCATTAATCTCAAAATATTTTTCAGTTCAAAAATTGCATAAAAATACATAAATGAAAGGAAGCTGCATGTCTATATTGAAGCAAGTGTCTGAGAAAATAGATATAGAATTACCTGCAGTGAAAAAGCATCATGGAATGATGGGGAACTTTGAATACACATAATAATGATGCAAACCCAAATCCTTCATGGCAACCTGGCCCCTGAGGTCATGAACCATAAACAAAGCCTACAAAATATAACATGAAGACACATTGTGAAGTCCAAAGAATGTTGAAAGATTTTACCTTCCTCAAAGAAAAAAATAAACAAACAAAAGCAATACCAATGTTCAAACTGATATGTATATTACTAGTAGCTGGCTATTTATTCTCTCTCTGTATTCAATGATCTGTGACATTGGTGGACTGCAAATATGCAGAGAGGAAAGGCAAAAAAATTCCAATGTTTTAAAAAATGAAGTCATTTAAAAAAAATCTAAGAAAACATTTCTGCATCATAAATTATTTGACTGCGTAGCTTTTCAGTTGAAGGTAATTAAATTTGAGTGATGGAGGTTTTGGTCAGCAGAAAGATGACTTTTTTTTTAAGTAGCTTGTGAAATTGGTCAGCTGAAAGCTTTAAAGGAGACCTTTGGCAGTGATAAACCTTCTGTTTATAAAGAAGCTTTGTTTCACACCGAAGAGTAATAATGTGTGCATTTATCTGAGATCATATAATCACTTGCTTACTTTCATCTTGTGTGTAAATGAAACTGGGAACCAAGGTGAATTTGGAGTTTAGTTATATATACAGCTTAATCATGCACGCCTTGGTCTTTTGATGTCAGTGGGAATTTTGCCTGACTGAGGGAATGCATGATAATACTGCTGGAGCTAACCTCTCACAGACAAAATAACCTAACAAGTCACTTTACAATATGATATGATAGCTAATTCCAAGGCAAATCTCTAGGGAAGTAGAGATAAATCTGAAGGGAAACTGTGAAGCACAGGTAATCTCTGGCCTTTGTTAAAATGAGAAAAAAACCTAAATTCATCAAAAAGAAGCACAATAGCCCATCAGAAGTTAGCTGATTGAGACAGAGCAAGGTTGTTATTGTTAAAAAAGGAAACAAAATAAGCTAAGAAAACATTCACTAACAAGCCACAGAGTATTCAGTTAAAGGTTTTTTAAAAAAGAAAGAATATTTTTCTCCTGTCTTTCTGTACTTCTAAAATTCTTTTCCTTCTTAAACGGAAGAAAACAGGATTATTTGTAGGAAAGAACAAGAAAAACTTCACAACTTCAGTATATATGTAGCTCTGTCAGTTCTGCACTAGTATAATGCATAAAAATTCAAATCTGATTGTCACATGATTGTCACTTATATCTAATTTTGAGACCCTACATTTCTTTAGTCCCATACTGGTTTTCCCATCATATAAAGTAAGTCAGTATTTCTGCTGTATTCAAGTTGGTTTGTGCATTCAGTTTAACATCTGCACTGGATTACTTACATTAATGCTTTACTGATGTTACCAATAAAAGTAAAAAAAGAATAAGAATTCTCTGCAGTTTTCAAGAAAGGACCATCTGTAATCTCTAGGGTTTATCTTCATATTCTCTCACATGCTGCTAATATCTTTGAGCAGGAGAGTTACGAGAATGGCTAAGGTCAATTATGACTGTTGTACCAGGTTCAAATCCAACTTTGGTCATGGAAGCTCAGAATGATCTTGGAGCAGTCATTGTCTCCAATATTTTTCAGAGGACTGGGTTAGGACCTAAAGAGAAAGTACTTAGCTCGGACTACTGAGCAAGCTCATCAGTTTAATCATCATTTTTGTCTTTTAAGGAGAACTTTGTAAGAAGATTCCATTTAAAAATCTGAATAATTTATAATCTATTGTACATAAACAATAAAGTCTTTGCTCATATTTGTATCCTATGAGGGTTCCATATGATAGAAAGTAGTTTTTCTTGGACTTTCTTGATCCTTCTTTAATCTTGGGCTGGAGACCTTTGTATCCAGGTATATATTCAATTTATGAAATTACTCACTGGAAATTTTCCTGATTCACTTCTGATTGATACCCCTTGGTAATAGTGTTTTTTAAAAAATTTTAGTAATTGTGCAGGCAGGAATAAAGCAATTTCACATTCCATCAATCAGTAAATAAATTATATTGCTCAGTGCATACTGAGATAACAAATTGTGTTATTTCAATGAGTAATGCAGGCGTTACCATAAAGATAAAAAAATTGATCATTAATAATTTTTATCTAAATACTTTTTTAAAATTCATTCAGCCTATTTTGGTTCGGAAATCAAATATCAAATACATTTATTTATAAACACTTTTGGTTTAATCTATAAAGTACAAATTGATCTGACCTACTTTATATAACATTTTCTACAAAGTTCATATCTTCTAAAATTTCGAACCAGAAAGCCAAGTTCAAATTGTCAAAGGTAATCTCTGTGTTTAAGAAAATCAGTGTGACTAGTTTTTCATTATGTTGCTCCAAATATTCCAAAATGTCCAGTACATTTCTAAGATTGCTGTTTAATTGTATTTTAGATAAAAACTTCTATTGATCCTCATGAATAAATTCTTGCAAAATTATTTTCAATCTATCAGTTATAAATAATTTATTTTCAGGTGGAGAGGGGGGTAATAGAACTCCATAGCATCGGAGCATGTTAATAATAATATAGGAAATACTAATGCTCTGATGGCCATTTCTAAAAATCCTTTCTTAGAGAGCACCTAGAAGCCAAGAGGAACATACATGGCAAATTAGAAGTTTGTAGGCTTTACAATCAATCAATCAATCAATCAAATTTTATTTGATTAGCCGCAACCCTCTCCCGAAGGACTCGGGGCGGCGTACAGTCAAAAAGATAAAATACACATAGGACACACATACATACGAAAAAACAAGGACAATTACATTTGTGCATGGAGGAGAGTAGACCTGCAAGTGAAAGACAATAAACACAGCTAAAAACACAGTTAAAACACAGTTTAAAATCCCCTAAATAAAATTGCTGAATTAAAAAACCCCTCAGGAGCGTAACGAAGTTATGGTTGGGCCAGGCCAGATATTTGAAAAAGGTGGGTCTTGAGCTTAACACGGAAGGAGCGGAGGTCTGTAGTGGTCCTAATATCCGGGGGGAGGTCATTCCACAGGGCTGGGCCCGCCACAGAGAAGGCTCTGCTCCTAGGCGCCGCCCCATGACATTGTCTAGTGGATGGCACCTGGAGAAGTCCCTCTCTGTGCGAGCGAATAGGTCGTAGGGATGTATGGGGCAGAATACGGTCCCGGAGGTAACTAGGTCCTGAGCCATGGAGCGCTTTAAAGATCGTAATCAAAACCTTGAAACGCACTCGATAGACCACAGGAAGCCAGTGCAGCTCGCGCAGGTGTGGTGTCACATGGGAGTACCTGGTGCTCCCCATAATCACCCGCGCAGCCGCATTCTGGACCAACTGTAGTCTCCGAGTGCATTTCAAGGGAAGCCCCATGTAGAGAGCGTTACAGTAGTCCAGGCGAGACGTCACCAGCGCATGGGTGACTGTGCGTAGAGCGTCCTGGTCCAATAGGGGGCGCAATTGGCGCACCAGGCGAACCTGATGGAACGCCCCCCTGGCCACAGCTGTCACATGTTCATCCATGGACAGCTTGGCATCCAGGAGGACGCCCAAATTGCGCGCCCGCTCCACGGGGGCAAGTTGAATGCCCCCAATGGCCAGAGATGGAATTATCTGGTTGAACCGGGGAGCCGGAACCCACAGCCACTCCGTCTTGGAAGGGTTGAGCCTGAGTCGGTTGTCATCCATCCAGACCCGTACGGCTTCCACACACCGGGACATCACTTCGACGGCCTCGTTGGGGTGGTTCGGGGTGGAAATGTACAGCTGAGTATCATCAGCGTATAGGTGGTATCCCACCCCAAAACCACGGATGATCTCACCCAGCGGCTTCATGTATGTGTTGAACAGGAGTGGCGAGAGGACCGACCCCTGTGGCACCCCACAGATGAGGGGGCTTAGGGTCGACCTCTGCTCTCCTGCCAACACACGTTGCGTCCTGCCGGAGAGGTAGGAGCCGAACCACCGCAAGACGGTGCCCCGGATCCCCAACCCCTCCAGTCGGTGCAACAGGATACCATGGTCGATGGTATCAAAAGCCGCCGAGAGGTCTAATAGGACCAGGATAGAGGAACAGCCCCTATCTCTGGCCCTCCAGAGATCGTCTACCAACGCGACCAAGGCCGTCTCAGTGCTGTGCCCAGGGCGAAAGCCGGACTGGCGCGGGTCTAGATAATCATTCTCCTCCAGATGTCGTGGAAACTGAGAAGCCACCACACTCTCCACAACCTTCGCCAAAAAGGGAAGGTTGGAGACAGGACGATAATTGACCAGCTCCATAGGGTCCAGGGAAGGCTTCTTGAGCAAGGGTCTCACCACCGCCTCTTTCAAGGCGGCCGGGAGAGACCCCTCACCCAACGAAGCGTTCACTAGGTCCAGGAGCCAGTCGCGTGTAACCTCCCAGGATGCCAGTACAAGCCAGGAGGGACACGGGTCCAACAAACATGTGGTAGGTCGCAGTCGCCCACGCAATCTGTCCAAATCCTCGATGACAACCAAGTCAAACTCCTCCCAAAAAGGTTTCTCAAGACTCGCCACTGGCGTCTCGACTGGGCCACTGAAGGGGACCCAATCCTTCCGGATTTGAGCGACTTTATCCTGCAGGTATTTCCCAAACTCCTCTGCCCTGCCCTGTAAAGGGGCCTCCCGTGGCCTCTGAAACAGAAGGGAGCGGGACACCCGAAACAGGGCGGCAGGGCAGTTCTCTGCGGATGCAATGAGAGTGGCACAATATTGACGTTTGGCCGTTCTCAATGCCACTAGGTACGTCCTTAAATGGGCTCGTACCTGTGCTCGGTCAAGTTCGGTTCGGGAGGATCTCCAACGACTCTCTAGGCATCTCTTGCGGCGCTTCATCACCCTTAGCTCCTCGGTAAACCAAGGGGCCAGGGTGGATCGTTGCCGCCGGAGAGGCCGCAAAGGCGCCACCCGGTTCAAGGCCCCGGTAGTCGCATTATTCCACGCGGTCACCAGGTCCTCTACCCGGGGGCGGGTCAGGGCTGCAGGAGGTGGCCCAAGCTCCGTCTGGAACCTGTCTGGTTCCATCAAGCGCCTGGGGCGGAACCATCTAGTGTTCTCCGGTTCCGCCTCCCCGCGGCGAGGAGTAGCACCAGGGAAGTCAAGACGGAGGAGTGAGTGATCTGACCATGACAGAGGAGTGATGGTTAAATTCACTCCTCCCAGATCACTCAACCACTGGCGAGAGACAAAGACAAGGTCCAAGGTGTGACCTCCCTGGTGTGTCGGGCCCTGAATCATTTGAGTCAGGTCCATGGCTATCATGGAAGCCATGAACTCCCGAGCCCCCTCTGATGCTTCTCCCACCGACGGCAGGTTAAAGTCCCCCATCACTAAAAGTTTGGGGGTCTCAACCACCACCGATGAGATCAGCTCGAGGAGCTCAGGCAGGGTCGCTGATGTATGGCGGGGAGCCAGGTATACTATCAGCAAGCCCATCTGCCTCCTAGGGCCCCATTTCACAACCAGGGATTCACATCCGGACGTCTGTAGCACAGTGGACTCCCTCGGCTCTAAATCCTCCCGGATGATCACTGCTACCCCACCGCCCCTTCCCCGGGCCCGGGGCTGGTGAAATGCTTGGTAACCTGGTGGGCACATTTCCACGAGGGGTAACCCTCCCTCGTGGCCCAACCAGGTTTCCGTTATTCCCGCGAGGTCCGGCTCCCCCTCCAAAATCAGATCGTGAATGAGGGGGGCCTTATTGACAACGGACCTCGCATTGCATAACAACAGCCTCAGGCCCTGGGCCTGCAGATCCTGACCACCTAGAACGCGGGGGTTGGTACAAGCGACCGGGTGTAACCAGCACCCACGGTCTCCCAACCGACTACGGGTTGTTAGTCTGTCCTCGCATCTGCCCCTCCCTACGACTGTTGGAATCACGAAGCCCTGTATGGGAATGATATCCTCTCCCCCCTCCTCCTCTCTGCTCCTTCTGCTCAAGACCCCGCCTGGTGACCTGGCTCCATCATCGCTCCTGATCTGGCCCACCCCCCCAACCCCTAAACCCCTAAAAGAATTTAAAAAACATTTCACTAAAAACCCCCTAAGTCTCCGCTTCCTCCACCTCTCGGGATTAAGAAATCCGTCATCAAGGTGGGCCCTAGAAAGGGCGGAGGGCCACACCTGCGAGAGGGGGGATTCCCGCAGTAGGATAAGGTCTAGCCTGGAATACATATGCTGTTAAAAAGTTCATTAGGGCCTAGGCTCTGTGCTGCAGATGGTATGATCGTATGCCATAGTCCAGTAAAATTGTAACAGCCGGGTATCAGTATAAAAAGTCATCCAGTCCAAGATGAGGGGGGGTAATGATGATAATAAGATGGTCAAGTGCCGGTCGCTAAGTGGGGGCTAGTAGGTGGTCAGTGGTGGATGGCGAGGGGTAGATGGATTTTGCTTGATAATGGGGAGGGGCAGATGGTCAGTCAGATGAAAATAGGGCGGTAAAAACCTCCAGGCGCGCACGGATGAAAAGCAGGGGCAGCTGTTAGTCCAAAAGTCAGCAGGGGGGGGGGGAATAAACGGAACAGTCAAGGAGGTGGCTGGCAGGGGAAGAAGCTCTCCTGCCAAGTCTGATGTTAAACCTCCTGCCAGTTCCCAACAAGCCTGCCAGTTCCAGCAAGCCTCCCCCCCCCCCGGCCTCCAGGCGGCCTCCTGAAACGCTGCCCTTCTCCTACCGGCCTTCGGCATTCAAGTCTTGCCTAGGCCTGCATCCATGTTCTAAACACTCCAGCCATTTCAAGCCCCAACGCCGCTCCTACCGGCCTCCAGTCCTTCCTGCTCCAGTCCTGTTACAGTTCTGGAGATTTTGTGATGATGCGTGATTGGTATTTTGCTTTTATATATATTGATGACATTGGCTCAAAGTTGCTTGTTAAAGTTAAATCCTGCCTCATTTTAGGTTTTATTGCTATATTTGTCTCTTTCCAACTGTCTGGCATATTCCATTTCTGAAAGATAGAGTTCTCAAGTTTCGTGAAGGTTGTGGAAATTCATTGTCAAAACATTTATAATAACAACATGATAATCAATCTGGCCTTTCTTGGTTTAATCTTTTGAACAGCTTCAGAAGCTGTCTTATAGTTATAAGCTTGTGTGAACCTTGTATCCATATAGACTGCATTAGGACTGTGAGTTTGACTGAAATACCTCGATTCCCAGCAATTCAGCTCATAAATTAACCAGGTCCTTCAGACTACTTGTGAGGAGCAGCTGTCTCGAGTGCAAATGGGTGACTGCACAATCTCCTTTATTCATAAAAATTGCACTAGCCAGAATTTGCCTTCTGGCTACCAATCACTATTGAAATGTCATCTCTGCTCCTTCTGGTGCATCTAGTCCACCAGAATCTCACCCAGAAGCTTCTCTATGCATTACTAATGGCAGTGACGTGCGGTGAGCTTTACGGCTGGTGAGGCTGGTGACGTCATCAGCGTGAGCCGCGGTCCCCTTCATGTTGACTCAGGAGTCAGGAAGGAGGGGAATTCCCCTCCTTCCTGACTCCTGGGTCAACATGAAGGGGACCGCGGTGCGCGATCCCTCCTCCATGATCCCTCCAGCCTCCCTCCTGCGCACGTCCCATTCCCCGCCTTCCTAAGTCAACATGAAGGGGATCACGGAGCATGCTCTCCGGGACCGTGGCTCACGCTGTGCGATCCCTCCTCCGTGATCCCTCCAGCCTCCCTCCTGTGCACGTCCCATTCCCCGCCTATGAAGGGGACCACGGAGCGCTCCCATTCCCGACCACGTGTGCAGAAGGCTCCTCAGCGCCTTTTCCCTTTTCCCTTTTTTAAAAAAATTTTCATGATGAGAGCGGTGCGGCTCTGCCTCCCCTGCCTCCCCTGACCGCACGTCTCTGACTAATGGTATTTTCAGCTAGTTATTCAGATCTCCACGATTTTTATAGCACAAGATGATGTTTCTAAGAATTTGGAGGGTTTTGCTGAGAAAAAGGATGCAGTGTTCTAAATCAGCTCATTTATATACTTTTAAAAAATGCAAAAATCATTTTTGTGTGCTGGAAGTTATTTCCAGCAAATACTTCTTCGATTGTCTGTCCCAAATGATCATCTCTTCTATTAGTAAAGGTTCCCAAGAGTAGTTCTATATCTCTGCTGTACTAATAAGAGAGATACAAAGCTGCTCTTTGTGGCCCTCTAGCTGCCTTGAAAAAAAGAGTCATATGTCATGCCATTTTGAATGAGACCATTTTTAAAAAGATCGCCCAATCTGTATAAAAGGCGAATGCTTCCCTAGGTCTATTAGGAATCACATAAAAATAGCAATACAGCACTGAAAATGATATTATTGAAAATTTAGTGCCCTACTCATATAAAGTGATGTTGTGTATTTTTGCATTACCTACCTTGTGAAGGATATCTGAGGAATCCAATGAATTTTAATGCAAACTAATTTAACCTGTATCTCCTAAATTAATACATGGATTGGAATATAGACCTCTCCCAAGTTTCACTGTGCTTAAGATATTACGGTAGGAGTGAAAGTTGTTCATCTAAGCCCCTCTGATTGGATGGCATTCAACAAACATACATTACAGGTACGTAGTTCTCAACTTACAACTGCTTGTTTTGTAACTGTTTGAAGTTACAAGTTCCCCCTCATTAGGTGGCCAAAGTATTTGAGTTTTATCTTCAGAATCTGGCCTTCTAAAGAGCAGTCAGAGTTAATCTCCTCTAGGACTGACCGGATTGATCACCTTGCAGCCCAAGGGACTTGCAGGAGTCTTCTCCAGCACCATAGTTCAAAGGCCTTAATTCTTGGGTTACAACTATTTATTCAACAAGTGTTCAAAATTATAAAAGGTGACCTATGACCATTTTTCACACTTATGACTGTTGCAGCATCCCCATGGTCATGTAATTTATATTCAGATGCTTGATAACTGGTTCATATTTATGATGGTTCCAGTGTCTGAGGGTCATGTGATTACCTTTTGTGACCTGGATGAAGGTGCACACCTGGATCCATTTCAGCCGGGTTTCAGGCCCGGGTACAGCACGGAGACGGCATTGGTCGCATTGATTGATGATCTCTGGTGGGCCCAGGACAGGGGCTGCTCCTCTGTCCTGGTCCTATTAGACCTCTTGGCGGCTTTCGATACCATAGACCATGGTATCCTACTGCAGCGACTCAAGGGGTTGGAAGTGGGGGGCACCATTTTACAGTGGTTCTCCTCCTACCTGTCGAATCGGTTGCAGTTTGTGTTGACTGGAGGACAGGGATCGACCCCTTGTATCACTTGTGGGGTGCCCCAGAGATCGGTTCTCTCACCCATCCTGTTCAACATATATATGAAACGGCTGGGTGAGATCATCCGTGATTTTGGGGTACAGTATCATCAATATGCTGATGATACCCAACTTTTCATCTCTACCCCAAACCATCCAAACGATGCCCTTGATGTGTTGTCCCAATGCCTGGAGGCTGTGTGGATCTGGATGGGGAGGAACAGGCTCAAGCTCAATCCATCCAAGACTGAGTGGCTGTGGTTTCCATCATCCCGATTTGTGTATCTTGTTCCATCTTTGATGATAGTTGGAGAAATTTTAGCCCCCTCAGAGAAGGCTTGCAATCTGGGAGTCCTCCTGGATACGCGGCTTAGTTTAGAAGAACACCTGACGGCCGTGACCAGGGGGGCGTTTTACCAGGTTCGCCTGGTATGTCAGTTGCGCCCCTTCCTGGATCAGGATGCTCTGTGCACAGTCACTCATGCCCTCGTCTTTTCTCGACTGGACTACTCAACACTCTCTACATGGGGCTGCCCTTGAAGAGCACCTGGAGGCCTCAGCTGGTCCAGAATGCGGCCACACTGGTTATCTTGTGGGTACCTAGGTGCTCCCATGTTACACCCCTTTTAGGCGGCCTGCACTGGTTGCTGGTTGTTTTCCGGGTACAATTCAAGGTATTAATTATGACCTTTTAAGCGCTCCATGGCTTAGGCCCAGGATACCTGCAAGACCACCTACTGCCACCAGTAGCCTCCCACCATCCAGTGTGATCCCACAGAGTTGGCCTCCTCAGGGTGCTGTTGGCCAGACAGTGTCGGCTAGCAACCCCTAGGGGGAGACCCTTCTCTGTGGGAGCGCCTTCCCTCTGGAATCAGCTCCCCCTGGACCTTGGCTTTTCCAACAAGCTGGCCAGAATAAAAGAAATGATTAATTTAATTGTTAATTTTAATCTAATTTTTAATTTTTTATTGTTAATATTAATTGGGTTTGTTTTGGGGTACTTTATTTTATTTCCTTTTTAACTTTTGTTATATGTATTTTTAAATGTTGTACGCCGCCCTGAGTCCTTTGGGAGAAGGGCAGCATATAAATCCAATAAACAAACAAACAGAAAACCTTCTGACAAGCAAAGTCAATGGGAAAGCCAGATTCACTTAACAATGGTAATGTTGTTTATGATACTAATTAATGTTACTAGTTAAATGTTACTAATTTAACAATTGCAGTGATTCACTTCACAAATGTGAAAAGCCATAAGATGGGGCAAAACTCACTTCACAAATTTCTCACTTAGCAACATAAATGTTGGGCTCTTTGTGTTCTTAAGTGAGAACTGTTTGTACAGAAGAGCTGAAGATCTTTTGTATTTTCAATAATGCTTATCACAAGATTACATTAAAGGCTTCGGGATTTCTCATATATTATGTTGTATCTGCATAGCTCTTAATTATCTAGGTTTTCTATGGTTTTCCTTGTAACATTTTAGGGAAGAAAAAGTTCTACTGTGAAGAAGTCAGGTAGAAACATTGCCACTTGAAGTTTAGAGTTGGAGAAGACTTCTGAATATGTCTTGGACAGGCAAGAAAACAAATTAATGGATACTAGAACAAATCCAGTCACAGTTTTCATTGTATGTGAAAATGATTTGACTCAAATTATCCTATTTTGGATACTTTATGCAAATACTGAAAAAGAAGGAAGGAAAGAGAAAAAGAAGACAATCAGCAAGGAAGGTGGATTGATTACAGTATCAATGGATACCATTGGAAGACCTAAAACAAAACAAATGAGATTGTATTCTTGCTTTTCTTGTTTATGAGGATTTGATCATGTCTTTCTTGGTTGTATTACAAATTACTCTGAGATTGTCCTATTTTCTACAGGCACTTGGTAGGCAAAAAGCACAATTTATAAATAGGTAAACAAATGTGCATATTTCAGGATTACAGCAACATATAAATCTTACACCCTTGCTGTTTGGTTTTGCTTCATCATTTAAATCAACTACTAACTCATTTTACCAAGACATGTCAGAGATTGTTGTTTGTGAAGATGATTCCATGTACTATCAGTTACAGAATACTGAAATATAAGAATTACCTTCTGCCCCAATCGAATATGTACAATTCAAGAACTCACGGTAATTTTCTCCTTGGCACTGAATGTCAGAAACATAACTCTTTTCTTCCTATTAAAGTGAGCAAAGTTTTTCTGCAATCAGATATTTAATTCTGAAAACTATGGTTAATCTTCTAAACCTTATGTGAAAGAAGAGAGAATTTTAATTCTACATTATTTATATAGAATAGAATATAAACATGGCATGCTTTATCTGTAATCTTGTCTGATCTGTAAACATGCAAATGGTTATTTACTACCCTGTTTACTACCCAATTTCATTCATATGAAAAATGTTTCTACTCAGATATTCTGTGGGCTTAGTTTGTAAGGTAAACTATGATCAACAAGAAAGATAATCACATGTGCATATTGCAATAAGAGTGCATGCTACTGATGGATTATAGTAGTCATATAATAATTCTGAAGAATGCTGAAAGAATGAAAGTTTCAAAGAAGATGTTTGTAGAATTGATATAAAACTATTACATTTAATTTTAAAAACTTTCTTTTATGTGGTCAGTTCATTGAAAAAATATATGTAGTTATTGAGAAACAACTTGATAATACATAATAAATAAATCAGTCAATCAATCAATATTGTATTATGAATTGTAAATTGTACGTTGAATTGTATATTTTTTCTTTATTTTATGCACGGAGTAAAATATTTAAGTTTGAAGTCAGTATTTTATAATATCAAAAGATGAGTGTGAAAGGATAGCTATGAATAACTGAATATATTATCCGCATTATATATGCATGTATGCAATGTATACATTGCAGATAGATAAGTGCAGGTGAAAATTTCCTTCATTAAGAATGTCATTTCAGAATGTAAATTAATTGATATATCAGGATGTTCTATAGGTGACAATTTACTCATATGTTGATAATTGTAAGTTACAAAGGACACTTGGCATTATGTTCCTTCTATATAATATAACAGTTTCATTTAGTTATATTTTTGATAGTGGAACTTTCAGGCAAACTAGATACTTTGGAAGGACTGATTTTTCTGCATTTGTACTCTGAGATTGAGAAATTAAAAGACTGGATTTTTTCCTTTTTATAAAGTTTATTGTAACGTGAATATAATAATCTGTATATTACGATCAGTTGACTTTTTCATCCCAGATAACAATATAATTCCTCTGTTGATGGATAAGTACATAAGCAGGCAACCATTTTGACTTCAAGGGAGAAAGAACAGCATCATTGAGTTTTCTGGTGGCAAGTGGTGGAAGTGATAAAGAAATAGGAAATATGTTCTCTATTATTATTATTTTAAACTTTGCAAAACTAAAGATGAAGGAGGCTGTAAAGCCGATACTAAGGTCTGAAAATGGATCAGCGGGCTTTGGGATAGAAACCATAATTCAGGGTAATGGGGAAAAAGGAGGAAGGTCAGAGAAGCTTGTGACAATCAGAGATGAACTAACTTTTAGATGAGAGAGTTTAGGAGAAAGAGGGAAAGTGGTACAACTTGGCAATAAGCTGAACATGAAAGACAAGAGAAGAGGATGGAATGCATCAGAGATACAGAAAAGCTGCAGGCCTGATAAACAAGGTGAATGATGGAGTTGTCAACTGACATAGAAAGGGATTAAGGGGAGGGGAGGCTTAGAAAGGAAGATAAATCACTCAGTGTCAGCAGTTACGTTTTGAGATGACAGTGAGACATCTAAGGAGATAGGAAGGGATGGGAAAATGGGAAAGATAGCAAGATAGGGAAATAATAAGACAGGATGGAAAGGCATAGCTGAATTACATTATCTTTCTATTATTTTGATAACATCAGCTGTAAGGGGAGACAGTTTTTATCAAGTAAAACTTGATAAAAAGTGCACCTAAAGAAACAAACTGAGTAAGAGTTTATCTATGGCAACATTAGATTGTATGGTCTGATGAATAGGAGGAACATTTCCTCCATGTGGATTTGTACATGTGAATTCAAGAGGATTTTCTTAGTGGAAAAGTCACTTCTATAGAACTGTTCTCTCCAACAGTTTAGGTCACCTTCCTCTTTCTCCCAGATAGCTAACTGGTGTGTGTGCGGGCACACCATCTGCATGCATGAGCACTTTCAGTTTTACCAGTATTTTTATCTTGTAATAAATATTTTTAGCATCTTAATTGTGTTTCACTTTGAAAAAAAATTGACTTACACATTTTTTAAACAACAAAATTTCTAGGAACAGTGCAGAGAAAGGAGTCAAAGAACTGAAGATAGATGTCCTTTGTCTCATTCCATTGTTTCATAAAGTAATACTTGAGTGATCATTTATTTAGAAACCATTGCCCAGTTAGCTTGAAGACTTATAAAATAATGTAATTATTTTACAGGCAATAGCATTCTCGGCAAAGGATATAATCATCTGTTCTTCTGTTTTTCTTAAAGAGAAAGGAAGATTTTGTGTCAACTGGGAGCAGCATCTGTAGGGGGGAAATTCCTGTGGTTCTTCTGAGATGTGAATTTAGCTGTGACAATATAGCAAGGTAGCTTATATTGTGCTTTCAAGGAAAATAACCTGCTTCATCACTTTATAAAATACTAGAAGGCCTTTTAGTACTCAAAGAAAAATGCTGTGGAGGTCAATATTAATTATATATGTTAATTTAATTATATTTCAATTTCCAGAAGTCTGCCCAGTAAATTAAATGGGTAGTTTTCTTACTTATTTGAGGAACTCATTTTTAGCTAAATCTACAACTGTCAATTAAATTTATTATGCAGTAATGTACAATGAAGAATCAATGCAGAGTCACTCTTCACTTTAATGGATTGTTAACTTTTCAGATATTCCATTTTGTGTCTTTTCTTGCTACTCTTTCTGTGCCTTGCTAAAAGGTTCATTGTATCACTTACAAATCTCATAATATATTTCATATTTGTTTAAAAGTTTATTCTCCTTCTCCCTGTAAGAAAATAATATATTGTTAGGTTTTTGAGAGAAATTTTTCATATCTCAAAATTTTAGACCAGATGTATTAGTTTTCTGGTTTCTGGTGTTTTATAAAACAGTAACTGCCAATAACAGAATTATGTAACAGAGTTTTTTTTGTTAAATTAAACTAAACTATTGTGATTAAAATGTATCTCCAATTAACTATTTAACATTATACTACTTTACTTAATATGATAATTTAGAAAAGTTAGGGATGATATAAACAATATGAAATGTCAACATAGACATATTATTTTTATATTGAATGATAAATAAAATATATATGTCCTTATATATAATAGCACAGTTCATATGTGAATATTTATTTTATGATCACCTAAAAACAAATAATATTTGTCTCTTTACATATTTTTTAGTATCCAGGTCTAGATAGCACTAGTCAACCTTGGCTGATGACAAAGGTTGCAGAATTGCACTTTACAGATTTCAGCCTTTTGAAGTAGATCTGATTGTGAACAGACAATGCAAGGATCACATTTTTGTTACATAGTATAATAAGAGACTCCTGAAAAAGAATCAAGGTGGAGCTATTTTGAGTTTCTTACTAATCTCATCTCTTTCAGGGATAAGCTGATATTTATGAAACTATTCCTACGTTCTCTCTTCAAAGTTATCTGCATAATTGTCTGCAGTGGAAAATAATAAGAAAATCACAGAGCTGTAGGGTAGATTGGTAATAACAACGTCTGGATGAAAATAATGCAAACTTCTTCCTTGTTTTGGTTGTTCAGCTTGACACTAGAAACTTCTTTTGCTTTTTCATAGCTCGGTATCTCACAACTTTATGATAAATGAATAGAATAGAATAGAATAGAATAGAATAGAATAGAACAGAACAGAACAGAACAGAACAGAATAGAATTCTTTATTGGCCAAATGTGATTAGACACAGGAATTTGTCTTTGGTGCATAAGCTTTCAGTGTATGTGAAATTGATGAGCGTAACAACTGATTTATTATGAAGTCATTTGATACGATCAAAAAATTCTTCCAGTGGTGACAGTCATACTTGGACATCATCATTTCAATCCATGTGTTCATTCTGGAAGATCAGAGAGGCAGAAGAATCTCTGCAAATTTGCAAAAAGATTCTTCCTATGTTTCAAGGGAAAGGTCTGACAACAAAGCTCTCTACAAAAAAAGTTTCAAATAAAAGTACACATTATGTTGAGATAATTTTTTTAAATATAAATGATAGCTTTAGAATATACATGTGCTAATTAGTTGCATTGAAAAATGTTGAGTTTGGATTGATTGGAAAGTTCTAAAGAGCCATCTGTCTGAAGGTATGAATGCTGCCCTAATGTAATTTTATTTCTACAAAAGAAAAAGCAATAATTATCTTGACTTATATCTCTCCTTTCTTTTCTCATAATTTCCTATTGTGCATTCATACATGTGTTTAATGGTGTACATGAACTTTATCAATGCCAAAAAGACAGGTTCTGTTTTGCTCAGAGTTGTCACAGATATTTATTAATGCCATCTGGGAAGCCTACGAAGTGCAGGTGGAGAAATGCTGATATTTCACCTTAATCAGATCCGAATCCATGGTTACTGTACATTTTAAAGACTGGAATATATTAGCCTTGTTACTATTGAAATAAATTTAAATAGTAAGAGGCTCGTTATTATTTCTTTACACAAAAGGAAAATATACTGCTGGGCCTAATATGTGTGAACGTCATGAACTACAGATGCACTGCTGGGGACATACTGTTACAGGAATTTGGAAAACAGAGGAATCCAAATCATAAAAGCAAAATGGGTGGCACTGTAAAGAAAGCTTTCATCTGAACTGTATGTACTTTGGAAAGAGGAGTGCCTGGGAACTGTAGGATTTGGGATATTTGTTTTAGGATGGACTTCATCACATTTTGTATTATTTCTCACCCTGCACACAGATTTTATCACAGAAAGAGAGAAAGCTAGGAAAGGAGAGAGAACATTGCCCATCCTATCTAAGTGCTCCATATAGTGGCCTTTCTATTGATATTATCAAAGCAAGCCAGCAGGAGAGCTGAATATGAGCCCTAAAATCCAGCAAGGTTTATTGTGGAGTGAAAATGAAGTAGACTGAACTCTTTTGAACAAATGGAAATGCCTTGCGTGCCCATAATAAGTAACTGACTTCCCACATCTCAAATTCTAACTTATTAGGAGACCCTCCACAGAGCAAGTTGGTTCTCTGCTGAAGAGAACCTCCTTCCACTTACAGAGAAGGGTGAGAGTAATGAAGGAGCTGTTGCATTTTCCCCTATTGCTATCATACTTCTATAACTTTCAAAGGAGGAGCTTGTTTGAATCAGGCTAGTTTCATTGAGCACTTCATAAGCTGAAAAACTTTTCCGCTGTATCTCCAGAGCTTCTTTAAGAACATAGATATTACACCTTTTTGATTCAGCACATGTCCAGAACGGGTATATCAGAACTCACATGACAGTGGGACAAGAGGGAAAGTCAGTTCATTCAAATATTTTTCTTTCCTTTTAATAAGTTGGTCCCTATTCATTGACCCTTTCCCATCTTTTCCATCTGCTGAGAATAGGACTTTGCTAAATGAATAACGTTTTAGGAGACACATGTGTTCTTCAGCTACAGGTCATGTATTCGTGTTAATAAGCTCATTAGTCATTTCTATCCTTGCAGAAACAGTTTATTAATGAATGTGCCTTCTGCCTGTTTCTTCTGAACTAGATCCCATTCAAACCATAAAGCAGTATTTTTCAACCTTAATGGCTTTACGGTGTGTAGACTTCAACTCCCAGAATTCTGGGAGTTGAAGTCCATACACCTTAAAACTGTCAAGATTGAGAAACACTGTCATAAAGGCTTATTCCCCAAAAAAATAAGTCCCAGGATTTTGAAAAGGAACTTGGATTCTTCTGTTGTTTGAACAATGCTGTTATCAATTAACAAGGACCCAACCAACCATAAGAAATGCATTGATGATGTTACCTAATTTGGGTAATGAAACATCTCCAAGAAAATGACCAAGCTCAGAGAGTACCAAGGACCACACATTTCAACCTGAGCTACAAATATTTTCTTTTATTTGAAATATTTTGCTTTTCATCAAGAGATGAAAAGCTAGATGGCAGCCATAATTAATAGCTGATGAGCATTCTTCTGTTTGTATCTACTTTGCCTCACAGGTAAGCTTCAGTTCACACTAATGTAACAACTGCTAAAGAAGGAGACAGGGGTAATTTAAAAAGGCAGAAAAATAAGAAGTGCCCCTTTTCATGATGGTTATCATATCATCAATTTAAAGTATTAAGGGGCTTCTAATATAGGTTCAGGTATGCCCATCTCAAATGCATCTGAATAAAAACCCCTCCTTGTTCTGTGGAGCACAGCCAGTAGAATGATAAGTGAGACAGATTTAACATACTCCTTTCTGCAAGAGCTCCTTTCCTGTGTCTCGGTAGCTATATTAGAAGTAATCTGAGAGTCAAATATGCAGGCAGCCTCAAGGCACATCATATATTTCTTCATTCTGGAGGCTTTCCATAATTAAAAATGAAACCTAATTGCTCTTACTATTCATTCCTTTTCTATAATGTCAGTAAATTAGATTCTGCTCAGCAACGAAAAATCTGAAGAGCTTTTGAAATGAAAATGTACTGTTTGATAACTTTTATTTTTAATTAGCATGATGAAAAATCAGCCCTTCCACATTCATCAGTGTTTTTACAGGATGTTTGAATTTGTCACAAATAGGGGGTTTATATATATATAGGACTCTTACTTTAATTAGAACCCTAAATTGTTGTTAGTGTAAATGAGGTTTGACTCTTTACCAGTGATGTCCTCTATAGTCAAACAAGAAGAAGAAGAACGACCTGTGTAGGGAGGTTATTTTGAAGAGAAATTCAAGATGTTAACCAACCCGTATAAAAATAATTTCAGTTGTGAATTCCCCTCCCCCCCAGAATTCCTGACTCTTCTGAGGTGATTGTTGCCATGAAACATTGTTTTTTTAAAAGTCCAATTAGTTACAGACAGAGAAAAAGATTTTTTTAAAACATTTGAGATTGAGAATAAGACTGAAGACTGCCTTGCCAAGCAGGCAGAGATAAAAGCCTTTGTAAAAGCTCATGGAACCACAAATCAATAAAAGCCGCCCCCAAGTCAATTATTTTAATTAAAGACTACTATAAATCTTATTCCTATGGCTGGAAAATTGATAAAGTCATCTCCATTAAGAAATAATGTTTTTAAATGTAATGATGACATGAAATACAGGTAAAAGGGGCAGCAAGAAATAGAAAAAATATCCACATGTTTTCTTTGGATAAACTGGGTTGCTTAAGTCAAAATTGTTTATCCACAAAGCAATGGCCTTGATGTTATACTCCTTTTTTCATATAAAATGAAAAGTGAAGTAAATATTCCAGAAAATCCTAAACAGTCAATTTGTTTAATTTTATTTCAAAATCTGTTTACCCTAAACTTTTTGTCAAGTAGACTTAAATTGACTAACAATAGAAATCTAAACATAGAAGTAAAACTAGTTTAAATTGTCCAATTAAAACTCAGAAAAAAATAAATGTATTTCCAATAATTCAATGTTTCTCTTACTGGAAAAAATAATTTATGTAAATTAATTAGTTTAAGACTTTAAGATCTACCCAGCACCTTAAATTATACTCAGTAATTATTGGGCAACTATTGTAGCTATTTCAATGCAGAGATCATATAATCCTTCAATCTCACACAAGTTAGAAATCAAGTTCTTCTATTTTGCAAAAATTGTAATTTCTTGACACCTTTGAAGGATAATATTGCAATAGTCAAGACAATATATGAGTAACATATTGTTCACTATAATATATTGTTCACTATAACAAATTGTAGTGTAGTTACAATTGTAGTTGGCACATATGTTGTTGTGCAAATATGGTTCATGTCTCAGCCATCACCTATCAGTTGCATATAAGACTCAAGGAAGACCCACAAATTCTTTCTAGGAATGTCTACTATTTTAGTCAATTATTCCTTTGGAATTAATGAGACTATAGCATTGAGTGTTATCAATATGCTGATGTTCCCTGTCTCCAAAACTCTGAATGGCTGTACTGAAACACATCATCCATGCAGAATATCTGGCATTAACATCAGTAAATGAAAATATATCACTGTGTTGTAGGATAATACATTAAAAAAGAAGGTTTTTGGGTGACAATAATTGGCTTATTTTTTTCAGGTTGACTGCAAATCAGGACTGATCTATTGCAAGGAAACAATTTCCTGTTAGTAGATTTATCAAAGTATGTGATAAATGTACATTGCAAGTATGGACAGCAAAGGTATATATCATAGTGAAGGGAGAGAAAAAACCCTTATTTTCTAAATAGAAACTCTTCTTTCTTTAAGCAGAATTATCTGTGACCTGAAATGTGATTTTTATATTGTAAGGTCATTTTGTGATGAATTGCTTTCCCTCATGTTTTGTGACTCATCCTCCATATAACTGAAAAATACTAGTGATGGGTAATCTGAAGTAACAATTTAAAAAGAAAGAATACTGATAGTAATAATGCAGCACATAATTTGCACACAATATGTCCTGATAGGTGTGGAAAAGTTGCTACTGAGCTTTTACTTATTGAGCTGTTACTAGTTGCTAGTGAGTTGTTAATATTCATGTAGATAGTCAACAGTTAGTAAAAAAATAATTTCCAGTACTCTGATGTCCACCAAGTATATGGTACAATGAAGTTTGTGTTTATTAATAAGCAAGAATAACAATGACAAGAAAAATCATGAGGTTAAACAAAAGTCTTGATGTTCATGGATGTAGTCTAGCTTCCTTGCCCTAAGAAATAATTCAATAATGAAGAGCAGAAAAGGGCAATAGTTTGAAGTTTTCTAATGACAGTCTCTGCAATCTAAAGGAATAGAATTAATATACTTGCTTCTTTTATACTAGGATTCAGGAATTCCAACAGCCAGGTCAGCCAATGGAAAATGAGCTACAAATAATATTTGTCAGTGAAGAAGACTGCTCAAGTGATTCTAATTATATTTATGGCACGAAGCAGTGCCCACTTAAGTACAAACAAAGTTCACAACACCAATGTCACTGAGGGTGTTTTTCTGAGGATTGGGTAGAGAGGATGCCTTTGAACCTGCTGGAGACATTAAAGGGAAGGTGTCTCATGCATGCAATTATTCAGAATCTCTTCAATTGTGAACACATGCTTGCATATGGAAAAGATTACGGCTGGGCCTAACACCTGGTAAGCATGCTCCCTTGACTGTCCCCCCTTCTGTATTTGATCCCCTTCTCATGAAACTCTGAGATTCTGCAGGTCCAATGCCAGCTGCTAAACATTCAAGGGATAGATTTGCTTAATGATGAAGCCCAAGAAAACATGAAGGAAAAAAAAGAAGGGGGGGGAATGGACAGAGGATGTATTATTTTAAATCTTCTCTATCAAACAACTCTTCCTGGTCTATTTTAAAATTACATATACATATCTACATGCTTCAAAAATTGACAGGCTGCTTGCATCTTCTTCTCTCAAGACCTGGTAGAGAAATAACATCTCATATGGATCAGCATTCATTTAGATATAAGAACCTCTATCCCTGCTGTTGAGCAGCCCATTTTTTGAGAGCTAGCCTGTTAAATGACAAATACGAGAGGGGCATGAAGTCAGCAGTAAGTGCAGAAGATTTGGAAATATCTTGGAAGAAGTAAAAGAACAATTTTGAAGAAGTAAATGGCAATTCAGTCCTCAGGAAAGAAGGGAAGTGACAAGGAGGCTCAAGATAATCTCACTTTGATTCTCTTTGGTATTGGAAGGAAATTCTACAAGACTTTGCAGATTTTGTTATAGATTTGTTATAGCAATAAAGTGAGGTTCATAGCAACAAAATGCAGTTTCAGTAGTTCTTGTACTTTCTGACTCATGTCCTGGTCTACTTGAAAGAGCTGACTATAAGTGAATGTGAAGCCTGATTTGCTTGTCTTTTATTTTTTACTCTTTTCCGACAAGTTCAATTCTCTCCTCCAAACAGCAAGGAAGGAGCAGGCAGAGAGAGAATCAGCTTCAAAGTGGGCTAACAACCAAACCAAATAGGGCCAAGAGTTGTACATGTCTTATGGCACATGTAAGTGGCCTAGACATTGTCTACTAAGAAGAGTCCCATGAATCATTCTGAGGGAAATCAGTTTCTACATGATTGCAACATGCATGTGCATTCCATATGTAGACAGAGAAATAAATAGCAATAGATTTTCTAAAACTTGAACGTTAAGAAATATAAAAGGATCTTATGCAACTTGGGGTCTTAGATGCATATAGAATTATGAAAATGTTTTCACTGGGTCAAATCTTTGTTGTACAAGATTTGAAGATTTTCTTTAAATTCTCATTTTCATATAACTGGAGATACAGTATTATGAATCCCCTTAATCATATTAGAAACTAGCATTTTATTATTATTATTATTATTATTATTATTATTATTATTATTATTATTATTATTATTATTATTATTATTATTATTATTATTATTATTATTATTTTGGCAGCTCAAGAACAAGCCTTAGCCACAAACTGTATGAAGGAAAAATTTAACATGTTACCACTAACAGCAAATGCCGCCTCTGTAATGAGAAAGATAAGACAGTGGGTGTAGCAAAATTTCACAAACTGACTACCTACAATGCCATGACTAGGTTGCTAAGATCATTCACTGGAAATTGTGCCAAAAGTTTGGATTTGAGTACCGCAAAAACCACTGGGACCATCAGGTTGAGAAGGTTTTAGAGAATGAGAAAGTCAAGATCTTGTGGGACTTCAGTATTCAGACTGACAGGTACTTGGCCTGCAACACACCTGACATAACAATAGTTGAAAAGAAAAAAAAGTATGGTTCATTGACAGTGCAATACCTGGTGATGCACAAGTTGAAGATAAACAGCAAAAAAAAAAAAAAAAAATCACAAAGTACCGGGACTTGCAAATTGAAGTTGAGCGACTGTGGAAAAAGAAATCGAGTGTTGTCCCGATTGTAATTGGAGCCCTTGGAGCAATACCTAAAGGGCTACCTCCCTATTTGGAAATTCTAAATTTATCGGACTTGAACATTCTGACTACAAAAAAACCACCCTACTTGGAACAGCTTATATACGCCAACATTACCTTAACAGTTCCTAGGTCCTTGGTTAGGAGTCAGGCTGTTGAGCTATGGGCCCCAAAGGCTGCGAATCTCTCCAAAAATTAACATCATCATCATCATCATAATTTATTTGTTCCACTTATATTCCATCCATCTTCTTGGAGACATCTCTAGATCTCAGCTGCCATGTTTTAGCTCCCAGGTAATCAACTTCATCTTTCCACAATGTGACAGCCACCTGATGTGTGATGAGTAGTTTCCTTAATTGACAATCAGCCAGAAATTCTACTATATATCTTTTTATATTCTGCTCACCTTTTTTAAGTTTGATTGATTTTGTTTTGACTGATCGCTCTTTGCTACCTTGAACTTTGTTAAGGAAAAGGAGAAAATCAGTGACGAATATGCAAGTGAGGATCTACACGTATGTTTTCTCATGATGCTGACAGACAGTAATGGATCATTCTGCTGGCTTTGTGCTAAGGCAGGACTAGAACTCATGGTCTACTACTTTTTAGCCTGGTGCCTTAATCACTGCACAAAACTAGCTTCCTACATACATCTATTCAGAAGTAATTCTATAGATTTCAGTAAGTTGATTTTTACGCTAAGTAAATCAAGGCTTTCAGGCTGAATTGGGACAGAATATGTTACTATTTGATGAAGAATTGTTCTCGAATTGTATTCTGTTATAAAATAAATGGCTTGTTTTAACATTCTCTTTATGAATGTAACTCCCTTGGTATGTCCTGAGGAAAGCATATCTTACTTTTCAGGTGTGGAATGATAAAACAAAAAGAAGAAAAAATGGTAAAGTGGTATTATTAGTGAGTTTTACCTCTGCTGTTGTATATTTTAGACATTACTGTAAAACATGTTCACAATATTGCTGTCAAAGGTTTGGCAGGTACTTCCATATTTAGAGATATTAAGATATTGCCTGACCTTTTCACCACATTTCACTTGTATAAATATTCTGCCAAATTCATTAGTGTGTACATTTCAAGTTGATCATCTAATACATACAAAGTGACACACACAGAAATATTTTTCAATTTTTCAATTGTACATACAGGAAATAAAAGAGATTAAATTTCTCCCGAGTGAAGGAGAAATGCTTTGGGACCAAATGCCATTTGTCCGTTAGTAGTTTATGGGAAAGGGAAATTGGAACAAATGACTACTTTTAGAAATTCTGTAACAACCATCACAATGTTCCCTAAAGGTTTTGTTTAATTCAGCATCTAACTCTGCACTTCACAGCTGTGATTTTTTAAATTTCCCTCATGATATATTTCATTTTGTTGCAAAAACTATTGTCAGTAACACGATGTATGCTATTTATTTATTTTTTATCTTATTTTATTTATTTCAGGATTTATGCCACTTCACTCCTGTTTATAAACAGTATAAATGGAATTTAAAAGTCTAAGAAAAATATGAAGTAAATTTCTTTTTATGGGTGATAAATAGAGGATGGTATGACTTACATAACCATTCCTTCTTCCTATGAAACATTGAATATGCTGTTATAAGTGATAGAAGGGAATTCTCAACATTTCACCAAATTATAATCCGTAGAAATATGATCTCTTGTACAAAATGAAGATAAACTATAGAATATATTGTGATTTAACTGCTATATAACTACCAGAAGGACACATGTTGGCAAGCACAAATTATTACTGTTCTGTCATTCTTACTGTAACAGAATGAAAAGAGTATTATACATTTGATGGAAAGTACCGCTACTCAATGTATTTAAATAAAAAGTTTTGTCTTAACTCACCCACTACTATTTTGCATTGGATTTCCTGAATTTCCAATCAGAAGACAAGCCTGGTTCTTGACTTTCAAAAGAATTCTACCATTTGTACTATAACAAGTATGTTAATGTTGCTTAAGAAGATAATGGCATCTTATTTAATGGAAAAATGGTCTGTATCCAAAATTAGAGATAGAAGATGCACATTCCTTTCACAGGATAAAAGATTTAAATCCATCCAAATATTTTCAAACCTTGAAAAATTGCTGTTCTGCAACTATTAATGCCTGGACAAGGTAGTTTTTAGCTATGTGTTCAAAAAGAAGATTGCTAATACCTTGGAAAAAGATAATGATCAATAGCTCCAGAGAAAGATGAGACTTTACAACCAAGTTTCTCTATGCATTTTAATATCCTCTGGTTGCCTCAAAGCTATTTAGAGAGGAAAATATCTTACAGAGACTTCAAAAGGAGTGGATCCATGAATTATTTTAAAATATATTCTGATGAATCTGGACATCAAATCTATCTGATTCCAATAACATCTACAAGAAGCCATTGATTTATGGCTACAATTGAGCCAAGATTTCTGTTGCTAAGCAACACATTTGTTATGTGAATTCTGCCCCATTTTATGATCTTTCTTGCCACAATTATTAAGTGAATCACCTGCAGTTGTTAAGTTAGTAAGTGAATTTTGCTCCCTCCTTGACCTTGCTTCTCAGACGGTCACAAAAGATGCTCACTTGACCCCAGGGCACTGCAATCATCATAAATATGAGTTGGTTGCCAAGCTTTTGAATTTTGATCGCATGACTATGGGGGTGCTGCAATGGTCATAAATGGTCATAAGTGTGAAAAATAGACATAAGCTACTTTTTTCAGTGCCGTTGTAACTTTGAGAGTCACTGAATGAACTGTTGTAAGGTGAGGATTAGCTATATGTGTCTGAACAAAAATCAGCATGCCCATGTCAGATACATTTACATCAGCAAAGCCTAGAATGAAAGAGAGACCTCGGAGTCATTGGCAATGTGGGAATAATGAGAAGAAGGGAAGGAAATAGCTACTTAACAAAACGGGGGTTCTCAGAAAGAAAAAAAGTGTGACAGAATGAGGTGCAGAAACCTAAGAGGTGAGATAGATTGTGTCAGATCTGCCTGGCTGGGCTTGGCACCTCACAGGCATCCTGTCATCGAAAGCTAGAAGGAGGAAGAAGGGGGGGGAGGATGAAAGGGCAATAAAGCTTTTTATGTATGGGATAGGAAATTGGGAAGTAGAATGACAGGTGATAAGAGCAGCCTGATCCTATTTGTACCAGCACCCCATGGCCAGGCACCCTGAGAAATAAGCATCTAACTCCCAAATCAGGGGTGAAATTCAGCAGGTTCTGACAGGTTCTGGAGAACTGGTAGCAAAAAAATTTAGTAGTTAGGACAACCGGCAAAGACCACCTCTGGCTGTCCCCAAAGTGGGGATGGAATGGGGATTTTGCAATATCCTTCCCCTGCCACGCCCAGCAAACTATGCCCACAGAACCGGTAGTAAAAGGTTTTGAATTTCACCACTGCCCCAAATATCTCAGAGTTCTCAAAACATCTTGGCGAGCTCCAATTGGCTGGAAATGAACTGGTCATGGCAGGAAGGATGGGCTGTGAGCAAATCTACACTTATTTTTGTATCTGGTGAGTATAGGAGATTTCAGAGCTGGCTGGACTTTACTGCAATCAATATCCTTAGTAAAAGAACCCTTTGCTTTAAGCAAATGGAGTCAAGGGCTTTTCTTTCCTCAGGGGTCGGATTGGGGCAGGTCTCAAAATTTGCCTCCCTGAACTGCTGCTGTTGCTTTAAGGTAGATAGCACACCTTATGTGCATCAAAGCTCTACATCAGAGCAGGTTGTAAATCTATGAAAAACAGCACAATGGAAAAGAAATATTCTACTATAGTAGAGCAGGCTTTTTATCCATCTGCACTTCCTCAGGTATTTACTGCTTGTATCCACAGGCTTCTAAGGCCACTATGGCTTTTTTTTTTTCATTCTCTTCCTTTCTACCACAACTAGCTATTAGAGTATGCACACTTGCCCACATATGGCTATGAATTCTTATTTATTTTGCAATTAAGAGGCAGGCAGATTTGAATCAGGTTTGATTCAAAGAGGACAATTACTGGTACACATCTGTCTTACCACAGAAAATTACTCAGCTTAACAGAACAGCTTTTTATGCATGCAAAAGAACAATGTATTTTGTGCAAGACACATACACTCAGGGTTTGTTTCATTTTACTAACAAAATAAAATCTGTTTGGGGCCTGTTGATACACTTTGTTATCATACTTGCATTGGTAAACAAACTAGCTGACACTGTTGGAAATGCTGTGGTAGGTAGACCACCCATGCAAGCATATCTGAGATATGTTTGAAAAGCCCTCTAGTAATGCTAGGAATATGACTGAACTTCCTGCATGTTGGTTCCTCATTTTACAATTCCAAATACTTTTAGTCTTTGTTTACTACATATGCTTAAGATGCATTTTCCTTATGGGCTTTGCTGAAGGTTACAGAATAACAAAGAGCTGTTTAGTATATTTTTAATTAGGCTTTAGGCATTTCTACGCAGACCTCTGTCGAACTATAGCATAGAATACGACTTCGTATTTTTAAAACAAAACTGAAATGAACATTCATTACAAAATGAGAGTCAGAACTAAGTATAATATTTACTGTTTTTGAGTTCTCTAAGCACTGAACTCTCAAGTTCAACTATTAAAGATGTCATAGGTGAAGCACCTGAAGTTTTGTTCTGTTTTCTTTTGTTTTCTATAATATTTGTAGCTCAGGGTTGCACTGATGATGTTACCCGGTTTGGTAATGAAATGTCTGCAACAAACTCAGTTAGCAATAGCAACAGCACTTAGACTTATATACCACTTCATAGTGCTGTTACAGCCCTTTCTTAGCAGTTTACAGAGTCATCATATTGCCCCCAATAATCTGAGTCCTCATTTCATCCACCTTGAAAGGATGGAAGGCTGAGTCAACCTTGAGCTGGTGAGATTTGAACTGCTGAACTGCAGCTAGCAGTCAGCTGAAGTAGCCTGCAGTACTTCACTCTAACCACTGCGCCACCTTGACGCCAAGGCTCCCACTTTCCAATGTATTTGGAAGAGGTATTTCAAAATGGAGAGGAGTGGGAATATGCCTGCACTTTTTTCTTGATTTGTACAGCTTTTTGATAATATTATCTAATATTATCTAATATCTGTAGATAACAAATCTACATCTTCGAATTTGCTTGAGCATTTCTTCAGCTTGAACATTTCTATCTCATTTTGGTAGTTTCTAACAGTACTTTATTGTGAGGCATCTGAAACTCCTCGGTTTTTCTGGTGACTCTTTCTTCTTAATCTGAGAAAAGCAATGAGAGGATAACATATCTTGTCTTCCCTTTATGTATTTAACAAGTATAGGAACTCAAATAAGTTTAAGGCTACTAGGGAGATGTTTTGCAGAACAATCACACATATCTTTTGTCATCTCATAACTAAATACTTACCATACTTCATCCTTGAGAATTTCACTGACCTTTTCTTTCCCTTTGTAAAAAATATAGATCCCCACCCCCCAATAAACTGAAGTGGAACCGTGGACAAAAACCAAACAAAGTAGAAAAGTTCACCAGGACTAGTCACACATTTCTAAAAATCAGTCATTTTCAGAAAATACTAGGCAGGCTGATCTAATTCATGCTTCAGTGTGTACTTACTTCCTTTGTATATATTTAGCATTGTATAGAAAATGCTTTGGAAATTACATCAGAAGAAATAGCTTTCATGCATTAAAGCTGAATAATTAAGTCTGAACTCCTGGGAACATATTAGCTGACGTCATTTTGAAAAACTACATGAGATACATGTAAAAAAATGAGAGGTAAAGGAAGTTGTCAGTGATGCACCTGTATAGTCAATGTACAGCCATATAATTACAAGCCTGAAATCTAAGATGATGATGTGGCAGTAAACTCATAATTAATCTCCTTAGTATGTGCTTTAGTAACTAGCAGTCTGGTTTCTAAATCTTGCCTTGGTCTCACAAAGCAAGCTGGATGACCTTGGACCAGTCATTCTGTCTCAGCCCATGGTGGGAAGCAATGGCAAACCACTTCTGAAATTTTGCCAAGTAAACTGCAGGAATTAAGCTAACTTGAATAAAAAGTAATAAAATAAAAAAAGTATATTTCTGAATCAGTAGTTTGGAGATATATCATTGACTTATATAACTGAAAGTGATTTCAAACAAAGCATTTCTAGTATTACCATATTTTTTTATACCACAGTTGTTGTTGTTTTCATTTTTCTTGACATAGTGGAATTTCTCTGGTTTGGGAAAAGATCCTTGATCAGAGATGTCAAAACATTTCTAATCGGAGAGAACGGTGGTGGTTTGGTCCCACCTAAGTGGTAAAACTCCATAAATTTTATTGGGAGTATGTTTCACAATATCCATGCAATGCTAGTACTCTGTGAGCTATACTGGTTACAAATTGGCTTCCACTTACAATTCAGAGTCCTGCTTATTTCCTATAAAGCCCTTTGTGGCATGGGGTCAGGTTATTTGAGGGACTGACTGCCTTTGGTTATACTTACTTTTCAGTGATATCAAGCAACGGTCATGCTTTAGATCAATTTGATCAAGCCATGGTATCAGTGGCATCCTTTCCTCAACCATGAGGTCCTTTAGACATGCCCTGGCCACTTCACAACTGGACTATTGCAATGCACTCTGAATGGGGCTGCCCTTTCCAAGATCACCTGTAAGCTAGAGTCAGTACAAAATGCAGCAGTACATTCATAACAGGAACTTTATGATATACCCACATGTCTTTAGTGCTGTGTGAGCTGCATTATTAGCCATTACTTACAAGGTGCAATTCAAGATTCTGATTGTTAACTATAAATCTCCCTAGGCTTATGCGGAAACTGCTTATCTCCAATTGTTCCTGCCTGCCTGGTATGTTCAGACAGAGAGAATGAATGAATGACTCTATTAAGCACTGCCATCTCCCCCCCCCCAATTGTTTTTATTTTATTTTAGTACAAATAATCCATCTTCCATTAAACAGTTATCTAAGTACAAATGTTTGTGCAATAACAGTTAGAAATGTACAATCATAGTCATTATTTAATCTATTCTTAACTTAATAGCAACACATTAAATATCTGATACTTTATATCCTCTTCTTAGTTCGCGTAACTCTATTAACTATTTTCTATATGCTACTCATCTATTTTCATATCTAATTTTTATATTTATTCTCTAACCATATATAAGACCTTGTCTTTGTATCTGAGCAGTGGACGAGTGATCTGGGAATAGGGGATTTAGAGACTACGCCCCTGTCATGGTCAGATCACTCATGTCTCCGGCTGGACTTCCCTGGCGCTACCCTCCACCGCGAGGAGGCGGAGCCAGTTTGTTCAAGCTGGTACCGCCCCAAGCACTTGATGGAACCGGATAGGTTTCAGACGGAGCTTGGGCCTTTACCTGTAGCCCTGACCCGCGCTCGGTCGGAGGACCTAGTCGACGCCTGGAATAGGGCGACAGCGGGGGCCTTGGACCGGGTTGCGCCTCTGCGACCTCTCCTACGGCAGCGACCCACCCGGGCTCCCTGGTACACCGAGGAGCTAAGGGTGATGAAGCGCCATAGAAGACGTCTAGAGAGCAGGTGGAGGTCCTCACGCTCCGAGTCTGACCGAACACAGGTAAGAGCCTATTTATGGACCTACCTTGTGGCATTGAGAGCGGCCAAACATAGACATTGTGCCACTCTCATTGCGTCTGCGGATAACCGCCCTGCCGCCCTGTTTAGGGTGACTCGCTCTCTCCTGTCGCAGGAGACGCGGGGGGCACCCTTGCAGGGAAGAGCAGAGGAGTTTGGGGAATATCTGCAGGACAAAGTCGCTCAGATCCGGAGCGGATGGGCCCCCCCCAGTGGACCGGACGAGCCATCATCAGTGAGTCTTGTGAGCCCACTCTGGGAGGAGTTTGACTCTGTTGCCCCTGAGGATTTAGACGGGTTGCGTGGACGGCTGCGACCCACCACATGTTCAATGGACCCGTGCCCCTCCTGGTTGGTACTGGCATCCTGGGAGGTGACGCGAGGCTGGCTTCTGGGCCTGGTGAACGCCTCATTGAGTGAGGGTTCCTTACCGACTGCCTTGAAAGAGGCGGTGGTGAGGCCCCTGCTCAAGAGGCCTTCACTTGACCCAACTGAGCTAGCTAATTACCGTCCAGTCTCCAACCTCCCCTTTTTAGCGAAGGTTGTTGAGAATGTGGTGGCGCAGCAATTTCCACGTCGCCTCGACGAATCCGTATATCTAGACCCACGCCAGTCCGGCTTCCGACCCGGGCACAGCACCGAGACAGCCTTGGTCGCGTTGGTTGATGATCTCTGGAGGGCCAGAGATAGAGGTTGCTCCTCTATCCTGGTCCTATTAGACCTCTCAGCGGCTTTTGATACCATCGACCATGGTATCCTATTGCGCCGGCTGGAGGGGATGGGAGTCGGAGGCACCGTTTTACGGTGGTTCGGCTCCTACCTCTCCGGCTGGATGCAATGTGTGTTGACTGGGGGGCAGAGGTCAACCCCGAGGCCACTCCCGCAGGGGTCGGTCCTCTCGCCCCTTTTGTTCAACGCATATGTGAAGCCGCTGGGTGAGATCATCCGTGGTTTTGGGGTTGAGTACCATTTGTACGCTGATGATACTCAGTTGTACATCTCAACCCCAAGCCACCCCAACGAGGCTGTCGAAGTGATGTCCCGATGTTTGGAAGCCGTCGGGGTCTGGATGGGGGACAACAGACTCAAACTCAACCCCTCCAAGACCGAGTGGCTGTGGCTACCGGCACCTCGGTTCAGCCAGCTGATTCCATCACTGGCCATAGGGGGCGAACAATTGCCCCCTGTGGAACGGGCGCGCAATTTGGGCGTCCTCCTAGATGCCCGGCTGTCAATGGATGATCATGTGGCAGCCATGGCAAGGGGGGCGTTCCACCAGGTTCGCCTGGTGCGCCAATTGCGCCCCCTTCTGGACCGTGATGCCCTACGCACAGTCACTCATGCACTGGTGACGTCTCGCCTGGACTACTGTAACGCTCTCTACATGGGGCTTCCCTTGGGACGCGCCCGAAGACTGCAGCTAGTCCAGAACGCAGCCGCGCGGGTAGTCATGGGGAGTACTAGGTACTCCCACGTAACACCTCTCCTGCGCGAGCTGCACTGGCTGCCTGTAGTCTTTCGGGTGCGTTTCAAGGTTCTGATTACCATCTTTAAAGCGCTCCATGGCATAGGGCCTAGTTACCTGCGGGATTGCATCCTCCCACATACATCCCTTCGGCCAATTCGCTCTCACAGGGAGGGCCTTCTCCTGGTGCCGTCCACGAGGCAATGCCAACGGGCGACACCGAGGAGTAGGGCCTTCTCTGTGATGGGCCCAACCCTCTGGAATGACCTCCCCCCTGACATTAGAACCACTACTGACCTCCGCTCCTTCCGACAGAAATTGAAGACACACCTGTTCCGACTGGCTGGTTTGGCATAATTTATAACGTCTACCTCCTGGCATACACATTTTTACTGGTTTTTAGAGGGATAGTTTTTTAAATTTAATCTTATATGATATTAGGATTTTAAATTTTGTACATTTCGATTTATTTATTTAGCTGTACAGTTTGGCATATTTTATCCTCCTCTCATATACGTATTTATGTAGTTATTACTATGTTTTAATTTGTTGTACTTTGATACGGACTGTACACCGCCCCGAGTCCCTTTCGGGAGAGGGGGCGGTATATAAACGCTAATAAATAATAATAATAATAATAATAATAATAATAATAATAATAATAATAATAATAATAATAATAATAATAATAATAATAATATAAAATGTTTCCCATATTGCATGATAACCAGTTTGTTCTTTTTCTTTAATTGCCAGTGTTAATCTGTTCATTTCTGCATATTGTAATAGTTTCCTTATCATATTCTACTCTGCAGGAATCTTTACTTTTTCAGTTTTGTGCAAATATAATTCTAGCTGCGGCTATTACATGAATAATCAAATATACATTTTCTTTACTATAAGTTTCTGGTAAGATCCCCAACAGGAATATTTCAGGTTTCAAGTCAATATGTTGTTGTTCCATATTTTCTAACTACTTGCATATTTTTATCCAATATTTTTTAGCTTCTACACATGTCCACCCCATATGATAATATGAGCCAGGTGATTTATCTTTAAATATCTTCGCCAATCTTGATGATGGCAAATGCCATTGGTAAAACGTCTATACAAATTCTCTTTATATACAGTTGACATTGTTAGTTTATAAGCATTGTTAGTTTATAAACATTGTTAGTTTATCTTGTGGGACCCAGAAAGCATGCCACCTATGTCACGGTCCCTGCCCTCTGGAACTATGTCTCCCAGGGATTTAAATGGTGTTCACTCTCCTGGGGTTCCGGAAAGGCTTTAAAACTGCCTGTGTTCCCAGGCCTGGGATTACTGTGTTTTATGCTGCATTTGTGAAGCCCTTCTCACATATTTTTAAATGTTCTGTTTGTTACTTTTAGTCCTGTCTGTTTATGTGTGTTTGCTTTAATCATTTTCTGGATTTTGTAAGCTGTCCACAGCCTAATGGAGTGGGCAACTATAACAAATGTAATACATTTGATTTAATTAATTAAATAAACCTTATGGCACCCAGGAAGTGTGACTTCTCTGGAACCATATCCATCCGGATGGCTGCCACACGGATGACATTCAGCAAGCAATTAAAAAGCTGGCTATTTTCCCAGGCGAAGTAATTTGATTGTATTAAAATTGCAATGTTAACTTTCAGAGTCATCGGGAATCAGAACGCCTATAAAGAAATAAATCAAATAACAAAGAATAAATAAAATAAACTCTGTGTATTAGAGTGTGCCACTGATTATTGGGCTCTGATTATTGGGCACTGGCAAGGAGGTGGAACCAACAGCCCACATCATTAGGAAACCCCTGGCAAGCAAAGATGAAGTAAATGAATTTAAAACGGATTCATTCCCATAATTAGCAATATTGTGCTTAAATGAAGGAACTACAATTACTGTGGTTGTGACTTATTTAATTCACACATTCATTCATTCTATCAATCTCACGTTATAATCAGAGGTGGGTTCCTACTGGTTCGGCCAAAAAGGTAGTAACTCAGGCATGCACGTGCCCAAACTGGTTCTATCAGCGGCGCCATAGGCACCGCGATCTGGTTTTTTGCTTCTGCACATACGCAGAAGCAACTTTTTTACTTCTGCGCAAGTGCACATAGCGCATGCATGTGCATCTCTGAGTGAACCTGCAGTAAAAGAAGCTGGAACCCACCCCTGGTTGTAATCCAATGACACTATGGGGAATAGAACTGGATTTTACTGAAGATGATTCAACAGAAGTAAGGAGGTAGGTAGGTAAGTAAAGGTGTAACTATGGCACTGAATCCTTCCTTTACATTATAAATAGCTGGCTATGCCAAGTCTACTGAAGTGAAGGTCAACTGCCCTAGTTCCATCTAAGTGGTAGGGCCACTTGCCTTGGTAAGGCCACACTTGGAATACTGCATTCAGTTTTGTTCGCCATGATGTAAAAAAGATGTTGAGACTCTAGAAAGAGTACAGAGAAGAGCAACAAAGATGATTAGGGGACTGGAGGCTAAAACATATGAAGAACAGTTGCTGGAATTGGATATGTCTAGTTTAATGAAAAAAAGGACTAGGGGGGACATGATAGCAGTGTTCCAATATCTCAGGGGTTGCCACAAAGAAGAGAGAGTCAAACTATTCTCCAAAGCACTTTAGGGTAGAACAAGAAGCAACAGGTGGAAACTAATCAAGGAGAGAAACAACTTAGAACTGAGGAGAAATTTCCTGACAGTTAGAACAATTAATCAGTGGAACAGCTTGCCTCCAGAAGTTGTGAATGCCCCAACACTGGAAGTCTTTAAGAAGATGTTGGATAGCCATTTGTCAGAAGTAGTGTAGGTTGTTGGACTAGAAAACCTCCAAGGTCCCTTCCGCCTCTGTTATTCTATTCTAAGTTAGGGTTTAGTGCTGAGTTCACAAGAAAATATGTTTACTTTAAACTGTAAAATTTCCACATTAAACTGGATCCCAAGAATGCTTTGAAGTTTTTCTGTATGGTCCTGTGTACTGGAACCTCTGTTGAATAGACAAAATGTCATGAAGGAAGATCATAATAATGAAGCATACAGGGTGAGAAGTAGATATGTGTCCGAAAGGAGCATTTAAAGAAACATTCTCTTCTCCTCTTACAGTTTTTAAATACTGTGTGTTCTGAGTGCTTTAGGAGGAGCAAGAGAAATTCAGATCAGGAGATAATGAGATAGGAAAAGACTTACAGCAGATTTGATCTATCTGTGCTCAGTTTCCTGCCATCACTTTGCATGTATAGTGTACAGCTTTTTTCTTGGATTTAAGCCAATCAGTGGAAAGTAATGAAACTCCAAGCTTATATTTATATCAAAATTTGATATATAGAATAGCATATTTTTCTTTGTTTCAAAAGGAAGAGGGGAAAAATTTAGATCTGACTAAAAGCTGCATTAGGGATGGGATGATACCATGTGGAAAATGTGTGTGGGATAGTAATAGTAATCACAAAAAAGGAAATGAAAAACTAGGGCGGGGAAAACTTCACAACTATAATAACAAGGTATTGAGAACAAACGACTTTAACTCAAATGGATTGGGGAGTGTATGAAAAAAGACTATTAAAAAGAAACAGAGTTTTGCTATAAAATATTGTAGAGAAGAAGACTTATGTTTAGTAGTTCAGCTCCTTCCTTCAATCCCCCATTCCTTCTTTGCACATAAGTAGTCCAGGCCTTACTACTGATTCAGGAATTATGTACACAGTTAAACCCAGATTGATAGCAATAGCACTCAGACTTATATACCACTTCATAGTGCTTTAAAGCCCTCTCTAAGAGGTTTACAACATCAGCATATTGCCCCCAACAATATGGGTCCTCACTTTACCAATCTCGGAAGGATGGAAGGCCGAATCATCCTTGAGCCAGTGAGGATCGAACTCTTGGCAGTCAGCAGAATTAATCTGCAATACTGCATTCTAACCGCTGTGCCACTATAGCTCTTTGATCAAGTATCTGTAATATGTCACTGAAATCTGTTGAGAGGCTTAAAGCAATGTTAACTGCAAGGACATGAGTTCCCACTGTAACCTAAATCTAATTATTTTCAGTCATTTTCTAAATTTTTTAGAATATTTCAATCTGCATCATATTTTCCCATAAATTAATAGAGTACAAAGCTTCTGATGCAGTTGGGTGCTTCATTTTGGCCAAGGAAGAAATCATTGGTGGCTATTTAAGTAACATTTCTTCTGATCTAGATTAGCTGTGTGCTACATTCAGACATATGAACTCCATGTGTCTTTATAGCTTACATTACAGGGCTTTCATAAATCATTTCCTCAACTTCATCCTTTTTCAGTACAAATGCAACATTTTTGGATTTGCATTAGTGGGATAATTTTTTAAAAAGGAGGAGATGGAGGAGAGGAAGAGAGGAGGAGAGGGAAAGGGAGAATTGAATTAGAACAAGAAAATCTCATTATCCTACTTTTACATTAAAACCATTGTTTATTCACCTGGCAGCTTTTATTATGCTCTGAGGATATTTAAAATGGATTCTCAGAGTACAGTAAAACCAGGAAATTATATTACAAGAAAATGAGAGCTCTTATTTCTTATTGTTATGTGTCTCTTCTTCTATCTTTCTTTTTTAGATCTGCTCCACTCAAACATAGAAACCTCTGTCTTGGCACTTAGTCTACAAGTATGTTCTTTTTTGGAATAACAGTTGTCATTTCAACTGCCTAATATAGGCACTCTTTTGAAAAGCATAAAAACAGTAGGAGAAGGGAGGAGAGCAAAACAGCTTGCCTGCTCTGTTTTAAGGCTACTTCTTATAGTGGAAGCAACCCAGTCTACCTTGAGGCTTGATTTCCTACTGTGGAACCCACACATTCCACTTCATAAAGTGTTAGGGTGGAGTTTCACCTCAAAGAAAGCGGCTCCCTTAGGAAAGAGAATATAAAGTAGGTTGATTAAGTTAAATGGAGGCATGCATTAAGCTCCAGCTTTGCAATTTAAGGAAGGCATTATCCTTCCAAAGAATGTTCCAATGTTATGGTGAAATCTGAAAACTTTTTATTCCCTGCCCCCTTAGCTATCCAATAGAATGACATATTAATCTTTCATAATGTTGAAGCTGGCATAACATTGAAACCTCAGAAAAATCAGAAACTTGTTGCCATCTTTAACATTTCTAGTTCCTTCTTTGAAGTTTAACATATTTCCACCATATGACAAGCATTTCATTTCTCCTCAGTCTAAAGAAGACCAAGATGGCTTTAATTTTTATTTAAAACATGTTCCATTTCTTTTAAATTTACTTTTTAGTAGAAGTTTGTAATAGATTGTATGCAGAGTGTTAATCAGAGAAGGGTTCTATTGCAGGGATTTCCCATCTATCCCTGGATTATATATTATATATGAGAGTGGGGAGGAAGGGAGGGGGAGAGAGACGGAGGCAGAGGGGGAGAAGAGGAGAGGAAGAGGGGAAGAGAGGAGGTAGGGAGGGAAGGAGGGAAGGAGGGAGAGAGAGATGAGGGGGAGAGAGAGAGAGACTGTTCCTATTGATTCTCTTTTCAGTACATGAACAATGCAAATTCTTGTGTGGATGGTTGGTTGTATGTAGAAGATGTACAGGCAGAAAAAAGGTTGTCCATTGTATGAAGAGTGTTAATCAGAGAAGGGTTCTATTGCAGGGATTTCCCATCTATCCCTGGATTATATATTATATATGAGAGGGGGGAAGAAGGGAGGGGGAGAGAGACGGAGGCAGAGGGGGAGAAGAGGAGAGGAAGAGGGGAAGAGAGGAGGTAGGGAGGGAAGGAGGGAAGGAGGGAGAGAGAGATGAGGGGGAGAGAGAGAGAGACTGTTCCTATTGATTCTCTTTTCAGTACATGAACAATGCAAATTCTTGTGTGGATGGTTGGTTGTATGTAGAAGATGTACAGGCAGAAAAAAGGTTGTCCAGAAAAATCAATACTTCCAAGGATCCTAGTCATAGAAGAAATGCCCTCTGTTAATGATATTTAGATATTGTCATGTAAAACTCTGTCTTTCAGACAGAATTAACTATTGCCATTATTAAGCCTCTGGGTTTTTTTGCTTTCCTGATAGGAATGTCCCAGAAAAAGAACTTCAGTGACAGGGACCAACTATATACTGTTACAGCCTGCCAGGGGTAGAAAATTCTTTTAGTCTGTTCTTCACAAATTGTTTCCCATAGATTTATTCTTGTTAAGATAGAGGCATGGAATCCTCTCTTTTAAACAAGCCTCTTTATATTGTGGATTGTTATATCTATCTTTTGGCTTCTCTGTATCTTTGTTTTTCTTTCCTGATGGATTTCAGACAATTAGAAATTAGAGAAATGGAAGAAGTTAGGCCCTGATATCCAGGTTGCTGACTCCTACTACAGGCGTGGCTTTTTAAAATAATAATAATAATGTGGACAATAGAAGAGATATTGGAAGATGAAGTTGAGTAGCATTTGGAAGGCTACTGGTTGCCCATCTATATCCTAGGTCTGATTTGAAACCATGTAGTAATTTTCCCCCCAGTGTAAGCATCTCTAGACAATCAATGCCTGCATTACCATTTGCTTTGGAATCTTATATAGCCATGAGCGCTGAAGAAAGAGAAGAGGTAGGGATTATTGATTGAATGAAATGCATCTATTTTGTAAATCCATGAATTGAAAAATAGAATTGGATTTTTGTGTTAGGATAGTTGGTTACAAAATGGTTAAAATAAAGCAGCATTTCAGCCTGCATATTTTAGGTCACGTTCACTAAGCTAGTATGTTCAGACTATCAAAAAGGAAAGAAGGAAGGAAATCAAAAATTGTAATTTCAATGAAATAGGAAAACTGCTTATCTCTATTTTCAATTGACTGTCCCTTAAAATAGATTGCACTATACAGGAAGCACATTCCACAAGTTTGCTTTAAAATAAAATATTTTTACCCTGTGGTTCAGTGGCTAATTTCCATAAGGAGACTATCTAAGGAAGAGGTTCAGGTTACTTGGAAAGAGACCTTTCCACAATGACAAGATAAATGATGCCTCCTAGTTATTTTTTATAAAGTTGACATTTTTTAAAAAAAAAAATAGATGGTCTCTGAATTCCAAAAGGCTATTTAAAACTGAGCCTCCTAGTTACTTTTATTAAGCAAATTATTAAGGTGACCATAATTGTGTAATTTAAAAAAAATGTTTCAAGGTTGTGTTACATCTCTTTGAAGAAAACACTTTCAATGATAAATGACATGTCCCATGAGTCATTTAAATGTGTTTAAATTAAGGGTTTTTTAAAAATCAAAAATATGTACTGTGAATATGATTCCTTAAGAATTGCATACATTATCACTGATCTGGAGGGAAGAATTTGATGACTCAGGTCTAGTTAATCCAAGTCATACCCAACTCATTCACTCCCAGTTCCTGAGCTATTAAATTACCGAACCAGCTGGACACTCTTTACTTCAGTGGGCTGACTTTAAGCAAATCACAGTTGCCCTGACCCCCTACAGTGCAAAAACAGCTTGTTTTGGTTTTTGCATCAGCATTATTCAAAGGCTGATGAATGGTTCTTCCTAAGCTTCACTAGATCTGCTCTAATTGATCTGTTGAACATGAAGTAAGGCCGCAGAAGTTGGTGTTACCTAATTACCCTCCAAGTAAACTAAGTCAACTCACTGGGTTTCCAAGAAACCAAGAACAATAAAACTAAAGAAATAACAGAATCCAGAGGGAAGAAATACAGCATTAATTTGAATGAATATTTCTCAGAGTGCTATATTAAGGAAAAGAGTTACTACTGACTCTTATGGTTAATTTGTTCCATTCTTAATTATTTCCTTTCATCCGTCCTAACAATAGCTGCACTTTGAGCTACTTATCTAGTTGGTTTGTATGTTTTAAACTCCAGATATTAACAACATAGATAATCTAGGTTGCCTGAAATGTTAAGAAATATCTCCTATTTAACTTATTGCTGCAGATTAAATTCACCTGAATGCAGTCTCTATAAGCAATGTGGTCAAGGATTTATTATTCTCATTTCGGATAGGGTGAGTACTTGATCTAATTCTAGGGAAGGTTTATATTTTGCCTCCTGTGAACTCATTTTGAATTCAGTGGACCAAATAATAAACACACATACACATTATCCACAGATATTCCATCAAGGGGAACCTCTGGAAAAAGATGTTGCCATAGCATGTTTATACCACGATTAAGTGCAACCAGATTAAATTGACTGAATAGATATCAAGAGCAGATAAAAAAAAACCAGTTGGGTTTTTATGAAAGTAGAATATCATTTAGTCTTGAAAGCCTAACAAAGTAATTTTCCCACACATCCTTTACCTCGCTTAATTAAAGCAGATTTACTTTGAATCTGCTCATGTTCTTGTTAAAAAAACATCTTCTGTAATAGGTCTGTTTCCTCCCTTAATTGTCTTTCTGCTCCTTCTATAATCCTGTGGTCTATTAGGCATGCTATCACAGTAGGAGGAAGAGTTTTGACTTTAAAAAAAGTCTCCATGCAAAATTCATGCACTTACTAGATGTGAAGAAAGAGCTAGATACTCAAAATAACTTTGCCTTTGCCTAATAGTCTTCTGGATTTTGTTCAGCCCAGATATGATATGTGTAATAATAATATTGTTTCTATTTACTGATAACCTTGTGTTTTTACAGATACAATTTATTTACTTCTAAAGATACCTGGCAACAAGTTAGCTTTCCCCGTCCTCCTCTCCAGGTTATAATCACTCAACATCAGTCTGTTCACAATCATGTCTATTCAAGATATAAGATTCTAAATTTTCACTCCTGGGATTAAGGTGACCAACTTTTTTACAATGAAAAGGAGGACAAATAAATTGGAAAAAATATATCGTAAATAAAAGAAATATTTTATTCATTGCAACAATAATACACTAAAATATGATATATGCATAATAAAAACATTTGCAACATTTTATATTGTAATTATGCTTACATGCCTGTTAATTATTATTTAAATGAGTACTTTTCCATTGAATTAATATTTTTGTCAATGTATCATCTTCTAACAATATATTGGAAATATCTGAACAAAAAATATCCTTCATATTGAATTTTACGGCAAATGCTGCAGCTAGAGTATCAACATTCAATCTCGATTTCTCACTTGTCGAAAAATCATTGGCAATTGAAAAAAAACTCTTTCAACTGCTGCATTAGTTCCAGGGCAGCACAACGTAAATTGAACAAGTATAAATAAATGTTCACATGGAATATGTTCATTTTTGAAATGGCTGAAAATATCCACCCATCTTTTATCAATTTCAACATGTTGATTTTCCCACTGTATTAATTTTTCAGAATTTAAATATACATTACAATACAATACAATAGTAGAGTTGGAAGGGACCTTGGAGGTCTTCTAGTCCAACCCCCTGCCTAGGCAGGAAACCCTATACCATTCCAGACAAATGGCTATCCAACATCTTCTTAAAGACTTCCAGTGTTGGGGCATTCACAACTTCTGGAGGCAAGCTGTTCCACTGATTAATTGTTCTAACTGTCAGGAAGTTTCTCCTCAGTTCTAAGTTGCTTCTCTCCTTGATTAGTTTCCACCCATTGCTTCTTGTTCTGTCCTCAGGTGCCTTGGAGAATAGCTTGACTCCCTCTTCTTTGTGGCAACCCCTGAGATATTGGAACACTGCTATCATGTCTCCCCTAGTCCTTCTTTCTCTTAAGCTAGACATACCTAGTTCCTGAAATTAGA
The DNA here is from genome assembly GCF_964273705.1 of Natrix helvetica. NCBI lineage: Eukaryota > Metazoa > Chordata > Lepidosauria > Squamata > Natricidae > Natrix > Natrix helvetica. Next base: position 63,150,476 of record NC_138551.1, on the reverse strand, counting down.
AGACATTCAGTCTTCTAATTTCTTCAAAGAGACAATTGTCGTCTATTTTAATGTCTAGCATTTCTTTAGATAAAAATTCAACACAAGATTCAATATCTGTTCAATATACTTGCGATGAAGTAAAAAAAACCACCATTAAAAACTGTTTAATAAAATACGTCACATAACGCGCAACAGATTAGCCTTCAAATATCAAAAAGGAGGACATGTAGGAGGACACTTTTCGAGGGAGGACAGAACTTACAAAAGAAGGACTGTCCTCCCTAAAGGAGGACGGTTCGTCATCTTACTGGGATGGGACATTGCAAACCAAGAAGAGAACAAGTAGTCCCACATAGTAGTCTCTATGTTTACTGAGTCTGTCTTCTAGACAACTATTAAAGTAAAAGAGATCTCTTTATCATTTAATTTGCCCAAATCTTCTACAGCCCATCCTCTTGTTAGCCAGTCAAAATCTTCCATAAACAATTGAATAAAAAATGCATAAGGTGGGAAGGGATTTTTTAGGATTTCTCATTTTCCAAACAGCGCATAGTTTATTTCTGAATTACATTTTTCTTTAACATAAGCACGAGCGCAGGTGAAGTTTGATGGCTTTTTAATGTGATACTGAAATATTTGTCCTATTTTAAACCAAAGCAAATTGTTCCAGCATAAAATATTTGCACTGACCTCTGTAAATATTGTCTCTTCAGTTTCTGTCTGTACAGACCAAGCTTCAGCCTTGAGATTAGATGTTTTAATTCTGCAGACTGACAGCCATGCATGTAAAACTTTAGGAAATTTGAGGGCAGGTCCTCCAATCCAGAAAAACATCTCTTCTTAGAAGTGATCTCTCTTGGCAATAATTTCTGTCCCACAAACTTTGTTTGATTTCTCTGAAAGCAGCTATAATAACAGGGACAGAAAATGAAGCAATGAAATTTAGAGGGAAATGGCTGTGCGTAGTCTTATTTTTTTCACATTAATTTGCTTGGCAATTAGAGTCAGAATTTGTATTGCTGGGTACCAGAGACACTGGCCTAGGTAGAGACTGTATTATCTCCCTGCATCTTGCAATAGGTGCTGACTTGACTGTAAAATAAATAATTCAATGTACTTTGTTTTATTAAACAAAGTAATGATCATAACAACACGACATGGTACAGCTTTCACAGAAAAAAAAAATGGAACTTAGATGTATTTGGGAAATTGAAATAAACTTTGTTGTAGGCATGCTGTAAACAAATGATGCTGCTTGGATTGCCACCAAAGCCCACTAATTTTCTTCACTCTGTGGTGTTGGCCTGTCTCATGCAAGGGAGAATGTTGGCCACACTTCATGGGAGAAATGCTTTTTATGGACCAAAAGAAGTAAAACAGAAAGTTTATAGCAGGAAATGTCCACAATTGTTTCAAGGTCATTTTTCAAAGAAGAAAAGCAAAAAATAAAAATAAAAAGGAAGAATCCCAAATTGGCGACTGTATATTTAAATCTAATGTTCTGTGCTTTGATATGAATAGAACAGAATAGAACAGAATAGAATAAGAGCTGGAAGGAACACTGGATATGTTCTAGTGCAACCTCCTGTTCAAGCAAGAGACTATACCATTCAGACAAGTGGCTGCCCAGCCTCTTCTTAAAAACCTCCAGTGATGAAGCACCTACAACTTCTGAAGGAAATCTGTTCCACTGGTTAATTGCTTTCACTGTCAGGAAGTTTCTCCTTAATTCCAGGTTGCTTCTCTCCTTGATTAGTTTCCATCCATTGTTTCTTGTCCTGCCCTCTGGTGCAGGAAAATAATAATAATAAAGTCCCCTTCTTCTTTGTGGCAGGCCCTCAAATATTGGAATACTGCTATCATGTCACTCCTAGACTTTCTTTTCCCTTAACCAACCATATCCAGTTCCTGCAGCCATTCTCCATATGTTTTTAGTCTCCAGGCCTTTAATCATCTCTCTCTCTCTTTCACACACACACATGTATTTTTGTTTCTCAGGATTACCGTCTTCATTCTTCAGTCACACAAATTTTGAATGAATAACATTCAGACTATATTGCCAATTGTTATAGGCAGCAATATTTATTTTTTGAGGAAAAGGGGAGGTGATTGAGTGGGACATAAAGAATGAGATTCGTAAGTGTTTTTTTTTTTTTTTAGAAACACCACCAACTGAACTAAATCTTTTGCCCCTCTCTAAAATACCTTCTGAATAAAAATAGAGATAGAAAAAAAAAGAATTCTGCACCTGGAAACATAATATTTGAGTCAAAGCACTCAAGTTATTTTTTGAAAATGAATTATGGCTGCACACGCAACCTATATAATCAGATGTACTATTTTGATTAGAAGGAAGAACAATTGGGTGTGTTAAGCACAAGACCCAAGGCTGTATGAAAATAACTGGTCTCTAGGCAGTTTGATATTAACCCATGTAATTATGCTTATCCTTCGTAGATTTAAGTTATTTTAATGCACATTTTTAAAACAAATTACCTTATATGCTGCCTTGTTTCAGCAGGCATAAATGTTTATCTTGCTCCAGGTTTTGCATGTTCTAGCTGCTATACTAGTGATACCAAAACTTCTGTTAATATTCAATCTTAGTAAGAAGCCATGTGAAGCAAGATATAAGAGTTAAGGAAGCCCTTAAGTTTTATTTGGTTATCAAAGAAATAAAGGTAGGTATTCCACAGCGGAGCACAAAATTTCTGTTGCTAAGTGAGGTGCATATTAAGTGAGTTTTGCCTCGGTTTAAAACCTTCCTTGCCACCGTTGTTAACTATTGCAGTTGCTAGTAAGATGGGTGTTAAGTGACTTCCCCGTTGACTTTGCTTGTCAGAAAGTCGCAAAAGTCACATGACCCTGGGACACTGCAACCATCATAAATATGAGTCAGTCCCAAGCATCTGAATTTTGAATCATATGACCATAGGGATGCTACAACAGAAGTGTGAAAAACAGTCATGTCACTTTTTTCAGTGCAATTGTAACTTTGAATGGTCACTAAATGAACTGTTGTAAGTCAAAGACTACCTGTCCTTGAAAAACCCAATCATACTTTATCCATGTTGAATGTTAATATGCTATTACTAGATCCTTTCAAAATCCTTCTTAAGATTCTCTGTTTTGCAAAACAGAGAATGAACAAAACTAAAACACTTTCTAAAAGTCTTTCATGTAAAGGACCATTTAAAAAAAATGACATACTGCCACTCTAAGAAATAGTAAAAGAATAAACTCAACTCCCATTTCCATTTCATTTCCAAGATGAGTACATTGCCTTACGGCTCCTTAAGGATTTGTATAAAGCCGTGATGGCGAACCTATGGCACATGTGCAGTGCCCTCTCTGTTGGCACATTAGCCACCACCACCACCCCCGTTCATCTCTGCTGCTTATGTGCGTGTGACTCCTACTGGCCAGCTAGTCGTCAGGTCTCTGCTGTGCATGCACAGGGGAAAAGGCCCAGTGTGGGGAGGGCATGTGTGTATGCATGGGGGTGGGGCACGAACGGGAACACACATGCACGGGGCACAGGCAGTGATGAACATGCATGGGCAGGGTGCATAGGCGGGGGTTGCACGCACATTGCCTTTTGGGGTTCAAGTGCCCACGCAAGCCTGCACATGTGCTTTAGGTCCAGAAAAGGTTAGCCATCACTAGTATAAGGAAAAATAACATTCAATTCTGCTTGTAATATGTACTTGAAAATGATAGTGATAAGAAAGCAGAAGGATCCATTTGATGTACAGACTTGCTTAATTCTATCTTCTCCCTAACTTTTTGCATTCACTACTCTTTGTACCATTTGTGCATTAACAAGCACAATAATGAAAAGAACTTTGCATTATTTATTAACCAAAGCTGTCTTTACAAGTCTTCATTTTTTTATCACCGTGTGCTGAATGAGTGCATTTAAAGTGTAGGAGACATTGATGCATATTAGTTTAAAGGAAAGCTTTTAACTTTCTTTGAAATTGTTGGTGCCCCTGGAAACTAGTTGATTCTTGTTCTGAAGTAGGAGATTTAAGAGCAGAAAAAAATGATGTCATGTTTACTAAAAAGGCAAGTCCACAAAGAATCTTTCAGGCAGTAAGTCAAAAAATAGATTTGACCTAGCGTAGATCTGTAGAAACATTACAAAACACTGAACAAATAACAAACTTCAATATTTATCAGTCTTTTACAGCTAATATAAACATTTCAGAAGGTACCCTAGATTCTAAATCAATATTGCTCTAATCCTGAAGTGAGTTAGCATATAGATAGATCAAGTTTAAGTCTACCTTCATTAAGTGATTGGCCATCACTATCACTCAGCCTAACATGTACTGTTGTTGAAGGAAGGAATAGTACATATTGACGGTGCCATCAGCTCCTGAAGAAAGATGAAATGTAATAAACACAATATACACACATATATACATGCACAACATAGACCCTTTTGGTGATTAAAATCAACAATTGTGTGGTATATGCTGTGCTGAGTGATAGTGATGGCCAAAGTCATTCAATGAAAGCAGATTTAAACTTGATCTAACTATATGCTTGCTCTTGTTCTGTGTGATTATTTATTCAAAGTCAGATTTTGAAACTATACTTTTTTTACTTTCTGAAATCCCTGAGTTTTATCATACTAAATAGCTTTCATCGAGAAGATCTTGCACAACTATATGATTAGAAAGAGGATGGAAGCAAAAGCTAGAATTTCATTTTTCTGACTATATAAACAACGGTTCTTCTTTTCAAGGAACACAACTGATATAGTAATCATGATTTGATAAGCATTTTCCCCTTGACATTTCCGCAAATTTCTTTGTTATCTTACATTTAAGTGGCTATACAAGAACATGTTTTATCATTACAGGCTTATAAACCAAATCTGCTTTAACTTGCCTTTGACAAAAATATACATGCTACCCAGTGGTGGGATTCAATTTTTTTTGATACTGGTTCTGTGGGCGTGGCTTGGTGAGCTTGGTGTGGCTTGGTGGGCGTGGCAGGGAAAGATACTGTAAAATCTCCATTCCCTCCCCACTCCAGGGGAAGTTATTGCAAAATCCCCATTCCCTCCTGATCAGCTGGAACTTGGGAGGCAGAGAATAGATGGGGTTAGGGCCAGTCAGAGGTGGTATTTACCGGTTCTCCTAACTACTCAAAATTTCCGCTAGCAGTTCTCCAGAACTGGTCAGAATATGCTGAATACCACCTCTAACTCTACCATTTATTTTCATGTTAAGCTTCCTACATTTCTAAAGTTGTGCTATGCGTGTTAACAGAATATCAGGATTCTTCCTTTCTTGTCTCTGAGCAATCAGCACTAGCAATAGATAGGGAGTTTGTTAAAACCTCTTCTTTACTCAAACTACTCAAACCAAGATGGAATGATGATGTGGGAGGATCAAAATAGCCTTCTTTCATAAATGTTGATATACTGATAATGATTAAAAATATAAAGTAAAATGTACAAGATAAGACAGACATTCTTCTGACAGATCTGGAAAGATGATAAAGAGGAGAGGGGAGGTCCGGTATGCATTGATCCACTACAATAGTCTTCATTATTCTGCTGTCTCCTTTTCTAAGGTAATTTCCAGTCTAACATTTTCCAAAGATTTTTCTTGTAAAAAATGTGAAATAAACTATATAGCAGATCTGAAGATTGTTGATTATATTTAATTTTTTTTAAAGCCAAAGGATTTCTTCTATCTTTTGTTAAATCTTTAAATATGCTGCAGGGATAGAAAAAAGCCAATGTGCAAATAATTTGGAACAGATATTAGGATTTTTAAAAATTACTGAAAATGGAAATGACTCCTTGACCACCCCCATTTATTTAAAAAAGTGCAATCCTCCCCTTGGTTCCTCTACAGATTTGGTTTATTTATTTGATTTGAGAGAAGAGAGAAAATTAGCAGAGTTTCACATATGATTATTGCCATCCCTGTCTGGGTAGCCTCCCAGGGAATTCACAATAGCATTCATTTACATTTCTGTTACTTTATCTTAAAAGTTGTAGCTGTTTGTTTGTTTGTTTGTTTATTGGATTTATATGCCGCCCTTCTCCCAAAGGACTCAGGGCAGCGTACAACATTTAAAAAAATATTACAAAAGTTTAAAAGGAAATTAAATAAAATATCCAAAAACAAACCCAATTAATATTAACAATAAAAATTTAAAAATTAGATTAAAATAAACAATTTAATTACTTTAATTAATTTAATAAATAAATAAATAATCATTTATTTTATTCTGTTCAGACCGGCTTGCTGAAAAAGCCAACTTTTTAGGGCGTGTCGGAAGGACTGGAGGTCGGGGATTATGCGAAGCTCTGGGGGCAGCTCATTCCAGAGGGAAGGCGCTCCCACAGAGAAGGATCTCCCCCTGGGGGTCGCTAGCCGACACTGTCTGGCCGATGGCACCCTGATGAGGCAAACTCTGTGGGATCACACTGGACGGTGGGAGGCTACTGGTGGCAGTAGGTGGTCTTGCAGGTACCCTGGGCCTAAGCCATGGAGTGCTTTAAAGGTTACAATTAGTACCTTGAATTGCACTTGGAAAACAACCAACAACCAGTGCAGACCACCTAAAAGGGGTGTAACATGGGAGCACCTAGCTACCCCCATGATAACCCACGCAGCCGCATTCTGGACAAGCTGAAGCCTCCGGGTGGTCTTCAAGGGCAGCCCCATGTAGAGAGCATTGCAGTAGTCCAGGCAAGAAAGGACGAGGGCATGAGTGACTGTGCACAGAGCATCCCGATCCAGGAAGGGGTGCAACTGATGTACTAGCCAAACCTGGTAAAAGGCCCCCCTGGTCATGGCCGTCAGGTGTTCTTCTAAACTAAGCCACATATACAGTAGGACTCCGAGATTGCAGGCCCTCCCTTGCAGGGGGCTAAAATTTCTCCCCCTATCATCAAAGATGGAACAAGATGCACAAATCGGGATGACGGAAACCACAGCCACTCAGTCTTGGAGGGATTGAGCTTCAGCCTGTTCCTCCCCATCCATATCTGCATAGCCTCCAGGCATCGGGACATCACGTCGAGGGCATTGTTTGGGTGGTTTGGAGTAGAGATGAAAAGTTGGGTATCATCAGCATATTGATGATACCGTACACCAAAACCACAGATGATCTCGCCCAGCGGTTTCATATATATGTTGAACAGGAGGGGTGAGAGAATCAACCCCTGTGGCACCCCACAAATGACGTGCCTCGGGGTTGATCCCTGCCCTCCAGTCAACACGAACTGCAACCAATCCGACAGGTAGGAGGAGAACCACCGTAAAACAGTGCCCCCCACTCCCAACCCCCCAAGTCGTCGTAGTAGGATACTATGGTCAATGGTATCGAAAGCCACCAAGAGGTCTAATAGGACCAGGACAGAGGAGCAGCCCCTGTCCTGGGCCCGCCAGAGATCATCAACCAATGCAACCAATGCCGTCTCCATGCTGTACCTGGGCCTGAAACCCGACTGAAATGGATCCAGTTAGACAGCTTCATCCAGGTACTGGGGAAGCTGACATGCTACCACACTCTCAACAACCTTTGCTACAAAGCGAAGGTTGGAGATTGGACGATAGTTGGCTAAAGAAGCTGGGTCCAGGGAAGGCTTCTTAAGGAGGGGCCTCACCACCGCCTCCTTCAAGGCGGTGGGAAAAAAACTCTCTCTCAATGAAGCGTTGGTGATCGCCTGGAGCCAGCCTCGTGTCACCTCCCGGGAAGCCGAAACTAACCAAGAGAAATTAGTATTGCATTGAAGCTGTTCCAAATGCTGGACTTTGATACTTACTGGGGTAGAGAATTGTGCCTCCTTCATCTGTGCTATGTAGGAACCTGGGCAAAGAAGCACTAATCTTTCAGTTCAGTAAGAATTTTCTCAAATGAACAAATAAAGTTGTGTGTCTTCACCTTGGCAAGTTTAAGGTTTGTGGACTTTGACTTCCAAAGTTTCTAGGGAAGTCTGGGAGTTGAAGGTCATACTTTTCAAAGTTGCTAAGGTGAAAAAAACATAGCTGTGTATACCTCACATAGGCATTGGGATCAGTGATAGGATTCATTTTTTTTTACTACCGGTTCTGTGGGCGTGGCTTGTTGGGCGTGGCTTGCTGGGAATGGCAGGGGAAGGATACTGCAAAATCCCCATTCCCTTCCCACCCCACTAACTATCAGGGTTCCAAAAAACAGCCCCAATGAAAGAAAAAAGGCTTGTGTTTCCTCAAAGTTCCACTTTATTAGAGATGTCATATTGGCACATCTGGGAAGACCCAAATCTGAAAGCTTCCAGGTTTTCCCACCCAGTTGAAAGTTCAAGATCCTGCCCCATCACCCACAAGTCTATCACATGGTCCAATCCTTCATTGCCATGAAGAGAGATTCCCCACATCTACATCTGTCCAGGTGCAGCAACAAAAGCAACCTTGACTTTCTGAGAAAGAATGTTATTATGGGTACACATTACTCAACTCTGTATAAATGCCTCCCCCGAATTTTCCCACAGTAGAAAGTGTGGAAGGCCTGAAATCTAAAAAGGAAAAGATGGCTTCCAGATCTGACACTAACCTGCTTTCCAGCTCCGTTGTCCTGTTCAGGGCAACAAAAGAAGATCAACTGGGAGGCTGCGGAGGCGGGGCCAGCTATGTGCCGGTTGTCCAAACCAGTCAAAATTCCACTAGCGGTTCTCCAGAATCTGTCAGAACTGGCTGAACACCATCTCTGGTTGGGATATAATAATGACTCAAAGCTGGATAATGCCTATTACCTAGGTGAGCCTAGGGTACCTCCAATTTAGGGACCTTCCAAAACCATGGACTTTGGTTAGCATTATTCACTAGCTAATATGAACCTTGATAAAGATTCTGGAAATTAATCCCTATTTGAGCAGAGAGTTCAGCTATATAACGTACAAATCCTTTCAGTTCAATGAACCGGTAACTTTTTTTTTCTTTTTTCTTTCCAGCCCATAATTCAAATATTGTCACTTCTCACTATTATATATCCAGATCTCAAAACAAACTTGGGGTTTTCTCTTTCTATTGAAGTATAGCCTGGGAGAAAACATTTGTACAAGTGTGTGTCCCCATCATCATTAAACATTACATATTTACATTTTCTTACATATGGGCTTGAAAATACATCCTGGAGGCAAACATCAACATGCAAATTCCAGAACAATTCAGGCTGACCTATTGGAAGCATTGAACTCTGTTGCATCAAACAAGCAGGAAGATGAAATCATTAAAAAGTAAACAAGGAATTAAGTATATGCATATATGTTAAAACAGCTGCCTTAAGGGAAAGACAAACATGCATTTCAGAGTAGACATATGGTAGCTCAAACAATCATCCCTTAGAAAGCAAATAACTTTCTAAGTTTAGCGTGTTTCTCCAATTGGTTACTGCATATACAACCCCTTTGAAATGCATTGCGCATGTATAATATTTGGAAATATTCATGGGTTGCATTTTATTGGCTGAATCCTTTAGTCACAATAAAAAGTATTGTGGCTAGACACATTCTACAGATATTCCAGTTAAAACTAAAAAAAATCATATGTTCCGATCGGAAGAGCAATGAATTCCCTTTTGTAAATACTGTATGCAATAATGAACCCATGATCACTTCCATGTGCTTTTAAAAAAATAATAATATATGATTAAATTTCAGAAATATTAAACATGGTGGATGTTAAATGTGATGTACTATGAAGAATAAGGAATGTTCCTTTCTTTTTGGTTTTGTGTCATTCGGCTGAGTGATTTTCTATGTGTGGTTAAACGTAGGAACAGAACAAGGTAAGTTCATTTATGTATAATAGAAGAATAGAGGACTTTGCCTAAACTACTCACAGCTTCAACACTGTACTTCCAGATTTAACTGGCAGAAGGAAATCCAGATGAGATAGAGAGAAATGAATGTTAAGTGAGTGAGTGAGTGAATGAATGAATGAATGAATGAGCTCAAAGCTGAAGAAGCTTCTTGGATGAGAACTGAAACTGGACCAGAAGGTCCAGTTGCCACTTGAAAAAGCACCTTTGGGACAACCATGATGTGGATGACTGAGAATCTCCATAGACAGATAGAGCTTATGTGGAAAAAAACAGAAAGAAACAGAAAAGGTCAGTTTAATAACCAAGTTATCATTGATTTTAAGAGAACAAAATTCTGAATTTGTTTATATTTTATATTTCACAATCAGAAATATTAAAAATAATGAATGCTGTCAGGACTGTATAGGTATTTTTTACACTCTAACCAGAATTATGTATTGCTATTATTCTTGATGATTATAGGCAAGATCTGTTCAAATCTTGCTGGATTCCAAATAGCATTGAAATGATTGCTGAGGCATAAAGTAAACAGTTTCTTTAAAATATTCATTTTCAGCTTCTACTGAAAAGTCAGCTTCTACTGACTTCTACTACTGCTGAGTTTTTCCTAATAACCTGGCATGAAAAGCATATCTCTGATGCAATGGACACTTATTTTCGAAATTGCTGACCTTGGTATCAGACTGTTAGCACCACAAAGATCACAGTGGTTAAGGGATCCAAAGTGAGTCAGAGTCCTTTCATATTAGATGTCACCCATTCTCCTGAGGTTGACCATCAAGAGTTGAAGAATTGTATGTTTTAGGGAGAACATTGTGTTATTTCAAAAGAGTTATGTGCATTTTCTCATGAATGTTACCATGATAATTATGTCTGTTTTGCAATACATTCACCATTGGCATATATCACTTCAGTTGTGGTTTCATTCTTTAAAAAAAACACTGCTTCCTTAGGGTTCTGTGAAAATGTTATTTTGAAAAAGAAAGGCCAATTTTTTTTTCAGGCATTCATATCTACTCGTAAAGCAGTTCTGGAACTACATCTCAATGTATAAACTGCTACTAGCCCAAGGTTAAACATCTTGGGTAATGGCACATAGGTTAGAAGGCCGTATTGCAGGCTAATTCTGCTGACTGCCACCAATTTCATTCTCGCCAGCTCAAGGTTGACTCAGCCTTCCATCCATCCGAGGTCGATAAAATGAGGGCCCAGATTGTTGGGGGCAATATGCTGACTCTGTAAACCACTTAGAGTGGGCTATAAAGCATTAGGAAATGATATCTCCCCTCTCCTGTTCAACACATACATGAAACCGCTGGGTGAGATCATTCGAGGATTCGGGGTTGAGTGCCATCTGTATGCAGATGACACTCAGTTATACATTTCTACCCCGAACCACCCCAACGAAGCCGTCGAGGTGATGTCCCGGTGTCTGGAAGCCGTGCGGGTCTGGATGGGCGACAACAGACTCAAACTCAACCCTTCCAAGATGGAGTGGCTGTGGCTACCGGCGCCCCGCTTTAGCCAATGTGTTCCATCTCTGGCCATTGGGGGGGTACAACTGCCCCCGGTGGATAGGGTACGCAATTTGGGCGTCCTTCTAGATTCCCGGCTGTCGCTAGATGATCATGTGACGGCCGTGGCTAGGGGGGCGTTCCATCAGGTTCGCCTGATGCGCCAATTGCGTCCCTTACTGGAGCGGGACGCCCTTTGCACAGTCACTCATGCCCTAGTGACTTCTCGCCTTGATTACTGTAACGCTCTCTACATGGGGCTCCCCTTGAGATGCACCCGAAGGCTCCAGCTGGTCCAGAATGCAGCCGCGCGGGTTATTATGGGGAGTACTAAGTACTCCCATGTAACACCTCTCCTGCGCGAGCTGCACTGGCTACCTGTGGCCTTTCGGGTGCGTTTCAAGGTGTTGATCATCATCTTCAAAGCGCTCCATGGCTCGGGACCTAGTTATTTGCGGGATCGCATTCTACCCCATACATCCCTGCGACCAATCCGCTCTCACAGAGAGGGCCTCCTCCGGGTACCATCCGCTAAACAGTGCGGGCGGGCGGTGCCTAGGAGTAGGGCCTTCTCTGTGATGGGCCCAACCCTCTGGAACGACCTCCCCCCCGATATTAGAACCACCTCTGATCTCCGCTCCTTCCGCAAGAAACTCAAGACCCACCTGTTTCGAGTAGCAGGTCTGGCCTAATTACAATCATAATTGTAACTGCATTTAACATCTATTCAAACCTTCCTTGGTGGCTTTTTAAATTTTATATTGGGGTTTTAACGGGTTTTAAAATTGTTCTTAATATTTAAATTGGTTTTGGGATTTTATAACAGACCGTGTGTGTGAGTTGTTTATGTTTCATGTCTTATGTTTTATGTCATTTTTATTGTTTTGATTATGAATGGTCTGTACACCGCCTCGAGTCCCTACGGGGAGAGGGGGCGGTCTATAAATTAAATAAACTATAAACTATAACTATATGTAAGTCTAAAATGCTAAGTGCTAATTTCACAATGACTACCAAGCACTCATAGCAAAAATAGCAATTCTCCCCCCCCCCAAAAAAATGGTATAAGTGTTGATGATATTGTTGCCAGTGCATTCTTTTCTATAGATACTGAAAAAAAGATGTGTTTTATAGTAAGAAAATTGAATACACACACTTTACCACTATTACAAGCTTATCAAAATTTGCAATTTAGCCAGAGGTCTTGTGCAACACAAATCCATTCAAGATTCTACTTTAAATTTATAACTGCGAAAATATTTCCCTCAAAGTTTTACTGACTAGGATCAATTCTTGTAAGCATAACATTCTATTCTGGGTGCAATTGGTTGTTAAATGTATATTACAGCTTTGTATCTGATACTTGAAAATCAATGTAGCATTATTTAAAGAAAAAATGTGAGGTGCTTAAAGCAGCCCTTTCACTGATCACTTTCATCTGACCCTTATCAGCTTCAAACTAGAAAGTTTACTTAAACTTAGTTAAACTTACAAACACGCGCCCACATGTCGGGGACATGCTGATACATTGGCAGACAAATAAACATTTCTAAACATTCCTGGGTGGTGGGAGAAAGCTGTTTCTGAGAAACCTATCTTCAGACAAGAAGAAACCCCACATGCACAGGAAGTGCAAAGTCAATCTAAACATTTCATTTTCCATAAGAACCAGAAAAACCACCAACTGTCGTCAGAAACAAGACAGGGTATTGCTTAAGTGCAGAAAACCTCGCTTTTTGCCTGCTGGTTCAATATTCATTTTTAGCAACATATTCTGGGAGTGGTATCAGAATCCATGACAGAGAAAGTTAGGCTTTTCTAACTATAACAGGTTGAAATGACAAGGAATTTGTTGATATAGCCATCTAATACATGTCTTTAGTCGGCTCCTTGGTCAGTAGCGGATTAAGGCTCACTGGTGCCCTAAGCACTGAAAATCTTGGTGCCCCCCTTTGTACATATTGTACAAATCTTCATTGGGTTTTTTTCTTTCTCAACTTTGTGGTGCCCCCTTCAGCCTGGTGCCCTAAGCACGTGCTTAAACTGCTTAATGGTTAATACACTCGTTGGTGCTTTCTGAGCTTGGTGATGTTCTTGCAGACATTTCATTACCAAACTAGCTTACTTCATCCTAATATTATCCATCAACATCAAGGATGATATTACCTAGTTTAGTAATGAAATGTCTACAAGAAAACCACCAAGCTCAGAGAACACCAAGGACCACACAGTTCAACCCTGAGCTATATAAATATTCTTTACATGTGCATGTCTTTAGACAACAGATGACTTTCAGAGCAAATAGTTTTTTTTATTGACTTTATGAAACCTATCATCAATAAAGGTCATATTTGCTTTACGATAGTGGTGCTGCATAACAATTTAAATAGCACAGGTTTATAGCTCAAGAGATTTGATACGTAAAATTGACATGAGGGAATCAGTAGAGCTTAAGAAGCAAAAAGAATATTTGTAAAAAATTGTCCTGATATCAGTTGTTTGCATTTTGCTTGGCTCTAATTGAAAATATTATTCCAAAGTCATCACAGCAGCTTCTGAAAAGCATTTTTATGCATTTGTGTGATTTAACAGGATAGAAGAAATGGGCAGGAGAGTCCTCTTTGTACATCTGAAGATTATGGAAGTCATAGAGGAAAGATCATGTCAGAGTAGAAAACTAAAAGGAACTTTGGAATAAAGAGGAAAGGGATTAATACAGAACTAGACTGGAAATAAGTGTATTAGTTTATAGACTAAGAAAGATATGAATGATTTTGACTACAAAGGTTATGGTATAAATAAGGGGAGAGGAGAAGAAGCCAAGATAATAGAGAAGGCCAATACAAAAACCATATGTTTGGAAAAGGAATTAATGAACGAAGGTTGTATTGTTATTATATGATGAACTAAATGTATGAACAAAAACACAAATACAACATTTCTTTCCATATCCCTGGGAAGGAAGATGATGTTCTTATGGGATATTAAGAATTTATCAGAATAGGAATAGGAAGACTTAGGAAAAAAATGTATCAGTTAAATTATGTAGGTACTGGAGCTCAAATGAGAATAAAACCAGAGAATAGAAGTACTTAGATGAAATTGGAAGAAAGCAGGAAGTTTTGAAGGAATGGGTATGTCTATATGATTGCCATTAAGGACGGCTGTGAAAGTCATAGGAATTGTTGAGGACCCTGAGAACCATATGCAGAAAAGAACTAAAGATAGGCAAGAACAAATCCTTGGGAGTTCTAGCAGGAAAGGGGGAAATATGGAAAAATAATCAGAGGGTCAGGGGAAAACACCCACTGAATTATGAATATCCAGAGTGTCAAGAAAGTCAAGGAAGAAGAAATGATCAACTGTAAAGATATCAGAGAGGTCAAGGAAGAGAGAAATAGAATGGAAAATGTGAGAACAGTACGTAAAAGAGAGAGCAAAAGTTTTAATACAGTACAAAGAATGGAAATCCAGTTTTGATGATCGACAGAAAAGTCAGAAGAAAGCAATAGAACCATCAAAATTATGCTAGAAATTCAACAGCAAAAGAACATTAGAAAGAGATGATGACGAATAGGTGAAAATGGAAGAAATAGGAATATAATTGAATTCCACAGTGCTAGTCAATTGTATTTACTCAGACAATGGTATATTACCATTTCTTTTGGAACTGCTATGTATTATAATTATCAGTTCTCCCTCTTCTTTTGTTTATATCTTTTTGAAATGTTCAGGATACCTTGAACCAGGCAAATTACCCGAAACAATTTAATTGTTGACAACTTAACAAATCAATTAGGTAAGAGTATTTCACCGAGAAAACATGTGCCACACTGATAATCTACTACAGCATTACTATGTGATTTGAATGAATGTAACAATCATTAACCAAAAATATATAACACAAACACCATAAAACCATCTGGTAATCTGATCATCTATATGGTCTGGTCAAGGGATGAAGAAAATAATTCCAGCTTTCCACTGTTGAAGATAGAAAGGCAGACCAGAATATTTTTTTATCTCCTAGGTCCTAGTCACAATTGACATGAGAACCCATCGGGTATTATAAGCAAAAGATTATTGGGATAGGACACCAGATCTATTCTGCAAAACTCAGAATCACCAATAGAAGTTAGCCATGGACTAGAGTTTCTATAACCCTAGTAGTTCTTTTTCAGACATTATTCACATTATAAATTCAGAAAGAACTGTGAGGTAAGATGCTTCAGATACAACCTTTATGCAAAATTCTAATTTAGATCCTTGCCAATAGATTTTTTTTAACACAAGCAATTCCCTTCTTTAAAATGAAGATCAGTCTTTTTATTTCAACATTCAATAGTGAAAGAGAAATGGAAAGCTTTCTTATAACCTCTTGGGCTTAAGCACTCCTGGTTTCCACATTAGGCAAGCCTTTGGAACACCATGTCACTTCTTTGTGTGTGAGAGACTCTGACAGATCAAAGCAGACATCACTTCTGGCTTATCTAGTTCTTATCCTAGAACTATTGACCCCTCAATCATTTATTAACAAGCTTGTCCCTTCCTCCCACTTTGTTAGAGAAAACTATTTACCCAGGTTAAACAGTTTACAGAAAACGTCCTAGATCCCTCCCAATCTTCCTGGTTCGTCCAATAAAGAAATTTAATAAAAGAAACATTTAAATCCACATTTTCTGTCTAGCTGTATGTATAATAAGAAAGTCCCAATTTGTCTAATGACAAGGAACACAAATGGTACCAAAGTATCCTAGATGATTATGAATGCTTAACATTATTTTGTGAAAAGTTTCTGAAAACAAGCTTAGCTTTGATACCAACAAGAAAGATTGAAAATCTAGAAGTGAGGATGGTCAGGGACAAAGCATGTGACTTAAATCGACCCTCTGCATGGGGTGGGCTGTCTCTTTCTTTTCCCATTCTAAATCCCCTTAAAGTGATAAATCACTTATCAATTACTTAAAATGGATTTTATCTTCAGTATCTTTATTACAGCATGGTAAAATGCACTACACAAGGTTTAATGCATGCTAAGTAAATGCTCCTTTTAAACAACTTTAGAAAGTATTTGGGGGGAAAAAGAGTATTTTTGTTTTGTTTGCATTTGAAGATTTAGGTGAGCTCTTCCATGTTGGCAAGACTGTGACCTTAGAATGGATTTGTATGGATTTGGGGAGAGTGTCAAAGGGGCATAAAAATCTCTGCCCTCGAAAGAAGAGGCCTGCCCTTGGAATATCCTTCATTGCTGTCATTGCGGCTTTGTTGCTATGGAAATTCTGCAAGAGAGAGACAAAAGAGGATTTTTTTCCCAGGAATTTAAAGATTGATAATGCAGATTTTTTTTTTTTTACATAGTACAAGAATGTTTCCAATGGTAGGGAAAAGAGGATGCTAGTTATCTTTCTCCTCCTCCTCCTCAGCTGGGACCAATGAGGTTATTTCAAAATGTTTAGAAGGCCAAAGGAATAAGACAACCCCTCTTCCCCCTTGCTACATCGGCACAATGTCAGCTGGTCATAGATTAGGGGAGAGAACCACAGATCAAGAATCAGATCCCGCGGGCCGAATGATGGTAGAGCTTAATGCTGTCAGCTATTCTTTGTTTGTTATAAGAGTCAAGAGAGATGAATCCCAGTTTATTCATGGAAATAAAACAACAATCATGTTCCATGCAGGATGGATGAGAGTTTAGTGCTCCTTGCCTTTCTCCATACCAATGAAGCAGCCAATGTAGAATTAAGGGAATCCACAGATGAATTGGAATGTCAAAATCCTCCAGTACCCGGAATGGTCATCTTGATGTTCTGTAACTCTCTCTCCTTGAAGAAGATATGGTGATCCTAAACACATCATATTTGCAGAAGCACTAGCTTAAATATTTGTAATGATAACTACTTATCTCAGCTGTCCCCACATTGGTGGTAGGGAGGAAATGATCCCAGTAATGTGTATATTAAATATAAGTGTCAGCGTTTCAAATATCATGCAGAAATAAATCAGAGTCCCAGGCAGAATTATCCTTAACTTTAAGGATAATTTAATAAAACAGACATGTTGGCACATCTGTGAAATTCCAACTCTGAAGAACTTCCTGGAATTCCACCCAGTTGAAAGTTCATAATCTTATGCCCACTCCCATAAATCCATCACATGGTCCAATCTTCTTCTTCGACCCTGACAACTCCACGTCCGGTCAGGTGTCGAAGTGCGGAGACAAAAGATGACCTTGGCTTCTATAAAGGAATTACAACAACACATTCCACAATTCTACTCCTTTCTATTCCCCACCCCCACTACTACAATAATGAAACAGTATAGTGAAATGAAAGAAAGTGTGGCAGGCCAAAGATTCTTAAAGAAACTGCTGCAGGGCTGACAATAATTATGTACAAAATGCATACTGTATACTAGGGGAAAGCATGCAATAATGCACACACATATTTAAATTTGAAAATGACACCGAAGCAGGCAGAAATGGTTAACATCAGAAAAATATAACTTGATAGGAACCATGCTTGACATATTTCCCTATATACAGGTAGTCTTCGATTTATAACAGTTCATTTAGTGGCCGTTCAAAGTTACAATGGCATTGAAAAAAGTGACTTTGACCATTTTTCACACTTAAGTTCATTGCAGCATCCCCATGGTCATGGAATCAAAATTCAGACACATGGCAACTAATTCATTATTATGACAATTGCAGGACCCAGGGTCATATGACCACCTTTTGCGACCTTCTGACAACCAAGGTCAACAGAAAAGCCATACTGACTTAACAACCATGACACAGACGTAACAACTGCAGTGGTTCTTTTAACAACTGTGGCAAGAAAGGTCATAAAATGGAGCAAAATTCACTTTACAAATGTTTCACATAGCAACAGAAACGTTGGGCTCAATTGTGGTTGTAAGTTAAGGACTACCTGTAATTGAAAGGTCACTGCACATCTCATATTCTCCTCTTCCTTGTAACATGTGGTGTTTATTCTCTTTGGCTTTTAGAAAATTTAAAAAGTTTTCTCCATTTTCAAAGGCCTTTGAAGCTAGTGAATTAATAGTAGTATTTTCCCCCCTCATTGTTGGGTGCTTAGCATTTTCAATCAACTGCTTTACATTTCTTGTTGCATTTAAATTAATATTAATATTAATTGGTTTTTCCACAATTTGAACAAGTTGTTTTAAGTTTTGAATAAAAAAATATTTCCTAAAGAGTTGTATACTATAAATGATTTAAACTGTGTACATTGCTTTCTCAGATGAAATAAGAGAAATGGTGGATGCATCTCTTGCTGTAATTTGAATTTTCAGTGTAACATTCTACTCCCTCCTATCTCACTAAAAGGGTAGAAACATAATATTTCCTGTACTACAGCTTAAACTTTGATATGCAGTTTCCTAAATGTGTGTTACGGTGGCTCATTGGCTAAGATGCCACTGAGGCTTGCGTGGCTTGCGATCAGAAAGGTCGGCAGTTCAACGGTTCAAATCCCTAGCGCCATGTAATGGAGTGAGCTCCCGTTGCTTGTCCCAGCTTCTGCCAACCTAGAAGTTTGAAAGCATATTAAAATGCAAGTAGAAAAGCAGGGACCACCTTTGGTGAGAAGTTAACAGCATTCCGTGTGCCTTCGGTGTTTAGTCATGCCGGCCACATGATCACAGAGACGTCTTCGGACAGTGCTGGCTCTTCAGCTTTGAAACAGAGATGAGCACCAACCCCTAGAATCAGGAACAACTAGCCCATTTGTGCGAGGGAACCTTTACCTTTACCTTTAAGTATGTGTCTTATAGATATGCTACCAAAGGTTTAGGAGTATTATGTCATTGTCTTTCAAGCTTTGTATTTGGTGTGACTGTTGCAAGAACTACAAGAAAAAATCTTGGAAGTGATCACACCATCACCACTATCTGTCTGGGTGTCATGGGGCTGTGTTGTGGGTTCTGCCCATAACATATTGGCCATGCTACAATCTCAATCTTCCCTAGGGGAATGTCTCTTTCATTTGTCATGTTATTTTCTATTTTCCTTTCCAGAACAAATAAGCATAAGAAATTGCTTGAACTTTCACCAATGAAATAATGGTGTAATTGTTTTGATAGAAATATAAATATAACAGGTTTGCTAAAGATATATTCTTCATATATCCCTAATGTTAACATTAAATAACCTTTAGCTTCTTTTTGTTTAAAAACAAGAATGTACTGACATTGGTAAGACCATATTATTCATGAGCCAATTCCAACAGAATCTCCTATAACTGGTCATGGGAAAAGCTATTTTGGATTGGAGCCAGGGGTGGGTTCCTGCCAGTTCTAACCTCTTCTATAGAAGAGGTTCCACAAATCTACAGTGCCGTTTAGAACCGGTTCCAGCTCCCTCCCCCCGCCCGTCCGCACATCATCAAGATGAAGAGCGAGAGGAGGAATTCTGGGAGTTGAAGTCCACAAGTCTTAAAGCTGTCAAGTTTGAACACTCCTGGGGTTTTACTTTCTAAAGGGTTAGGGGTGCAAGGGTCTTGTAACTTGACAGCTTTACGACTTGCATGCTTCAATGCCAGAGTTTCTGAGCCAACATGACTGGAGGAGGAATTCTGGGAGTTGAAGTCCACAAGTCTTAAAGCTGTCAAGTTTGAACACCCCTGGGGTTTTTTTCTAAAGGTTTAGGGGTGCAAGGGTCTTGTAACTTGACAGCTTTAAGACTTGCATGCTTCAATGCCAGAGTTTCTGAGCCAACATTTTGGTTGCTAAGCAAGAGCGTTGTTAAGTGAGTTTCACCACATTTTACAAGTTGGCCACGCCCACCCAGTCACATGGCTGGCAAGCCACTCCCACCGGTCACGTGGCTGACAAGCCACTCTCACAAAGCAGGCCACACCTACAGAAGAGGTTCTAAAAAAATTTGAAACCCACCACTGATTGGAGCCATCATTTCCTCTCTGATTTAACTGGGTGATTTATACCACCAATATGCAGCAGGCTGCAAAGACTGATGCATCATGTTCTATGGCTGCATTGCCATTATTGCTTTTAGTTAATTATCAGTTGTCAATTCAGTTCAAAAATCCTAATTTTTCATGGAGTTCAACTAGTTTTAAATAATACATGGCTTTGATTTGTTGAGAAACTTTCTTCCCATTTAACATAATGGCATGGAGAAAATCAAGGCTGATTTCTTATTGCTGAGGAAAGTTGATTCAACATTAAAGTGGTAAATTTAAAACATTACTAAATGCAGGCATTTATTTTGTCTGCTGGTTTGCAGACAGTACACTAAAAATTGTTACATTACAAACTTTCGTGAATCATAGTCTATTTCATAAGATATGTAGGGTAGATTGGACTATGATCAACAGAATAAGCTGAAATAAAATGTTAATTTATAAGTTGCAAAAATTATCCTGGTTGTTCCAAAGGGGCTTTTTCAGGAGGCAACTGGACTTTCTTGGTTTTTTTCCTTTGAAGACATTTCACTTCTCATCCAAGAAGTTTCTTCAGTTCTGACGGGATAGTGGGGAATGGAAAGATTTATATTCCTTGCAGACAGTTGGGCATTTGCCTCCTTTTAGAGGATCATTGAAGCACTTGGCGGTTTATCTGTGTCCTCAGAGTCACCTGAGTAGTGTTCCTGATTCTTGTAGTCTGCAATTCTTCCTCTGGAAATCATTCCTACTCCTATAGCATTCAAATGGATGGTTGAGAATCTATATAGACTTTTATCCTGGTTGTTCTTACTGTGAAAAGGCTAATATAGCTAGCCCTTTGGTATCTTTCTTCCAGTATGCTAAAAAGAAAAGAAAAGACATTGCTGTATTGTTTTCCATATATCAAAAACTTCCCATTTTTAAATTAGTACTTCCATAAATCCTTTAATCTTGGAGACCTATAGCTTCATGGAATTGATAAGAAACTGTGTCTCTATGACACACACACACGTGGATGCACGCACTCACACTTTTTTCACATTCATCAATACTCAGCCCGCTTTTAACTGCCTGCACTCGCACTGACCTTAAAACACAAAGCATTCCGAATTGTGTGTATGCCTACCTACCTATAAACAACACCTGGAGGGCAGAGAATCCAGCAGCTGCTTTGCCTCTTTATTGCTTTATTATCTTGTATAATACAGAAAAACATGATAGCTAAGTCCAATCTACAGGCTTCGGCAGCTTTGCAGATGGCTGGCAGTTGAGTTTACAGTTTTTACAGCTCTCATCAGCACCCAAAGAACAAGGACTATAATAAGACCTTATTGTTTTATGCAATCTTATGGTTCATTCCAGGATCACTATATTTTCCATATCCGTGGCATATTCTGAAACGATTTCTTCTTTATATATTTTCTCTTGCTGAGGGTGAGCCTAAACATGGACATGGAGAGTCTCTGGTGAAACCACAACCAGAATAGATAGGACTCAAAAAAAAAAAAAAAACTCCTGTTTAAAACCCCATCAATCTTCTCCAAGTCCATGTCACAATTACCTGTATAGATATGGAATGAAACAGGAAATGGACACTAAAGTATATCACTGAGAATTTCAGTTCAAGGTAAAATATTGATGCTACCAATAATGTATGGAGCGAAATGAACATAAATAGAAATGGCACACAAATCTAATTTCAATTAATACGGTCACTTGTACATTAGTAAAAATAATAATAATAAACCTGTTATGAAAAGGGATGGGAGCAGAGGTGGGTTCCGACCGGTTCAGAACGGTTCTGCCAAACTGGTAGTAACTTGGCGATCTGGGTCGTTGGAACGGGCGGTGACCCAGACCTGCCATGCCCCCAAACCGGTTCCCTCGGCAGTGCCGTAGGTGCTACTATCTTGTTTTTGCCTTCTGTGCATGTGCAGAGCAATTTTTGTGCATGTGTGCGCAGCGAACCAGCAATAGCAAACCACCATGAGCAAACCAGCAGTAGTGGCAGCCAGAACCTACCCCTGGATGGGAGAGACAGATTTGCAGCCAGCAGCACTATTTACATTTTCATGTCACTCGAAACAGTGGTTCTCAACCTTCCCAATGCCGTGACCCTTTAATACAGTTCTTCATGTTGTGGTGACCCCCAACCATAAAATTGGTGCCTCAGTTCCTAAGACCATTGAAAATATGTGTTTTCCGATGGTTTTAGGCGACCCCTATGAAAGGGTCGTTCGACCCCCAAAGTGGTCCCGACCCACAGGTTGAGAACCACTGCTCTAAAATGTGCTGTTTTCATAGTTTGTTGGGAACCACCTTAGATTATTGCAAATAGGGTATGTGGCCGTACCTTATCAATAAGTTCAATAAATAACTACATCCAAATACGTGATAGAGAATTACAAAAAGCAGTTAGAATGGTGGATAAAATTTCTGGAAGTAGACAACGGCAAAAATCTAAAAACATGTAGCTATCAATAGAATATAATTATCGTAAACAGCCAGTTTTATGAGATTCTGTGTGTCAGTAAGATAAGTCTGAAATTTATATAAAGGATTGTAGTTTTAGAACAATATATTGCTTGCTCTCAAAGCCAGGAACAATTTAAAATGTGAAGGCTTTCCAGGGAGTAGCAAAGAAGTTTGTCACTGTGATTTGTCAGCAATTGCTTTGGTTTTTAAATAATAGTTGCTGACTTGAATGAGCAATGCTCATATTGGGGCTATTAATTTTGAGCTCATGGGGAATGTTTCAAGAGGGCAGATATGAAGGGTAATAAAAACAGAAGCTTTTCTTAGTTGGAAAACCCCTCTTGCCGATCCTGTTCTCTTCTTCTCTACTTTCTTCTAGCAAATTGTAAATGCTGTTGTTACCTATAATGTAACAAATTTTGCCATTGGCCAATAATTATGGGGCATGAATAAGTGCACCAGTGTGCCTAACGTCCCTGTCCTACTGTCCCCATTTATTTGTATCCCTTTCCTGTGTTCTTATTCATGTTTATTCTTATTCCTGTTATCTTGTACAGTGGCAAACTAAATAAATAAAATAAATAAATAAAATTGCATTTCTTTGATGCCTTCAAATTTTTATCCTTTCCCACTCTTTCTTTTCCTTTTTAATTTTTTTTAACTTCTTTTAATTGTTATTTGTATGATGTGTGTTGAACTTTATACATACAGGGTGTGCAAACTGGTCAAATAAAGTTTACCTTCACCATAAGAATAAAATATTGCCTTGGGCATCATACAGGACATATCTGTATGAACACCAATAAACACTTCAAATTTCACTGGACTGATGCTTCCAAATTTTGATAGGGAGATCAATAGATAACTAATAGAAAAAATGATTGCATGGTATAGATTTTACAGTTTCACCTGAGCAAAATTTGATTTAATTTCAATATTAGTTCCTAAGGAAAATGTGAATCAAAAGCACTTTTTCTTCTGAATAACACATTTTATTAAGACTCACTAACTTTCATAAGCTGTAGCTTCTTAATTAGATGCATAGAGTGGCTAAATTAATGTATAATTTGATAAGAATTTGATATGTAACAGAGACAAAGTCTACTTTATGGGGAATAAATTTTTAAAAGCTCCCATTCTTCATTCCTAGTCAGAACTAAGACAGACCTGTGATGGATCTAGGGAACAGAATCCTCTCCATCACTGACAATGCAGTAAGTCATAATGAGAAAATGGGTCTACCTTCCCTGCCGAGGTTCTCCTTCTCTTAATCTCTGCCTCTGGCTGCTATCTAACTTCATCAATTGGCCATTTTTCTTTGGAAACCTTGCTTGGGTGTAAGCTTTGACTGTCACATAAAATGTCACAGAACAGAATAGCGAAGAATATCAGCAGGTTTTTTGCTTTAAAAAGCAAATGTCCAGCTCCCTTATTAGATGACTCATTTGCCAAACCAAGTTCAAAAAGACATGCCTATCCTTTAAAATACAATGCAATGATAAAGTCAAGTCAAAGAGTTATCAGTATTTTAAATATGAAGCAATTTTTTCCTTTACAAATCCATCATTCAAAAAAAAACACCACTCCCCTTCATTACATATTTACTTTAATACTATAATTCTGTTCTACCAGCTTGTTTAATATAGGTGTATGTCTATATACAGCAACGTATATTATTTATGTTTTAGATTTTTATCCCATCTTTATTATTTTATAAGTAACTCAAGGCAGAGATCATACATAATACTTCTTCCTCCTATTTTCTCCACAAGAAAACTCTGTCAGTGTGAGTTGGGTCTAAGAGACAGTGACAAAGTCATCTAGCTAGCTTTCATGCCTAAAACGAGACTAGAACTGGTCTCCTGGTTTCGCACCAAATTGGTTATGCTTCATTTGGAAGCCACTTAAACAGAAAATTTAATCCACATTCAATTATGCTAAAAAGCTGTTCATAAAATGTTCTTTATTGATCAATCACCGTGTTACGGTGGTTCGACTCTTACCTCTCCGGCCGGATGCAATATGTGTTGACAGGGGGGCAGAGATCGACCCCGAGGCCACTCTCTTGTGGGGTGCCGCAGGGGTCGGTCCTCTCGCCCCTTCTGTTCAATGCATATGTGAAGCCGCTGGGCGAGATCATCCGTGGTTTTGGGGTTGAATACCATCTGTACGCTGATGATACGCAGCTGTACATTTCAACCCCAAACCACCCCAACGAGGCTGTTGCAGTGATGTCCCGGTGTTTGGAAGCCGTCGGGGTCTGGATGGGGGACAACAGACTCAAACTCAACCCCTCCAAGACTGAGTGGCTGTGGCTTCCGGCACCTCGGTTCAGCCAGCTGACTCCATCGCTGGCCATAGGGGACGAGCTATTGCCCCCTGTGGATCGGGCGCGCAATTTGGGCATCCTCCTAGATGCCCGGCTGTCAATGGATGACCATGTGGCAGCCGTGGCAAGGGGTGCGTTCCACCAGGTTCGCCTGGTGCGCCAATTGTGCCCCCTACTGGACCGGGATGCCCTACGCACAGTCACTCATGCGCTGGTGACGTCTCACCTAGACTACTGTAATGCTATCTACATGGGGCTTCCCTTGGGACGCGCCCGGAGACTGCAGCTAGTCCAGAATGCGGCCGCGCGGGTTATTATGGGGAGGTCTAGATACTCCCACGTAACACCGCTCCTGCGCGAGCTGCCCTGGCTACCTGTGGTTTTTCGGGTGCGTTTCAAGGTCCTGATTACTATCTTTAAAGCGCTCCATGGCTCAGGACCTAGTTACTTGCGGGATCGCATCCTCCCACATACATCCCTGCGGCCAATCCGCTCTCACAGGGAGGGCCTTCTCCAGGTGCCGTCCACTAGGCAATGCCAGCGGGCGGCGCCAAGGAGTAGAGCCTTCTCTGTGATGGGCCCAACCCTCTGGAATGACCTCCCCCCCGACATTAGAACCACCTCGGACTTCCGCTCCTTCCGACAAAAATTGAAGACTCACCTGTTTCAACTAGCTGGCCTGGCATAATTATAATTATAATTATAAATGTTACATCCATGAACTCCTGGTAGTATATTCTTATCTGGTTATTTTAAGGGGAATGTTTTAGTTTTAATTGTTTTTAGGGCTAATTTTTAGCCTCATATTTATTCTTCTGTACAGTACTCTTAATTTTAACTTCCTCCACATATATGCGTATATTTATAGATATTTGTATTTTATCTGTTATTTATTGTGGACTGTACACCGCCCCGAGTCCCTTTTTGGGAGAGGGGGCGGTTTAGAAATACGAAGAATAGAATATAATAATAATGCTTTGTGCAGCTCTTGTATGTGTCTTTGTAGCTCTTCTGGATCTGTTTAATAAATCCACTAAAGAAAGAAAATTGTTGGCCAATGGATCTCAATGGATGGTGATACAATTAAAGAAATTGAACGTCATGTAAAATCTGGTTGGCAGACATTCGGCAAGCCACAAAAACAACTTCCCCCTATGCCTGAAAAGTTATCGATCAGCGTGTACTACTATATGTGGGTGAAACATGGACACTAACCTCACAATTGATACAAAAGCTACAAGTGGTGCAAGCCACAGAAGAGCCACAGAAGGATACATACTCCGCATTACAAGACAAAATAGAAAAAAACTTGTACAAGGATTAGAGGATGAATGAAAGTATATGATATCATCAAGAGAGTAAAAGAATTGAAATAGAAATGGGATGGTCACATAGCAGGATAATACAATACAATACAATGCAATACAATAGCAGAGTTGGAAGGGACCTTGGAGGTCTTCTAGTCCAACCCCCTGCCTAGGCAGGAAACCCTATACCGTTTCAGACAAATGGCTATCCAACGTCTTCTTAAAGATTTCCAGTGTTGGGGCATTCACAACTTCTGGAGGCAAGCTGTTCCACTGATTAATTGTTCTGTCAGGAAATTTCTCCTCAGTTCTAAATTGCTTCTCTCCTTGATTAGTTTCCACCCATTGCTTCTTGTTCTACCCTCAGGTGCCTTGGAGAATAGTTTGACTCCCTCTTCTTTGTGGCAACTCAATACTCTCTCTCTCTCTCTCTCTCTCTCTCTCTCTCTCTCTCTTAATTAATTAAATTACTTTCATTAATAATAAATATTTCTTAGTTATATTTAAACAGAAAGAAATATACACACTGAGTTAAAGAAAAAAGAAAAGAACTTAATTCATTTGTTTCTACAATGTTTTGGAATGTTATTAAAAGCATACACTGAGAAGTGGCACCAAATTATGAAGGATAATTTCTTCTACTATACTGGAGGCAAAAGACTCTGGAATAGAGTTGCTGACCTGTAAGAACTTGTAAGAAATAAGAGACGGAGGCTGTTGGGAAAAATTTTAAATTTTATACACAGAGCACACAGATGCTCCTGGCTATGCTGGAGAATGTCAGTCAACTTTCCAAGACATCTTGCTATAAACTGTATAAATACCTAAGAACAAGAGGAAAGGTGTTTTCAGTCAGGCAGCACCGGATGTGTTTATGAAACCCTGATTTCAAGAGACACATGTTTATTTGACCTGTTCAACAAAATGGAAGAGGCACTGCTAAGGGGAGAAATGTGGGGCAGGGAGAGAGAAGGGGGGGAGAGAGGGAGGGAGGGAGGGAGGGAGGGAGGGAGAGAGAGAGAGAGAGAGAGAGAGAGAGAGAGAGAGAGAGAGAGAGAGAACAGAGAAATTTCCATTAGTTCATTTTTTTAAAAGTAATAGAATTTATATATGCATACAATACACATTTAGATTTGTAACAATCTGTTAAGAGGAAAACAAAAACAAAATAAGAAAACGGTAGGAAGCTAAAGATTAAGATAGAATGAACTCTTTGTCAAACAAAAAAAATAGTGTATCTTCCTGAAACAGGGAATAGCTGACAAGGCTGTAAGAAATTTGCATGCAAGAATCCATTTCTCTAGTTGCACAGCTTTGGTTTGGTATTCATTCACATTGACACAGAGTATAATATTTCAGCATTGTACAAAATCCTTTATTTGAAACTTCAAGCTGCTAAAAAAAGTAAGCCTCGACATCTAAGTACCATATCTTTATGACATGACTACTTCTAAAGTCAACCTTCTCTAGCCTTGTGCTCTTCAAATGCAATAGGATCATTCTCAGATTGCCTAAAAAACCAAGTCCAACAAAATTGTAGTTTCACTACAGTTAGGAAGATACGTTTGAATGAATAGCTCTTAGGGGCCTAGAAGAGACAACTGTATCATTTAAAACTTTAAATCAGAATAAAGTTGTTTTCTACTGTAAGGTTTGACCCCTTTACTACAAATTCAAAATGAGCAGAGTCCCAGCAAATACTGTGCATATATCATTAAATTAAATTCAAATGAACAAATGCCATGATTCTTCAAAATTTGTTTGTCTTCATGTGATACCTAAGAATCTCATTGTTGATGTGCATTGATTGGCGAGTCTGAAAAATAAAGAAGTTAAAGCTTCTTTGAAGAAGAGTTGACTTTAATGAGTAAGCAAATACCCAAGGCGTGAAAGGCAGGTTAATAAGCCCAAGTTGCTTGCGTGCTATTAATATTTACTATTGCCCAAAAATGTTTAGATTCTGTTTTACCTGGTATACTGCCTTTATTTGCCAGATGTCTCACCCATGCCATGAATGATAGTTAAATATTTGTTGAATGAAGTATTCCACCACCACCCCTGCCAGTGCTGTATTTCATAGTAAACAAGTTTCTTGCTTTATTTTAAAAAAAATGTCTAGTACAGCAGCTGGGAAATAACAACTGTGTATTATTTAATCTCTGCAGCCACCAATGTTAACATTATATCCTTATGTGCTCCTTAACAGGCCTTGCTCTATAACTTGACAGAATGATATATTGGACTAGCCTGATAGACTGGTCATTTTTCCAAGAAATAAAACTTCAGGGACGTAAACCACATTAAAATTAAAGACCAATGACATCTAATAATGAATTTATAAAACAATTGCTTTAATAACCACCAGAGGAAGGAAGGAAGGAGCTTGAACTAAATGGGAACCATTTGTGGGGAAATAAATAATTTTAATGGATCCATTTTATTGGAGAAGACAGTGTGAGTGTGCTTTGAAAAAATAGTACACAAAAGTTTAATGCATAATGCGCAGTCAAACCTTTTACAAACAAAAGTGTAGCCTAATTTAAATTATCATTTCTTTTCAGTGCTGGTTTAGTTCCTCTAAATGGTGCTTCACTTTGTGCCTAGCTTTTGATGAGGTAGACCAGACAGGAAACACAACCAGATAAGGTAATTCTATTTTATAGTGAAGCCACAATATCAGAATATTGCAAGTATGAAAATAAGGTTCTTTCCCTGTCAACTCTGCAAGCTGAGAAACTAGGGAGGGTCCTTTCTGAGCCCCTTGCCCTGCCCACTATTCAATGGCAGGTTATATGTCTCTTATCTAACTATTATCTAGCACCATGTCTTCTGCCCATCTTCCTAGGATGTTTCCCACATACCATTACAGATGAAGATGAACTATTTCATCAGCAATGTCTTACTACATTGTTGAATGGTTGAAAGCAAGGACAGTGTCATTTAAGAGATATCACCAATAATCACATATCAAATCTTGTTAAATTATAGTATTGCTGTATGCAGCAGTGAAGTTAGAAAAAGTTCAAAGGATTTTTTAAAATGATAATATCCCATAATGGACCACAACAAATGGTTATATTAAAGTTAATCAAGATTAATTTGGGGAGTATGTTGACCATTTCAAACATGGAAATGTATTTTCAAAAATACATTTTCCATTGCTATTCTGATTGAGTTTGTACAATCTTTTATTTTTGGAAAAATGTAGGTGAAAAAAATTCCTTTAAGACTTGATGTATCATTTAGAGGGAGATTGATGATTTAGTCCAAATTACATCAGCCAGAGTATATGTATTTAGGCTTATCCCACTAACTTCAAAGGGATAAAATCAATATGCAGAACAAGGTACCATTTCAATCCATCTTGAGCCTGCCTTCTAAGCTTTATGAATGCAAGAGATTCCAGTTTTCAAACACCTGATCTTATTATAGGCTCATTTGAAGTCAGAGGCCAAGATTATTTCAGTGTCAAGGCTGTCAGTTAATGTCAGGTTACCATCACCTTTTGAGTTACAATCAATAGAAACCACAGTTGTTCATTAACCCTACAGTATAAGCATGAAAAATCAAAGTTTTTCAAACAATTGGCTCTTTAAACTCATGTTGAGAAAAGTAATGACTACAAATTTTATCCAACGAAAATTGCATTGCGCTCTGATTCCTGATGAACAGATCTGCCATACTGTTTTCGATCAAGGTAATATGATGGCTACAAGATTGGACTGCCAACACTGAGACTATTATTAGATGACAGCAGAAATGCGAAACCTTTCTAACTCTTTTTTGCCATCTGCTGGTTGAGTAGTTGCTTAAATTTTGGCAGCCCAACTATGAAAAGAAAGAAGAAATAAATGTGCTAAACAGTTCATTATGTGTTGTCTTAATTCATTCTGTAGTAGATTCCTTTAACCTTTTCTTTAACACTTATCTATTTTGTCTGAGGATGTACTTTAAAATAGTTTTCCTATTAATAAACTGCTTTACCCTGGCACTGTAAATAATTTAAAATCTATGAAATTGTTTGAACTTGTGCAACCTTATCTAAATTGTGTTGCTGCATCACTCTTCCAACATTTTAATCGTCAACACAAACATTTTCTCACTAATCCATGCTTGTATCTAATTCTGATATTGCAAGTATTGTAGGAAGTTATCACCCAGAAAAAAATGAAATATCCTAGGAAATACTGAAAAGGCAGAAAATTTCTCTGGATGTAAAAAAGTAAGAAACATATTATAAAGACAGAATAGCTCCCTGTAGCTTCCTGCCCACCCCCCTTTGTCAATGGCCATTAAGAAGGCCAAGCTAGTTCACTTTACATAATAAAGAGGTCTCCCCTTCAGCTCCAGAGTGATGGGATTAAGGCATGATAATATTGGCCCTTTACCCAACTCGCCACATGGCATCTGAGAACTCAACCAAACCTGGATTCAAAACACAGCCTAGAGAGTTGCCCCTGCATGGCCCCATGGGAGTCTGACAACCAATCAGAATGCAAGATCAAGATCAAAGGCCAGAGAGGGCAGGGACTCAGCTTGTCTTCCGCCCTTCTCTTTTTCTTCCCAACATTGAAGCACCTTTTCTGTTCGGGACTCAAGCCATGTGGTCCTGTCCACCATTAAAACCATCTTTCCAAGC
Organism: Natrix helvetica; assembly: GCF_964273705.1. Classification (NCBI taxonomy): domain Eukaryota; kingdom Metazoa; phylum Chordata; class Lepidosauria; order Squamata; family Natricidae; genus Natrix; species Natrix helvetica. The sequence goes on along the minus strand of NC_138551.1, from coordinate 63,119,469 downwards.
AGCCTCCATGTCTCCAGTGTCTTTTTCCCCACTTGAAGCCAAACTCAGAAGGACATTTCTTCCAACAGTATATTGCAAAGAATTTTCCTAATTTAGTATGTTATCCCAAATTAAGGGATAACAGGGTCGTAAAAAGGGAGATTTTTTAAAAGGTTAATATCACAGAGATCATGTGTACTGGCTTTGAAGATGCATTTTGTATGTATGTTTTTTTATTCAAAAGTTGAAAAAAAACTAAATTTCAAAGTAAAACTATTATTTTGTTTAAAATAGGTTTGCATCATATTGTAAATTTCCGTTGTATTCCTACTGATTGTGTGCAAATCAAAGTGCATTGATCCCCATGTCAGGAAAATGTTGTTTTGGAATAGGGGCAGAAATCTGTGAAACAGCAACTTTGTTTAAGCACAATAGTTTTTCAAAGAAAAAAAAAAGATTGATTATTGGTCACAAGAAAAAAACAATGTTCCATGGTCAATAAGTATTAATTAGATTCTGTGTTCTAAGAAGCTGAAAAAAGTATGTGAATTTGGACTTGATGAGACAAATGTACATCTGTAGGGGTTTCTAAAGTTTATTCTAAAGACAAAATTAAGATAAATGAAAGTTAATGATTCACAAGGACTGTAAAACAGAAACACTCTTTTTCCAACTAAGGCAATTGAATAGCATCTTTTAAAATTATTGTCAAAATGTCTTCCAGTCAAAAATGTGTAGTAACTTTGAGGTTTATCAGTTTCATAGGTTTTATTAAAGTTGAATAATTACATTTAGATACTAATGGGGTGAGAAAAATACATGTAGAAAATGTATGATTCCCAAAGTTCTGGAGACCTCATAACCCATAGGTTATTTCAACCTTCAGTTTGCTGAAAAAAAATGACCAGAACAATTGGAAAGAAATCTGGATAACTTGGTTCAAATTTAATTCCAGACAGAAGGTTCAGCCTTTGAGACTAGCCATGTGGCAATACTGTAATGGCCAAAGAGGGTCTTAGTCCAAAGGTCCTATGTACATGATATGCAACATATAGTCACACACATCATAGTTTTAGACTGTTGCAATATATTCTTCATGTGACTGTTTTATGAAAAGCTTCTGGAAACCTTAATTCTTCAATGTGGCAGCTAAGTCTCTAGCTGGTGTTCAGAATTGGGATCATATTGTTCCTATGATCACCAACAGCTTTCCAGGTAAAATTTAGGCTCATTCAACTTTAAAAGTTAAAGTGTTTAGACAGTGATTAAATGGAAAAAAAAAACCACCCCCATGAGCATGAAAATTTATGAATGTCTAAACGTGTTTCTGTTTCCACCTACTGGCATGTGGAAAATGATGTTTTCCTATGTGTCTCCCAAGCTTTAGGACACATTCTAATAGAAGGTGCTTTGATTCCTTCAACTTTTACAAAACTTCCTCTTCACCCAAACCTTTTGAATTAGTGATATTTTAACTGTGGTTTCAATCGGATTTAAATTGCAGGATCCAATCTGGCTCAGTCACCAGGACCAGAGGTTTTGCTTTTTGAGCTTCTGGACTCATGCTAAATCAGGGAACTTGCCTCTAGCAAATGTTAGTTCTGCTACAGTGTGTACTGTGTGTTGTTCTGTGTGGTGTTTATAGTGCCTGCTGTAAGTGGCTTTTTAGATGTTGACCAAGGTGTATTGATGGGTGGCTTTTAAGTCATTAGCTGTCATTTGCTTGTGCTGCCCAGCTCTTGCCTTCTAAGCACTTGGCTGGTGGTAAATCAGCACTCCTGTTGATAGGTAAGGGGCCTGTTTTCCAGGCTTCAGTCACTTCCCTGGCTGGTTTTGTGCCTGCTCATTCAACAATCTTAATAGCTGCAAGATTGAATGTATGTTCTTGTTCATTGCAATGTGAGGGTACTAATGAGTTCAAGCCTCCTCTGGAGACAAAACCTCTGGACCCTAACCGACCCAGTTTGGATCCTGCAACATTATCCTGGAACACATATATTCACCTTCATTCATGGATTTTAATTGTTAAAATCATCTGTTAGCATCCTTGAGTACTTAGGGATGGAAAAGTGGAATGGAAAGTATTAAATATATTCTATGAAAACCCTATAATAAAATAAAGAGTGCTCCTTCCTATGAATTACACTGGCAAGTTTACAATATGGCTTAGAAGCAGGTTCTTAAAATGGGTCATAGAGTCCTACAAGGTAATTTCCACAGATCAGATTAATTACTTGGAAGAAATCCATCAAATTGGAAAAAGGCACAAAAGTTCATTACCCTTATGTGATCTTGTGAGTGTGTGATTGAAAGGCTTTACCCTGCAGAGATGTGTATTGTTTTTGCTTCTTAGGACAAGTCAATAGTAATCTGTAGATCTATAATTCTTTGTCTGTATAAAGATTGAGTGGAGGATCTGTGGTACAGAAACGTTATTACTGGGTCAGTGTCTTAAATGTAGCATACATTGATTATGCATGAAAATCATTACTATTTAATGTGAACCTTTTTGGCAACTTAGTTTGACATGGTGGGAGGCAGAATCTGCTGGCATTGACAAATAGTCCAGGTGCCTGAAGACATAGCTGAAGTGCCATGGCCATAAGGAACTTGGAATAGGTCAAACCAGTTTATTGCTGAATAGAAACCTTAATTGTCAGAAAGTAATCAAGAGCAATATGCTTCCTTTGGAATTTCAAGCTCACTTTTTTTCAAATGTCCCTTAGAGAAAATATCTCTTAATAGCAGAGATAATTCAGATGTTAATTTCTGTAACCTATCAATTTTTGATGGAAGATTAAGAATTCTGAAAGGTATTAAGTTAGGGTTTGGAGATCATTACAACTCCATCATCAACAGCTGAAGAAATAATATAAAGACCTTTAATGTATACTCTCATAACTGTATTTTAGTCCAAAAACTGTTATCATATCTGGAAAACAAAAATATTTTTGAGGTTCTAGGTATTTTCCGATGAGGACTCTGTTAGTTTAAAAACAGTTCCAGGTATTAAGGATCCCAGATTGTTGGAACTGCCCTTAAGCACATTCAGGAAATTCAACTAATACAAAATATGGCCAATCATGTGCTTACAGTTCCATTTTTGTCATATCACATTGGTGCTATGGGAGGATTTTTAAGTCCAATTCAAAATGTTGCTCATTACTTTAAAAGCCTATAGAGGTAGGCACCTAGCTGTTTTTGAGACTATCCTTCCCGGCAGAATCCGACTATTCATGTCCATAAGGAGAAAAATCCTGCTGAGGGTCCCTACATCTTGAGATGTTCAGTGGAAAGAGAAGCTTCCTCTTTGGGACAATGCCTATGGAGATTGTCAATTATCCAGGTCATGTTTGTGCCAAAAGTGCTTTCCCAAAAGGCAATTGAACTTTATTGATATTTTCCCTTGAAAATGTTTTGCTTCTCATACAAGATGCATCTTCAGTTCTGAAATCTATGGGACTTCGCCTCTTATGGGACGACTTGCCCTAGAGGCAACAATGATCCCTTTTCTTAAAGTCTTCCAAAATCAGTGAAAGTTTAGACATTTAGTAAGGAGACTGCATTATTATGGTAGATGTAGTGCCTTGAACATCAGACCAACATTTAATGAAATTACAATTATTTATTGTGGTCATTTTATAGCATATTATTTTATCATGCACTGTGAAATGTATAAGACCAACTGTAAATTTTTAAGGGTCAGAAGGAATTGAAGCAATAAAAAGATGCATAAATGCTACCAACACTCAGCTTTTTAAAGTAAATGAGTAAACCATACACATAACATATATTGAAGCCTGAAGGAAGGAATGAGCAATTTATTTCATTTCTTTTTTAATGTAATTTGGTGATGAGGGATTATTTCTTGCTCCATATCTGGCACTGGTTAAATTATGCTTTCTGCAAGTTCCAATTGATAGTGTGGAAAGAGAACAATGGTTACGTTCGATCATAATGCTCACTGTGTTTCAAGATGATCCAGAGTGTCATTCCGCTTCTGGTTTCTGGGGACAACGGACATGCTGTCCACCGTTCACCATCTTGGTGGGCTTCCCCTGATTTAGGGGGGGCACAGGGTGCCTTGTAGGGGCGTCCTGCCGGAGGGGCTGCTTGCTGGAGCCTCCTGGAGCAGCGGCGGCCGCAGGGGAGCTGCCAGCATTGCCCTAGGCACCGGGAGGCATAGGGGGTGCGCAATGTCACGTGCGCCTTAGTCCTGAGGAGATCGGAAGAAACGCTATACCTGAAGGCAACAGCTGAAATGCGATGAGAGGGGAGTTCCCCCGGGGTCTCCTTTTTTCTTTTCTGAATAGACTTGTAAATAAGGATTAGCAGTTTTTCTAAGACTCTTTGATCCTGGAAAAGTGTTAAGATTGGAGAGGGAAGATTTCTCCCCCCCCCTCTCGGAAAAGCGGCTTTATACGATCTCACTCTCGGAGAAGAGAGAGAGAATTGGAAAGAAACTCTTTTGATACACACTTCTCTCAAGCAATGGGGCAAGGACTTTCTAGAACAATTGCGAAAGAAAGAATCTGAGCTGACTTTATAAACTGTATATGGAAACTTTCTGAACTGTTGCTCTCTGATCCTCTGGAAGGGCTGAGCCAAAATGGTGTTTCTTCCCCCTTTCTCACTGCCTTTACAAATGAACTGTCTCTTCTGAAAAATCTTCTGGGTTGGAATTACTATACCCCAGTGAATCCTAGAGGCATCTCTTCGGATAATCTTCCTTGGACTGGAAAAAAATGATTTTAACTGGCGGGGAGCTGTATTGAAAGACTAATATCCCACATTGGACTTTGCCTGCCTGTGGATCTCGCCTGACGGTGCACTTCTACAGACGCCATATTTTTGTCTAGACTTATAACTTTCTCCGAGTTTCGCAATGCCTGCGAAGAAGCCTCCCCCCTCTAAATCGGTGTCGGCTCCAACATCCTCTGTTTCAAGCCCTGTTCCCTAACAAACACAATTATCTTCTTTTTTACAACCTAAAACTTCTGAGGGTCTCAAGAAACGTTTCAACAAATGTTCCAGACGCTTATAAAGGGACAGGGTGAAATTAAAAAGCAGCTCGCGGATTTAAAGGAACAACTCAGAGAAAATCAACAACAAACTTCACAAAATAGACAGAAAATAGACGTCCTGGAGGAGGGTGCTGTGGGGATGAGAGAAGAGGTGAAGGCACTACAAAAACAAAACGCTGGAACTGAAAACTATATGGAAAAAATGGACTTTGAAAGGATGTCTTTCTTTCTTAGATTTCAAAATATACCTGAAGCGGAGGGTGAAGATTTGAGAGAGACTATGACAACAATGTTAGCAGACTATATTAAAAGAGATAAACAACAGCTAGGGTGGGATATTGACTTGATATATAGAATTAATTCAGCATATGCTAGAACACACAATGTTCCACGGGAAGTTCACATTAAATTTTTTAGAAAGACTACAAGAGATGAGATTCTAAGGGTTCAAAGGGATGGATGGATGGATGGATGGATGGATGGATGGATGGATAGATAGATAGATAGATAGATAGATAGATAGATAGATAGATAGATAGATAGATAATAGACAGACAGACAGACAGATATTGTAGAAAGGCAGGCAGGCAGCCAGACATACAGACAGACAGAGAGATGAAGTTGGAGATAGAGATAATATATATATACCGGCATCTCATTGTAAAAGCTTCTATTCTAGGCAGCTTTAAAATTATATGGAAGCTTCCCTGATTGTCTGTCATCAGCAGGAATGGCTTTTATTCATGGTATATCAGATGTCGAAAAGTAAGGTCATCAGCTGGCAATAGTTAAACGCAGCTTGTCTCTCACCTGCTTTATTTCTTGCTCAGGGGCACAAATAATTTAGAAATCAGTCCAAATCTCCATGAAATCCAAACAAAATTGTACAATCTCTCTCTGTTCCTCCTTTTCCAAGAATCTCTTATTAATCCACATAGACTTCATTCTTATGTGCAAACAATCTCTGTTTCTTCTTTTCCAAGAATCTCTTATTAATCCACATAGACTTCATCCGCATCTGCAAACAAGCTGAAATGTATGCAGATACACTTGTTAATATTTATTATTATTTTTTACAACTGGCATTCCCTTTCTTCTTGATAAACTCTTGCTCAAGATAGGGATATGTTGGTTGCAATATATTTTTTTTTGGAAAAATGTATGCGATAAAAATTCCTTTAACTTGATATATCATTTTGAGGGAGATTGATGATTTACTCCAAATTACATCAACCAGAGTACATGTATTTAGGCTTATCCCACTAACTTCAAAGGGATAAAATCAGTATGTAAAGCAAGGTACCATTTTAATTCATCTTGAGCCTGCCTTCTAAGCTTTATGAATGCAAGAGATTCCAGTTTTCAAACATCTGATCTTATTATAGGCTCATTTGAAATCAGAGGCCAAGATTATTTCAGTGTCAAGCCTCTCAGTTAATGTCAGGTTCCCATCACCTTTTGAGTTACAATCAATAGAAGATGTTCATTAACCCTACACTATAAGCTTGAAAAATCAAAGTTTTTCCAAAAATTGGCTCTTAAAATTCATGTTGAGAATAGTAATGACTACAATTTTTATCCGAAATAAATTTCATTGTGCTCTGATTCCTGATGAAAAGATCTTCCATACTGTTCTCAATCAAGGTAACATGATGGCTGCGAGATCTGGAATGCCAACACTGAGACTATTATTAGATGGCAGCCGAAATGAGAAACCTTTCTAACTCTTTTTTGCCATCTGCTGGTTGCGTAGTTGTTTAGATTTTGGCACCCCCAACTATGAAAAGAAAGAAGAAACAAATGTGCACTGCTAAACACTTCATTATGTGTTGCCTTGATTCATTTTGTAGTAGATTCCTTTAATCTTTTTTTTTAACATTTATCTCTTCTGTCTGAAGATGTGCTTTAAAATAGTTTCCCTATCAATAAGCTGCTTTACCCATGTACTGCAAATAATTTAACATTATTGTTTAAATTTGTCCAAACTTATCTAAATTGTGTTGCTGCATCACTCTTTCAATGTTTTAATAGTCAACACAAGCATTTTCTCACTAATCCATGCTTGTATCTAATTCCGATATTGTAAATAAATTACAAAGAATTTTCCTAATTTAGTATGTTATCCCAAATTAAGGGATAACAGAGTTGTAAAAAGGGAGATTTAGGACAAAGGTCTCTATGGGACAATGCCTACGGAGAGTCTCAATCATCCAGGTCATGTTTGTGCCAAAAGTGCTTTCCCAAAAGGCAATTGAATTTTCTTGAAATTTTCGCTTAAAAATGTTTTGCTTCTCATACAAGATGCATCTTCAGTTTTGAAATCTATGGGACTTCACCGCTTATGGAACAGCTTGCCCTAGAGGCAACAATGATCCCATTTCTTAAAGTTTTCCCAAATCAGTGAAAGTCTAGACATTTAGTAAGGAGACTGCATTATTGTGGTAAAGCAGATGTAGTGTCTTGAATATCAGACCAGCATTTCATGAAATTACAATTATTTATTGTGGTCATTTTATAGCATATTATTTATCATGCACTGTGAAATGTGTATGACCAACTGTAAACTTTTAAGGGTCAGAAGGGATTGAAACAACAAAAAGTTGCATAAATGCTACAAATTCTCAGCTTTTTTAAGTAAATGAGTAAACTATACACATAACATATATTGAAGCCTGAAGGAAGGAATGAGCAATTTATTTCATTTCTTTTTTAAAAAAATGTAATTTGGAAATGAGGGATTATTTCTTGCTCCATATCTGGCACTGATTAAATTATGCTTTCTGCAAGTTCCAATTGATAGTATGGAAAGAGACCAATGATTACATTAGATCATAATGCTCACTGTGTTTCAAGATGATCCAGAGAGTAGAGTTCAGTCTGATTTGGGAAGACTTGAGATAGTGTGTGTGTGTGTGTGTGTGTGTGAATAAATAGATAGATAAATGAAAAATTGTGTGTGTGTGTGTGTGTGTGTTTATTTGTGCTGATGAATAAATAAATTGCCCATATTTGGGCATACCAGGGGTTGTAACACACACACACACACGTGTGTGTGTGTGTGTGTGTGTGTATGTGTGTGTGTGTGTGTGTGTATTTGTGTTACAACCCCTGGTATGCCCAAATATGTGAGGAAGCTCACTACTCCCTCTTTCTGAACTTCGGCTCATCACAGAAAACCATCCAGGCAGAAAACCATATTTTATTTTTAATGTTGACTTTTTATATTTGTGTTGTTTTTGTGCTGATACATAAATAAAGGGAGACTAGTATAGATCCATTCCAAGCTATTTAGCTCTCATCAGCTAGCCCAGGTTCGAATCCCAGTAAGGGTATGGCTAGCTGATGAGAGCTAAATACCTTGAAATGGATCTATACTAGTCTCCCTTTATTTATTTATCAGCACAAATACAACACACACACACACACACACACACACACACATATATATATGTTGTATTTGTGCTGATAAATAAATAAAGGGAGACTATTTAACAGCACAAATACAACACAAATATAAAAAGGCAACATTAACAATAAAAACATGGTTTTCTGCCTGGATGGTTTTCTGTAATGAGCCGAAGTACAGAAAGGGGGAGTAGTGAGCTCCCTCCCATATTTGGGCATACCAGGGGTTGTAACACAAATACATATGTATGTATGTATGTATGTATGTATGTATGTATGTATGCATGTATGCATGTATGCATGTATGCATGCATGCATGCATGTATGTATTTGTGTGGCTAGCGGATGAGAGCTAAATAGCTTGAAATGGATCAATACTAGTCTCCCTTTATCTATTTATCAGCACAAATACAACACACACACACTCACACACACACACACGGATACAGGTATGCAGGTCTTGGCGTATTGGACTCTTTTCCCATGTAAGATTGAGAGTATCATGACATCATCGAAACGTCGTCAAGATACTCTCAATCTTACATGGGAAAAATCCCCAATACGCCAAGACCTGAATACCTGTATCCGTGAAAATCTATGAAAACACACACACACACACACACACACACACACACACACACACATACTGTAGATAGATAGATAGATAGATAGATAGATAGATAGATAGATAGATGATAGATAGATAGATAGATAGATAGATAGATAGATAGATAGATAGATAGATGATAGATAGATAGATAGATGATAGATAGATCGATGATAGATAGATGATAGATAGATAGATAGATAGATAGATAGATAGATAGATAGATAGATAGATAGATAGATGATAGATAGATATGGACATGGAGATAGAGATAGAGATAAAATGTATATGATGCCATCTCATTGTAGAAGCTCTAGGCTTCTACTCTAGGCAGCTTTAAAATTATATGGAAGCTCATTTGATTGTCTGTCATCAGCAGGAGTGGCTTTTATGCATGGCATATCAGATGGAGAAAAGTAAGATAATCAACTGGCAATGATTAGACACAGTTGCTTGTCTCTCACCTGCTTTATTTCTTGCTCAGGGGCACAAATAATTTAGAAATGAATCCAAAACTCCATGAAATCCCAACAAAATTGTACAATCTCTCTCTGTTCCTTCTTCTCCAAGAATCTCTTTTAATCCACATAGACTTCATCCTCATGTGCAAACAAGCTGAAATGTGTGCACGTATACTTGCTAATATTTATTATTATTTTTACAACTGGCTTTCCCTTTCTTTTTGATAAACTGTTGCTCAATATAGGGATCTCTTGGTTGCATTGAAACTTTAATAGAGGAGTCTAGGTTTTCTGAAAAAGATAATGCTATAAAAAACCATTTATCACCACCTGAATATGATCCAATGTTTAACTTCAGTGCTCAGCTGTGCAATGGCTGAAACAATAACAAGGCAGAGAAAATGGAAATGTGTACAGAAAGCCCATACTTCAGTTGGGAAACGCTCCACAGAAAAAAATTGGACTCTGTCATGCTTCATTTGATCAGTCTGTACTGGGATGGGTGTGGTGAGGTGTTGATATACATTCAAAAGAACGTAAATAGTTTAGGTGCAACTTAATGAAAGCTGAGTTAAATTCAATCAAAGTGTGGGAGTTGGCACCCTTTTAAAAGTAGCATATCAGGGAGGAGATGTTAAATCATCAGCCAATACAGCTTTGCTTATTTTGGCAGGGTGAACTCGTCACATTTTGTTTCTGCCATTTGGGCAAACAATAACTCTGGATTGTACTGCCAAATCGGGCAGAGATTTAAGGTATTACATTTTGCCACTGTGTGTAACCAGGTTTCAAGTTTCAAGCACTAGACACCACTGATTACATGGCAGAGATGACAAGTACAGCCCAAGGCACACCTCCTGTTTCTGCAGGATAAGATGATATGAAGCCTTAACTGCCATTCAACTGGATCCGTATTTCTGAATCTCAGCAATTTTAACATGTGTGGACGTCAATTCTCAAACTTTTACAGCCAGAAGTGTTGGGGAGTCGATGTCCAAACATCTTTAAATGGCTGAAGTTCAAAAACACTAAACTAGATCCTTCTAGTAGGGTAGCTAGTGGAGAGACTAAATGCAATGATGAAACTATTTTATTTTACTTACAGAAGTAGTATGATATTCATTTTTTTTACTGTTGCTGACAAATATAGAAGAAAATAACCAAAACAAAAACCTTCTAAATATTAGATGAGTTCTCAAATTCAATAATTCTGAAAGAGATAAATAATTAAACTTGCCAGACATAGTTTATAGATATGCAGTCAATAATATTATAAATATCACTACTTCAAAACTAAAGCAGAAGCTATGTCAAATAAACAAAGTCCACTTATCTTGTGGAAACTCAAGATAAGATATAAAAGTAAATTTAATTCCTAACTTTTTTATATAGCACTGAAGGGTGAAAAATCTATTGATTTATAGACAGACAGACAGATAGATAAATAAATCATATCTATCTATCTATCTATCTATCTATCTATCTATCTATCTATCTATCTATCTATCTATCTATCTATCTATCTATCTAGTCCATGAAATTACCAGGGGATAAACTCAATCTCAAAGAGACTTTATCTTAATACTATTTACATTTGTAATTTTAGTAGTAGAAGAAAACAAAGAAATGTAAACTGTGCCTTATCAGATGCAGCAATTTTTGTGTTGTTTCAGGAATCTCTCAACTTTTTGAATGCAAAACAAGCACATGTTTCTAACACCAAGCTTTGGTCATTTTAACTGCTAAATTCCAGCCTACATGTTTTTTTTTCTTGGAATAAGGATTAAGCAGCATTAATTGATGCATCAGAAGAGAATAGCATAAACACTAAATTGATATAAAATGTAATATATACTTAATTAATACTGTCTAGTTATGCAGTGTATAAATTTCTATTATGTTTCTTATGTTAAATTCACTGCATCCCAAACCTGTAATTTATACATTTATTCCAAAATTATTCCAATTATAATTCCAGAATCTGATATTTATTACCCCACTGAAATTATAAAATTAATTTGCTGAGTTATATACAATGTGGACACTTATCATAAATAACATATAAAATAACCCATACAGCAATAGTCTGGCATGATATAACTAATTAATTAAACTAAAATATTGACCTAGAGTCTCTTTCTGATAGTATGATTACTTTCACAATATATAATATATGGCAGTATAAGTTGGTTTCCAATTCCTCCATAGACAAAAGGGAAAATATGAATATTTTGAAATTTAGATACATTTAATACTTGCGTTGTTAGTTGCGAAGTCGTGTCTGATTCATTGCGACCCCATGGACAATGTTCCTCCAGGCCTTCCTGTCCTCTGTCATCCTCTGGAGTCCATTTAAGCTCATGCCTACTGCTTCGGTGACTCCATCCAGCCACCTCATTCTCTGTCATCCCGTTTTTCTTTTGTCCTCAATCTTTCCCCGAATTAGGCTCTTCTCCAGAGAGTCGCATCTTCTCATTAGGTGGCCAAAATATTTGAGTTTCATCTTCAGGATCTGGAATTCTAAAGAGCAGTCAGGGTTGACCTCCTCTAGGACTGACCGGTTTGATCACCTTACAGTCCAAGGAACTCGTAGGAGTCTTCTCCAGTACCATAGTTCAAAGGCCTCAATTCTTTGGTACTCAGTTTTTCTTATGGTCCAACTTTCACAGTCATACATTGCAAGTGGGAAAACCATAGCCTTGACTATATGCACTTTTGTTGGCAGGGTGATGTCTCTGCTTTTTAGTATGCTTTTGGGTCTCTTGCTTTTGGGCTGTTGTGTGCTTTGCAGGAGAATTTATTGTACCTTATCAAAGGCTCTTTTCAGTCATCATAATGACAATAGTCTCAAGTTGTCCACAAAAGCTTTTGTGATTGGCAGCAATGATTGAATAAATCTTGAATTGTGAGGTTTTATATTTTAGAAGAGGCCACACTATTTCAACTGCACCTTAAATCAAGTAATTGATTATATTTGTCTGAATTTGACCTTGATGAATTATAAAAACAGGTCTGCCTTATTCAGTGAGTACATAAATTTGGACATACGAGTATCTGAGGCTTAAAGTAAGAATGAAATTGGAGATACTAAAACAGCAGGTTATCTGGAGTTAGCTTGGAGTTAGACTTCACTGCAATCAGGATCTAACTTAAAGTCTTCACCTTCTTCTAGATTTTTAACAGGAAAAATCATAGTAGCAATTAAAGCAAGGGAAAGCAAACATTATATTATCTTCTTTTATAGCCCACTTACACAAAGGCAGAGCACTGATTCTTCAAGAACCAGCCTGATTACATCACCGTGGAACTGACATGCCTTTAGGAATGACAAATTTGAAAAGAATCCTTTTAACAACTGCGTTGTGCAACATGGTATGTTCACTTGCAACTGTTCTGAACAGACAAAATAGGCACAGTTTTGTGTTGGATTTCAAATCTATGTGTGTCTTTAACAAGTTTTACAGAACTGACCAAAACTCTCAAACCATCAGAAACTTGGATAAATAGCACTATTTATCATAAGGATGATTTTCGACGATTATGAATAGATGCAGTCAGTTTAAATCATGAAAAATTCAGATAGGCTTGATTAAAATAGTAAGTTCACAATGATATGTAAAACTCCAAAATTATACGATTTTAATATTATAATTTTAGTTTTTAATTCTTTGCTATTTTTAAGTCACTAGGTGCTTTTAAGTTGCAGAAAAGTTCTACTTTCTCTGCAAGTACCAACATAGATGGTGATCTATCCTGAGACGAAATCAAAACACTGACGCTTTGTATTGTGCTTCTTACACCTTTTGCCCTGAGCAACCCATTATCTATCCAGACTGCAGTAATGTTTTGGCTCTGTCCTCCCACCAGTTGATTTAGTATTCTAAGACGTTAATAATTAAACTGCTGGTTTTATATTAACGGAGGCCCTGGCTTGGTCTTTCAGCTTTATTAAATGCCTCCTTTTTTGAATAGCTACATAAAAGTGATAGATGCCCTTTCTTTGCATGCCAGCCACCAAGTAGCATTATGTTTTACATTTCTTTGGCAAGATAAAGCCCTCTCTATTTAAATATGGAAGTATAACGCAGATAAGGCTAAGTAAGATGATTCTATGAAATCACCCAGCCTGGACTCTGTTAAGATAAGCAGGCTGCAGGAGTAAGAGAAAGAATGCAGATCCAGACTCTTCTGTCTTCATTACCTTGTGATGAACAGGGCAGAGAACATGAAAATAAATAGAGCTGAGGCCAAAGATGTAAATGGTCAGGGCTATTTATGATAACAAGATGAAAAGCTGCCGGCATTCCGCAAAGGAGTTTAATAGTGCTTTGAATTAATGGCTGAGTATGAACTTTGATTTTAAAACCTAGGGTGGAGAGAAGTTTTCTTCTTGGACAAAGATTGTTAAAACAATGCATACACAGATTTATAAAGAGCTTTGGTATCGATTGTAATTATTCTGCTAAAGAGAAGACTGACCCTGCCCAGTGAATATAACTGCTGAACTATTATGAGGTGGGGGAAGAAGGAAAAAGAAAAGGACCTGAAATATACTTGTTTTTTGACTCTGCAATGTTTTCTTTGATCGGTTTTATCATTCTTAGAATCTTTTCTTATATCTGATTGGTCTTTTAGTCAGCATGTAAAGAACCAAAGAACTAAAGACTCACTGGAGAAGAACCTAATGCTGGGAATGATTAAGGGCAAAAGAAGAATGGGACGACAGAGAATGAGGTGGCCGGATGAAGTCATTGAAGCAGTAGGTGTGAGCTTAAATGGACTCCAGAAGATGGTAGAGGACAGGAAGGCCTGGACCACATTGTCTATGGAGTCACAATGGGTCAGACACGACTTCGCAACTAACAACAAAGAACCAAACACAGAACTGAAATACTATCATGGCATTTCTTTGTGACACAGTAGGCTCCTTTACAGATCTTGCATGGAATTTGAGAGCATCCCTGTTTTGTCAAACTTTAACTAACTCTCAGTTGGTAGTCTGGACTTGAATTCCAAAGCTTCTCCAATGAATCCATAAACTTTTTCCCAGCCCTTCCTCACAGATTCCTTTTTCTTATTGCTGAGCTACCTTCTTTGATCAGCTGAGTAGAAGTAAAAGTTGTAAGGAGAGAGACAAAAAGGGAAGTTAATTTTCCTTTTCTCGAGCTCCTCTTCCACACTGCTCAACTACTTTACCACCATAAAACATGAACTTGTAGCCAAGTGGCTATGGAAACTGTATAGGCTGTTTTCCAAAAAGCATTTTACCACTTTTCTATGCCACAAAATTAAAAAGGCAGTCTCTTTGATACCATGTGGTCCAAATAAAGTGCTAGTGGAATAACTTTCTGCCTTCAAAGTCAGCATTTATATATGGATGTGTGAATTATGCATCAGTGGAACTGATGTATGAGACAATGTGTTTTACTGAGATAATGATTTCCTGGGCCTAAATATTACTCAATATCCTTAAATATTAGCAAAGGATAGAAATACTATAACTTTCTTGAAATTAAAATATCGATCAAGTTTCAACAACTTTGGAGGAATCCTGAGATTTTCAAAAACTAAACTAAAATAATTA
Organism: Natrix helvetica; assembly: GCF_964273705.1. Lineage (NCBI taxonomy): Eukaryota > Metazoa > Chordata > Lepidosauria > Squamata > Natricidae > Natrix > Natrix helvetica. Next base: position 63,104,409 of record NC_138551.1, on the reverse strand, counting down.
ATGAAAACTATTCATCTTGACTGAGAAATCTTCAGGATACATTTGGAAACATTAAACAGCATCACCTATCATCTAACACAGGAGTGTCAAACTGGATTTCTTCGAGGGCTGAATCAATATTGTGGTTCTCCTCTGTGGGCCGGCCGGGGAGGGGGGGGAGAAGGGACGGACACCTCCTGCAGCACCTGCCAGCCAAAATGGGGAGCATTTTGGGTGCCAGAGGCACTATAGGCTGTTTATTATTTCCAGCCCAGCCCCATAGCCCAAATTTAAGCATCCCGTGGCCAGATCTGGCTCGCAGTCCTCAGTTTGACCCCCCTGATCTAACCCATGCAATGTGACTTTTCTATTGCAATGCCTGCCCTCTAGAATGAGGTCCCACTTGAGATCTAAACAGTTTCCATTTTGTTGCCTGTCCAGAAGGTCTTGAAAATGTGGCTCTTCTTTCAGGGGTTCAGTGGAAGGATATCTTGTTTCAGATTAATGCAGTACATATTGCTACCTTGGAAATGTTTGTAATTTGGGGATTATATTTTTTAATTGAATTTTTATTTATTTGTCATTGCCTCCTTTTTTTTTACTATGCGAGCCACCCAGAGTTGGTTGGAGTTGGGCAACGTCAACTATCGAATAAATATGGTTACCAAACCTAAATGGTTGATTTATTTTGATACATCAAGGATAATGCAGAATAAAAACAGAGAACAATTTGCAGTAGAAGAGTATTCATGTCAATGGTTTTTGTATGTACAATTATTAGAAAGTAGATAAAAAAAACTTTTGAACATTGTAAGACTGAACTTGAAATCAAATTGTGATCATGTTATTGATAAAGTGTGTGAAATTTTATTGAAATATGAAGGAGGAGAAAAAATGAATGTATGATAAAAAGGGTTAAAACTTTGGGTAAAATATATACATGGATCATGTGTAGGTAGCAGAAAGGACTGAAATTTACATTATGTTATAGTCTTAAACACAATTTTTGTAAAATAATATATTGTTTGTACAGGTCACTGAAAAAACTCTCTAGAGTATATAAAAGTTCTTCAAACTTAAATTAGAAATGTAATCAACAAGAAGACATTTTATCATGCTGGGTAGTTGTGTAAAAAAAGCCAGAAAATTTTGGATTCAGTTACATATAACAATACAAACAATTTTAAAGACTCATATACAATTGAAACCAGAGACTTTTCTTTTCAGATTGATGGATAAGCAACTGTAAAAAAATTAGGGAACTTTATTTTAATATATGATAACTGCATAGAAACAATTATAAGCATAAAGATGGAAATATCTGACTTTTCCCACAAGGTAATAATGGTTAGTGAAGATACTGAAACTTGCTGAGATGGTCAAACTGAAAGCACTAAGTATAGATAGGATTTTATCAACATGTAATGATGATTGAAAACACCACAGTATCTGTTTGCAAGCAATAGAAAAAATACTGTTACAAAATATATGGTTTGGAAAATTACAATAAACATAACAGATTATAAAGAAAGCATAAGATATGCTCACCGCTCTCATCATAAAAAGAAAAGAAAATGTAAAAGGGAAAAAGTGAGTGCTAGCTGCTGCCTCACCGTTAATGACTGCCTAACTGTTTTAAAAAGCCTCTAAAAGTGCTCTCTACTATGAGGCAGGAGAACTGCATGCCTCATCTAGTCTTTTTAGGCGTTTTATGATCGCACGAGCAGAGTTAAGTGAGGGTTAAAAGCCTAAAAAATCCTGAGGTAGGTGAGGCATGCAGTTCTCCTGCCTCATAGTAGAGGGTGCTCATTCTTCCTGTGACTCAACTCTTCCCTTTTTCTTCCCTTCTCGCTTGCGATACAGTAACAATAAAGGGGGAACGCAGAGATGTACCTTCATCTCTTCATTGATTTCCCTTTTTACAGGATGAGCCAGCTTCCTGCTTCTTTTATTTTCTGGAGATCTCACTCCTTTCTCCATTTCTGCCATTTTTTATTTTATTTTATTTTTTTGTTTGGTGTGCGTGCGTGTGTGTGTGTGTGATGCGCACATGTGTGTGTGTATGTATCTACTTTGGTGGAGATGAAATGGCTGCTGGTATTATTTGGGAAAAAGCTTTTGATGGGAAGGTTGTGGAGAGGAAGGACGGGGGTGGCTTTTAGCGCTGATTTGTTTCCCTCTCTTTTCTCTCTCTCTCATTTTCTCCCTTCAGCTCCCTTTCATTTCTCTCTCCCTCTCCCCCTTCTCTCCCTAATTTGTTCCCCTCTCTTTTCCCTCTCTCCCATTCTCTCCTTCCAGCTCTCTTTCATTTCTCTCTATCTCTCTCTCTTTCTTCCCTTTTCTCTTTCATCTCTTTCTTGCGCGTGGAAGCAAAATACCCCAGGATCACGGTGGCGGAGACAGCAACTCCTTCTGCTGCACTGTGGAAAAGAGCTACACTGTGCAGGAGACTCCTCAGCGCTAGACTCAGGTCAGCGCGAGCCGTGGTCCCTTCATGTTGGCTCAAAGAGGAGGGCAATGGGACCGCGGCTCGCACTGACCTGAACCATATATATCTGGTTACAGTACTGCTTATACTGTATGTATGTATGTATGTATGTATGTATGTATGTATGTATGTATGTATGTAATTCAATTCAATTCAATTCAATTCAATTCAATATAAATAGGCACATTAAAATGCATTTAAATACCAACTAAATTTCATGAATACAGTAGGATTTATTTTTTTACTAGTATAGGATGTGTTGTAAATCTGTCTAGTCAGAGTTTAAAATCCAGATAATAGTATAATAAGCTCCATGCTGACAAGTATGACTGAATTATTACACTGAAATATTACACCACATATAACACATTGGCACATAGGATTCTGCTGCTGCAGAATGACTTAACTCACACATTCTTTTCCTGAAAGGTTACTTGTATTTATAATAGAAGCATTATATACAACTTCAGGTTCACATTCCATTTTGTGTTATCTTGTTTTCTGTCAATTTTAAATATGTTCAGGCCAGTTCCAAGAAATAAAACTTTTTATGCATTAAATATTTGTTTTTTAAAAAGCCTATACTACATTAAAAACATATTCCTTTCCCCTCAAAGGAATAACACTTTGTAATAACTACATGAAGTTATATTAGTTGAAAGAAAATGTCACAGTCAGTTTTCTCAGCATACTTATCCAACCCATACAGGTAATCCTTGACTTACAACAGTTCATTTAGACTTCATTCAGACTTACAATGGCACTGGATTTAGTGATTTATGACTGTTTTTCACACTTGCAGCAACAGGTCACGCGATCAAAAATCAGACACTTGGCAATTGTCTCATATTTATGATGGTTGCAGTGTCACATGGTCATATGATCCCTTTTCCAGTCTCCTGACAAGCAAAGTCAATGGGGAAGCCAGATTCACCTTAACAATCATGTTACTAACAATGATTCATTTTTAACAACTGTGGCAAGAAAGGTCGTAAAATGGAGCAAAATTCACTTAACAACCATCTCACTTAGCAACAGAAATTTTGGACTCATTAGTAGATACAACTTTTTGTTTTCTATGAGCTCCCCTTGACACAGTCTTTTCCTGGTTCATTCAATTTTATTTTGTATTGTACTCACTTCTTGGTTATTTTCTCTTCCAAGCAATTGGTTTTCTCTTTATTGATATAGTTCAAGACTTTATCATTCTCAGAATCAGGTGAGATACATTTGATTAAAACAAAGTTCATTTTCCCCCTTCCTACAGAAAGTACATTTCTTCTTCAACCACCCAGTGTTTACAACCATTGCAACCAAAATTTCGAAATTACATCTTATCTTCTCTGCGAGAGGTCTTCTGTATCATTTCTCTAAGGGATATTCCTCCCACGTTCGTCTATGCCCCCACAATATTTCAGTCTGGTATGATGTTTCTTTGCTCACCTGTCCATTCAATTATCCAGCTGCCAAAGAACTTGTGTTGTTTGTTTTTAAATAATAAGAATAACATGGGAAGCAAATTCTTACTAATTTTCTCTGTATTTTAACCCAAATACAACGAGAAAAAGAGGGAGCACCAAATGTGAAGCAAGGACAGTTGTTGGTTTGGAATTCTTCACCCACTAAAATGACCAAAGATGGTGGCACAGAGGCCAGAAAATAAGAATAAATACCAGCGGTGAAATCCAGCAGGTTCTGACAGGTTCTGGAAGAATCAGTAGCAGAAATTTTGAGTAGTTCAGAGAACCAGCAAATGCCACCTCTGGCTGGTTCCAGAGTGGGGTGGAAATTGAGATTTTGCAGTATCCTTCCCCTGGAGTGGGGTGGGAATGGAGATTTTGCAATATCCTTCCCCTGCCACGCCCACCAGGCCATACCAAGTCCATCAAGCAGTGACGTGCGGTGAGGTTTATGGCTGGTGAGGCTGGTGATGTCATCAGGAAAGCGGGGAATGGGACCACGTGTGCTGGAGGCTCAGGCTGCCTCAGCCTCCAGCACACGTGATCCCATTCCCTGCCTTCCTGAGCGTGCTCCGCCGGCTCACGCTCCGCAGTCCTCGAAAGCGACTGGGGAACGACGAGAACCTTCCTGCCTCTGCTGGACTTTGCGCGCTCCTCGTGACTGCAGTCGCGAGGAGCGCGCAAAGTCCAGCAGAGGCAGGAAGGTTCTCGTCGTTCCCCAGTCGCTTTCGTGCCTTCGTCATCCGGGAGCGCCGACAACATTTCTGCCTCCGCCCTCCGCAGCTCTGCCTCCCTTGCCTCCCCTGACCGCACGTCCCTGCCATCAAGCCACGCCCACAGAACCGGTAATAAAATTTCACCACTGATAAATACAGACATTGAAATTGATAGAAGAGAATATTGTAGCTGAGGGCTGAACCGTCTTCGGTGCTCTCTGAGCTTGGCAATTTTCTTGCAGACTTTTCATTACCAGTGCGCTGATGATGTTACCAAGTTTGGTAATGAAACATCTAAAGAAAACTGCCAAGCTCAAAGAGAAGCAAGAATCCCATACACATTGAATTAGCACACTGACTATCTCAATTAATATTTGAAGGGCTTAGTTTATGAGCTGATTGGCAACTTCTTGCTGTGTTTGCTCCTATCCCACTAGACAAATGAAGGAAGGAAAATATATTATTAACAAAAGCATTCCTTACATGTAAAAAAAACACAAACCGAATAATAGTCATTAAAGCACTACCAAAGAAACCGAAGAATAAAATAATGATAGGTCCCTGCTGTGTCATTTAAGAATCTAAAGGTAGAATTTAAACCGCAAAATGGTTCCCTTTGTAAAACAAATTATTTAGAGGAAGCATTGTTTAATTAACACTGTTTCAGGATTAGTTTATTTTAGTTTTTAGCTTTTAACTAACTATTAAAAGATTTTGCCATTTGTTTTGGCAAAATGTGATATAAAGTTTTAAATTACCGGTTGTGTTTGAACACAGTTATATTGCATTATATTCTATAACAGTATTATTACTTTATAATTACTATATATTATAAATATAATTAAAACCACAGGATTGCTAGGAGGTACATGATACATTTAATTTACTCTTTCAGGATTCTGTGTCTCCCCCTCTTTTTCAGAAGTTTCACTGTGCAAGGGCACAATCCTAATAACAAATTGGGCATTTTCCAACACAGCACTTGTCAAAGACATATGTAAACTGAAAGATTGCTAGCGATAAAATATTTCTATAAAAAGTTTGAAAGAAGACTGCCCCACTCTATACAGCTTAAACAACAATTATATATGTTTATTACTGGTGTATGCATGCAGTGAAATAGATAAAGATGTTAGTTACAAATAGGTTGGCAGCTATAATGCTATAAGAATATAACAATCATTCTAGTGTTTCTTCCTCAGAAGGATAAGGTGGCCCTGCTTCTAGTTAACTGAGATGCAAGCCATCATCAAATAATTTTAGTTTCATGGTTATAAGAGATCACTTCCATGGCTTCTGAGATTTTGAATGAACTTGAGGAAGAATAGAAATAGAGGATCAGAGTTTTATCATAAATCATTATGATGAGATTTAAATTGAATTCATTTACAGTAAACTTGTAAATAAAAGTAAATAAAATTTACAGTAAACCTTGATTTTATGGACAAATAAAGGATGCCTGTTAAAGTTAAATGTTATTAAATCTATTTCTTATAATTTTACATGTTTTTTGTATGCATAAAATGTATGAACATTATACTGTACAGTCTAATTTGGATAAAGATTGCTTTGTAACAAAGAAGTACATATTTTGTTTGTTGCATCTGAAGTCCTCTGAACAGTGGTGTACAAATCAAGGTTTTTATGAATTGATAAACATTGTGAACTAAGCCAAATTCCTGGAGTAGATAGAAATGGTTCGGAATATATAGTAATACAATAATAATACAATAGTAGAGTTGGAAGGGACCTTGGAGGTCTTCTAGTCCAACCCCCTGCCTAGGCAGGAAACCCTATACCGTTTCAGACAAATAGCTATCCAACATCTTCTTAAAGACTTCCAGTGTTGGGGCATTCACAACTTCTGGAGGCAAGCTGTTCCACTGATTAATTGTTCTCACTGTCAGGAAATTTCTCCTCAGTTCTAAGTTGCTTCTCTCCTTGATTAGTTTCCACCCATTGCTTCTTGTTCTACCCTCAGGTGCTTTGGAGAATAGTTTGACTCCCTCTTCTTTGTGGCAACCTCTGAGATATTGGAATAATGCTATCATGTCTCCCCTAGTCCTTCTTTCTCTTAAGCTAAACATACCCAGTTCCTGCAACCGTTCTTCATATGTTTTAGTCTCCAGTCCCCTAATCATCTTTGTTGCTCTTCTCTGCACTCTTTCTAGATAATTAAAAGTACACATTTCCAGTATTATGTAAAGTGAAAAACTATTAACTGAAAGCGAAAATACACATATATCCCTTAAAATCATTTCAGAAATTGTGGTGTATTTGGCATAAAACACCTTTATACAAATCTAATATACACTTTCAACGTGAAGTAAGGTAACCCAGGAAACAACATATATTCGAAGGTATCATTTACCAAGTAGGATTCTTGCCTTACTTTCCATCAATACAACAATAATTTTTTTTCATTATTTTTGGCTATTGAATGATACAAGATCAGATAATAGAAATGTTTGAAGATTTATTCTAATCATTCCATTTCTACTCTTACTGTTCCCCAATGAAAAGTTTGTATGAAATAAATATCAAATATGTCTTCTCCCAAAAATATCTGCCTGACCCATATGTTACCACAGGAAAGGTATGTTCCAAGTTCATTCTTTTCAAACGTATCATCTTGCGGCACCTAAGAAGAGTTCGTTTACTGTGGCTGCCCCTATCTTCTGGAATATGCCTCCTCTCTTGCATCCTATCAATATGACAGGCCTTAACTCTTCTTCCCTTTAGGAACACTATTAAGACCTGGATTTTCTCCCAGATTTAATTAATTTCCCCCAAGATTAATTGAATGGGAGTCCCCTTGTGATTTGTTGTGGCCCGCCAGCAACCAGCAGAGCTGGCAGCACAGTTGGACAGTGAGGAGGTTGGGGAGGAACATGGGCCAGTCCTTGGAAGCTGGGGAAGGCTCATACGAAAGCTCTGCATCGGAGGCAGAGAAAGGGCCAAGGCCGTCTGGCAGTTCTCAGCTGCCTTCTGAGCTAGACAGCAGTGAAGCAGAGGAACAGCTGGAGCCTGTTCCCAGTGTGTGCATGTGCAGAGCTGCCAGAAGAAAATAACAGCTCAGAAATCAAGGTCAACTTGGGAGTAAAGCCACATCTGGATGGTGAAGGGCCCCTCCCATAGGAAATAAAAGAGGAGCAAAAGGGGAGTGGATTTTTGTAGGAAACAATTCATTCGTTCGTTCGTTCATTTCAGAAGTCTGAAGATCTGTCCGTGAATCTCAGAGACTCTGTGCCAAGTCTTTTCTTATACTGCATGGCATTTGGAAAATATGTACATGGCAGCTTTCCAAGCTAAATAAGGTCTGTGGTCATACATTCATCTTTAAAAGTATGTTTACCAGGCCTTTGCTGAAAGTAAATGTGAAGAATTCACATTCGTTTAATAAAAGTGGTTTTGCTGGCACCAGGAATCTGCTTTGTGCTTTTTGGGGAAGCTTATGTCAGAACAGACTTCCATATCCAGTTGTGTCTCTCTTGCACATCATTCTACTACAGGGGTCCCCAACCTGTGGGCCATGGCCCACTACCAGGCTGCGTGGCAATCACTACTGGCCGTGTGAGTGTCCACCCGATGTATGAACCTCTATGCTTATGCACAGTTCCACTCACGCAAGCGTCGTCACAGGCACTTGTGGCCCCACTCACACGAGCCTCATTGCAAGTGCTCACATGCCCATTTGTGTGAGCATCACCACGAATATCGGGCTTTCATATGCATGTGCATGAATGCCCACATGTGCTTCCCCCTCCCACAAAATCTTCCCCTCATTCCTTCCTGTCCCCTTCTGGGCCATCAACCCAGAAAAGTTTGGGAACTCTTTTCTATTACCTCTATGCTTCCAGAGCAGAAGGAATAATATATAAAAAGTTAACCATATTTTATACCTCCATCCCATTGCATGAGGCTCTAGATTGTCATCTCATCTTGCCTCACGATAAGACCATTTCAGAAAGCAATAAAAGAAAGTGGGTAAAAATGAGTTAGTTGCATAAAACGACCTCAAATTGAAATCTGCATGCCAAGACTACATTCATTTGTCAGAGCAAATTAACAAAGAGGTAGAAGCACAGGGAATAGGAGCAACGCTGAACAAACAGCGTTGAAAAGAAATAAAATATCTGTCATGCATCTGTCCACATTGGTGCAATTGCCCTGGATTTTTTTGATAGGCCTCTTAAGTTCTGCTCTGTCAGACAAAATCTGTTCATTAACCTCCTTTCATCTCTGAATAAACCAAATCATAACTTCTTGGAGATTGAAACTTCTAACTTATCCCATTTGATCTACTATTATCACATTCCCAACTAATGCATTTATTAGCTAGACTAGTAATGAAATGTCTGCAAAAAAGAACATCAAATATGAAATATATCTTAAACCTAAGCTTAAAAAAATGTAACTTGCAGAGAACATATCACAAACGTTTTGAAAATATCACCAAGCTTATTTGCACTTAGAGGGGCAGGGCTCAGGATGGAAGGGCTAGGCTGAGAAGAAATAGATTAACAAGATATCAGCAGGCACATTGTGTGCAAATGCAATAATATAAAATGTTCCAAGTTGGTTTTTCCAGATGGTTCCTTTATCTCTTCCCTAAATCTAATTTGGCTTGTGATCAGACTGGCAATATATAAGCAAATCAAATAAAAGCAGTGACTGATTGATGTGAGATGCTGATCTTCAAATACCTTACAGCTGAATACTTCTAATGCTTGATTGTAGTTATTCTGCATTTCACATCTCCTGAGATATATCAGCAATATTTTTCCTACAATTGTGCTGCATTATGCCAAAGTAGGACCAAGGAAATAGGGAAGTGGTAGTTTATATGCAATCTATTGGCAGTTACATACTACCCCTTATATAAATCATACCTAACTTTCTGAAACAGACCTCATGCTAATCTTCAGACACCATAATATTCTTTTATTATTCTACCAATATTGTCCTTCCCCTCTCAAGAAAAGGCAAATAAAAATTTGAATGGAAACTGTAATAGAACCAAAGTAGATACAGCAAGACACAAATGTTCAGTTGTCAAAGCCCATTGGAAAAAGCTAAGATATGTCTCTGAAAATTTCTCAGATTTTCTGAATCCAAAATATCTGATGCGTACAATATGGGTAAAATTCGTAGAGAGACCTCTGCTGGGTTAGTCTCAGTGAATACTATATTGGTATTACTTCTGCATTAAAGGGATTCCTATTTCCAGGCAAATAACCGTGTTTTGCTATATTCTCATCTACTGAAAGCTGAGGATTAAAATGGTGCTACACTGCAACATATCTTCCACAAACATTTTCTATTTTCTTCCTCGTCATAGCTTCTGAGTGATTTAAACAGCTTTCGAACTTTCCTGGAACCTTAAAGTTTAACTTGGAAGTCTGTCATGGAGAAAGAAGAAGGCTGAGCACATAACATATAAATATGACAGTTAAAAGAAAACTACCGTAGAGAAATGGGGGGGGGGAGTGATTTACTAATGGGCAATTTTACATTTGGAAAAAGAAAAGATATTAAAATAAAGTAATGAGTTTCACTATGCATCTGGTGGGTTGAGATGCTAGATTTCAAGTGGGGGAAACAGGCAAAATAAAATTTTGGTTGGACTAGATTGCCAAGCAGGAAATAAGGGGCACTCCTGTCAAATGAACTGAAAACAATGCGCTGTGAGGATATGAGTCACAATTACATGAGGGATACTTGTTTTTTATTATACAATCTCATGTTGATTATGGAAGTAATTTTCTGTCATTTTTTTCCCTTTGCTTTTTGTGCTCCTGGTCTTGAAAGAGTACAGACCAATGGAAGTAACATACTAAATCATTTCTCACCTCTCTGGCTGTGTACACATTGGAAATGAAGACATAAAATTGCATAAGATCTTAAGCTATTTATACCATCATCAATATCATGGATATAGGCCACATTGCAAACATTTGTCACAAACCCCTCAAGAAATCAAATGGTTAAGCAGTGAGAGCTACTACTAACTGAATAGCAGTTAGAATTAAACTACAAGTCTATGGCTACTTATAAAAAAAACTAAATGTCATCTAGCATTCAAAGGGAAGAGCAAATGTTCAATGTATATAGAGAATTGAAATATGGTTTGTATCATAAAGTTGAATATTATTCTAATGCAGGGGTCCCAAAACTTGGCAACTTAAAGACTTGTGGACTTCAACTCCCAGAATTCTCCAGCCAACAGAGCATAGCTGGCTGGAGAATTCAGGGTTGAAGTCCACAAGTCTTAAAGTTGCCAATTTTGAAGACCTCTGTTCTAATGTGTAATGGGATCATTTCAAAAGAACCCACCACCCAATATTTTCTGTTTTACTAATTTTGTCTATATTTTACCATAATTATCATATTTTTCTATTCTATTACAAGACAACCTAAAACACATTTTTCCCCTCTGCAACTTCCTATTTTTTTGTTTATTTCCCTTCATGCATTTAAATCCCAGCATTTAAAAGAAAGTTTTAAAAGGTTATGTAGACGTTTTGCTGTAGCTTTCCAAACTAACTATGATTTTTATCTAACTTCCTTTTTACTTGTGTTAGTTTGGATATTGCAGTGTCTTTGTCTTGTCACATAACCTAAGTGCTGTACTGTAATTTAAGAATATATTAATTGTTTATTCCCTGTATGAAAACTATTTTTGTATGCAAGGATTCATACCTTTCCTTTGCCTCATGTAATGATGGGCTTATTTTGTAATATCAGCATAAACATGTCGTGGGTTTTTTGTATAAATCTCCGCAGGGAAATAAAATTACTGCACATTGAATTCTAACCCCAGTGAAAATTCTCTAAGAGAGAGAGGCAGGAAGTATTGCAGCAGAGAGGCATTTACACTATAATTAAGGATTCATTGGGTTTTAGCTGTAGTAGTTCATAAAATGAGCAGCAAGTATTATATCACACCAGGTGGGTTGAGAATTCTAAAGGAACAAAGTAGGATTGTACATAGGAATGATGTAATGTAGAGGCTGTCGTTTCTGAGGACACAATACACAAACACACAAACACAGATTGAGAGAGAGAGAGAGAGAGAGAGAGAGAGAGAGAGAGAGAGAGAGAGAGAGAGAGAGAGAGAGAGAGAGAGAGAGAGAGAGAGTCAAATCATATTTTTAAGCTTTGTTTCCTTCTGAAGAGTAAGATCTTAAAGCTGTCACTTGGCATTTGACTAAGAATCATGATAACAAGTTTTAATGACATTGGAGAGCTAGCTGGTTAAGTGATTAAGGCACCAGGCTAGAAACCAGGAAACTGGGGGTTCTAGCCCAGTTTAATCATGAAAGCTGCTGTGTGACTTTGGATCACTCTCTCTCTCTCAGCTCACTCAGTTGATCCGGAAAAAAACAGTTCCTGCACTTGTGCAAAAAAAAAAAACCACTAGTAAAAAAGAATATTTTCTTTCAAATATCATTCATAATTAATGTTTCTTTGATTTTATGCTAAGTAGGGCAAAGAATTGAAAATTTCATGGAATAACAAGCTGCTCCACTATTCTCAGTCTTCCCAGTCCCATCAATAAGTTATTAATAAACTTCATAAATTATTATTAAACTAAATACATAGGATATATCTCTGGGGATGTAAATGCAGTAGCTGATCAATAAAGCAAATCCAAAATAACTTTTAAAAAATGTAACTACCCAAGCTTGAAACAGTCTGTGTGAAAGTGATGCTCCTATTGGATACCAAACCAGACAATGTCATGAAGTACTTCCTGACTTTTTAAAAACTAACTTTTGTTGAAAACCAAAAAAACTACTAGACCATCCCAAAGAAAGCAGCTTATCTTAATCCTTTTCATCTAGAATTCAGATACGGGCATGGGATGGAGGAGATGGCATTCGTTGATCTTGCAGATTACTTTGATCATGATGTGAAGAGAGCATTGTTTTACCCCCTCTTAGACTCCACAGTAGCTTTCTATATTATTGACCACAATATCCTTCTAATTGTGTACAAGTTAGGGATCATGTTTTCCTGAGGAGAGGAGAGCAGAAGAGAGGGTAGGGGATTCACAACTCCAACTGTCTGTGGTAATTGGCTTCCAGTTACTGCCATTTTAAATGTTCTTTGGATGCCACTGAAGATTAGCCTTTCTTGAAGATAGCACAGGTGTGTCTGAGAGAGAGATGACCATCACCATAAATATAGATACCGTTTTGTGGTGGAAGCCATAATAGTTCCTTCAGTGTTTGTGAACAATTTAATATTGGCTGCATCAACATAGGGATAGAATCAAGATCATGTGAAGTGTTAATACCACTTTATAATGCCTTGGTAAGGCCACACTCGGAATGCTGCATTCAGTTCTGGTCGCCACAATGTAGAAAAGATGTGGAGACTCTGGAGAGAGTGCAGAGAAGAGCAACAAAGTTGATTAGGGGACTGGAGACTAAAACATATGAAGAACGGTTGCAGGAACTGGGTCTGTTTAGTTTAAATAAAAGAAGGACTAGGGGAAACATGATAGCAGTGTTCCAATATCTCAGGGGTTGCCACAAAGAAGAGGGAGTGAAACTATTCTCCAAGGCACCTGAGTGTAGAACAAGAAGCAATGGGTGGAAACTGATCAAGGAGAGAAACAAATTAGAACTGAGGAGAAACTTCCTGACAGTTAGAACAATTAATCAGTGGAACAGCTTGCCTCCAGAAGTTGTGAATGCCCAACACTGGAAGTCTTTAAGAAGATGTTGGATAGCCATTTGCCTGAAACGGTGTAGGGTTTCCTGCCTAGGCAGGGGGTTGGACTAGAAGACCTCCAAGGTCCCTTCCAACTCTACTATTGTATTATTAATATTTCAAATAACCTTCCAAACACGGAGGTGATTTTAAATAAAAAAGGCTCAAAAGCAAGTTCAATATCACACTAGAAAGCTGGCAGCTGTCTGAGGAAACATAGTTCTAACTTTATCTGAAAATATATTTGCTCTCTTTTTTAATGCACAAAGATTACTCATTAATAAACACTTTAATAACTTGTTTTATTACCATACATGAAAATTTCTCTCTCTACTTTATAGCAATCATTGCTGCTTTTTTTCTTTTAGATTGTTATTTGGTTTTATTGCATTTTATTGTTTTATGTTAAGGATTTTTTTGGGTTGTATCTTGCCTGAGGTCAGTATGCAAGCTATAACTATTGTAACAAATAAATACATAAGAAAAATCCAATTTCTGCTACTGCTAGGGTTCCATTATTATTCCTCCTGTGTGGTGGAATTCTTAGTTATATTTTTCTCCATATCCATCAGGTTCCGCTTCTTAAATAACTTTTTATGTTAAAAATAAATAAATGAATGGGATGCTTCTCCCAGCAACTGCTTTAATTCCATGAATCTCCTGGGACATTCTGTATTTCTAGAAAGTAAAAACAGTGATTAATTGTAACTCAATGTTTTCTTTGGCAGTTTGCCCAAATACAAAGATAAAGAGGTGTACTAAGAAACATCTTGAAGAAAGTGTGATAGAAAGCAGTAGTCTGATCATTTATGTAATTTATATCTCACCTTTTATTCGTTAACTCAGGGCAGTATACGCTCCACTGCTTCTTATTATTTATCCCCACAACAACCTGGTGAAGAAGAATGGGGTGAATCAAAGTAGTCTAATGGGCTTATATGACTCCTGGTGCACTAGAATTTATATTCTTAGTCCAACAATTCAACTATTGAATCATACTGGTTCTGATTAGTGCTTTGTAAATAATCGTAATTTCCCATTTCAACCATTTTGTAGCTGGGCAAAGACCTTAACCGTTTGAGAATTTTGACATGTCAACATTTCAAATAGGCTGACCATCTCAAAAGCTTGGGGACCATTTACTATTTCATCATGGCCTATCCAGAGAAAGCTCAGTAATACAATCATTGTTGAACATGTGCTACAATATGCTCTTGAATTATTCTGCTGAAACTATAATTTGCCAAAATTTGGCAGCTGGAAGAGTAAGAAGAATTCATTCAATATGATATGCACATAATTTATTTTCTACAGATCACTTAGAATATGCACAAAAATCTGCAATGTTTTCTATCTGTAATTTTGTATAATATAAGCAAGATGTGGAAAGCTTCCTACACTAATGTGAAGTAGTCCTCCAAAATTGCCTTTTGAAGGAAACAAATTAGGAAACAAATTTAGTCTCTATATTTAAAAGATAAACAAAGGTCCACGTTATTTGTTTTTGGCTTGTTAGATTTATCTGAATGCCTGAAGCCAAATTCTGTGAGGACATTTCTGAAAGCCTCTAGAAGGTTGTTGAGAATGTGGTGGCGCAGCAGTTCCCACGACACCTGGACGAATCCGACTATCTAGACCCACGCCAGTCCGGCTTCCGACCCGGGCACAGCACAGAGACAGCCTTGGTCGCGTTGGTCGATGATCTCTGGAGGGCCAGAGATAGGGGTTGTTCCTCTATCCTGGTCCTATTAGACCTCTCGGCGGCTTTTGATACCATCGACCATGGTATCCTATTGCGCCGGTTGGAGGGGATGGGAGTCGGAGGCACCGTTTTGCGGTGGTTCGGCTCCTACCTCTCCGACCGGAAGCAATGTGTGTTGACAGGGGTGCAGAGGTCGTCCCTGAGGCCACTCACTTGTGGGGTGCCACAGGGGTCGGTCCTCTCGCCTCTCCTGTTCAACGCATATGTGAAGCCGCTGGGTGAGATCATCCGTGGTTTTGGGGTTGAGTACCACCTGTACGCTGATGACACTCAGCTGTACATTTCAACCCCAAACCACCCCAACGAGGCTGTCGAAGTGATGTCCCGGTGTTTGGAAGCCGTCGGGGTCTGGATGGGGGACAACAGACTCAAACTCAACCCCTCCAAGACCGAGTGGCTGTGGATGCCGGCACCTCGGTTCAGCCAGCTGACACCATCGCTGGCCATAGGGGGCGAACAACTGTCCCCTGTGGAACGGGCGCGCAATTTGGGTGTCCTCCTTGATGCCTGGCTGTCAATGGAGGACCATGTGGCAGCCGTGGCAAGGGGGGCGTTCCACCAGGTTCGCCTGGTGTGCCAATTGCGCCCCCTACTGGACCGGAGTGCCCTGCGCACGGTCACTCATGCACTGGTGACGTCTCGCCTGGACTACTGCAATGCCCTCTACATGGGGCTTCCCTTGGGACGCATCCGGAGACTGCAGCTAGTTCAGAACGCAGCCGCGCGGGTTATCATGGGGAGTACATGATACTCCCACGTAACACCCCTCCTGCGCGAGCTGCACTGGCTACCTGTGGCCTTTCGGGTGCGTTTCAAGGTATTGATTACCATCTTTAAAGCGCTCCATGGCATAGGACCTAGTTATCTGCAGGATCGCATCCTACCACACACGTCCCTACGACCAATCCGCTCACACAGGGAGGGACTCCTCCTGGTGCCATCCGCTAGGCAATGCCAGCGGGCGACACCTAGGAGTAGGTCCTTCTCTGTGATGGGCCCAACCCTCTGGAATGACCTCCCCCCCGACATCCGAACTACCACCGACCTCCGCTCCTTCCGTCAAAAATTAAAGACTCACCTGTTTCAATCAGCTGGCCTGGCACTCTCTTAGTTTTGTCTCCCAGGGATATATTTTAATTGGGTTTGGGTATTTTAATTGGGGATGTTTTTTAGGGTTTCTATAGTATATTTATTTCTTGTACAGTCTTATCTCCTCCATCCAAATGTTTAGTATTTAATTGTTTTATATTATTGTATTTTATCTGCATTTTATTTGACTGTACACCACCCCGAGTCCCTTCTTGGGAGAGGGGGCGGTTTAGAAATCCAAGAAATAAATAAATAAATAAATAAATAAATAGAGGGCTTACAAAATTTAGATAATAAAGCATAAACCAGAATAAAATGAATTCAAGTACAAACTAGGAAATATATGGAATGATAGAAAATGGTGTTGCTGTTTCTCAACCTTGGCACATTTAAGATGTGTGCTGGCTGGTGAATGGTGGAACTTGAAATCCACATCTTAAACTTGCTGAGGTTAAGAAAGCTTCTGTATAAAATTCATCCCAAATGACCCTAAAGTAGAGCCATGTTTTGACCTGCTTCCAGAATGCATGAAGGCGTGTGTTGTTGTTAAATCTCATCATAAAGTCATGGGACGATCCTGTGCTTGTGGAATGGTTCTGCAAATGTCGACAGAGGCCGCAAGCAATTTAACATGTCCTGACAAGGAAAAATGCATTGTTTCCTTATCTCTATCAAGGGAACTGTGTTGCTTCACAGAGATCTAAAACTATCTATGCTATCTTTTATGTATGTACTTTTACTGTCTATAATCTTTTCTTTCCCTTCCTTCCTTCCTTCCTTCCTTCCTTCCTTCCTTCCTTCCTTCCTTCCTTCCCTCCCTCTTTCTTTTTTTCTTTCTTTCTTTCTTTCTTTCTTTCTTTCTTTCTTTCTTTCTTTCTTTCTTTCTTTCTCTTTCTTTCTCTCTCCTCTCCAAATCTCTAATTTCTTTTACTGATGACTGGAGACCAGCAAACGCATAAAACTGTTATTTCCTATCCTGTCATCTCTAACTTGTTCTTTTTAGGGAAGGTTATTGAAACTGTAGATGGGATACAGCTATAGACCACCCTAGCAAAAGCTAGGGTGTCAAAATCGAGATTTGGGCATGGGATGAAAATGGCATTGGTTGTTTTGGGGGGTTAATGTTGTCATGATTTGGAGGGAGGGAGAAGGTCTTTCTTGCTCCTCTTATATTCCACAGCAGCAGCCCTTACTGTTGAGCACATTAATCTTCTGCATTGCCTAATGGTTAGGGATCAGAGGCATTATGTTATTCTGAATTAATTCAAAGAGTTTGGGGAGAGGGGATGAGATGATACAGTCAGATTGACAATTGATTGATAATTGATAAAGGCTTAAATAAACAGTTTTTATATTATTTTATAGATTTTTTAATACTATTTCAATTGATGCATGTAACCACCAAGAGTCTTTTTAATAATAGTAGAGTTTACCAATCAAATACATGGACCATTGCAATGGAAGCAGATGGAAAAAGAATCAAAGACAAAGATGCCCTTAACTCAAGCAGAAACAGAAGTTCGGGAAGATTTTTAAGCCATGAATTTGCTTCTTTACGGGAAGCATAATCCTATCCAAAACCACATCTGGAATCAATGTTTCAGAGGGGCCAAGATATTAATGAATGAATAGCAACTCTGTCTTGCTTAAGTTTAATATGAACTTGTTACTCCCTGTCCAAACCTTAACCGCTCTCGTCATTGTTACAGGATTTATAGAACATCTCCAATCTAGTCTGGGGTGTGTATATACAATGATATCTCATATCAAACCAAGAGATAATCTCTCCTTGCAATTAAATAATATGGAGACTACACTCTATTGGAATAACCATGAGCTAGGTCACTCTTCTCTTTGTTATCTACTGAAGCCATTCACTCAGATTGGAGTGAAACTAGCACAAAACAGTGCTTCCAACTCCTAATCCTCATAGGCAGTCCACTAAAATACCATGATTAATGGCACCAAATATTGCCAAATCTACTAGGTCTAATCTGGACTCATTCTTCCCATCCAAACAACAAAGTTCCAGTGAACAGTGCTGTTTCTGTCCTGTAACTGGACTGAATCCTAAATGAAACAAATACAGATAATGCATTTTTTTAGGAGCATCTGAAGTTAATTACCAATACCGTGTTTCCCCGAAAATATGACCTGTCCTGAAACTAAAGCCTTGCCACATTTTTCACATGGGCAAAAATATAAGCCCACCCCCAAAAATAAACCCTCTGGACAACCCTCCGGCCAGGCAGAGCACCGCTCACCGACATAGTGGTATCCTGAAGGCGCCAAGCAGCAGGAGCCAGGGGGGAGAAAGGCGCTCACATTGCTTGGCACCTTCAGGATACCGCTACGTTGGGGAGTGGCATTCTGTCTGGCCGGACGGGAGAATTGTCGGGCGGCTGCTCCCTTGTGAACTGGCTCCCGAAGAGCCGGGCACAGCTTCAGGGGCGAAGCAGCCATGAGGTGACCTCGCTCGGCAAACCCCCTCTCCAGCTGGGCAGAGGGCCATTCACTGACTTAGGGGGTATCCCTAAGGCGCCAAGCCACGTGGCGCTCTGCCCGCTCCCCAGCTCCCGCGGTTTGGCACATTAGGAATACCCCCTAGGTCAGTGCATGGATCTCTGCCCGGCTGGAAAAGGGGTTTGCGCAAGCAGCTGTTCTGCTCCCAGCAGGCATGCCTCCTAGCCTCAACATGTCTGGGCCCAGCTCTCCCTGCAGCAGCTGTCGCTGCCGCCACACTCTGAGCATAACGTCTTCTCCAGTTACAAACTCTTCCAGCAGCCAGCCCACAACCATAGAGCACAGTCCTAGAGTGGCCGCTGCTGGAAGACTCAGCAGCCGAGTTTTGGAGTTTGGAACTGGAGAAGACATTATGCTCGGAGCATGGCGGCGGCGGCGCCTGCTGCAGGGAGAGCTGGGCCCGGACATGTTGAGGCTAGGAGGCATGCCTGCTGGGGGCAGAACAGGTGCTCGCACAACCCCTTTTTCCAGCGGTCAGAGATCCATGCACTGACCTAGCGGGTATCCCTAATGTGCCAAGCCGCGGGAGCTGGGGAGCAGGTAGAGAGCCACATGGCTTGGAGCCTTAGGGATACCCCCTAGGTCAGTGCATGGCACTCTGCCCAGCTAGAGAGGGTGTTTGTCAAGAGATTGCTCATGAGCTTGGTTACCTCATGGTTGCTTCGCCCTTGAGGCTGTGCCCGGCTCTTTGGGAGCCAGTTTGCAAGGGAGCAGACACCTGGCAACCCCAAAACAATAAGCCCTACCCTATAATAAGCCCAAGGCCATATTTTGTAAGTAAAAGAAAATAAGACCCTGTCGTATTTTGGGGGAAACACGGTACTCTCTGAACAACCAGTCTTGGGTAGAAAGTGTCAAGCATGGCTGAATTGTGAGATATTGCCTTTTCAAGAGAGAACACATCTTTTTTTCATTCCTTCAAAGAAGCAGGTAGAGGAGCCCACATCTCAAATAAAATTTCTACAATCTAAAAATTAATAAATCCCAATTCTCATTGCTCCATTTACCTCCCTTAGCTGTGCTCATTTGGTCTCTGACACTTAGGATGCTTGGTGATTTTATTTACAAAAAAAGGCTAAAAACTTTCATTGGAGCCTGCAGGATTCTTATCTTCTTTTGGATCAATGAGACAGGGTCACTTAATAAAAATGAGTAACATAGACTTTTTACTGTATAGATCTAAATATTAATGTAGGCAAAGGCTTGTCAGATTCATTTCTGGTTTTGCATAGTGCAGTGGTGGGTTCCGGATTCTGTTCCAACCGGTACGGTTGGAATGGCCCCGGGGACCCCACATGGGCGCATGGTGCGTGCATGTGTTGTACTTGCCTGCGATGCTTCTGCAAGCCTCCATGACTCGCCAGCTGCTCAGCGGAGCGTTGCACAGGCGCCATGCATGCCATGCCCGTGCGTGAAGTGCCAAAGGCTTAAAGGACAGGTAAGGAACCTGGGCAGGCAGGTGGGCCCTCCGGAGCACCGTACCGTACACTTCATCCCCTCAGTTCCTCCGAAAGCCAGATAGTCAGTTGGGATTTTTTTCTTAGTAACTCCATCCCCATGCAGTGGTTCAAAAATCTGCAGTCTGCTTGGAAAATGATCTGACCATAGCAAAGGACAGTTTGTGACATTCTCCATTTCCAGAATGCAACCACTGTGCAGACCTAAACTGACAACAGAATAATTAAAAATAAAAGAATTCTTCTGTTTATACAAGGAAGTTTATATATAGTCTTCTAATTAGCTGTTCCATAAAAGTCTTCCAAGCTGAGATACCAACTTATTTATGGATTTAGCCTGTCATTTCTAGATTTCACAGAAAAGTTTCTTCTTCAGAGATAAATGTGGAATATACGGTGTCTCAAATTTTATAAATAATACTTCTTTGTCTGTTTCAGGACTAAAAAATACCCCGTGACCAATTTTCTGCCACATGCCCAGTATCAAAAATAATTATTTCTGGTTCTCCTAGTATTTTGGATCCCTTTAAGTACCATACATGTTTTATGTTTTAGTCTGAACAAAGAATGCAATAGGCAAAGATAAAGTTTTCCCTCACACATACAGTATGTGCTAGTTGTTCCCGACTCTAGTGGGTGGTGTTCATCTCTGTTTCAAAGTTGAAGAGCCAGCGCTGTCCGAAGACGTCTCATGTGGCCAGCATGACTAAACCCGAAGGTGCATAGAACGCTGTTACCTTCCCACCAATGGTGGTTCCTATTTTTCTACTTGCATTTGTACATGCTTTTGAATTGCTAAGTTGGCAGAAGCTGGGGAAAGTAACAGGAGCTCACTCTGTAATGCAGCGCTAGTGATTTGAACCACCGAACTGCCGACCTTTCTGATCGACAAACTCAGCATCTTAGCCATTGAGCCACCACATCCCTTAAAGAATACAATACTTCTATCTTAAAATATATCTATGTAGTAGTTACTACTTTCTAGCAGTTCCACTAGCATAAGTTTAAATTGTACTTTCTTTTCATTTATCTTCAAGTGGTGAGTGAAAAGAGAGAGCATAACACTATTTCATATCTATACAGAGCTTCAGTAAATAAAATAACAAAATAGTTCCAATGGTTAATGATTTCTTTGCTATGTAGATGTTTAACATTTTTGTTACGTACTTGCTCTAACTACAGTGATTTCCACCAAAGTCCTCTGTTCCAGCGGGAACAGAGGTTTAATCCTATTGGTCGAAGGGTCTGACAGCTCCCTATAAAAGGGCTGCTGTCAGACTCAACCTTCACTGGATTGTTCTCACTTGTTGTATTTAATAAAGAGCTGTTGTTACCATTAAGCCTGTGTGTGCCTATCCATTATCCAATCCAACACTGGCAACGAGGGTGGGATTGGAAGGCAACTAGGCAAACCGAAAAGCGTAGCAATCCAGCAAGTACATCCAGCCCGGAGCTCAGTGCGACTTCGAACAGCCATTTTTGAGCGGCAAACTTAAAACGCCCTCTGATTACAAAATGGCCATGCACGCTCCACTGACTTCATATGTCCCAGTCACTGAGCACTGGGACTTGTACATGCTACGATTTGACTGCTTCCTCGAGACAAACGACCTTATGGGCCTTTCTGAAGGCCGCAAGAAGAACATGTTCCTCAGGTACTGCGGCCGGGAAGTGTTCGAGATGGCAAAAGACCTCACTGAGCTGACACCACTACAATCAGTCGCCTGGTCCATGCTTCAGCAGACGCTGAGGACCCATTATGCACCCAAGCTGTCCAAGCACATTTTCCGGCATGAATTTAACATCAGAAACCAGAAGCAGGGTGAGTCAATTAACAATTACGTTGCAGTGCTCTGCAAGGCCGCAGAGTACTGTGAATTCTGAGACCTGGACGAGCTGATTCTGGACCGCATAATTTGCAGCGTTCAGGACATTAACCTACAAAGGAGGTTACTCGCTAAATCTAACCTCACTCTGCAGATCGCCTTGGATGAAGCCAGGGCATTCGAATCAGCCTTCAAGTCTATTGAACATCTGCAGCGCCAAAGCACTCCACAAGATGCAAGAAAGAGTACACACGTACATTGTGTGGCTGCAGAGTCCGAGAGCTCAGAAGGCGAAGACAATGACAGCTGCCACATGCGCAGTAACCGCACCCAGTCGGCATGCAAATTCAAACCGCGTCTCCCACCTTGCACTAGCTGCAGAGGAGAGCATGCCAGATCAGCTTGCCGTTTCCGTGATGCAACCTGCCAGCGCTGCGAACGAAAGGGGCACATTGCCAAGGTGTGCTGGAGCGAATTCCCTGCCACTGCCTGGCAGCCTAGAAGCACACCAAACCACCAACATAATACCAATCAAGGGGCCTGGCAGAAGCCACCATGGCGCTCAGAGGGTGACAATAGAGTCACCTACCACACATCAATCGGCCAAGTCCGCACCAGGCAGCCCAAAAAGCTGAAGGTCACAGTCCTCATCGAGGACTTTCCATGTGAGATGGAGATCGACACCAGATCATCACTGACCATCATACCGTGGTCTACCCTAAAGCAGGCTATCCCTAGCCTGAAGAAGCAGCATCTTCGCACCCCTGACATCCGCCTACGCGACTACCAGGGAAACCAGGTCCCCATCGGGGGCCAAGGCACCTACCAGGTGATGTTCAAGCAGTTCAGCAGGAAATTCCCAGAGACAATGGTCAGCGGTAACCTGCAGACCTCCTAGGGCTATATTGGTTCCAAGCCCTGGGCCTAGAGGTGACTGGTATCAATGCCTTGAAAGACGACGGTGCTGAAGCCATCTTTAAGGAGTTTGAGGACGGCTTCAGCACCAGTCTGAGTAAGTATGTGGGGACTCCAATTTCCTTTAGTTTGGACTCCAACATAGCCCCAATAAGGTTAAACCCAGGAAAGTACCTTTTGCTCTCTGCCCCAAAATTGACAGGGAAATTGACAAGCTTGTAGGCCAGGGAATCCTAGAGCCAGTTGATCTCGCATGCTGGGAGACACTATAGTGCCACCTGTCAAATCTGACTGGTCTGTCTGCATCTGTGTGGACTACAAGTACACAATAAATGAAGTGATACAACAAAGCGCCTACCCTGTACCCATTCTACAGCACTTCCTTCATTCATTAGGCCCCAGTAAAAAAATTGCTAAATTGGATATGGTGCAGGCATACCAACAATTGCCTGTAGATGGTGCTACGGCAGATGCCCAAACCATTGTGACGCATAGGGGGTGCATTCAAATGTCACCACCTGCAATTCAGCGTTAGTATCATCCCTGGACTGTTCCAAAACGTCATGGAACAGCTTTTGCAGGGATTCCAGGAGTCATCCTCTATTTCGATGACATCTTGGTAGCGGCTGCAAACGAGGCGCAACTTTTAAAACGTGTACGAACAGTTTTGGCTTGAATTAGAGACAAAGGCCTACATCTCAAAAAAGAGAAAATGCCAAATTAACGTGTCAAGGGTTGAATTCTTAGGGTACCTAATCGATGGCTCTGGGATTCACCCAACCACACAAAAACTCAAACCAATTCTGGACGCCCCCACACCTTGCAATCAAACCAAGCTGCAGGCGAACCCCGGGCTCCTTAATTTCTACAGTGTGTTTCTTAAACAGAAAGCCACCATTGCTGAGCCCTTACACAGTCTCCTGGCTAAGAACATGAAGTGGTCCTGGGACAAAGCAGAGGCAGCCGCATTTGCCGTGGTAAAATGATTCCTGTCAGCGGATTCCTTCCTGGTACAGTACAGCAAGACCCTGCCATTGGTCCTGACCTGCAACGCTTCCCCGTTCGGCATTGGCGCCGTCCTCAGCCGCATGCCCAACGGAACTGAAGCCCCTATTGTATTTTACTCCAGGATCTTGTCTGCCACAGAGCGGAACTACAGCAAGCTGGACCATGAGGCTTTGGCTGCAGTAGCTGGAGTAAAGAGGTTCCATGAGTATCTATATGTCCGGGACTTCAAACTGGTTATGGACCACAAGCCGTTGTTGGGCTTACAGGCTGGGGAACGATCTACACCAGTGTCATTATCACCCCGCATGACCAGATGGACCTACTGCTGCCTACTCCTACTGTCTCATCCACCAACCAGGCTCCACTTTGGGGCACACTGATGCTCTAAGCCACTGCTTGCTGCCTGAATTTCACACTGACCCTACCCCTGATCCTCCTCCTTGACTGTCTTAAGCCTGGGCCTGTCTCATCCAGTGACGTTGCCCTTCACTCTGCAAAGGACTCTACCATCAAGCAAATTTTGAACTGGGTGTGGAGGGGGTGGCCCAAGGAGCCTGTTGGGGCTGATTTCAAAATGTATTTTGCAAAACGCGATGAGTTATTGGTTGTAAATGGCTGTTTACTGTGGGGGCACTGGGTTGTTGTTCCACCCAAACTGTGCATTGCAGTATTAGAGGCATTACACGTAGGGCATCTTGGAATTGTCAGGATGAAGTCTTTGGCTAGGAGTTATGTGTGGTGGCCTAACATGAACAGGGAGATCAAAGAATGGGTGGCTACCTGCACACCATGCCAGGAGTCCAGACCAGCTCCCCCAGAGGTGCCCGCTAAGGAGTAGGAGCGACCTCAAGCACCATGTCTAGGGTGCACATTGACTTTGCTGGCCCAGTTCATGGCCAGACATTTCTCGTAGTTGGATGCCTACTCAAAATGGTTAGAGGTAGTACTCATGACCTCCACTACAGCAGAAGCAGTCATCAAGGTCCTACAGAGACTTTTCTCCACGCATGGCCTGCCCGACATCTTGGTCTCTGACAACGGGCCCCAATTCACAGCCATGCAATTTGAGACCTTCCTAGCAGCTCAGGGAATCAGACAGGCCCTGGTTGTGCCATTCCATCCTGTCTCCAATGGTCAGTCGGAGAGAATGGTGAGATCTGCAAAAGAGGCCCTCTCTAGGATGGGCCCAGGAGATTGGCAAACACAGGTTGACCACTATTTGCTAATTCAGCACATCACATCCAGTGCTACTACAGGGAGAAACCCATCCGAACTTTTCATGGGTCACCGGCTAAGGTCCCATTTAGACCGGCTATACCCCAATTATTCTGCATCGCCCCCGGACTCCACAAGAAAGATTCAGACATTTAGCATAGGGGATTCTGTATACGCCCACAACTATGCTGGGGGAACTCTGTGGATTCCTGCCACAGTGATAGGCATCACCAGCCCTCGCTCTTACCTCCTAGAGCTCGAGGACAGTAGGATTGGAGAAGGCATATCTACCATCTCCGTGGCCACTTCTCCAACTCCACTCTTAGACAACCAGAGGTAATTCCTGCATGAGTTAGCCAAAGCCCTATCCAAATGCAGCAAACACTCACTCCTTCTATGGCCAGCTCAAGCCCGAGGGTACCTGGAAACCTATCTGGTTTTGTTGCAGGCCCGCAGCGAGCTCCGAGCGAACCGGCTCTAGAAGTTCCAGCCGCGGCCTGTGAAAGGTCCAAGGAGCTTCCACCAAGCTGCGGAGCAAACAGATCCATCCAACTTGTCCAAGGAAACCCCTCCTATTGAACTGCACAGGTCAGGCACAGCTACCCAAAAGTCCGCCTACCTCCGTGACTACATAACAAGTAGGATTGTTCCATCCAAGAAGGGAGGGGTATTAGATACTTGCTCTAACTACAGTGGTTTCCACCAAGGTCCTCTGTTCTGGTGGGAATATAGGTTTAATTCAATTGGTCGAAGGGTCTGACAGCTCCCTATAAAAGGGCTGCTGTCAGACTCAACCTTCGCTGGATTGTTCTCACTTGTTGTATTTAATAAAGAGCTGTTGTTCCCGTTAAGCCTGTGTGTGCCTATCCATTACCCAATCCAAGAGTTTTCATTCAGATTGTCAGCTGCTGGAGTTCTGAAATGTGCTTCTCATTTTGAAAATTCAAAAGCAATTTTGGAAGCCTCTTTTTCAAATGTGGTTTCTCTCATTTAGTTCTCATTTAGGAAAAATACTGTTGCTGCTTTGCAAAGTTTTTCTATATTCTGCTAAAAGTCAGAACAATGTTTATTCCGACATGCTAAATCACAAATTGTATGCAGAAACTGAAGTCTGGGGGAGCCATTTTGAATTCTCCTTCAGGATGGCTTTCTACAGCCAAAAAAGAATGCTTAACAAGTGATGTAATTGCTGGCAGTATTAAAACAACTGGGTTGTTGAAATGATGATTTATTAAACCAATATCCGAGCAGTAATTGGTCTCTTTCACCTGAGATGACTTGGTCTTTACCTTGCCATAGCTTACTGAAGACATTTTCCCTAATCAGACTCTTCAAGCAACAATTTACTTAAACTGAAGGAAAGAAACCATACAGACTCGGGTGGAGAAGCAAATTTGTTCTTAGATGTCTCTGAAAACTTGGACACACCAAATCCTTGCTGTTACGGATTTTCATTACTTCTTTCTCTCTGTTGGAAAAGTTGTTCAAACTGACATACACAATACAGACGTTCCATTTGTGTGGCTCGGGTTGCTTTGAAGAAGTTTGTTGTTGAAGGGAGAATCAAATCCTGACTTTCCCATGGACTCTGGACAGCACTTTTTGAAGCTGAGGTAATATCAGAATTTGACGAGATTTATTATTGAAGTCTCCTGAAAAACATTCCTCACTGTCAGGGGAGATCAATTTGCTTTGAAAAATATGTGTTATCTTTAATCTGTTGTAATAAGCATCCCAAATGCCATTGGGGAAGAAAATGTATAAAACAAAAATCTGGTGAAAAGCCTGGAAAAAAAAAGAAAAGGAAACGAAACCAGAAATCTTTATAATAGTGTTTCTCTACCTTAGCAACTTTAAGAAGTAAAGCCATTATGTTGGCTGGAGAATTCTGGAAGTTGAAGTCCAGACTTCTTAAAGTTGCCAAAATTGAGAAACACTGCCTTATAGTGGAATAGCTGGCCAGGTTACGTTGAGGTTTGATATCAAATTTGGCTCCATCTAGATGTTACTACTACAATTTAGCAGCAGCCCTTTTGGCATGTCACATGGTGCAGGGTTTGGGGAGTTCTAGCTTTTCTCAGTCTGGAAGATGAGCAGTTCCCCTGTGGATGTGGGGTTTGTCTCTTTTCTTCCCCTTCTTGGGGAATCCATCTCTGTGATTTGGTAAAGATGCTATAAGATATACCAGCAGAGATTGGTTGCTGGCAGTTTGGCCCAGCTCAGCCCAACCGGTAGTGGAAGTCAGGCCTGGGTTGCTGAATCGGCAGCAACTCAGGCCTGATACGTCCCTGAACCAGTTCCCTCACCACCGCTGATATCGCCATGTTGGATTTTAGTGACTGCACATGCACAGTTCACTGCAAATTCTTCTGTGCATGCATGCAGAACAATTTACATTGAACAGCACATGCGCAGGTTGCAAACGGGTAGTAAAACCGGCTGCAACCCACTCCTGCTTACCAATCTTTAGTTCTACGTGAAAGAATTTTGGATAGAAGATGTTGGATAGCTATTTGTCTGAAACGGTATAGGGTTTCCTGCCTAGGCAGGGGGTTGGACTAGAAGACCTCCAAGGTCCCTTCCAACTCTACTATTGTATTATTGTATAATTTAAATTCTGGATTGTATCCTTCATTTATAAGAAATTTACATTTTCATTTCTCTTTTTCCCATTCAATTTTCTTGCTTAAATTTCTGTAACTAGGAAAATATGAATGGCTTTCATGGCAATCAAAATGAAAAAAAAAATTAAGAAAACTAGATTGGTGGCTAAGTTACTGTGTTAACATTTAGCTGGGCGCATTCATTACTATTGCTTGCCCTTTGCTGCCCTCTGCTGGATTTTATATGCAAGAATTCTGTGATTATGTTTAGAAATTGATTTTTTATTATTATAGAGATTAGGGGATTTCAATAAATAATTCACAGACACACACACACACACACACACACACACACACACTCAAATAATAGTTAAAAGAAAAAGAGCAATATTTATTCTCTAAGCCCATTATTAAAAAGTTAATGGAAGACCTGTGCCTGACCTAGTATCAGCTTGTTATGGAAATATGGAATCTTTTCAAAATATTTTTATTAAGTAATATTAATGCAAATATAATTATAATAGTTTAATTACAATTTGGTTTTAAAACTGCCTAAATAATGTTTATCTCTTTATTACCCATTTATATGTACATCAAATCCAACTTGCTTTCAGAAGCAAGTTTGAACAACTAAGATCCATTAAACTTTAACGGACATTTTCCCCAATTTGTGGCTAGACCCATTTAATTCAATGAATTCTCCAAAAACTTAAATCAAATTATGGAGTGATTTGGTGAGCTTAATTCTCACTAAAGAAGCTACTATGTCTACATGTTTCATTTGATGCTACTGAAAAAGGAATGAAAAAAACCCCAACATTATTATCAATTTTCTTTCTGCTTTAATGTTGTTTTTCCATATTATTTATTATTAAAGCAAAAAAGCAAAAAAATAAAGTAGATTCTTTGAATATTCTATGCGCAGATCTCTTATGAACTAAGAAAGCCTAGTGTGTGTATTTATATTGTACTATACAACTATTACTATTTAATTTTATTTAATAAAGAAAATCAAGCACTCAAAACATTTATTAAATTTATTATTTAGCATGCATTAAAAAGATTAACTAGTCCTATGGTACTTTATTGTGAAACCAGATTAACAGAATCTTGTAAATCTGAAAGTACAATTCTTCCCCATCTGTTTTAAAGCCCTAGAAAGTAGTGAGGGTGTTTTCTGAGCCTCTTGCCCCACCCACTATTCAGCCTCAGGCTATGCTGTCTTTCATCTTACTGTTTCCTAGGGCAGGGATCCATAACCCCCGGCCTGTGGATTGGGACTGGGCTGCAGGCATGCTAGCAACCAGGCCACACAAACAAAGAATCCCCATCCACGGGATGCAGGCAGCACGTGAAACCATGCTCCTCCAGTCCACAGAAAACCTCTCTCCACAGAACTGGTCCTTGGTGCTCAAAAAGTTGGGGGGCGCTGCCCTAGGCAACATCTCTGGGACCAGTCTTCTAAAGTCTTTCCCACACCACTATATTTCTTCAGTGCCAATGTAATTTCAAACATTTGCTGAATGAGAGACCACTAAATTAGGCCTACTTGTAAAGTATTGCCTTTTTACTTTGAATTTGTTTTAACTACTAATATATATATTTATATATATATAAATTGAGGGCAGCTAGTATATGTCTGTGTGTATCAATTTCTGTTAAATTTGACCAGTGTTATTTTCTAATACGTATCTACTATTGCTAAATTAAATTGTGTCAAATAGATAATAAAAGTTAGAATTGAGGGCCTGACATTCATAAATTAGAATCTCTCTTTGCTTATTTTTAAATAATAGTCAAAGAGAGATAGACAGATTCCAATTTATAAATGTCAGGTTCTGAGTTAAATCCTAGGGGATTCTTGAATAAGCCTGAGATAACATACGTTACTTTCCAGTTTGCTAAATTAGTATTACAATTGAGTCTTCTGGCTTGCCTACATCTGAACACAGAATAATCCCAAGATATTTATATTATTGGAACAGTTCAAAATTCCTATATAGTAGACCGATGCTATCTTGTCTAGGCAACATAGAAAATTTACAGGAAAGGTAATCTTTTCTTAAGAAATTACCCTTAGCAGAAGTCATCCTTCCTATGGTATTAATGAAGTATGACTGGCATAATGATTAGGGGTGCTAGCCAAGTCTGAAAAAGAAAATGCTGTTATTTTACTGATGCAAATCATTAAAGCAGCATGTCTTTAATGCAATTGATTGATTTAAATGTGTCTGTGCTCATCTATTGATCAGGAAGGGCAAAATTGCCTATTTTCCATCACCCCTGTAAACGACCAAATAAGTGAGCGCGCTTGTTCCAGTAGCATCTTGGCAACTTAGATAGCAGAATGCTTATTTGGGATCCACAAGCCATCCTGAGTTGCATTAGACTTGTAGCAGTTTGCATAATTGTCGTGAGATCTTCAATGAATTTGAGAAGGAACAGTTTTGCCACCAAGCAGGGCATTGGAATAGATCATCATCCTCTTTCAACCAAAGGACCACAAGCAGGGTCTATGACAATTCACCTTGGCCAACTCGCCACAACTTGCCATAGTCAACTAGCTCTGGCCGACTTGCCACATTCAACTGTCCATGGGATAATTTGCCACAGCCATCTCACTGTGGGGCAATTTGCTGCGGGACAAGAATTACATTAATCTCACAGAAATGGTGGAATAAAATCATTAAAGTAAGGATGCAAAAGGAGGGGCAGAATGAAATGTGAATGACAAAAATTAAAAAATATTTTTATTTATTTATTTTAAATAATTAAATTGAACTATTAAATTGTCCCATGGAAAGTCAGCTGTGGAGAGTTGTCCCGCAGCAAGTTGGCCATAGTGAGCTGGTTGCAGCAAGTTGGTCGTAGCAAGTTGGCCACAGTGAGTTGGCTGTGGTGAGTTGACCCATTCTGCCACGAGGACCGTCAATACAGCAGTATATACTTATAACTTTTGGAAACAAGTAATCTAAAAATGAAGGATAGAGAGTAAGGATGATGAAGTTGACAGAGATATGCAGGAACTATTACCTAGGTTAAAAAAGCCAGAGTCTAGATTAGGGGTGTCCAAACTTGAGAACTTTAAGACTTGTGGACTTCAATTCCCAGAATTCCCCAGCCAGCTGGCTGGGGAATTCTGGGAATTGAAGTCCACAAGTCTTAAAGTTCTCAAGTTTGGACACCCCTGGTCTAGATCAAAGAGAGTTCAGACAGAGGCCTCCCTAATCACTGAACAGCAAAATTCTGATGTTACAACAGTCTCAATAAAAGTAGTTTTAGCCTTCCTGGGAAATGGATTTCTGGGCTGTAGGACTAACAACCCACTAATTGGGTGGAAAATTTTGATGAAGCATTTTTTTGGGAGGAGATCATCTTTTTTGGAAAGGAAAAAGTCAGATCAGGGAGGTCTGCTTTTTACCAATCTAGTGAAGCAGTAGAGGAAAGGCAAGGGGCAAAGAAAAGGCAGCCAACTTGGGGAATATGGTAAACGCTAAGGCTATTATCTAACACAGAGGTCCTCAATCCCCAGTCTGCAGCCCAATACTAGACCATGGCCCATTGGGAACTGGACTGCGCAAGCAGCAGGCATGAACGTGAAAGCATTTCCTCTCCCCCCAATGGTGCTGCTGCCGCCACTGCTGCCAGTCCCCAGAGCCAGAAAAGTTAGGGGCCACTGCTCTAACGTGGGGGGAAGTCACAGCAACAGCAACAGTGTATTTTCATTCCAGAAGAATTCACGGTGGTATGTAAATTGACTATTGCTTGTCCTTTATCTCGGCATGTCCGAAAGGATTTTCACAGAAAAGATTGGACTTTTCCTATTTGTTTCTTTCTAATATAAAAGATAGTCAAGGAATTTTCATTTCAGGAATCAAGGGGAGGGAAAGTCTTCCTGTAGTAGCTTGGCACTGCAGGTTCATCAGCAAATTAACTTTTGAAAAGTTGAAACGTTTATCCAGTTTCCATGTTGTGGTCTAGGGAATGGTGGGAGAACTAAGGATTACTTTATGGGGAAGTTGTGCAACATTTGCAATGAATCTGATGGGGCTGGGTATGGATGTTCTAATAGATGATATCAACGGATGGATGGAAATGAGACAAGAGAATACAGAAAAAGTGAAGGCCAGTTAGAGACTCAAGAAGGAATGAAAATAATGATTCTTTGATGAGTATCTGCTTGAAAAAAGGTTTGCTTATTTCAGATATATGGCTTGGTCAGAAATTTATCATACATATGCATAGAAAAAGAAAGGAAGGTTTAAGTCTAAAGCAGTGTTTCTCAAACTTGGCGACTTTAAGTCCTGTGGACTTCAACTCCCAGAATTCTAGGAGTTGAAGTCCACAGGACTTAAAGTCGCCAAGTTTGAGAAACACTGGTCTAAAGTATAGTTGATTTGATTCTTAAGGATGAAACAAATTAGACAATTAGTTATGGGTACAAGGGTGATAAGTACTCTGAATGTGGAACAGGCCATTTCTTGGTAATGTCAAGTGAGAAACTTGAGAAAAATGAACATGGTCACTAAAGTGACGAAATGAGTAAAAGTAGAATGATTCAGAGAGACAAAAAAATACAAGATTATGTGTGAATAGGTGAACGTGTGTGAGAAAGATAAAATTTACAGCTTTTCTAGCTTATCTACAAAAGCTAAAGGTTAAATTGAAAGAAATCACAAATATATATCACATATTATTGTTTTTTTTTTTCATACCCAGCAAGTGGTAATATCTTAATTATCTTGTTTGGGCTTGCACAAAAATAAAATCAGGCCTGTTTACTACTTGTATGGGAAATTTCTCAAGACTATTAGGATTTATGCTAGAAGAGAGGTCAAAAATTTTCCATAATGATATGACATTCATTATTTCACCAAACTCGATCCAAGGAGACGTGACTTTACTTGTATTTACCAATGATAACTTTAGGAACAACCAAGCATATCTATGTGGGCAGATTGCCTTGCAAGGAATTATAGGCTACTAGCCATTTCTGGAGGGCAGAAACAGACTAAAATTGTCTTCTACTCAACCACATCTCACTGTAAATATGAAATCAAACCAGTTCATTAGCTGCAGGGAACGTTAATGAGCCAAATCTGCAGAAAAAAACAAGAAAGGAAACATTAATTTTAAAGTTACCTGCTGTGGCTGAACATATGTTTAACTTGGTAAGGAACACTTCCCCTCCTCTCCTCCAAAATATACATATGTCTGGTAAGCTACACCCGAAGAAAAGAAAGCAATCAGCAATGATTTTTATGGCATGGAAAGTTGGAGGCACAACAGCAGAGAAACTGTCCAGCAGAAGGCTGTAGAAACAAACAGTCTAGATCAGAAGTGGGGAAGGATAGCCCCTTTATGACTTATGGACTTCAACTCCCAAAATTCTTGAGTCAGCATGGCTGAATTCTGGGAATTGAAGTTCACAAGTCATAAAAGGGTCATTGTTTCCTACTTCTGGCCTAGACTGAACTCCTGAAGAATTTCAATATGGATAGACTTTGCTGAAATTGATTTAGATGTAGTTGGCATCACCAGCGGAAGGAGCTATCTAAGATGCAGTTCTGAAACAACCATATTCTTCATCCATAACAAGCTGTACTCCAGATACCTTGCACATCAAATCTTATAATCTTTTATCAGTTCAACCAAATATTTTTAAATACTGCAGTCATGGTTATAGCTGAAGGTTAGGCCTACGAAATTGTATAAACCATTGTGGACAGTGATCATATTCTGTCTAGAATACAGCTGGCAATGAGGCGATTTCTTTTTAGATTTAAAAAATACCACAATACTTCATTAGTAATGAAGGAATCATTGTATTTATAAAGAGAAAGAATTCTGGTAAAGTCTGCACCCAATTATCTCCCCTGAATTATGTTCTGTTTCCAGATTTTCTCCCTGTACATCCTTTCATTATCTTGTTACACTCAAATTAACTATAATTGGGTTAATTTGTAATTGGGTTAACAGCAAATGCTGTTGCTCCTATTTTATGAAACCACACACATCCTTCTTAAGGGGGTAACATAAACTATTCATCAAGAAGTCGAAATACATCTTATTAGCTACTCTCACTGATCCTTACTGTATGAATACACAATATACACATGGTGTGTATATGTATAGGGGAAGAGCGCGAGCGAGCGGGTCTTTCAGACACAATGTTAGTACTTTCCCCACACAATGTTCTTTCTGCTTCTTTTCATCTTCCCTTTTCAGTCTGTCATTGTGTTTTTCCAAACATGATATGTTACTGTTATTAGAGATGCAAAACAAAGCTTGTTCTTATTTGGCTCATTTTTATTGGCTTTCTTTGAACCAAAAACTGGCCAATGCTGCCTACACACAATCTACACTAAAGATGTATGAACCTGCAAGTCATAAAACCCAGGAAGTTAATTATAAACCCTTCCAAAGGTATATTGGGTATATACCAATTTGGCCTGCCTCCCACTCCCTCTCATGCATCTTCCACCATGTAGCAGCTTCGTGCCTTAAGCCAAAGCTTTATGTACTCTGATCTATGTTAAAGGTTTTTATTCATTGAGAATATGGAATGTACTGTATATAGAAAGTTTCCCTACCATTCGGGTATTTTTTATTTATTTATGAAGTTTATAAGCTGCCCATCTCGCCTGGATGCTGCATCTCATAAACATTGTTGTCAAAATTAATAACAAGATGTAAATGGCACTGAGAAAGAATAACAAGGTGTCATTCGTGGTAGCATTCATGATTCTGACACCTTCTCTTTTTATGAAGTCTGCATCACCAAAATGCTTTCCTGAATTATAAACTTAAAAAAAAAACAAGAGATAGAGAGATAAAAGTTCATTTTTAACCTCCTGGAAAATTTCCATCAAAACATAGGATCTACAAGAGATTCCGAGACAATTCTAACATAATTTCTCTAAGGCTAAATAATATACCAGTGATGGCGAACCTATGGCACGCGTGCCACAGGCAGCACAGAGAGCCATTTGTCTGGGCACGTGAGGTGCTGCCCTGTCAGCTGGCCAGCGCGCATGCGTGCGCTGGCCAGCTGAGTTCACCATTTTTAAAAGTCATTTTTCGCCCTCCTCAGGCTCCAGAGGCTTTATAGGAGCCTGGGGAGGGCGAAAAGAGCCTCCCCTGCCCCCCCCGGAGGCTTCAAGGACCGTCCGGAGGCTTCCCTGACGCCTTCAGAGCGCTCAAAACGACCCTCGCTCGGAGGGTCATTTTAAGCGCTCCGAAGACTTCAGGGAAGCTTCCGGACGGTCTCTGAAGCCTTCGGAGCGCTTAAAACGACCCTCCGAGCAAACCGGCAGTGACTTCCGGTTTGCACGGAGGGTCGTTTTAAGCGTTCTGAAGGCTTCAGGGAAGCCTCCGGACAATCCCTGAAACCTCCGGAGGGCCTCCGGGAGGGCGGGGGAGGCTCTTTGCACCCTCCCCAAGCTCCTATAAAGCCTCTGGATCCTGGGGAGGGCGAAAAAAGCATATAAAAATGGGGGGTCACGCCTTTTGTGCATGCATGCGCACTGGGGGAGGTTGCATATTGCATTATGGGTGTGGCACGCCTGCACACGACCCCCCTGCGTTCCCCCCAGTTGTGGCACGCGAGCCAAAAAAGGTTCGCCATCGCTGTAATATACTGTATATCTCCCACATGTATGTAGTTGCAACCTTACTTTTAGAGTCAGTAGCAAAAAAAAAAAAAAAAAATCAAGATTCTCCTTATCCTTCCCACTTATTCTATATTACAGTAAATTAGAGGGGGGAGCTACCTGAGCTTCTCCCAAATGTTATGTCTTTGTTCCGCACTTTAAAAAAATGGTCCTTTTGCCTCAGCGCATACCTGTATTTCAATCAGTAATTTTTCTTACTGTCTAAAAGGTATAAAAATTGATATGAATTTGAGAAAGATCTCACGGGTTCTTTCTCCCTTGCAATGAAAGAGAATCCATGTGAGACTGTCTTTCTATCTTTATACTTATTTAATGCAGATTAATCAAAACAAAACTCTCTGAAAGGTGATGTTATAGGACAGTGATGGCGAACATTTTTGGCACCGAGTGCCCAAATCGGAACCTTCTTGCATGTGCATGCATGCACATGTGCTGGAGCAAAGGAAACCCAAAGACTAGCTGGCTGTTGTTCACGTGCCTGTTTTTTGGCCATTTTTAAGGCTGTTTTTCGGGCTGTTTTCAGGGCCCTTTTCCGGCACCTACGAAGCTGGGCTGGTGCGCATGTACGTGCCGAAACCAGAAGAGCAGCTGGCAACGGTGCACGTGCCCAGAGAGGGCTCTGCGTGCCACCTTTGGCATGCGTGCCACAGGTATGACACTGACATCATGGATATCAGTGGGATGTAATAGCTTTTTCCTTGTCACTAAGAGAACTGAATGCGAATATTCTCAAAGCTATTGTGCTAAATGACTACTTGAATTGATATTTCATTGGTTCATTTCATTGGTTTCAGAGCTCTGACAGTGACTCTGTACTATGGATTGGTTTGCTTTTTCCAGCATTTTTCTATTTAAATTCTGGCCTTGCTGTTTGATTCAAGGTGATCGGAGCCGTGTAACAATAGCATAGATTGCTCTAATAGCTTTGCAAATACAGATTGCTGGGGGGGGGCGGGGGGAGAAGGGATGAAAAAGTGTGCTCTCACAATAAGCAGCAGTCACATTCTGATAATGGCTTCTTATCAGATTTCAGACCGCAATGGTTAGACATATTGCTTCCTCATATTTTGCAGGAAAGTAAAAAGTAATTTTGTTCTTCTATTTTATTCTTGTCAAAAGATCTCACTGTATTGATAAATTGTCAGTGACACTACACTGAAAGAACAGAGAACTATTAACCTTAACCAATACAGTACAATTTTAGAGAAATCTTTGTATTTCATAATGATAGGTGCTTTTTTCTTCCAAATTTGGAGGAAATTGGAAGATATCTGTTCCTGTCAGAAGCCTATCTTATACAGAAAGTATAAAGCATTTAGCACATAAACGTTTATAGGCAGGCATTGACTTATGACCAAAATTGAGCCCAACATTTATGTTGCTAAGTGAAAACCTTTTGCCCCATTTTACAACTTTTCTTGCCACATTTGTTAAAGTCATTGCAGTTGTTAAATTGCTAACATGGTTGTTAAATGAATCTGGTTTCCCCATTTTGCTTTTCAGGTTGCAAAAGGGGGTCACATGACCAAGGACCACTGTAACTGTCATATGACTCAGTTCTCAAGTTTCTGAATCACCTGACCATGGAAATGTTGCAGCGGTCATAAGTGTGAAAAACAACCGTTACCTTTTTCAGTGACGTTGTAACTCCGATCACTAACAAACTGTTGTAAGTCGAGAATTATCTGTAGTAGGGGATGGAACAATTCTCTCTTGAGGAAAATTTACACTAATTGGGCTGTTTTATTTTGGACAGTGAGATGATATTGTATTATATGAATATTCATATTTTACAGAAAACACATAATGTTCTAGCAAGATAAATTACTTATTCTTATAGCTATAGAACTAGTCAGCAAAACATAATAGCCTTATCTTAAATTACTTCAAAAAGGAATTACAGAAGTTCATTTAAGGATAAAACTGTTAATGACCAGTAGAGCCACAGTAGTTCTATCTTATCTTTATAGTTTGTGATGCAATATGCCTTTCAGTTATGTTTTGGCCACTAAGGGAACAATTAAGGTATGCTTACTACCAACTGTCCCTACATGGCATAGAAACTTGTTATTTGAGTGATCTTCTGTGTTCTAAACCAGGCAATATGAGTTGACAGAGTTGGCATGCTTTAATTCTCAAATAAACAGTATCATCCATGGATGAGAATCCATGGATGAGAATCCTCGAGGGGAAAACAACTCAAGAAGCTTGGGAAATTTTGAAAAATGAGATTAGAAAAGCCCAGTCTAACACAATACCAATGAAGAAGAAAAACAACAGCTCCCAAAAGAAACCAGCATGGCTGCATAAACAACTATCTGACAAACTGAAAGACAAAAAAAGTAAGTATAAAAAGTGGAAGGAGGGGGACATAACTAAGGCAGAATATCAGCAAATAGCCCGAGCCTGTAAAGATGAAGTGAGGAAAGCTAAGGCTCACAATGAAGAAAGGCTTGCCACAAAAGTAAAAATTAACAAAAAAAGCTTCTTCCAACATGTTAAAAACAAGAAAAAAGTTAAGGAAACAATTGGTCCATTGCTAGGAGAAAGTGGCAAGAAGGTGACAAGCAACAGGGAGAAAGCAGAACTATTTAACTCATGTTTTGCATCTGTCTTTACACAAAGGGATAAAACAGTCCAACCTATCGAAAGCAGCACCACAAAATTAGGAACACAAATTGAAATAGGGAAGAAAATGGTAAGTGAGCACCTGTCTACCCTAGATGAGTTCAAATCACCAGGACCGGATGGATTACACCCCAGAGTTCTGAAGGAACTAGCAGACGAGATCTCAGAACCACTGAATTATATCTTTCAGAGATCCTGGAACACCGGGGAACTACCAGAGGACTGGAAAAGAGCTGATGTGGTTCCCATCTTCAAAAAAGGGAAAAAATTAGATCCAGGAAACTACAGACCTATCAGCCTAACCTCAATACCAGGAAAGATTCTGGAAAAAATAATCAAGCAACGAATTTGCGAACACCTAGAAGCAAACAAAGTAATAGCCAAAAGTCAACATGGATTTGTCAAAAACAGATCATGCCAGACTAATCTTATTGCATTCTTTGATAATGTGACAAAATTAGTGGACCAGAGGAATGCCGTTGATATAGTTTACTTGGACTTCAGTAAGGCTTTTGATAAGGTAGACCATAACCTACTACTAGATAAAGTAGAAGAATGTGGGTTAGACAGCATCACCACCAGATGGATTGGTAACTGGCTGACCAACCGCACTCAACGTGTAGTTCTCAATGGAACTGCATCTACATGGAGGGAAGTATGCAGTGGAGTACCCCAAGGCTCTGTTTTAGGCCCAGTACTCTTCAACATCTTCATCAATGATTTGGATGAGGGAATAAATGGGGAACTCATCAAATTTGCAGATGATACCAAGCTGGCAGGAATAGCCAACACTCCAGAAGATAGGCTTAAGATACAGAAGGATCTTGACAAACTTGAACATTGGGCACTATCTAATAAAATGAAATTCAATGGTGAAAAGAGTAAGGTTCTACATTTAGGCAACAAAAACGGAATGCACAGGTACAGTATAGGTGATACCATACTCAGTAGTAGTAACTGTGAAAGGGATCTTGGAGTCCTAGTGGACAACCATTTAAATATGAGCCAGCAGTGTGCAGCAGCTGCCAAAAAAGCCAACACAGTTCTAGGCTGCATCAACAGAGGGATAGAATCAAGATCACGTGAAGTGTTAATACCACTTTATAATGCCTTGGTAAGGCCACACTTGGAATACTGCATTCAGTTCTGGTCGCCACGATGTAAAAAAGATGTGGAGACTCTAGAAAGAGTGCAGAGAAGAGCAACAAAGATGATTAGGGGACTGGAGACTAAAACATATGAAGAACGGTTGCAGGAACTGGGTATGTTTAGCTTAAGAGAAAGAAGGACTAGGGGAGACATGATAGCATTATTCCAATATCTCAGAGGTTGCCACAAAGAAGAGGGAGTCAAACTATTCTCCAAAGCACCTGAGGGTAGAACAAGAAGCAATGGGTGGAAACTAATCAAGGAGAGAAGCAATTTAGAACTGAGGAGGAATTTCCTGACAGTGAGAACAATTAATCAGTGGAACAGCTTGCCTCCAGAAGTTGTGAATGCCCCAACACTGGAAGTCTTTAAGAAGATGTTGGATAGCTATTTGTCTGAAACGGTATAGGGTTTCCTGCCTAGGCAGGGGGTTGGACTAGAAGACCTCCAAGGTCCCTTCCAACTCTACTATTGTATTGTATTGTATTGTATCTTTTGGAATGCAGGAGACAGGCCTTTGCCATGATATTTGTCCTCTGGAATCAAATTACACCCCTATAATCACTCTAGTCCTCAGGCCTGGACTAAGGTGAATAGAAACCCTTGTGAGTTTTATCATTAGCCAAAGTCACCATCTTGATCATTATCTCCATTTGTTTCATTGGTTTAGTTTTGTTTGTTTTCTTTTGTTACTTTGTGAGCTGCCCAGAATCATTTTGAGTTGGTCAACACTTAAATTAAATAAATCAAATTAATTAGACATGTTCTTTTTATGACAATTCAGTATCACAGGAAAATATAATTTTAAAAATTGATTTTAATTTCTGTTTTTCAACATAACAAAACATTTAATAATAACTTTCATTTTTGAGCAAGATTTTGATGGAAACAATTTCCAACTTGTACAAAATATATAAATAATGCAATAAGGCTGCATTCCTACACACATATAATTGCAAATATATTCATTATGTCCAGCTGGACTCACTTCTGCGTATCCACACTTGTAGTAAACATATGAAAGTGATACATGTAATACAAGTAAGGCTTATCTTAAACATCACAGTACCAATTAAAAATGCCTAATGTCATCACATAGATTTCCGGAATGACAATTATAATGTCTAATTTAAAATGCTGTAATTAACATTTAGCTAATTTCATTAGCTCCACTTCACAGCAAAACAAATACCACTTAGAATACAGCTAGGAATGTTACTTACACTTATTTTATGCGTACCTTTTTTTCATCTAAAACCTAGTCTATTGTGTATTTCCTCAAGACCTAATTGGTTAATAGGCCTATGTAAAGTCATTTAGACTTGTATTGACAAGTTTTCTCCCCCAAAGTAAACAATTCCTTGGACAGCATCAATGCATATGGTGGAATTCAGTATATTCTGATTCTGTCCATCATGGAAGAGCTTTGGTACACCAGGAAGGCCTCTGGGAGCTTGCTTTGGTGTGTCAGCAGTGCCCATAATATTTAATGGAAGACACTACAAGCTCTGCAGGAGAAGCTGCAAAGCAAACTAGTGCAAAATGGTAAGCGGCTATGTTGCTTCATGAAAGATGCTTCATCTGAACATTTATTGAAGCAAAGGCATTCATTCAAATATTATATGGTTATTGTTGCCTAATTGACATTATAGGCAGAGTTTGTCTGCATATAATGTTCACCTTCTTATCAAATCACATAGAAACACCTGGGAGTAATATTCAGAACTGAAAACAAGGCTCCCACAACGGTTAATTGTAGCTTGTAGAGGGCAATCAAGGTAACACTAATGTCATTATATAATAATAACATATACGTTCTTACTAGCTGTTGTCAGGAAAATGTGGTTAGTACCCTTGAAGTATCTAGTTAGGCATGTGCATGCAATTATCCACATTTTTAGCATGACCAGGCAGTTTAATGCTTCACTGTACTAGTGATGGCGATGGCTTGATTTAGAAGAGAACAGTTAAACCTTTTTCCAAATGAAGTGAAATCTTAATTTCCTATTGCATTGACTTATAGTATGCAGTAGTTACAGCATTATGTCTGTATGCAAGTACATTTATTTATCTGAATAGCAATGATTGACAACATGCAAATGTGCAACAACTTAAAATTATTTTTTTTTAAATGAATTAAGTCTTGCAAAATTGAAAAGAATGCTTTTATGCTGAATTTTCCTAAATCGCTGCATTGGAAATACTGTATAAATGGACCACAAATAACTTCTGAATAGTTATTTTCAGCCATGCTTTATTTAAAATCCAAATACCTTTAGTTTCATGTGATTAATAGCTCTTTTAATTTAATCATACTCATTACACACTATCACTAACTAACCCATTCATGCTACCTTGTTAATGAAGAGACCTGAAACAGTAAAAAGTCACCTGTGATTCAAATAATGTACAGATCAGTATTAAAGTGTTCTCAATCTTAAACCACAGTGCTCTTGAAATCAGTTAAATAACATAAAGTATAAAACATACACTACTCTACTAATCTGTGAACTGCTTTACGTAATATACAGAAACTGATTAAATTTCAAGTGTTAAAATGAATTCTCAGTCTCATGCATTTATACCACACCCAGAACTGATTACCTAGTTTACCTAAAGTATTTACAGATCCGTGTGTAAAAGTGTTTTTCTCTGAAAACTTATAAGAATTACTGGGCTTTTCCTCCTCCTTTTCACTATTTCTTTGTTGTTCTAAATGTACTACTATTAAGCAGTGTAACTGATATTGTAGAGATCCAAGTAAAAACTTTGTTTTGCAATAGTCCTTCAATACAGCACTATTAATTGATTGATTTTTCTAGTTATACAAGCTTGCTAATGCCAGCAGAGCTTCAATTCTACTGCAAATGATAAAATTTTAAACATATGAAATGTAAAAAGAACCTGACAACAAGCACATTCAACTGAATATTGTAGACAAGTTTAAATGCTAAAGGTCAAATATGCCTGCCATGCTATAATATACCCTCGGTTAATATATGATCCTACAAGTAAGTTTATTTCAGAGGGCTTGGAAGCAGAAGCTGTTTATTAAAGCTGTTTTATATTAATTTATTCTTACCACCATAGATTTAAATGATACCCTTATGGAATGGCTTATCAAGATGGATACAGCTATAGTAATCTCTCTCTTCTCCAAAGACTGAATATATTCTGATATTTAGATTTATACCATTCATTTTATGAGATAATCTGCCCAGTAGAATTAGAAGGCTTTGACAACCTCAGAAACCAAAAAGGGGCAATTTATAGTTCGAATTTATAAGTATCTAACTAAACACAAATAATGAAAGAACCAATACAAAGCATTAAAAAGCTAAAACAGAAAGATCTATTAAGTAGCTATTAGACTAAAACTAAATGGAACTAAGGCCAAACCATCTTAATCTGGTTCTTTTTTAATATGGCCACTATTTAGATAGCTTTAAAGGGGATAAATTAAGTACATAGAAAATTAAGTGTGTGTGTGTGTGTATTAACTTTGGGACAAGAGAATTTTCTTGCAGATGCACATTTCACAATGAAACATCAGTATAGCTGTAGTGCTTGACTGCCATAAGTAATTTGGATCAGCAATGTATTGGTAAACCAATAAAGATAAACCAGATGCAATGGTTTCAAAGAATGATAGGATACATATATGGGACTTGTGGAGTGAAGGTTTTTTTCAGTATTATTTGTATAATTTCATGGGACACATTGTGGCAATCTTAAATAATAAGGAGCAGGAAAATATTGGGCTGAGCCTAGTTCACAAATTTTAAACCATATTTTAAGATAAATATCTAGTTGCTGAAAAGCTTTTACCAACACAGTTGTTAGTCAAAGACCAATATAGCATTGCTTAATACCAAAACTGTCTCTACCAATGTTAAAACAAAATACAAGACATTCTTTAGTTATATTTCTATTGTGGTAAAAGATACTTTAAAAAAAACTTTGTTTCTTAAGTATTATTGCACCAATGACTCATCCCATGGGAAATCATAACTTCTAGCTGTTTTCTAAAGAGTTTTCATTCTTTGACGCCTTCCTTCTGTTGCTCAAGTTCACTCAACAGATTTTTGCCTGGTACTCCTGCTTTTGTGGCAAACAAAATAGCAGCCTGCTTAAACCCTAGAGACTTCAGACTTCTGGCATAATCGGCAAATATTGCATGGATTAGTTTCTGTGAAAGGCAGGTTAAGGAATACAGAAATGAACAATCAGATATCAGACTTCTGGATGACAATGCTTAAGACTGGCACTGCGTTTAATCCTGCTGTTAGAGCTGAAATATTTGACAATGAAATGTTTGCAATTTAACACACTGCCTGTTATCATTTAAGTACTTTAGATATGTTATGCTTTTTATTTTTGCCTTAGACTGAAAAAAAAGGTTTACATGCACAGCATCTAGTAAAAAAGCCACTGTTGTAGATTTCTATGCTTGAATTTATGCATCATTAAAAAAGGATATTTGCATCTTCATTAACTTCAATAGTGCCATACTTAAGGCAGGCCTCAAGAAAC
Organism: Natrix helvetica; assembly: GCF_964273705.1. NCBI lineage: Eukaryota > Metazoa > Chordata > Lepidosauria > Squamata > Natricidae > Natrix > Natrix helvetica. Next base: position 63,060,664 of record NC_138551.1, on the reverse strand, counting down.
AGTGCAGCTCGGTCAAAATGCCTCATACTGTTGAAAACAAGAATAAATGATTGGGTTAGATGATTTTTTCATCACTATACAGAAATACTTCTTCAGATACATGCAACCAGTGTGGATAAAAATATCAGATTTTTTTTAAATAAAAAAATATATCAGATTTTTTAAAATTTAAATGGGATTTTTATATTTTTATCAAATATATTTTAATAAAATGCTTTAGGACTAAAAATCTATCTAAAGGTAGTTTTCTATTTAAGATACATTAATAATTTTGTTTATTCAGCATGACATGGAGCTTAATTATATAGCATGAAGCTTTATATTCTGCAATATTGGGAATGTCAGTTGGTCTTACCTGAATTGCATGTCTCGAAGGATGGCGTGGGAGCAGTCACAGCTGGATATTGTCACGGCCCATCTGACCGGAGAATGAACTAAATCTTGAGGCCACTCCTCTACCCCAGCTCTGACTCTCCAGATTACTGGTGGTCCAGTCAAGGCGAATCTAGAAGGAAGGAAACAGGGTAAACCCCCCCCCCCGCTGCTCCCCTCCTTGTCCCTGACTGACCAGTAACTAACTTCGCTGAGGCCCACCCTGCGTCGGGCGCACTACGGGAAGGAAGTGACTGCTCCCACACCATCCTTCGAGACATACAGTTCAGGTAAGACCAACTGACAGTCTCCAAAGTGGGGCGTGGCAGGAGTCACAGCTGGGACATACCAAAGCTAGGTGACCCTGGAAGGGTCCCTGGGGCCTGAGTCCTCTCGAGTGTCTAGCACTCTCTGGAGAACCCTCCTCCCAAAGGACGTTTCCGCAGAGGCGAAAGCGTCCAGTCGATAGTGTCTGATGAACGGAGAGGGCGGAGCCCATGCTGCCGCCCTGCAGATGTCTTCGATGGGAGCCTGGGTGGCCCAGGCTACCGAAGTGGCTGCACTCCTGGTGTGCGGTAATACCCTCAGGCACTGGAGGTCCCCGTGCCTTGTAGGCCTTGGAGATGGCCAGTCTGATCCATCTACTGATGGTGGCTGGGCAGGCCTTCGCTCCCCTGGTTGCCAGGTGGAAGGAGACGAAGAAAGCCTCCGACCGTCTAATGGCCGACGTGCACTTCAGATAGATGTGCAACACCCTCCTGACATCAAGGCGATGCCAGGACCTCTCCCTTCCACAGGAGGGAGCTGGACAAAAGTTCGGGAGAACAATCTCCTGAGCCTTATGAAAGGGGGAATTAATCTTTGGCATGAATGCTGGGTCAAGCCTTAGGACGACCCTGTTGCTGTGGAAGACCCAGAGGTCCGCTCTGGCCGATAGTGCATTGATCTCTGAAACCCTCCTGGCAGAGGTGATGGCTACGAGAAACACTACCTTGAGAGTAAGCAGCTGGAGACTCACCTCCCTCAGCGGCTCAAAGGGTGCTTCCAGGAGAGCCTGGAGCACAGTGGGAAAGTCCCAAGAGGGAAAGCGGTGGATCACCGGGGGCCGGAGGTTGGTTGCTCCCCTGAGGAACCGCTTAATAATGGGAAGTTGGGACAGAGACTGTGTCACCACTCCACCCAGGACAGTGGCCAGTGATCTGCCTTCTGAGGTTGCTAGGGGCCAGGCCTTTCTCCAGTCCCTCCTGCAGGAAATCTAGTACCTGCGGGACTGTGGCCGAGGTCGGTACTAACTGGGCCGTGCGGCACCAGGATGCGAAGGAGACCAGGTCACATCATAGATGTGAGTGGTGGATCTCCTCCTGGCAGCCTCGATGGTCCCGATGACCTTGGATGAAATCTGGGCCTCCCTTAATTGTATCCGCTCAATTTCCAGATGGTCAGTTGGAGCCAGTCTGGGTTTGGGTGGATCAGATTCCCCTGGATGAGGGTTACCTCCCCTCGAGGGATCCTCCAATGGGGGGTGATAGACATCTCTATCAGATCTGCAAACCAGGGACGTCGGAGCCAGTAGGGAGCCACCAGGATGACCTCTGCCCTCTCTAGTACTAGCTTCCTGAGCATCCTGGGAAGGAGAGGGAGGGGAGGAAAGGCGTATAGAAGACCTGATGGCCAACTGCATCATAGAGAGTTGTTGTCTATCGCTCCCTGTGTCTGGAACCGTGAAATGAACCTCGGGAGCTGGGTGTTCATCGGGGAAGCGAAGAGGTCCACCGCTGGTCGTCCGAATCTCTGACAGATCCGGCTGAAGACGCTGGGGTGAAGCTGCCACTCTCCGTGATCCACTGTCTCCCTGCTGAGTCAGTCGGCCTGCTGATTCTCTTCCCCAGAAATGTGTTCTGCTCGGATAGATGGGAGGTTCCACTCCACCCAGTTCCCCAATCTCACCGCCTTGTCGCAAAGCGCCCTGGAGTGGGTGCCTCCCTGCTTGTTTACGTGAGCCTTGGCCACCACGTTGTTCGTGAGCACTAGGACATGCTTCCCGGATACTGTCGTCTTGAAGCATCGTAGAACCAGGTGGATCGCTCTGAGCTCCAACCAGTTGATGCTTTTGCAAAGATCGGTCAGAGTCCACCGCCCCTGGGCTAGTTGAGAGGACAAGCCTGTCCTCCCAACTCAGACCTGACTCCTGTTGTCAAGACAAGTCTGTCCGGCTCCCTGAACAGGGAGCCCTTGGACAGGGCTGGGGACATCCACCAGTGGAAAGACAGGAGAACCTGGGGTGTCACCCTGACCTTGAATTCTGCATCGCTCGTCCCGTCTCTTTGTGAGGAAGGAGGAATCACTGCAGCTCTCTGGCGTGTAGCCGTGCCCAAGGCACTATCCCGATACAGGAGATGACCTTGCCGAGAAGCCTGGAAAGAAGAGCTACAGAAACAGATACATGCAAATCTCTAGAATCAATTGTACGATGCTGTCCCTACGCTCCTCCGAGAGGAAAACCTCCCCACCCACCGAGTCAATGATGGTTCCCAGATGCTGGAGTCTGGTGGCGGGAGTCAGGTGACTCTTCTCGAGGTTGACCGAGAACCCCAGTGACCTAAGGGTGGCGATGGTGAGGGTTAAGTCCCCTTTGGCTCGAGCCACTGAGGGCGCTAATACGAGAATGTCATCAAGGTAACAATGCAACTGGACCGGGGTGGAGCAGAGGTGGGCTGCCACCACGGCTAGTACCTTGGTGAACGTCCTGGGGGCGGGTGCCAAGCTGAAGGGAAACGCCCTGTACTGCTAGTGAGTGCCCCCATATGAGAACCTGAGGAACATACGGTGCTCCGGCGCAATCATGATGTGCAGGTAAGCCTCGGTGAGACCAATGGAGGCTAGGAAATCTCCCTGTCCAATCCCTTCCAGGATAACTTCAGCGAGGCAGTCTTGAACTTACAGTAGACCAGTCTAGAATTGAGTAATTTAAGGTCTAGGATGGCCCTCCACCCTCCAGAGCTCTTCGGGACCACGAAAAGATTGGAATAGAATCCCGATTCCTTCTCCCCCTCCGGCACCAGGCTGAGCCCATTGTGACCTGAGCACCTCTAGGAACAGGTCTGGGGTCGGGATCTCCTCCTTCTCCACCTGGTGTCTGTGGAAAGGACCTTTCATGGCTCCCTGCTTGTGCTAATGGTAGCCGTGTCCTGACTGGCTACTGGAACGTCCAGGTCTGCTGTGACCTTAGCCTTGCGCAGCAGGCAGCTAAAGAGAGCGGGGGGAAAGAGGCTCAAGATTACTGGGGCATCGGGGCTTTGGGCCTCCTCGTCATCAGAGAACCTGACCTCCTTAAGGTCCCCCTCCTCTGACCCCGACTCCTCGCTGGCCGTGAAGGGAGAGTCTGCTCTGAGATCTCTGGAGGTGGCAGTACCGGGTAGGTCTAGATAACCGCTAGGTGACTTACGAGTGGCTGGTTTCTGGGTCCCTGAAACTGGCGTTGCATGCCCTAGGAGATGCCCTGGGCAATAGCTCTGGCTAAGACCTCCTGGAAACTCTGGGAGAGCTCTGGGTAGGCCAGAGATAATCTGGGGGGATCTGGATCCGTGCCAGGATTGGGGCCTTGTGGAGCCAGTCATTGCCTAGGCAGGCTGCTGGAGCGGTGGCCGAAAGGGTCTCCTCGCGCTCCGGAGGGGTGAACTGGAGATAAGGGGGGGATAGGGAACTACCCCCCCCTAGGGAACCACGTGGTGAGGCTTATTGTCCGGGAGGATCCCCAGGGGAGACGGCCCTGACTGGAGAATGGGATCTAGCGGGGAAGGGCTGATGGTATCCCTAATTCTCCTGCCTGCTGCCCTGGTGACCCTCACCCCCTCTCTAGAGTGCTCCCTCCGCGACTTAGAGGTGCACTTCCTTGCCGTGGATCTGCCCCTCTCCATGGGATTGTGCCCCCGGAAGTCCCTTCGCCTGGGTCTGCAACCCTTGGGGAATCAGGACTGCCCAGGCCTGCGCTTCTTAAATTGCTCGCCATCGCGAGCTTACTCATGGTTGTTTGATCTGTCTCCTCTCTCACTCTCCATTGAAACCGGTCAGCAGGCTGCCTGCGAAGTCTTGGAAGTTCCTCGGGTCTTCGCTCTTCAGCCACGCCATGGCCCAAGTTGAGACCAGCCCACCGCCAGATGCTGCGGCCCTCCCTGGACCACCGGCGGAGTTCAGGCCTGGTCCTCTCCTGTGTGCTGGCGGTGGTCATGGGTGCTTGCGGTCTCTGCGACCAGAGACCAGAACTGTGCTCCGCGCGTGCGCTCTAAGCTCCCGACTGCCAACCACGCAGTCCGAACACGTGAGCTGACTCCGACTGAGTTGCTCTCTTCCTTCCTGCTGGGGATCCTTGCGGAGAAGCCTGAAGCTGTAGCCGCGCTTGTACGCGGAGCCTGGGGCTTCCCCCCGCCACGGCGCCACGGCTCAGGAGCCTCTCAGCAGCGCTAACCACTCCTGTACACAGGCCAATCACAGGGCGCATGAGAGGAAGTAATAGTAGATCAATCGAGGTTCAAGTAGAAAGGAAACATCTCGTACCTAGGAGAGCCAGTTATTTAGCTCCTTCTCGGTCGAAGACTGAAATTAATCTGGAGAGTCAGAGGAGGGGTAGAGGTGTGGCCTCAAAATTTACCTCAGTCTCCGGGCAGATGGGCCGTGACAATACCCAGCTGTGACTCCTCCCACACCCCACTTAGGAGACTGTTGGTGAGTCAACAGCAGGTCAGAGGAGGGACTGCTACAGGACAGAGATGACTAGCATCGTTTTGATTTAAATCATATCACCCTGCATGCAACAGACACAATGGTGCCTTTGATGCAAAGCTACAAGCTCAGACACAAAAATATAAATAAGAATCAATAAAATATATGTGTTTCTATTGATAAAAGCAAATAAAAATATTACTATTTGAATATATTATGTGCTCACTTGGAAAAATGTATGGTGAGAGGCATGAGACTTGGATCACTTCCATTTTATGTCATTTGATTTCATTTTCAGTATTTTTCAACTTGTATGTATTTATGTTAATTATTTACAAAAAAGTAACTGACACCTGGAAAGTATACTACAAGCCTCTATAAAAACAGCATTCTTGCTAAGGAATTTTTATTTACATTTTTCTTTATATATTTCTACACTAGATTTTCAATCAGAATAAAATTTGAAACTACAAAACACCTCACAACTCCCATTTACTTAATGTCAAAAGGTACTATTTTTGTTGATACTGTTCCTTAAGCAACCCAATATTTAACGTCATATTTATACACTGAATTAACTCAGACTAATTCCCAGATAGTTTGTCATCCCTAAATCAGATTATTTATAGAATATACTTTTTCTCTTGTAAACATATTTGAATTGACAGGCCTCTTTATTCAGAAAGACATTTAAATGACTTCTGTTTTGATTTTCAAGAGATTGCATCAAGTTGATGTTGTATTTTTTTCATGTTATCTTTTGAAGTGCAAAATATATAGAGAAGTGGTTTAGGTTGTGAAAGAAAAAGGAACTGACCTATGTAACATCTCAGCCACTCTCATGAAACAACCCAGGGAAAGGAGGACAAGTATTGCCTTGGATTTTTGATTGATTTGTGGAGAACAAAGATGATCCACCCAACGCTTCAAAACATCTGCACATTCTTCTGCATTCAGGCGAACCTTGGAAAGATTCAAAGTATTTGAATACATTCTGGAAGCCAAGTCACTTGTGCCAGTAAGTTGTTACCTAAATGTAACAACTCTTCATTTATATCACTTGCTTTAAATTATTTTCTAATTATTTAGAGAATAATGAGAAAGAGTCTGCATTTTTTGAAAAATGACATTGATAAATATCCACCAGTAATCTTGTTCATTCATGGTTTATGACTATTTTCAAACATTCCCTATGAATACATCAGCTACTATTTTTCTCAACTTTTTAATTATACATGCCATTATTTCTTAAATAGGACCGAAGCATATAGGATAAGCATCCTACCTTTGCAAGCCATGCAGCTCGAGTCCATTCCCCGTAGGTTTGTAGGTAACGACAGGCATCAGCAGCTTTATCTATTAAACACAATAACTGGACACCCTCTGGGGAGAATGGGAAAAAAAAAGGGGGGGGGAGTACTGAATCTTAATGAGACACAGTTCAAATTTTTAAAAAAAGTCATCAGAACTTTTCCAGTTCAAAATGATAGACAACTGCTTTTTGTAGAGGGTAAAGTCCAAACAGCTTCCTGATTTATAACCTTCAGATTCAATGTTAGGGTATTCACAACCATTTAATACTGTTTTGATCTTCAACACATGACAACCGCCCCCCCCCCCAAAAAAGAGATACAGGTAGTCCTCGACTTAAAACCACAATTCAGCCCAAAATGTCTGTTGCTAAGTGAAACATTTGTTAAATGAGTTTTGTCCCGCTTTACGACTTTTCTCATCATAGTTGTTAAGTGAATCACTGTAGTTATTGAGTTATTAACACAGTTGTTAAGTGAATCAGGCTTCCCCATTGACTTTGCTTCTCAGAAAGTCACAAAAGGTGATCACATAACTCCAGGACACTGCAACTGCAATAAACACATGCCAGTCGCCAAGCATCTGAATTCTGATCACGTGGCCATGGGGATGCTGCAAAGGTCGTAAGTATGAAACACAGTCATAAGTAACTTTTTAAAAGTGCCGCTGTAACTTTGAACAGTCACTGAGTGAACTGTTGTAAGTCGAGTACTACCTGTATATAAAAATGTCAAAGCAGAATTCATTTACAGTTGCAAGAAAAAGTATGTGAACCCCTTGGGATTACGTGGAGTTTTGCATGAATTGGTCATAAAATGTGCTCTGAACGTCATCTAAGTCACAACAATAGAAAAACACAGTCTGCTGAAAATAATACTACACAAACATTAGATGTTGCCGTGGTTTAATTGAACCTAACATGTAAACATTCACAGTGCAGGGAGGAAAAATTATGTGAACCGTTGGACCTAATAACTGGTTGACCCTCCGTTGGCAGCAATAACCTCAACCAAACATTTCCTGTAGTTGCAGATCAGACCTGCACAACGATCTGGAGGAGTTTTGGACCACTCCTCTTCACAAAACTGTTTCAGTGTAGCAATATTCTTGGGATGTCTGGTGTGAATCGCTCTCTTAAGGTCATGCCACAGCATTTCAATCGGGTTGAGGTCAGGACTCTGACTGGGCCACTCCAGAAGGCGTATTCTGTGTTGTTGAAGCCATTTTTTGTGTTGAATTACTTGTATGCTTTGGGTCATTGTCCTGTTGCATCACCCATCCTCTGTGGAGCTTCTGTTGGTGGACAGATGGTCGTACGTTTTCCTGCAAAATGTCTTGATAAACTCTGGAATTCATTTTCCCATCAATGACAACAATCCATCCAGGCGCTGAGGTAGCAAAGCAGCCCCAAACTATGATGCTCCCTCCACCATGTTTTACAGTGGGGATGAGGTTTTGATGTTGGTGTGCTGTGCCTTTTTTTCTCCACGCATAGTGTTGTGTGTTTTTCCCAAACAACTCAATTTTGGTTTCATCTGTCCACAGTATATTTTGCCAGTAGTGCTGTGGAACATCCAGGTGCTCTTTTGCAAACTTCAAACGTGCTGCAATATTTTTTTGGGGACAGCAATGGCTTCCTCCATGGTGTCCTCCCATGTAGTCCATTCTTGTTTAATGTTTTCCTTATTGTAGATGTGTCAACAAAAATGTTAGCATGTGCCAGAGATTTCTGTAGGTCTTTAGCTGACACTCTAGGGTTCTTTACCTCCTGAAGCATTCTGCGCTGTGCTCTTGCAGACATTTTTACAGGACGACCACGCCTAGGGAGAGTAGCAACAGTGATAAACTTTCTCCATTTGTAGACAGTCTGTCTTACCGTGGACACATGAACATCAAGGCTTTAGGAGATACTGTTGTAACCCTTTCCAGCTTCATGCAAGTCAACAATTCTTGATTGTAGGTCTTCTGAGAGCTCTTTTTTGCAAAGCACGGTTCACATCAGACAGTGTTTCTTGAAACCAGTAAACCCAAAACAGGTGTGTGTTTTTAAAGGGCAGGACAGCTGTCAGCAACACATCCAATATCATCACACTGATTGGAATCAAGATTGGCTCACTCCTGGCTCCAATTAGCTCTTGGAGAAGTCATTAGGCTAGGGGCTCACATACTCTTTCCTCCCTACACTGTGAATGTTTACATGTTATGTTCAATTAAACCATGGCAACATCTAATGTTTGTGTAGTATTATTTTCAGCAGACTGTGTTTTTCTATTGTTGTGACTTAGATGAAGTTCAGAGCACATTTTATGACCAATTCATGCAAAATCACAAGGGGTTCACATACTTTTTCTTGCAACTGTAGTCACAGTATTTGACTGTTGACAGTATTTGCCTCTATTTCACCTCCATTCTTTTTAATGCACTAATAAAAAAAAGAAATAAGATCATGTTTATCAATCTTTGATAAACATCCTTTGTTGCCTCTTGTACTTTAAAAAGACAAGGTGAGGTCTAACGTTCCCCTCTTAGCTAAATAATAACATGCATTTTAATAGCTGTATGCTCAAACTTTTGAGGCATTCTTATCAGAACTCAATATAGAGAATGGAAATTATACCTGCCAGCTTTCCATTTGCAATCATGTTTGTTGCTACCAATTTAATGGTACTTTGGGAAGGGCCCGAGGAAGTAACTGTGGTGACAAGACAGGCCTTGAGGGAATCACAATAATAATAAGGGTTCTCGGCACTGGTTTCCAAAAGCAACTGCACAGCTCTGTCAGTCTGGAAAGGGGAAAAAGATAACTATCAGAGTGTAACAATTTACATCACCAATATTGCTTAATATTCTCCTATATTTCTAATAAAATACATGTATCAAAGAAGATTAAATCAACACAAAAAGCCCAAATTGGCAGCACCAACCTGGCCCAAAAGCAAGAGTTGATCTGTGCATTTCCTTGTGTGATCATAATTTGATCTTTTAACTTCTTGAATATTGACTCTTTCAAGCTGGAATTTCTGCAGGAATCATAGAAAAAAAATACATTTTTTGATAAAGGATAAAATCAAAAGTAAATTTGGTTCAATTTACATTGATGTTTCAGTTTCATATTCATGTATGTAGCTAAAAATATGGCGATAAAAACATATGAAAAGCTTTTGAAAAAGTGTTAAAATGCAAGGTAAGGAAGTTAAACTGGGTAGCAAATTGGTATCAGAATTAAGTAAATAGTAACAGAGGCACAAGGGATTAGGAATAAGAATGAATGAAATATTAAGTGAGCATTAACAAGGCCCTGAGGCTTTTGTTCAGGATTATGGCTGTTGGTACAAGTAGAACATGCATATGATAAAAATGCTAAGAGTAAGCTTTTTTAATGGTCAATAGTATTAATAATCCAATTATGCTGCCTCATTTTGCTATGAAGAAAAATGAAGATTTCTGCTTATCACTGAAGTGACACAATTGTTTACTTCTTACATGTTAGTAAACAGAAATTGTGATAGAAAAGCTTTCTATAAGCTTCTGAAATTCATCATAGCAAAACTAATTAGGTTAATGATTGTGCACAAAAAAGTTTAATTGAGCCTCAGGTTGTAGGATTGTATGTGTAAGTATAAAAATTTCCTACACTTCTACCAGATAGAACTTCTATAAATTAAATGGTTCTTGCATTGTACAAATTGCAACAAGTAGTACTAACATATATGCAGATATATGAGTTCTACTCAATCAAAAAATAATAACCATTGTTTGTACTTCCGAAAGCTTCAAAAGAAATGAGAACAGGCTTGTAAAAATTATTAAAGAATGTTTTGTGGATTTGCATGGGCTTAAAATTTTAAAAATCAAGCAATACCTGGAAATAGGAATTTTCACAGAGAATATCATAACATATATCTAGCGGACTGATCCAGTTTTCTTGAGAAGCAAGTACATAATCTGCTTTTATGGTTAATGATTTGTTGCAGGAATAAGTATGCAAATAATGGGCAGCAACAGTCCAAAAGTGTAGTTCAGATTCATCCCCGTACAGCCTGAGAAAAATAAAAACCTACATTAATAGTTCAGATTTAAAATCAATGAGTGCATTCACACATCCTGTGAAACCAGGCTGCACTCTCAGATGTATTTCATTTCTTTAAATTTATTTACAGACTTTCTATTCTTAGGAGCCTAATATAATTAATACATTAAAATAAAATTGATAATCAGGAAAAATACTAAAATTATCACTGATGTGCTGTGTTTCCGCGAAAATAAGACAGGGTCTTTTTTTCTTTTGACCCCTGAAATAAGAGCTTGGCCTTATTTTCAGGGAGGTCTTATTATTTTTGAGGTCCAGGAGGCGGCGAGCGTGGTCATCTCATGGCTGCTGCTGTGTTGCAATATTTTTGGGAAGGGCTTATTTTTGGGGGAGGGCTTATTTTAGTGCATGCGCTCAAAAGCCTGATTGGGCTTATTATCTGGGGAGGGCTTATTTTTTGGGGAAATAGGGTAATATAAAAAGGCCTGACTGAAGAGAATCTTCTGAACTGTTTTCCTGAAAGCAGGAAGATTCAGGGCTAAATACGTATAATTCTTGATGGTATAACTTAAGCTGAAATAACTGAAGGCTACAACTCCCATCATCTTTGACTATTTAACATGCAGAGAGGGGGTTATGGAAGCTGTAAGAAACAGCTGGAAATTTGGGAAACACTGTGCTAAAAGCATTATTCCTAAAGTTGTGCATTATTATGAAATAGTATCACAGACACATTACTTAGACCCAGATTGTTGGGGGCAATATGCTGACTCTGTAAAACTGGTTAGATAGGGCTGTAAAGCACTGTGAAGCGGCATATCACTCAAAGTGCTATTGCTATTGCTATCTGTTCCCCATTTAAGGTAAAGTTCATCCAATATGCAAGATCTTAAATCCAGTTTAAGAAAATGTATTAATATACTTTACTTCCCCTCTCCCCCAAATAAGACATCTCATGGTTTATCCCAAAAGTGTTTTTTCTTTCCTTGAAGATGTTTCACTTCTCATCCTACAAGCTTCTTAAGTTCTTCAGGTCGGAGCTGAAGAAGCTCCTTGGATGAGAAGCGAAACACCTTCTAGAGGTGTTTCTAGAAGTGCTAATTAAATTAAATTAAATTAAATTAAACCTTCAAGGAAAAAAACAAAAACAAAATCCAGTTGCCTTTTGGAAAAACACTTTTGGGACAACCATGATCCGGACAACTAAGAATCTCCATCTTATGGTTTAGTGTCATGGATAGGCTTACACTAGATAGTAAGACTGGGTTTCCGCAACATGCTGTTCCAAAAACCTGTGCAATTGATCGAGCATTCTACAGAAATCCAGCCAAGGTACTTCACAGATAGCAAAAAAGCAATATCCCATAAATGTTATAATTTGCCTATCCATCTGCAACAGTAAAAAATACTGGATTGTTAACTAATATTATCTCAGAATTAATAGGATAAATGGGAAACATTTCTGTCACAATAGCTATTACACTTAATTTTACAATGGTTGAAGTAAATGATTATAACTAAACAAACCAATAAAATTACCCTAATGAAATTTTCCTTACTTTTTTCATTTCTGTACAAAAATTAATGCAGCACTAATTGTATCTAATCCTGATTGATCTACACTGTTAAACATAAATAGTGTACTAATTCTGAAACAGACAATATTCAGGTTTAGCATTATATAAGAACTATTATTAAAATAAACTTTTTGAGGTTATTTGGGAAATGTTATATTACCTTGAAACTAATAAGCATCGCTGCAAAAGAGTGAACTCTGGATCAAGCAAAAGTTTCTTGACATCACTGTGAAAAGTTAAACCATTTCAGTATATATTCTGAGTTCTTCCCCTTTTACCAAAGACAGTTTCAAAAAGAACAAAAACAAACAGCTCTTTCTTGAGAAGCAAACTATTCATATTCATTTTAACAGAATGAAAACAATAAATAAAAAAAACAACTGAATTGTACCTTACTAACTTTACATACTAGTGAAGATAAAAGTATTGTACTACTGCACCAAGCCTATTGCATCTTTAAAAATGTCTGCGCAAAAAGGAAGTTATTTCTACATATCCTAGGCATAGCTATAAACATTACATACAGACACACAATTATACACACTGTTCAATTAATGACTTATAATGTTATAAATGAATACCTATAATTATAGAAGAACTTGTATCTATATGTACAGATATAGTAAAAGACTAGAAAAATATTTATAGAAAAGTCAAGACTCTTTACAATATGTAAACATTTGGCTCTACACTATTATTTCATATCAACTAGGCCAAAGTGTCCTATATATATAGGACACTTTGGCCTAGTTGATATGAAATAATAGTGTAGAGCCAAATGTTTACATATTGTAAAGAGTCTTGACTTTTCTATAAATATTTTTCTAGTCTTTTACTAGCAATAGAAAGCCAAAAACCTCATGTTCGATAGCCTGAAATTCATAAATGTGAATTAGCAACAATTTTTGCTAAAGGCACAAACCCATAGTACATTTATTTCATCAAAGTATTGCCTTAACAATTGTTATCAAATTCTGATTAGATGTGATTATATAATGGCACCACACATATTACAATATTTTTAAATATTGTTATAAATATGTTACATATCTGCTGAACAAAACGAGAAATAACACATCAATCACATCAGTATGACTACATGTATTAATATCTATACAAGAAAAACTGATGCTGGAAACTAAGAATGCTACTTTAATAAATATGTCAAATTACTGAATTAGACTGTTGGAAAATAAAAACCTAATGCAGCTTGATAGTATAATAAAAGCAAGCAAATATACTTTTATTAATCCATTATGTACATGCAAGATATAATATAAGAAACTAAAATATGCTTACTTGGACAATGAATATAACTGCTCTTGCAGCATATTTTTAATATTTTCATTTTCTGGATAATTGCTGAAAAACAAATGAATAAAGGTTTAAGAGTCAAATATTGATTGCTCAAGTTGTTTCAACTCCTAATGACCACAGTAGTCAAATCCTGACAATCTGAAATTAAATTTACATGCTGTTTCTAAGCTCAATTCAGGTCAGACTCACAAGGAGAACCTTTATCTTTACATAAAAGGTAAAGACTTCTTCTACCAGCCGTGTCCAAATCTAGGGGGAATTGCTCATCTCTGAATTATAGCTAAAGAGCAAGCATTCTCTAAAAGATGCTTCTGTGGTTATGTGGCTCATATGACTATACAACGAAGGCACGCAGAATGCTGTAACCTCTCCACAAAAGTGGTACCCATTTATCTACTTGCATTTACATGCTAGGCTGGCAGGAACTTGTTGGGGCAAGTAACAGAAACTCACTCCATCACGAAGTACTTAGGTCTTGAATATCAACCTTCTGGTTGAAAAGCCAGATGCTGATCTTAACTGCTCAGCCGCTGAACCCAACCTTAATAAACATGTTGCTATTTTCTAAAACCAAAGGCTTCCATAATAAAAGTAAGTCTTACATGTATGATATATCCAAAGAATACTTATTATCCCAAGGTTGGTGAAGTAAGAAAGCCTTTAAAGCTAAGGATGCTCTTGGAGGAGGAAGATATGGGCACCACACAGGTTCTACAAATAAAAATAGGAGATGAAAAAAACATAAAATCAATATGAAAGTCAATCTGGTGATAAGGCTAATATTTATTCTACCCTTAACTAATAACTACTTTACTGAACGTTTTTGAAAAATGAAATACAAAACGTATTGCCATAGCAAGACCAAATGATTACAGCAGGGGTGGCTGGGGAATTCTGGGAGTTGAAGTGTACAACTCTTAAGGTTATCAAGGTTGGACACACCTGGATTTGAGCAAATGAGTAACTTCTTACTGAATTTGTGTTTGCTGTTTAACTATTCAGGATAAGAAAGAGAAAAATGGCAACTAAAGGCAAGTAATGTGTACATTGAACATCTTAAAAAGTGAATATACTTTTATTTTTTTGGGGAAGAGATTTTGTGTATTAACAGTATTTCTTCAGAATAAGGGTTTGGCATTATGTTTAGATTTTAGAACAGATTTTCCTTTGTAAGCATTTATATAGAAATAGTTTTATAGAAAAGGTATTTATGCTAGCTTCTCAGAGCCATAGCAACAAAAATATGATATATAGACATTTATTTTTAAAACCATTAAGAGGTTTAGCTTTGTCAGAATCCGTTTAATGGCCTTTAGAAGAAATCTATTTAAAAGCTTCTTTTTGGTGGTTAAGCTCCTAAAATAATTCTTACCATTGAAAGTTTGTATCTTTTGAAAGCACCATTTGAATTTTGCTAATAGTAAAGAAGACTAGACATGATCACAGAACTTTTATCACACATAGCATTATTTATTTTTGTATGGTCTGGATCACTTCATTTTTTGGATATCCCTAATGAACAGGGACATGATAATAAGGCTGTAAAAAATTTCCAGCCCAACTTCCAACTCATGAGGAATCCAGACTGATTGTTATAACTCTGTATTTTGGTCTTTAGTCTCTCAACTATGCAGATAACTAGACTGATTATTATTGGAAATATATGGCTTAAAGATATTTCTCTGATTGTATCACAATGTAGATTCCTATAGTTAGTTATACAAATACCAGGTTGGGGTTAAAGTATTTCAAATTTTCCCACTGAGGATTATATAAAATATTTCAATATTCAGAAGACAACTTTAAATTTGAAGCAGGTTTGGGGCCCTCCTTTTGACGCTCTAGATCTAGACTGTCATGGCTTAATCTATTTTTGTTTGTTTGTTTAAATCAGTGTAGCCTATTTAATTGCATAGATCTTTTCTGTTCCATTATTATAGACTGAGATTAGAAGGGATAATGTGGGAAGATGTTGGGAAAAGAAACGGTTACTAAACACATAATTAAAGTTGAAAAGCCAATGCAGGTTATGTTTAGTTGCATTTGCACTGACAGATAAATACAGTTTTTAGCTTCATTCCTGCCAGGTATGCAAATTACTGCTTTCAAAAAAGGAACAAAAAAATCAAGTCTCAATTATTAGGAAGAAAGCATTTGCAAACAGCATGAATCTATATTTCACAGTAGTTAAACAAAGGTGGGAGTTTGTTATTCATGCAGGAACAAAAAGTAACATGCAAGTGGAAATAATTGTTTCCTACATGGGTTTTAACAAATTTGGAAAAACTATTT
The DNA here is from genome assembly GCF_964273705.1 of Natrix helvetica. Taxonomy (NCBI): domain Eukaryota; kingdom Metazoa; phylum Chordata; class Lepidosauria; order Squamata; family Natricidae; genus Natrix; species Natrix helvetica. The sequence continues at coordinate 63,045,046 of NC_138551.1, read as the reverse complement.
CATGCCTCAGTCAGCATGGAATGTCAACTCACTTTACTCTTATGAACTTGGGGCAAAAATGAAGCAGAAAAGGATGATTTCTTGTTTGTTTGATTTAGGAGTTCCTATTGTTTTCTATACTTAAATCTTTCAATTTTTCCCAAACAAAACACAGGAGACTAGAATCATTAGGGTAGAAAGCAAATTATCAGAAATATTTCAGTGGAGAATTCTCAGTGGGCTTGTTTTCAGAGCTTGAAATAAAATGTTTTCTTTTTTAGTGCATCCTATTATTTCAGTTAATCAGTCAGTGCCATTAACTTAATGCAAACTTCTACAAGCCACTGAATTCCCTGTCCTGTTTTTTTTAAGCAGTAAAGATAAAAGTCAATCATACAGTCATATTGTAAAGCAGTGCTAGTGATTTCATCACATGGAAAGGGAAAATATTTCCTACATATAACATTTCACAAAAATATCTGGCAATAAATTAAATATTTAATATTAGAATGTCTGGATATGAGTGAGCCTATGAACAATACATGTAATTTATGCAACACCCTAGTAATCAAATCGCATAGTAAAAAGCAGAAAGCAGTATTTTAGATTTACAGATTGCAAGTAAAAGTTTTGCAGAAATTATACATTATATTACCTTTCTGTACTAAGTAGAAAACTAGACTTTATTTTTAAATGGAACATTATACACACTTTTGTAATTTACATATAATATGAGAATTAAAAAATGAATGGCTTCATTGATAAAAATATTACAGTTGGAAGTATAAAAAATAAAAACATTTTATACACCTATTTTTCCAGGAAGTAAAGTAGAATGTAATGGATGTGAACTAAAAGAATCTGTGTATATATGTACGTACTGGGTTTTCCTCTAAATTTTATTTTTATATTTGTGAAGTATTTTTAGTCTTTTTCTATTGCACAACACATTAATTATTAAATTCACATTCAAATTAAACTGAAAAGCAAATGTTCATTTTAGGGAATGCTAATTCATTGCTTTTGTTAAATAAAAAAAAAATATGATACAAAGGTTTTCCCCAAAGATTCAGGCAAACAAATTTAATGGCAACTGTGCATTCAGGTTCTTTTTTTACTGTGACCGAATATATTGTGCACAATATACCTTTTATATTGTGCCCTTATTAATTTGCCCATCTGAAGCCCAATCCCATATGAGATTGCACTGAATTCCACAAGAGCCTTCTTTTCCTACTGCAAAGCTAATGGATTCTCCAGAATAGCATGCAAGGTATTGTAGAGAGACTTGTGACTTGGAAAGGGCTGAACTACCACCTGTAGCATCCATTATTATGATTGGCCATGCTGGTAGGGATGCTGAGAATAGGAATATAGCAATATCAGGCAGACTGTGGGTTCGACGTGAATTTAGAGAAAGAAGGAAGATCAAGAGCATATAAACCATTATTTTCCATTTGCGAATTGGGATCTTTATATCCAATTCAACATACGAATATATAATGATATTTTTTTGCAGTCAATATTTCGTAAGCAAGAGCTGGAAACAAATAAATCATTTGAAATTATGACTTATTTAAATTGTGAGCCTGGGGACTGGCTAAAAGACCTTCCTTTTTTTAAAAAAAAATATCACCTGCACTAGAGTTTTTAAAAAAGGTTTTACAATTCATGTACTCTAGGTCTACAATTCTGAGTTTTCTTTGCAATTCCACATTGTTCTTATGGCATAGGTTAAAAATCACCCACGTTCTTACACCTACCATTTGAAATTTATGCCATAACTATAAATAAAATATCTCTGCCTCATTCCAATGCTGGCTGAAACATTCTCATTTTACTACAACAATACTGTACAATGCAATTCTACCAAAAAAAAAAAAGGGGGGGGGGTTAGAATGGTCCTTAACCTTACCTGACAATTCTTGTTCATCCATTCTAAAGCACGCAGGCTTCATTGTCATTTCTAGCACTCTGATACAACCATCATCTGAAGCTAAGATCACTTTATCTGATGTGCACCAGTCAACATCAAGTACACGGAAGCTGACATTTCTGCCACTTCTTAAACTGCTTACCATCTGGACCTAAAGGATACAGAAAATCTTAGCTATAAATAGTTTACTGGGTACTTCATGTAAACCTAAATCAAAAAGAATTTTGCTAATTATTCTGTATACTAATTAATTACTAGTATTAATTTCTGATTTATAATTTATGGAAATTTATTTCATATCTATAACTCAGATTACCTTTTAAAGACATCTACTATTTCCTGGGTTTAAAAAAAATCACAAAAACCCGGTAATATTTTCTTCTTTCATAGTGAAAGAACATCTTTTATTTCAGATAGTGATGGTTTTTTTCATTTATTCTCTTATTTAACAGATATCACACACACACACACACATGTTATGCTGACAATTTAAACTAAATTATACAGTCAGTGATTGCATGACCTCCGCAGAACCCATATGCTAAATAAATAAAATATTGAAAAACATCCACTGTTTCTTGTGATTGATTTATTTCATTGGTTTATTCTGCAGGAATCCAAAGCAGCTTACATTGATTCATTTTATTTTTCTATACAACTACCCTTTAATTGCGGACTGAATTTTTTGTCTCCAGCACTTTATCCACTGGAAAGAATGTTATAACAACTTGAATATTAATATACTATTCCTAATTTGATTTCTACATGCAATCAAGAGGTTCATTGAATTAAAGAAGGCCTTAATTGTCTAAGTGACATCTATGTCTCTTAGTTAATTAAAATTTATTTTTACCATATAGAACAAAAATCAGCAGAGTTGATACCTTACCTCCTTTGTATCCCAAACTTCAGCCCCATCATTGTATATTGCTATCAGCTTTTGGTTTCCTTTTCCAGGAGCAAAGCGTATCTTCCTCACCCAGCCTCGGTGGGTGGGAATGCCCCTGGCAGAAAGTGAACAAGGAACAGATGGGGAAATTGCTTAAATGAGAGGTGGGCAATTCATTTCCCCAAGTGGTAAGAAACTGGGACTGTTATTGGGGGGGCTGCCATTGACCTCCCCTCCCCACTCTATTGCAGGCGAGACAGGGATATCCAAAAGGATGGATATGGCCCACAGGCTGTAAAATGCCCAGGCTTTGACGTATTATAACCATCACCATCTAGATGGATATAATTGATTAATCTCCCATTGACTTTGTTTGTCATAATCTGGCTGAGAAGGTTGCTGATGGGATGACGTGACTCTATAATGCTGCAACAATCATAAATATATGCCAGTTGCAAAGCCCAGATTTTGATTACACGAATGTGGGGATCCCTTGATGATCATAAGTGGGAGACCTGGTCATTAGGGTTTTTTTTTAGTGTCGTTGTAACTTTGAATTAACAATAAACAAATAGTGGTAAGTCAAAGAGATCTGTACTATGTAGATCACCAATCAAGAAGTCAGTCACAAGATACAAATCATTTATGATTTTGGCTTTATAGAATTTTAAGCAAATTACCTGGATTTCCTAGCTTTTAAATCCCAGAAGTTCAAATTGCCATCGACATCTCCCAGAACTAGGATATCACCTTTCCAGGCAATGCATGTAATACTGCCCATACTTCCCTACAAAAATTTGAAAAGCAGAGATTAAAAATCAGCAAAATAGTAATTTGAAATATTCATAAACTTAGAGGAGGTAAATTCCCTCTTACACACCCATCATTATTTAAACATATAAGTCAATTGGATAATCATTTAATAGTTTAATTAATAAACATTAATAAACATTACTTTAATCCCCAAAATGGAATTTTAATCCATTTATTAATATACATAACTGGCCAAGGGGAGCGTATGGACAAGCAATTGCACTTTTAAGACTAGCATGAGGCAGTAATTCAAGTTAAATATTATTTATGAATGTCAGCTGCATACAACACAAATACATGTTAGAGAATTGTAGTGAGATTCTAAAGGTGAATCTTTCCTTGTCTACTCATGTCCAACTCTAGGGCTCAGTGCTCATCCCCATTTCTTGGCTGAGGGAACCAGAGATGTCCAAAGACATTTTCTGTGGTCATGGCCAGCATAACTATAGGCCGAAGATACACAGAACGCTGTTACCTTCCCACTGAAGTGGTACCTATTTATCTACTCGCATTTGCATGCTTTCAAACTGCTAGATGGGCAGAAGCTGGGGCAGGAACAAGAGCTCACTCCATTGCATGGCGCTCGGGTCTTGAACCCAGGCCGTCAGTTTTCCAGCAGACAACCCAAGCATCTTTAACTGCTGAGCCATTGCTCAACTCCAAGTTGATTTTACCAACTTGGAGTTGACAAAATAAGTGTAACTGATATAATAAAGTGAATCTACTGCACAGTATCAGATTGCCCAATAATGCAACCTTTCTGGATTACATTCCAGAAAGAAGGTAGAGCAGAAATTCTTCAGAAATACTTTCAAGATCTTATAACAGGTTTTGAAGCCGCACTCTGTAGCATGACTGTAATGGGCAAAATAAAACGAATTCATGGAAGGGTGAATTATTTTTATTTGTATGTCAAAAAACAAGATATTGCACTTTCCTTCATTTTCTCTTTAAAAGTAAAAAAAGTAGGAACTTTCATTACATTTACTACAAACTTTTTAGATCTATAACTATTGAAAACAGACATTCAACGACAAACTTACATCAGGAGGAATTCTCGCACTGTCTTTGACAGAATTTCCTTCCACTGTCAAGTGATAAACTTGTCCATCAGTATCTGTAAAAATAAAGTGCTCCCGAGCAGAAATGTTCTGACTTAATTCAGATTTACTCTCTGCTTCCTGCAACAAGCTTTAAAAGAAAAATCAGTGAGTGTTTCATCTAGTCTACATCTATAATATGGGTGCATGTGTACAAATGTTTAAAATATACAATACAAGAAAGGAATCTTGTATTAAGCAATTTACCATAAAGAAATATTATGACGTATTACTATTGCTGTAAAACACCTAGGACTATCATGTGTAAGGTAGGCAGCCATATTTATTTGAAAGAAATAAGTAAAAATATATCAAATACAATCCATATTTTTAAAGTGGATTAATAAAATTGTATTTCAATATTAAATTGTCCCCTTATATGAAATAAACAAAGGATGTATTTTACTGCAGCTCTGTACAACACATTTTAACATTTAATTCTTTCTGTTGCTGTTCAAATGCTGCAACACTATCAGGTTGGTAGCTGATTTAAATTACAGTCCAGCTAACCTTTTTATTTTCATAGTCCAGAACTAGTGACAGAAATGCTAATGGGAAATAATCTTGGGCAAATGACCTCTCTGAGAAATACTTAAGATAAATTTTCATTTAAACTGGTATGATACCTGATCATTGAAGACTCCAGACTGCTCTGCTCTGTATCTGATACCACTGTTTGCCTTGCCATAGCCTCACGGGCTGCAAGCTGCTTCTTTCTTAAACTCTTCAGATTATGAGAAGGGGACCATTCCTAAGAGAAGGAAACCCAGAACTTTCCACATATATCAATTGATAAATTTATCAATACAAATTTCACTCAAATATATTTGGATTAAAAAAAAAAGACTATACAAGTCAATACTGCAGTTTTTCTAATAATCTGAATTCAAAAAAGAAAATAATGTATGTATTTATTCCAAATGGATTTTAAGAATTTTTCAAGAAAACTTCAACTCATGCAAGAATAGCACGCACGCACGCACGCACGCACGCACGCACACACACACACACACACACACAAAAGAAGCTAGATAAAATTTCTCTCTTACCAAAGCAGTAATTGTAGGGAAGTTTTTAGACATTTCTCTGAGAAGAGTACATGTCCTGATATCCCATAATTCCAAAGGCTTATCTTTGAAAACAACTGCCAAATACTGCCTAAAATTGGTTTAAAAAAAAAAAAAACCAAGGTAAGAAACACACAAGAAAATTTCATAACAAATATTTCATCTTGTTTTATTTACTGTCCTAGAATATCTATTTAAGGGTTTTATATAAATAATTTATATATTTATTATGTAAATATAATTTATAAATATATATAAATAATTCTAATAATTTTTGATCTGGAACTGCCCAGTTGGTTTTAAGTGGTTTGTAAGCTAAGTTAAGATAAACAATTTACCAACACAATATTGCTCCTAATAACTAACCCTATGACTCTGCTGATAAAGGCCTAAAGAAGCTTAAATTTACTTCTTTAAAGAGATGAAATTAACAACAACATAGCATTTATGAAAAACAATTTATGAAATCCTAACATCTAATACATGTTAACGTGGGAAATGAAGAAGACAAGGCATATATCTTATTTTCTTATATATAAAATAGATAAATTCTAGCATTACTTTGAAATAGAATATTTTTAGTGTCGTATTATTGCAGAAAGCAATAGGAAATGGTTCTAAAGCAGGGGTGTCAAACTTGCATCATCATATTGTCACACATCGTGACTTCCCCCCCCTTTGTTAAAATGGGAGTGGGTGTGACCTACATGTGATGCATCTGGCCCATGGGCTGTGAATTTGACAACCCTGTTCTAAAGGGGAACAGAAGAATAAGAATAATTCTATACGCTCTTCACCAACAAGCCACTCAGCATTTGAATGATAGACAGCACTGTTACATGCACCAGTTTTTCACTTGAACATTCAAATTTATTTGCTTGAAATAAATTCATTCAAAGTGGGTTAAACAATAGATTCTATATAAACATGTAAATAATTAGAGTAACTTTCGAAAGGAATTTTATAAAACCCACTACAGAGACTTGCTTACTTCAAGTGGGACACCTTTATCATTTCAATTGCTGGTTCATCGTTGCCTCGCTCCCCACGAAAGGCAATGCTCCTACCTAAGAAGATGATGCACAACATATGTAAACTCTCCAACACAGACAAACCTGTCGTGGCTGATTATTTTTACATTCTTATTTTATTCTTATTTTAATTTCATTACATTTTGCCTTCTTAACATTAGTTTCCAAGTTCCATAACTTTGTTTTGTGCATTATAAATAAACCCCAAATTGAGTTAATGAACATGAAATATTGCTAAACTTTTGGCCCTAAGCCATCCCATTTTTCACATTTATTTTTTTCACAATTTTAAAAGCTCAGTGTAAATTATAGTAAATGAAAACACTTTCTCTGTGATCTTGTACTAAGCCTATCCGTTCAACCCAAACAGGTAGACAGCCACTTGTCTGAAATGATATAGGGTCTCTATCTTGAGCAGGCAGATGGACTCCAAGAACCCTTCCAGCTCTATTCTAATTGTATTGATTCAATCAGTTCCCAGTGCTGAAAGTCTCTTAAGTGTCTTATTTACACAAGCTACTTTTGTTAAGATTCATGACATAATAACTTCTGCAAAAAGTTATGTTATGATCTAAAGATGATTCAAACAGCTAGCAGAGGTTCTTTTCATGTAAATGTTGCGGCAACCATTACATTCATCATACTGAAGAGCAACCACTTGCTCTCACTGATATTTATATATCCCAATTTTACAATATATGGGAGTTTCGATCACTTTTTTCAGAATGTTCTGCAGAGAATTTGATATTAATAATCACTAGTTCATACACCGATAACTGCATAATGATTCTCCCATGCTTATTTATGAGATATACCAAACTAGAATTATCTAGAATTTTGTGCCCATCTTTCTTTCCCACCAGTATTACATAATATGAAATATGCATAATATGCATTAATATAAAACTGTGTTTAAATATTTGGAACAGATCTATCAGAAAATAGAATGTCAGTTTCTATTCCATCACGTTTCTAAAACTGTACTTTCTTTTGGCAGCAGTTTTCTTTAATTAGTGAGATCAACATACAATGCAGCACAGATTATGGATAAAAATTAAATTCCATGCAAATAAATTTAAAACTCACCCAAATGAATTTAAGACTTAATCTATTTAAAAGCTTTGCTGAATATAATGTTAAAAAATGTATAACATTTTTAAACATTTGTTTGTTGCTTTTTTTTTTAAAGAAAGGCATTATACCAATGTAGGGCCAAGCTAATGGTATATGAAAACCATTGTGGCATAGTGTAAAAGTCACATCATTTAAGCATAAGATCAAGGTCTGAATCCTAATTGAGACACATACACTTACTGGTGAATGCACTGAGTAAACCAACATTTCAAAGTTAAATCACTTATCTTTCTAGTGTTAAGGTCCAAGAAATTATGTATTTCCATATGTGCATCCACATATGGAAACACCTTTATATCTCCCACTGTTATCAACTGAGCAGAAGCTATAGCATCAACACTAATATGTATAAAGAAGAGTTGGGTCTTTAAAATGTAATAATGTTGTAACAATACATTTATTAAATCTAAGAAGTACTGAAGTAGCAAGCTTTTAAAATTAGTTTTGAATGTGTATTCTCAGAGGAAGCCAAAGGCTTTTCATGTAAACAGTGTTCAACAGTTTTGCATATAATGGCAAAATCTTCCAATTTATGTCTTGAAGACAAAATATAAATTTAAAATATATTGAGCTTGCTGAGCTTTAGTTATCTAAAAATTTTAATATGTTTTTAATGCATTAGCCATTCATCTCATATATTTCTGCTATTGTAATAGCTTTAAATCCATCAGACAGAATTCAGTAGAAATCCACTCTGCACAGCTCCATTCCTCTATCTTATCATCAAATATAATATTGTGCAAAGAATTTACCTGTGGGAAGATCAACTATTTGCAATTCGTTTCTCACTAATCCCAAATTATTAGGTGTAGACGTAGCAAATGAAAGGAAGCCATTCAAGCCTGTCCATTCAATACCCCTACCAAGGAATAATATTGAAGTATATTATACAGGCATTTTAAAGTATAGGAAATAGTATAATCTTATGGGATAAGGAGCAAAAATACTCAATATGCATTGGAGGGGGGAGTAAATACACTTTACAATATTCAATGATTCCCTTGAAACATTGCCCTTGAAATGAAAAAAAAAAATCTTATCATGCCATGGATTCACTATACAAAAAGATTAATATATACAAAAGTTACATGAGTAACGGTAATAATATTTTCAACAGTTTAATTCCAAAAAGTCATTAAAAATTAGTTCAAAATTCCAAGTAAAAAAAAAGAAGTCTCATTATTTTAAAGTTCTGTATAAATTGAGAATAGAGATTTAAAAATGTTGCAAAACCACTGGATTGATACTGAATAATTACACTATTTTCCTTTAAATAAGCTGCATTATTACTAGCAGTAACACAGCAGCTAACTTAGCAATACTTTAAAGAATATAGTTTTATAAGAAAATATAAGGCAAAAATTATTAATGTTGCTTTACATTCAGCACTCGTATATATTTTCCATTAAAATATGAAGTATCAATAATATAAATCTACAGATAAATACATGGATGAAAGCAAATTATTATTTGCATATGTATAATTTTCTTGTAAGAATAAATGCTGCAATTCATGTACAATTGTAAAAAAAAAGACTATTTCTAGTAGTATTTCTAGTAAATTAAAACATGTATCTGCAAAGTTATTCAAGATTTCCTGAAGGCTACAATATTCAGCAAGCTCTGTATTCTCTAGCTCTGTTGTTCATACCCTTTTTTCATAGGCCTAAAGATCTAATTTAATTAAAAGCTAAACATGCAGCATGTACTCTGAACACAAATCTGTATTTTCATGTAAATGGAGAATGTCAAAGCTACATTTGAAACTTTGCATTACGATAAGTATTCCAATTATATTGGAAGTGTTCAGAAACAGTCAATTTTCAATCTCCAAATTTCAAGTACACTGGCATAAAAACTGACATTTAATGCAATTAAGGGTCACGCTACACTTGTTTTATAGATTACAACTCTGTGCTTAAAATGTAACACTCATGAACTTTATTAATAGCCCTTGCAGTGGATTTATAGAACAGAAATATGGAGTCTCAGAGCTTTAAAATCTCTGAATAATTCAAGGTAATTTATTTCATGAGTTCCTTTCTAGCTGCAGTAAAGAAACAATGAAGAAATCAAATTCCTTCGTTATATTCATCCAGCAGCCAAAACGTGCTAAATCATTTTAGTACAGGTAGTCGTCAAAGTAGGACAATAATTGAGCCTGGAATTATAGTTGTAAGTCATTGCAGTTGTTAAGTGGGTCACCACATGACAATCTCTGATTTTCCTATTTTTTGCTGCAATCACTAAGCAAATGTAATGGTTGTTAAGCAAACATGGCAATTATTCAGTGAATCCATTTTATCAAATGAACATTTTTTTGCCAGAAACCAGAAATGGATAAAAAACATTAAAAACCAAAACATGTGACTGTGAGATGTTGCAAACAGTATTTGAATATCCAATATACAATGCCAGTAACAATTAGAAGATGACAGAGAACAGAAATTATGTAAAACTTAGAAGCAACACAGAATGGCTACTTCCCCCAGTGACCTCTATGAGCAACACAAATCCTTTATATATTTATTTCTGTGCTTGGCTGTTTCATTACCCAGCTAGGTAATATCATCAATGAGAGTAAATGTGGGATTTGTTCCCTTTTTGGGTAGCTTGTTGTCAGTTTTGATGAGGGTATGGTTTTCACTGTGGCAGTTTCTTGATTAGGGAAATGTTTTCAGCCTGATAGTTTTGTCTGGTGTTAATCCCTACATATCTGGATATAGGATGTTGGAGAAGTTGTGTTCTAATCCTTTTTTTCCCCCTTCTTAGGCCTGAGATCACAAAGGACTCGCGTTAAAATATGAGATACATACATAGGAATCTTCTATATGATCTTGGCAACAAGGTACATATTAAGTTATCATCTACTTCTTGCAGTTTTGTCATGCTTAGTACTTAAATAAGGCAAATTCTGGTTTGGTCTGCCATGTGCTACAGGTAAGTGTCATGTTTTAGGTGAAATTCTTTCAGGCATACTTAAAGCTTTAAAAATGTTGGAACAAACTGCTTAGGCACAGATGACCAAAATAATATTTATCACTGTCATTTAAAAAATAACATAAAACTGAAAGATTATGGTGAGTCCCAAATCAGTTAGCAATTCACTGGAGAAAAGTGTGATTTAAATAACTTTCCATGGTTTTAGGTTGCTCATCTGACATTGGTCTTCAGCCAGAAAACCCTCTAGGAGCATGCAGTATTGCACAGTACAATTAATGCACAAATCAAGAAAGGATTAGGAAAAATGGAAAGCAGGAAGAATGAAATCTAATCTTATTTAAGTTATAACATTTATTATTATGGTCAAAAATTTTGGAAAGAATCAATGAGAAAAATGCCTGATTCCTTCCTAAAGCTAATAACTAGGTTTTCCTTCTTTTTTTCCTCTCATATTAACTGATCAAATCCTGAAGATGGCAAAGAGGCAAGATTACATTTGACATCACATTGCGGTTTATGTTTATAAAGTGCTTCTTAGCTCAGGTATTTTTAAAGATTTATAATCTGACAGATGGTGAGACTGCATTTTCTTAATTAAAGCTAGCTACCATCTAAGGCGTAACAGCAGAAACTTCTAAAAAAGAAATCTAATGAAGAATATAATTTTGAATGAAACAGGCTTTTTGGAACACAGTCAAGTGTATGTCATTTCATTATTCTATCTGATGCTTTCAAAAACATGAATAAATAAAGAATATCAAAAACCCTAACCAGAACTAGAAAGTTATCTCAGTTTGTCAGTTTGATGGATAGTCCTGAGCTATTCTTTTAAATGAGAAAAAGGTACTCTATTTTGTCCTATAGGAAAAACAGAATGATTTTAAGCAATAAACACAGGGGAATATTAAGCAATCTTTTTTCTCCCAAACCCTGAATGATCCTCTATTCATGATCCCAGGTTCTGCTAGCTATTGGGAACAAGACATTTTGAACAACTTTAAAAACTTCCCCTCATAAATGGCTTGAATCTTATTTGAACCAGGCAGGGCTGTCTATATTGCAATGTACTAAACATTTTTTTATGTTCAGGTATGCATAGTAGTTACCAATTCAAATATTTATTACTCAAAATCATATTTACAACCAACTAATCGTGATTCTATTTAAGGAAGTAACATTATTTTACCAAAGGAATATCATCTCAGAAAAAGTCAAATGTTTGCATTTAATATTTTATTTTCTTCCCCAACCGCTTCCAGGATAAACAACAATTAAAAGTAACTCACTTGACTTCACAGGAATGAATGCTTAATTCTTTATATACGTATCCACTAGTAAGATTATATACCAAGACCGACCCATTGCTTGTTCCTGCAAAGAATCATTTTTCATTATATATAAAAATAACAATTTATATTAATGTTTTACATTCAGCTTTGAGAATAAAAATGAGTGTTGAGTTAATTTTCCTGATTCTTCTATAGCAACAATGAGCATGTAGGCTATTATCCATAGCAAATTAGCAATGTCAATTTACAAAGTTGATGTAAACCCTCTATATGAATGGCTGCTGAGGAAAGAGAGATCCTTACCACTCAAAATTTCTACTTAACCAAGGATCAGGAAAGTATTCAAAGATAAAAACTGTCTATATTCACAGGAAGATGAATAATTTATTCAAGGCAATTGGTGGGTACCAATTCTGAAACACTATTACAGAATATAAATTGTCCTTATTTAGGCTTCTTTAACATGATACAGAGTAATCAGAATACATGTCTTCTTTAACCTGCATAAGAAGAAATTTCATTGTATGGCTCCATGGATAGGAATCATAGGAATCAGATGGTAATATTGGGAAGATAATTATACAGCTTTAAATAAACCTGTTTACAACTGACTTTGAATTCTGAAGTGCCACTCCAGAGAATTTCACCTGGCATTAATTATTATTGTTGATGATGTTTTTAATTATACTTTGTTGTGCAATCAGTTTTTTATATCATATCTTATATTTTATCTTATTTATTTATTTATTTATTTATTTATTTGTTTGTTCGTTTATTTGTTTATTTATTTGTTTGTTTGTCACAATCATCCAGATGTTTGAACTGGATTGGACCAAGCAAGGATTAATGGATGGAAACTGAACAAGGAGATATTTAACCTGGAAATAAGGAAAAATTTTCTGACAGTGAGAGCAATCAATCAATGGAACATCTTGCCTTCAGATGTTGTGGGAGCTTCATCACTGGAGGCTTTCAAGAAGAGATTGGACTGCCATCTGTCAAAAATGGTGAAGGATCTGCTGGGGCGAGGATTTGGACTAGCCTCCAATTCTGTTAATCTGTATCTGTATCTACCTGGCATTTTAATTCACATGTCAAGTCCTTCCCAAGGACCTGAGACAGGCAAATATTGTTTGAAATATTATTATAGTTCTTTACACAGCAAGATTTTAGATAGATTTGGCATTTTTATCTACCTATCAAATCTTTTCACACTGCCAGCCAGTTGTTTAGACTGGATTTGGCATTTTTATCCATCTATTGAGTCCTTCCCAAGATCCTGGAATAGGCAGGTGTTGTTCTTTGATGGTATCATCTAAGGATGTAAGCTTTTCCAAGTAAAGTTGCCTTTTGCAATTGACTGATAGCAATTTTGTCAATGTATTCAATGTATTCAAGCGGCGTTCGATATGTTTTGGAATTGCACTCAAGGTGCCTATTACTATTGGTATTATCTTTGCTTTTTTTGTGAAAATCATTCAACTTCTATTTGGAGGTATTTGTATTTTGTAATTTTCTCAATTTTTATTCTGGTGTGTTCAGATACCGCAATGTCCACTATCCAGACTTCTCTTCCTTCTTATTATGGAATATTCTTGCTTCCTACTTTTCCTATATTCCCCTGATGGATGTTCACAGTTTTCTTAAATTTTGTTACTTTATAAACTGTTACACTGGATTTTAGTGTCTATAGAATTCTTCTTAGGCATTTGGATTTTAATAGGCTACTTTAGTATTTGTTCAATTATATAAAATTTTATCTAAGACAACAATTCTATAGTATGTAAGTATTTTTATACATGACCTATAGAATTCCTATTGGGTGACAAATAATAATTTTAAGGAAAATATAGCCAAACATAAGCACATCTTTCTGAGACAGTGTTTTATTGCAAAAATTATGTTAAGAGATAAATTGGTCAGATTCATTTTAAAACATTACATTTTTAGTGGTTTATAGTCTGAAAAATATGTTAGCAGTTGCAATTTCTAAAATATGAGGCCGAAAAACCTACAATCAGAGGAAGTAAGATTATATTTTCATGAAATTTTGAAAGCAGCATTTACCTGAAAAAAATAGGATTGCAGCAGTTTAGTGACATGCTATTTTTCTAAAGAAATATATTCTGAAACTGCACTGAGTTTATTACACAAAGCTATTATTTCATAGTCAAACAGAACAATATATTTACTTTACTTCTTAAACAATACTTACCGACAGCAAGCAGGGGCTGATATTGCTTAATATTTTTGGTGGTAAGAGGTGGACACATGCGAATAGCAAATGGAGGCAAAGGAAGTCCCGAAAGGAGGCCTGTTAAAATGAACTTCAAATGCACTTCTTGCAAACAATAATTTTTTGCTTGATCTTCAGTAGACAGTGCACCTTTATCGTAGAACAGAAAACAAAGAAGTTATTTCTGGCATTATGCAACTCTCCCTGTGTGTGCATGTATGCAATTAATGTGTGGGTGTGTGCATGTGTATACATGTGTGTATGTATACATACATACATACATACATACATACGTACGTACATATTGTGTTTATCTGAAAATAAGACCCAATTGGAAAATAAGCCATGGAATGACTTTTTCAGATGCTTGTAATATAAGCCCTACCCCAACCATAAGCCCCAGTTAAGATCATCAGCCAGAAGGATGCATTTAGTACTGCATTTCCAAAAAAAATAAGATCTAACCGGAAAATAAGCCTTAATGCGTCTTTTGGAGCAAAAATTAATATAACACACAGTCTTATTTTCAGGGAAACATGGTGCGTGGATGTGTATACACACATACAGAAAAAATATTTCCATTACAGTAATGGTTTTAGTAGGTAATTGCTTCTGCATTCAACAATCCACTTGAACTTAAAGGTTATTTTTATATATTAGCATTATCTAAGAACAACCTGAATTAATTTCTGTGAGAATTGTGCATTTGTCTATTTAACAATGCACATGTTTAATCAAAATCACCCAGACAGTATAATTCATTTTTCATTTCCTAACCATTTAACTTTGAATATATCCAACTATTAATTCCTTCACGTCTTTTTATTTTATTGTCATGACCCAACGTTTATTATTAAAGAATGAAAGGGAAAGAAACCTGAATAAAATTGAGAGAAAATACAGAAAAATCCTTAGAAAATGCAAGCGAAGCAATACCTTTCAACAGTCTTGACACTGTAAATGTTAAGAAAATATTTACTGTGAGGAAGTTTTTATAGATTTATCATTCTGGATATTTATGTATGGGCATTTCTATCATCCATATGTAACACTTCTTGCATTTTCCCTTCTGGGATTTATCCATAAAGGATTTTGCAATGAAAGGTGCAACAAGAGTCTTTTATGATTAATAATAATTGAAAATATTCCACCTGGGAAGGACAAGGTATCAAGTTTTTTAAATATACAGTATACAGAAATGTATACCCTGTATATATAGAAGAGTATACCCTGCCATTCACCAAAGTAAATAATACTTTAATGACTAAAATAAATCAATAAAATAAATTAAAAGAGCTATTAGCAATTAAGAAAAGTAATAAATAGACTTAGTTCATGCATTACAAAGCAAACTATGCAATCATATTTCACAATTACATCATGAAACTTACTGTAGAAGAATAGCTACTGTCTTTTAAGAAAAAAAAAGTTGTGCATTTTTCACTTTTTAAAAATAATATGTTCAATATTTTTTTAATTTATGAGAACAGTTAAAAGGTATGCATACACATGCATGTGTATAAGTATTTATTCATTGTTCTATATTTGGTTTTCTCTAGAAGTGGATAAACACTTATACTTATATACTTACTTATCATATTATCTAGTGACAGATCTGGAAGCTTATTCTGCAAGGTCCCAACAGGAGTTCCACAGAATGAGATAGGTAAATACAAGGGTGATATGTTGGAATGGCTAAAATATAAACAAGAAAACTTCAGCATGAACTAAATTATCTTCTAGCATAACTAACAAATAGAACCCAAATGAAATTGTATAAGAGGACTGGTAAACAGGATGAAGTAACCTTGATTTTCACTGGTTACAAAATTTTAGGGAATAGAGTTAATCTCTTCTCTAATAGTTCCCTGCATGTATTTTTTTAAAATTTTCTAATAAAAGTATTATTCATGGCTGGGATAAAGTAATAAATTTTCAAGAACTGTTAAAGAATAATACTTTCCTAATCCATTGACCAAAATTCATGTACAATATTTCAGGTGTTATCTGCTCCAACATGTGCTAGGAGTACAGTGAGCCTTTTAGCAAGTGTTAATTACCTGTCAACAGTGAAATATATTAAGGAGATAAACAAAATCCAGTGAAAATTGATAATTTTTGCTATTTAATATATTTACTCCATAAATTTGCAGATACATAAAACACACTAACTCCTTTCTAAATCACGTTCCTTTCATGACTAGTTATCTAAAATAAGCTTAGAACATTACTCTAAAAGTTCTGCCTACAATTCTATATTTTACAGAATTTTTGGAAACATTTACATTTTGCTTAATATATAGCTTATTAGATTTGAGTAGTATTCATATTTTGGGGATTACAAACTCAACACTGAATGATTGGCTGATTACATGCTTTCAAGTTGCTGATGACTCTGAATGACCGCATTCTCAGCATGCAGCAAACCAAGTCCAAAGTGCTGCCAATGGCTTTATTTATTTGACACAACCTAAAACCCAAACTAGGAAAAATTTCTGCTTCACGTATTAAGAATTTTCCTGATGTTGAAGCACAAAGACAAATAGGTTTGAGAAGCTGATTTGGGAAAATGGGAGGGCAAACTTTTAGAGTAATGACCATCTTTACCCATAGCATGTAGGGTTCCTTAAAGAATAAAGTACTGGGATTCATGTAGCATCAGGTGGCAATGGAACTATTAACCTTGATATAGCTGCAGTCCATATAAATCACATGCAAGTTTTATCATGCATTATCTTCATGTGGTTGTTAAGTGCAAACTATGTTCATATTTTTGAGGATTGTGTTTGTATTTCATACTTTCTGTTTCCAGAAAGGTGTACCACAGACTAGCTATGCCAGAAAACATCATCATCATCATCATCATCATCATCATCATCATCATCATCATCATCATCATCATCATCATCATTTCAGCCATTGTCTATCCACTGCAATATGAAGGCCTCTTTTGCATGTTTCTAGCCCATACAGTCCTGAGCTTTCTTTTGCCAATTGGGCCCACAATATTTGCTGATGTCATCGATCCATCTTCTCCAAGGCCTTCATGGACACTTTTTATCAAGTGGGATCCATTCTATCACATCCTTGGTCCACCTGCCATCAGTTCTTCTTATGCCAGAAATACAGAGTAATAATTATTCTAAAGCATTCCCTACATACATATATACTGTAATAAAAAAATGACACCAAGTTACCTGGTACGTGCACCTTGGCTTGAAATGGTGGATTTCAGCTCCCATATCATTACTCTTCCATCACTGACTATAAGAGCTACAGAATTTTCATTCACTGGGCAGCTCACCATACTAAATGGGCGAACAGTCTTGGTAACCCTAATGGCATCACACTGACTTCGTAAGTCATAGATGAGTTCCTGAATGGGGTCAGGATCTGAAAATGTTGTAATGTAAGATACCAGGTATTTGTAGCTATCAGTCCTTAGAATTAAATGCATTCATGTTACTCTTTTGTTTTTCACTATAACATTAATATAACATGAACTCAAACTATTTTGTAATATTGATGTCAGAGGTTGGACATTTTTTAGCAGAGTAAGTTAATTTGCCATACACCACATTATGTAGAATAACTGAACGCAATAAAAGACTTAGTAAATGGTTGCTAGAGACTTAAATATAGGAATATACAATGTACATTATCACAGCATATATAGGTTGTGCCTTTTGATCACTGTCCAAATCCATATATTTCTATATCTGTATTCATACCTATCTTTATTATATTGGATTATCAGCATGTTATCTGTATTAAATAATAAAATACCATCACACTAAAATTATACTAATTTTTTAATTTTTAATTTCAGCTGCAATCTAAACAATCATGTAATCTGAATAACAGTGAAACTAACTCTCAGTTAAAACATAAATTCCTAGTTTCTGATGCAAGCATATGAATGCTGACTTACCTGCTGAGTCTTCATTTGGTACAGCACTTAAATTAGTGGTAGATCGACGAACTCTCAGAGTTATACAGCCATTTTCATGTAGGCAGAACAATCCATCACGCTGGCAACAAGGAATTACCTAGACAAAGATATGGAAAAAGTGACTGAAAGTAACACTTTTAATATACATTTAATGGAAATTAACGAATAGGAATTGTCATAGTTGTATAAAGTGTTTCTACATTGGATCTTGAAACTGAGTGGTTCAGGCTATCCTAAAGCTCACCTATAGCTCACCAGTTTCACTTTAAAGTCTTAAGTTTAACTTAACTTTGCACTTTAAGGAATAGCCAGCCTACTTTTCCAGTAGTTTCAAATATCCTTATATATTCCTTAAGCAATACTTTTATAGGCTATTTGTAAAAGAGAAAATAAAGAATGAACAGTAAATTGTAAATATATTTAAAAATAGAACATTGTATTTGAATTTTATATTGTTTATCATCAACGCTAAAATGAAAGGGCATCCAGTGATACTATTTTATCAGGCTATTTCCCTTAATAATAGAAACACAATACATATGTCAGGAGTTGGCAGAAAATCCTTTTAATGTGAATGATATAATATTACAGGTAGTCTTTTATTTATGACCACGATTGGGACTGGAATCTCAGACACTGAGTGCCATGATCATTAAGCAAGATGCCTATGTGACTGCTTTGTTCAACAACCACAATCCCATTTCTCCTGATTACATTTGTTAAGAGATCTCCTTGGTCATTAAGCAGACCCAGTGAAGGGGATGCCTGCTGATATTGAATTCAATTCCTTCAGAATGGAGAAGGGAACTGCTCCAGCAGGCTGCAGGAAAGGATCTGGATTTTTCAGGCTCTAAGCTCTGTTTCTCCAGTCCGCTGGAGCAGTTGTCTTGCATGCCTGGAAAGGAGATGAACTCCTCCAGCAGAGTAGAGAGGTGGATCTCCATTTTTGAAGTTCCCAGCTCTGTTCCTGCAGCCCATTGGAACAGTTTCCTTCTCCATACCAAAGGGAATTGAATTGCCTCCCTTCTGCACACAGACAGTTCCTTCAAAGGCTGCAGAATGAAGTTCAGATCTGACGTCCATTTCTGCAGCCCTTTGGAGGAGTTGCCTTCCCCTCTATGTGTAAGAGGGAACTCCTTTGGAGTGCTGCAGAAATGGAAGTCAGATTTTCAGGATCTGAGCTCCTTTTTTGCAGCCCTTCTGAGGAATTCCACTCCATCTGTGGAAGAGGAGGATTGCAGAAAGGGAACTCATGTTCTAGATTTCAAAGGGCTACCTGCAGTGATAGGGCAACCTCAACTCCACATGAAGCTGAAATTCCCACCCAGCTGCTATTCCTTCCTGGCAGGCAGACCTTTCATACTCAAAGAGCTGCAGGATGAGCTCAGATCAGCTCTACACCAAGTTTGCAACACTGATTTTCCAAGGAAACCAGCAGAGAAAACTGCAAATGGCAATGAAATCATTGCAGACAGCTTTGCAACTGATCCTAAGTGCAAACCAATCACCAAGCATCCAAGATTGTGATTATGTGACCACAGAGAGGGTGTGGGATTTTATGAAGGCCAGAAATGCTTTACAAGTTGTATAGCACTCTTTCTAAGGTTATCATAACTTTGAACAATTGTTAAACCACCAGTTGCAACTTAAAATGCTAACAATAACACACTATGAAATTATACATACATTAAGCAGTAAAAATATTTAGCGTAGGAAACTTTTATATTATACAGTACTGGTAGATTCACTCAATTCAACTCTGTGAAAATATATCCAACTTTTTTCATTTTGGAAACACAACACAGCCAAAGCAGAAAACATAATTAAATTTGCTTTGGGATTTTAAAATTAAACAGGCTAACTGGTCACCTACACACACACACACACACACACACTCACTCACATATATACACATAGAAAGAGAATGTGAGTTATAGCCATGCCTTAGGCACAAAGCCAGCAGTGTGACTTAGAGCCAGCCATTGTCTCTCAGTCCTAAGGCAGCAGCAATGGCAAACCACTTTTGAAAATTTTACCAGAAAAGCTGCAGGCAAATTGATTCCAGGCAGTTGCTTGACTCAAAGGCATGTGCTTTCCATAGAAAATACAAAGCAAGCAGCATGGTATAGATATGTTTTTGGAAGAAGCTTTCTGAAAAGAAGCTAGATTGCACTTAATATATCAAACCAAAACCAGGTAATGAAGCCAGATTTTTTTTATTTAGAATTTTTACGTGTTAAAGAAAGAAGAAAGTGAAATGTAAAACTTTTGTCTAAGGTATGCTTACAGTAAGTGGTATTATTACCTGTAGAAAAGGCACTCCTGTTCTTTCAATTGCTATTACACCTACTGTCTGATTGACTTCAAGATCCAGAACCAAGATTTCTCTTGGGTACAGTAATAACATGTAATTTCGCTTGGAAGGTAGGTAGGATAGCTGAAGGCAGTCATTCAATGTTACTGATTCAGCACTAAACAGACCACAAATACACTTATTAAAGGCTTTTAATTGAGAGTGGGATATGTTTTATCAAGCAATTAATAATCAAATAATTAAAATTAAATCCATAACCAAATTACATATGCATTTCAAGTGGCTGATGAGTCTTTTCTCCCCCATGAGAGAAGCCTGCCCCACTCGTGCCAGCAGAAGAGGCCTGCTATGGATCCTGTCCTGTCTGCTAAGGTATTGAAACAGGCGGGACCCAGCAGAAGAGACTTTTCTGTTGTGGCCCCATCTCTGTAGAACATTCTTCCACCAGAGGCGAGCACTGTCTCTTCCCTTTTGGCCTTCTGGAAGGTTATCAAACCTGGCTTTGGCAGTTAGCCTGGAGTTCTAAAGACAGTGCTCACTACTAGAGGTGGCTGACAGGGTAGAAGATCTCATTCATCTCCATCTTCTTGAAGTTCTTGGCTCTTTTGACATGGTTTTAGCAGTTAACATTAGTTTGTTTTAATCTTTTAATTATTTTTCACCCATTTTGATAAATTGTAAGCTGTCCAGGAGTCACTTTGTAGGGAAGATGAGTGGCAACAAAAATTAATAAATAAAATCATAAAAATAAATATCTAATTGGTTATGTATATAAAATTGCCCTGTAAACAGCTACCATGACTGTTTTTTAACCTTGCCCTTTTGCTAATTGATCATTCAAATAGCAAACACTGTATGAACATATATTGCAGCATTGTAATTTTCATTTTTGAACTGATGAAAGGAATTTAATATTCTACTTTGTTCATGAGTTCTGACTAGGCCATAATGAATCTATTGTTTGATGTTTTGACTGCTGGCTAGTGATATTCATTTTATTGAAGTCCAGGTAAAATACACATATAAATTAATATGATAGTAAATATGGGCTAATATAGGCTTGCAGATTTATTCCAAGAAATCCCTATTTTGACTGATTGGCTTGCATTAGTGAATTAGAAATTGGAAGGGGATAACTTCCTTATTTCCCAATGCTTTCCAGCAGTACATAATTTTTCTCCACCTTAGCAAATCCAAAATTTATTTGGTAAATCAACTGGAAGACACAGACTAAGAGAAATACTAAAAGCTTAAGAGTTTAAATTTTAAAATACCACAAAAAATTGTCTGTACCATTTATTAAGCTACAAAGAATGCACTGATAGTCCTAGTATCATTTTTGACCATTCTGTACATCATAATCCCTAGAATTTAACTAGACATAAGAAAATAAATTGAAGTTATCATAAAAGCTATTGAAAAATGAAGCAATACTGTAAGTATTTATCCTACTTAGGCATTAATGTTTGCTTGTTAAGAACACATTACAATATAAACCGTCACGTTTGTTTAAGTATTTGAAGAAAACTATTTGGAATGAGACAGAAATAAAATATATATTTCAATGTTTGCTAGGGGAAAAATGCAGCAATCAAGTTTATGATTTAAGGGCATGATTACTAAATAAGTCAGTTTGACTAGAATAATTCTTGAGAACATTAGGAGGAATCATAATCAATACATACCTTGGTTTTTCATTAGTGATGAGAATTTTTACTTTGTCCAGAGCCTTTTTAGCTCCTGTGGCAGATACCAACTTATTATGAACAGGACTAGAATGAGGGCTGGAAATGTATACTTTTTTCCCTGAACTGATAGGAGCTTTAGAAGGAGAGAAGTCTGAAATAAACACTATTCCCTCACTTGTAAGCACTGCGTGAAGAAAATAATAATAATAGTAAATACACAAAATAGTGAAATCATATATTTCATGGTTACTACCGTGTTTTCCCGAAAATACAACCTGTCCTGAAACTAACGCCTTGCCACATTTTTCATGTGGGCAAAAATATAAGCCCACCCCCGAAAATAAGCCCCCTGGACACCCCCCCTCCGGCCAGGCAGGGCAGGGGTATCACTAAGGCTCCAAGCCATGTGATGCTCTGGCCGCCCTCCAGCTCCGCGGCTTGGCACATTCGGGATACCCCCTAGGTCAGTGCATGGAGCTCTGCCCGCCTGGAGAAGGGGGTTGCGGAGCACCTGTTCCGCCCCCAGCAAGCATGCCTCTCAGCCTCACCATGCCCTGGCCCAGCTCTCCCTGCAGGGCCAGGGTGCCGCCGCGGTTCGAGCATAACTTCTTCTCCGGCTTCCAAACTCCAAAACTCGGCTGCTAAGTCTTCCAGTAGCGACCGCTGTAGGAGTGCGCTCTATGGTTGTGGGCTGGCTGCTGGAAGACTCTCTGTCCGGAAGACTCTTTGTCTGGCACTGGCCCACAACCATAGAGCGCACTCCTAGAGCGGCCAAGTTTTGGAGTTTGGAAGCCGGAGAAGAAGTTATGCTTGGAGTGCGGAGGCGGTGGCAGCGCCCTGGCCCTGCAGGGAGAGCTGGGCCAGGGCATGGTGAGGCATACTTGCTGGGGACGGAACAGGCGCTCACGCAACCCACTTCTCCAGCCAGGCAAAGCTCCATGCACTGACCTAGGGGGTATATCTAATGTGCCAAGCCGCGGGACCTAGGGAGCGGGCAGAGCGCCATGTGCCTTGGCACCCTAGGGATACCACCTAGGTCAGTGAATGGCGCTCTGCCCGGCTGGAGAGGGAGTTTGCCGAGAGGTTGCTCATGAGCGTGGTCACCTCATGGCTGCTTACCCCCTGAGACTGTGCCCGGCTCTTCGGGAGCCAGTTTGCAAGGGAGCAGCTGCCCAGCAACCCTATAATAAGCCCAAGGCCATTTTGTGGGGCAAAAGAAAATAAGACCCTGTCTTATTTACGGGGAAACACGGTATGCTAATAGAGTTCAAATACAAATCATTTCATGCAATAGATAGCAGACAGCTGAAAGGAGTGTTCTAGGCAAAAAAAAAAAAAAACCAGAGGACTATTTTGGTTTCATTGATTATGGGCCAAATAGCCTCAATGGTTACGTTTATATGGTTTTTATGTATTGTACAGTATGCGAAAAAGCCTTGTACCCTTTCAGTTTAAAGCTGTATTTACATGTTTAATCAGCTTTTCACTCATAGAAACCATGCAAAATTAGTACTTTGATGAAAATTTCTGTAGTCTGATTGAGATGCATAGTTTTTATTAAAATATAACCAAAGTCTTTTTAAGGTTTTGAGTGAGTTTATGTGCTAAAACAAACACAACTTGAATTTTCAAGAATGTTAGGATCAAAAGTAGCCAATCAGCAACGAGCTTTGGCTGACCAATCAAAATGCACAGCGGCTAAATCTATGAGCCAATCAATGTTGTCATACTCTCTGACTATAAATAGGCATGAAAAGCATTGAGCAATGTAATTTAGCTCTGGCTGCGGGCAAGGATGAAGACCTTTGCTTTCACCAGTACTGAGGAGCGGCATCGCATCATTGTGCTTCATGAAGAGGGTTACTCCTGTACAGAAATAGCCAAGAGAGTGAAATGCCATCGCACCACAGTGAGCCGAGTGGTTGAAAAATACCAAATAACTGGTTCAGTGATGACAAGCTCTGCTCTGGAAGACCAAGAAAGTTGACAAAACAGGCCCTGCAATGCATTTCGATGGCTAACAGGAAGCTCACCTCACCTCAGATTACAAGAATTTGGGGTGAAACATGTGATGTAAAAGTGTGCACAAGCACAGTGCGTCGCAGACTGCTTGCCAGAGGGCTCAAATGCTGCAGGACTCGAAGTAAACCTTTGCTCACAGACGCTCACCGCTCTCGTTGACGTGCTTGGGCCAAGGAGTATGCCAAGGAGACCAACGAACAGTGGGCCAAGGTCATCTTCAGTGATAAGAGCAATTTCTACTCGACTGGGAATCAGTGCAATAAGTATGTCAGAAGATTTCCGGCTGAAGAATTTAGGCCGTACGGCCTGAATCTATCTGTGAAGCATCCATTGCACATGATGATCTGAGGCTGTATCGCTGCTTCTGGTATTGGTCGGATACAAATTGTGCAGGAAATCATGAATTCCAAGCAGTATGTTGGTCCTTACCTGAACGTTTCTTTTCAGTAGACGAGAGGAAGTGGCCACACGTGGGATATTCCAAAAGCCTGATTGGTCCAAAGACCGAGGGAAATTTATTTTAATCTCCTCTTTTCCCTGTTGGCTCCCAGTTCCTCGAAGGCGAATGTCCAAAAGTAACTGTACAGGAACAGCCACAAACAGAAGGAAAACAAACCACCCGACCACCCTGCAGCCCACTAACTATCAACTAACATAACTGGGGTGGGAAGTGGCCCCTCCCTCTCGTCTATTGAAAAGAAACATTCAGGTAAGGACCAATGTTCTTTTTCCAGTAGATTTGAGGGAGGGGCCACACGTGAGACGTACCCAAGCTCAGTCCCAGGGAGGTAACCAAAGACTCAGGGGAAGGGGCAGTCACCACCTGCTGTAGGACCTTGCGTCCAAAGGACACCTCTGCAGATGCAAAAGCATACAACCAATAGAGACGGATGAAGGAGGATGGGAAGGCCCAAGTGGTCACACGACAGATGTCCTCGAAAGAGGCCCTAGTGGCCCATGCTGTCATGGCTGCGGCACTCCGCGTGGAATGGGCAGTGATCCCTGAGGGGACTGGCCGGCCCGGGAATTCGTAGGCAGTGGAGATGGCCTGACGCAGCCACCTGCCTATTGTGGCAGATGATAACCTGGCCCCCAAGGAGTCAGGTTGGAAGGAAATGAAAAGGGCTGCAGAGCGGTGGATAAGTGACGTGCACCGGAGATATATGCGTAAAGCGCAGCATACTCTAAGCGGTGCCAAAGACGCTCCCGCTCATGGGAGGGATTAGGGCAAAACTTAGGAAGGATAACTTCCTGTGCCCAGTGGGTGAATTGACTTTAGGGAGGAAGGTGGGGTCCAAGCGGAGGATCACCCTGTCCTGGTGAAATTGGCAAAGGTCATCCTTGGAAGACAAGGCCCCCAACTCGGAAATGTGCCTGGCAGAAGTTACGGTGACTAGAACGGCCACCTTCATGGACAGAAACCTAAGATGCACTGTGCGCAGTGGCTCGAAGGGAGGCTATGTCAAGGCCTTGAGCACTAAAGGTAGGTCCCAAGTGGAGAACCTGTGTATGGGGGGAGGCTGCAAGTCGGCGGCTCCCCTCAGAAATCTCTTGACTAAAGGAAGGTGCGTCAGAGACAAATGACCATCCCCGGATATGACTGAGGACAAGGCCGCTGCCTGATGCCTAAGGGTGTTATGGGAGAGACTCCCATCTAATCCTTTTTGGAGGAATTCGAGGATGTGAGCAACCGAAGCTTCGGTAGGGCATATCTGGAGGGGTTGCACCATCTAACAAAGGCCAACCACATGAGATTATAAATCCATGTAGTGGAAGAGCGTCTGGATGCCTCTATGGTAGCTATTACCCGGGAGGACAGATCGGCTTTCCTCAGAAGGCTTCGCTCAAGTGCCAGGCGGTCAGGTAGAGCCGTTCTGGAGAGAGTCGAACTAGGCCTGCCACTGAGTCTATCACCGCCCCCAGATGAAGGATCTTTGCCGAGGGTGAGAGATGACTTTTTGGGAAAGTTGATGGAGAACCCCAGGGCCTGCATCGTCTGGATGGTCAGGCAAAGATCGAGAACCGCCTTTGCGTGTGAGTTGGCTTGCACGAGCACGTCGTCTAGATAGCAATGGAGCCTCAACGGTACAGAGCGGAGGTAAGCTGCCAATGCCACCAAGACCTTTGTGAACGTGCGTGGTGCAGAGGCTAGGCCGAAGGGAAGAGCCCTGTATTGGAAGTAGCGACCCTTGTGAGAGAACCGGAGAAATCTGCGATGGGCAGGGAGGATCAGAATGTGGAGGTATGCCTCCGTTAGATCTACTGATGCTAGGTAATCGCCCTTCCTGATTCCCTGGAGGACAGATCCCAGGGAGGACATTTTGAATCGCCTGTAGACTAGGAATTGGTTCAGGCTCTTGAGATCCA
The DNA here is from genome assembly GCF_964273705.1 of Natrix helvetica. Classification (NCBI taxonomy): domain Eukaryota; kingdom Metazoa; phylum Chordata; class Lepidosauria; order Squamata; family Natricidae; genus Natrix; species Natrix helvetica. The sequence continues at coordinate 63,018,286 of NC_138551.1, read as the reverse complement.
GAATGGCTCTCCATCCCCCCGAGTTCTTCGGGACTACGAATAGATTGGAGTAGTGACCCCATCCATGTTCCAACACCGGGACCGGTTCTATCGCCTGAATGTCCAGTAGATGCTGGATGGCTTGGGACATCAGATGGGCACGAATGGGATCCCGGGAAGGGGGGAACACCCGGAAGAAGGTCGGGCGTATGGACAGAAATTCAAGATGAAGGCCGTGTCTGACCGTGGATCGTACTCGGGCATCTGTTGTGATTAGATCCCACTGATCTGCAAACAGAGCCAGGCGGCCGCCTATGGGAATGCTCAGATTGGAGTCATTCCCCTCTACAGAAGGGGTGGCCGCTCCCCCCCCCCCGCGAAATGGCCTCTTGGACTGAGCTTGGTACCTGCCCCTATCTTGATAGTACTGCCTCTGGGACTGCCTATCTGACCTATAAGGAAAAAACCTGGCTTGTTGGTACTCAGGTTCAGGAGCCCTGTATGAGTGTTTCCAGTAAGGAACCGGTCGATTGTCCGGCTTCTTGGAGTTGTTCGGCAGGACTTCTTTTTATCCTTATTCTTGATGAGAATCGGGTCTAATGATTGGTCCCTGCGTAAGGGGCAGCTGCCAAGTTCCACTTGGACTTGTTGTCCATTTGCCAGTTGCGAAGCCATAGTAGACGCCTAGAAGTCACCGAGGTAGCGAGGACTGGGGACGAATATTTCACAGCGTCTAAGGTGGCATCCGCAGAAAACTGGGTGGCCGCAATAATCTTGGTGATATCCTGTTGAAGTCGCTCATCTTGAACAGGAATGCGATCCTGTAGTTGGCGAAGCCACATGACCGCTGAGCGATTGAAATAGGAGGCCGCAGCAGATTTTATTGCCAGGCAGAAGCGTTTACGTTCTTACGCAAGGTAAGTTCCACGCGCTTGTCCTCCAGTTTTAGTTTATCTGCTATGTCCCCTGACATGACAGAAGACGCATTGGCCAAAGAAGCCACAGGGGCATCTACTGTGGGCAATTGAAGTGCCTGGGAAAAGACCTGCTCCATATTGTAGAAGTGGCGGTCATTGCTCCCAGGATTGGGAAAGGTAGAGGGCGAGTCCACTGATTCTTTACCACCCACTGATTCTTTACCACCTCCAGAGGAGGAGCAGGGACCTCCTCCTTATTGGTGGCGGTATTGGAAAACATGACTAGGTTAGGATCCCTGGGTTGAGGGACACCTGGATCCCCAGTCCCCACCTTAGTGGTCTTTCTGGCCTTGTGAAGCAAAGTTTTAAACATAGGAGGAGCAAATAGATTAGAGAATGCAGGGGGGTCAGGAAGAACAGACTCTTTGTCCTCTGAAAACCCCATGTCTTGATGAGATTCCTTGCCTAACACTGATTCCTCACTAACCACTGAGAGAGAAGGAGGCCTAGCAGGCACCTGCCTCTGAGCAGAGGAAGGGTGCCTTGGTTGCTGAAGGGAATGGGATGCCCTATCACTTGGAGGGGGGAATTCCCTTTGGTTGAGGGCTGAAGTAACTCCTTTTGATATGGCGGAGGAGATCAGCCTCTTAATGCTTTCGGGCAACAATTCTAAATTCTTGGGTAGATGTGGGAGAGAAGGAGACCTCCATGCCAGTTTGTCTGATGGGCCTATTAGGAGAGACAGAAGGGGAAGAAGGACTAAAGCCCCTGGGAGAGAGCCCAATTGAAAAGATCCCGGCCTTAATGGTGACCGGGACCTACTGTGGAGCTAGGCCTGGTGGCCAGGGCCTGCTGTTCTGCCCTGGCAATCCTCTTTTTGAGAGCACGCTGGCGCCTCAATTCATCTCTCTGGGCTGCCCTTGATGGTCATTGAGCAGCAGAAGGTCTGGCTGCTGCTGCCCTAGTTCTAGGGCCTTCCATTCCCCCAGATCTGGTCTCAATGTGGCCTTCCCCTTGGGCCTGTCATTCAGCCATCCAGCCACTCACGCGTCCGAACTCTGTGGGTTTGCCTGGAGACACCAGCCAGTACAGAGGCCTTGTGGGTGAAGAGCGGAGCGCCAAGAACTTCAAATGCCGGCCCAACCCTGGCTGCGATGCAATGAGGCTCAATTAGTGGTCAAAATGGCTGCCTCCACATGTGCGCTTCAAAATGGCCACCAGAGCTTCCTGCGCACTTCAAACGGCCTGTGAGCTCCGCCGCGGCTTGTATGGATAGCCGCGGCTCGATAAAAGGGTGCGCGGCTGGGTAATGGAAACCGCCGCCAGCCCACTTTGGAGCCTCACCCGCATAGTTGCTATGAGGAGCCCGACACCCCCGTAGTTCCGGGAATCGGTCGGAGCTCCCAGTGCCATGAGAGGAGAGCAAAAAGCAATTAGCTCTCCCTCGATGCTCTGCAGGACGGAGGACCCTGTCCTGCAAGGCAGCAGCTGTTTTTGGAATTTAGAATGTCCCATAGATCGAATCGGTAGAAATATAAAATTTACCTAATTTTTCTCAATGAAATGCTGGGAACCAAAGCAGTTGTTTGGACCAAAGACTAAGAGGAACTGGGAGCCAACAGGGAAAAGAGGAGGTTAAAAGAAATTTCCCTCACTCTTTGGACCAATCAGGCCCCTCCCTCGAGTCTACTGGAAAAAGATCATGCTTCCTTTAGCTCAGCAACTTGTAGGTAAAAACTTTTACTTCCAGGATAACAATGCTCCTTGTCATCGAGCTAAGTCCATCCAGCAGTGGATGAAGAAGCATGGTGTTCGACTCCTGAATTGGCCAGCTCAGAGCCCAGTTTGAGAACTTGTGGGCCAAGATTGGTTACGAAATAAGCAAGAAACATCCAAAGACCAAGCAGGAGCTGATTGAATCCATTATTGCAGCCTGGAACCACATTGTCACCAAAGATCACATTCAAAGGTTTATACAGTCTATGCTGAAGCGATGCCACCTGGTGATAAGCAATAAGGGCTATCCAATTTCATATTAGTAGCCATGTTTGGTTACCTAAACGGTCTTTTTCAGGGCCACAAACAAAAATGTTAACAAAACACTAGCATCTGCCTTAGTAATTGCAACACGTATGCCACTGGGTATGCATCAGTTAAACTGTTTTCATAGTCATTGTAAGCATGCATTGTAAACATGCAAAAAAATTCACAATCCCCAGCCAAACAGCACCAAATGCTTTTCACTTAAAAACCACCAGGATTTATTTTAACATAACAATATTTGCATAGCAGTTAGCATAAAATATCATAAAATCAATGGCCTATCCAAAAAATGTCATAAACGGTAAACCATAAAGCGTGCAGGACTTTTTCACACAGCTATATGAATACCGAGAAAAAAAATATTCAGTACATTCTATTTGTTACTTCAAAGTGAAGCAGTGTAAACAAAGCATTATCTTTTGAAAACTTTCAGGTATTTTTAATTGCAACTTGCAATACACTTATCTATAAATACACTACATACTTGGGTACTAGTAGATTCATATGAAAGTAATTCTTGAGTAAACATACTAATTAGTGATTCTTCTGCATTTCCTTTTTCATTTATACTTTTATATTGTTTCCTTTTAAAAAAGTGTCTTTGAGTACTTTCCAAAAAGAAATATATGAATCAAATGAATGAATGAATGAATGAATGAATGAATGAATGAATGAATAAATACATAAATAAATAGTTGTATTATAGAATAACAACTGAACAAAGCACCAAACCATAGGTATAAATGGGCATTATCTGAGCAGTTCGGAAGCTTCTTTAGACCACTCATGTTCTAATGTCAAGTTACAAAGCAGCATAGTATTATATGCATTTGTTTTGATAGAGCATTGCAGATTCAAAGCTCTTGTTCTTATCATGTATTTGTCTGCTTTAGAATCTGAAAAACATACCCTTTTGTTTAACAAAATTTTATCAAACAAATTGAAATAACTAGATTATTTAGCATTAGCATTTACTTAACATAAGTTTCAAGCTAGCAACGCTCAAATCAGAATTAGTTTCCAAGCTGTTTCTAAAAATGTCATACCAGATTCATTCAATCATTTTATATTGCTTTTGGCCTAATTTTTATTAACTTCTATACAACTGGCAGTTATGTCCAGTAGCAAATATATGATTAATAACAATAGTCATACTTATGGATTAGAAAACCACTAGCTCTCTGATATCATACTTACATGTTAAATTTGAAGGATCAAAAGGATCAAATGAAAAAGAAAGAATGTTTTCTGCGTAACTTTTCTTCCATAATTTGGTGCCAGTATCAGCATTCCATAACACGATATAATTGGGAGGATGAACAGCAAGGAGTAAATCCCGAGATGCATCCTGATTCCATAACCACTGCATGTCTGCCAAAAAGGAAGGTATCAGTCATTAAATAAAAAAAATATTTTCTCAGATTTTAAAGTAAACCATATCAATGAATTTTACTTATTTTATACCACAACCAAGACAAAACCCTCAAAGTACATGGCAAAATACATTCATAGAAGACTTAAAGACTCTAAACATCACATGAGAAGATACTGAAGTGTTCGCCCAAGACCAAAAATGCTGGAGATCCTTACTGCCCGATATGTTATCTTGTATAAGAGGATCTAATGCTAATCCCAACTTTAATATTTTTATAAATACCTCAAGGCAACCAATAGCTAATACTCCTTCCTTCTCCTGGTTTCCCCACAGCAATAACCCTGTGAGATGAAAAGGGCTGACGGAGCATGACTTCCCGAAAGACACCAATCCGGCTTTCATGCCTAAGGCAGGACTAGAATTCAGTAACCTGGTTTCTAGTCTGATGCCTTAACCACTAGACCAAACTGATTCTATAGTTGACCATTTCTATTAATAAAGCAAAGTTTCACTTAAATAAAAAATACAATGCATACTTTAATATCACTGTTTACAATACATGGTAAACAAACATTATGTATTATTAATATTCTTTGAATAACCCTTGCAATGACAAGCCCACCAAACCATCTTCGCAATGTTGCCAGTCTTGTTTATATACAAACCCCCAAAATTTGCAGAGATCTACAATATTTTGCCCATACAGCTTGATGATACAAAGATATTCTCAAATATTCCAAGCAGCAATGTAAAATGTTCTGTATGAAGTGAGGTCTCTTAGGAGTTCTGTATTTGGGTAACTATTATTCAATATCTTCATTAATGACAAAGGAAATGGAGTAGAAGGATCACTTATCAATTTTGCAAATGACAGCAAAGTAGGGAGTCTGGCTAATATTTCAGAAGGCAAAATTACATTATGAACTGAAGCCGAACATTGGCCCAAATTGAAAAAATTGAGTGTTCAATTGTGGTAACAGCAAGCTCTTCCTCATGAATAGGACAAATCAAATGCATTAATAGCCTTGGTGATACTTTATGAGAAGAATTTCAAAATTCTAATAGATTGCAGCTCTTTCAACTGGCAATCATCCATTTTAAACTTTAGCCTTTCTCACTCTTAGTACTCCTGCTCAGTTATTGAATTACATTTCCTATCTATTTCCATTTTGCTTCACTTTGTGTCAGTGAGCTCACAACTCACAACTCTCTAAAGCTTTTTGCATCCTTTATTTTCATTAGGATAGTTTTGGGTCTGGTTTCAAAATTCATTTTTCATTCTCTATCAGGTGTAGTCTTCAACTTGTTTAACAACTCTTGCCTGAATTTTTAAAAATCTGTCTTCCTCAAACTGTAGATAATTGGAAGAAAACATCTTGATGTCATTAAATGAACTGTGTGCGTGGGGGGGGGGAAAGAAAGAGGGAGCAATTATAATGAACCCAAGTTTAAAAACCTGACATCCATTTTCTCACTATTTTGTACTTAAGTTATGAATTGTAACCATCTCATTTCAATTTTATCACAGGGAAAAATCAAGATCAATTTCAAAATGCAATTACAGCATCTTATGCAATGTCATTACAGTAAAAAATAGTTGGGTCATTTTAGGCCATTAAAAATTTCTTAGCAAACAAATGATCAATTATTCATGAAGCTCATCTTGAAAATTTCATTTCACCCAGATGCTGTGAATTTTACTTCAGGAATAAAACACATTTATAACTGTGAAGCTAATGAGGAATGGGGATAGCACTGAAAACAGCAGGAGATGCACAGTTTGCAATAAGAAAAAAACTGTCACAAGAGAGCTGACAAATATTAGAGGGCATTAACTTGGAAAATGTACTTTTAAAGAAAGTAATGTACAATCCAATTATTTATTTTTATTCAAGTTGCTCTTGACTTCTGCTTTAAAGGAGAATTTCAATATATCATCTTTTATCTTAAAGACATATCTTAAAGACATATAATCTGAATAGTTGTTAATCGGGTGATAAAAATATCTAAAGACATAATAATTAGTACTAATTCCGTTCAAAAGATCTGGCTGAAAATAAATATCATGATTCTATGCCGGAGTATAGAAGGAATTCATTACATAACTTCTCTTGGATGCTAGACAATGATGCTATGGCATCTTTATGAGAAGTGAGAAGTGTTAGATACAAAAATGCAGATATTTTCCATATTCTCTATTGCTAAGCTAGAGTTCCATCTAATCATTGTTTTCAATAATTAATCTTACTAATTCAATAATGAAGTGGCTGAATCTGCATTTGGAAATAACAAATGTAATAAAAACAAAATAATGTTTTAAAATTATATTTTCCTTCATACATATTCCTTCATACATATCTTTTCAGAATAGCCCATAGAATAGCCAAGCCAACATAGGAAATCATCATTAAATGAAGAGGCTACCATAATTGTAAACACACATGCATTTCAATTTATATTCCACTCTTTATTCAGGTTTCAATGGCATACTGTGTTTCCCCAAAAATAAGACATGCCTTGCTAATAAGCCCAATCGGGCTTTTCAGAGCATGCGCCATAATAAGCCCTCCCCCGAAAATAAGCCCGCCTCCAACTATTTAAGCGTATGCGCAACCGGTCCCTGCTATTACCACTGTACCACCTACCGGTGCAGCTTGCAGGCCAAAAAGAGGGCCCACTGCAAAAACAGTGGCAGGCGAAGCAAAGTGCTTCCATCCCCCCACCCTTCCCTCCCACGAAAAAAAACCCCACCACAAAAACAGCTGCAGGCGAAGCAAAGTGCTTCCACCCCCACCCTTCCCTCCCGCGCAAAAAGAGCCTGCCGCAAAAAGAGTGGCAGGCTAGCAATGTGATCACCCCTCCCTCCTGTTTCTTCTCGTGCAAAAAAACACCACCCACCCCACCCCAATGGTAAAGGCAGCCTGCCTGGTTCCCTTCCCCGCCGCCCCTTTAGCAAGGGGTGGCAGGTGGGGGGGGAGAGGTGAGACGTGCCTCTTATCTTTCCAGGTCCGTTGCGTTCCTCGCCCTTTTGTCCAGTGAATCCCCTTGTAAAAAAAACCTCATGAGTTCAACTCGCGAGGCTTTTTTTACAAGGGGCTTCACTGGATGAAACGGCGAGGAACGCAACAGACCTGGAAAGGTAAGAGGCACGCCTCGCTTCTCCCCCCCCCCACCTGCCACCCCTCACTAAAGGGACGGCGGGGAAGGGAACCAGGCAGGCTGCCTTTACCATTGGGGCGAGGTGGGCGGTGTTGGGCCACGAGGCATGCCTCTTACCTTTCCAGGTCCATCACGTTCCTCGCCATTGTGTCCAGGGAAGCCCCTGGTAAAAAAAAAACACCTTATCGCAAGAAGTTTGATTGAATTCATGAGAAGGGAGTTTTTTTACCAGAGGCTTCCCTGAACACAATGGCGAGGAACGCAACGGAGCTGGAAAGGTTAAAGGCACGCCTCACTTCTCACCTGCCCCAGAAAATAATAGGCCCTCCCCCTATAATAAGCCCAAGGCCATATTTCGTGGGGCAAATGAAGACCCTGTCTTATTTTGGGGGAAACACGGTATATAGTATTTCATCTCTCAATTTCTCCCGCAAATTATAGCTATGTGATATACATTAGATTGGGGGTAGGGGAAGTTAGCCAATGAGTCTCATTATTCCTAATCCAGCAGTTTAATCTCTAAACCATGCAGGCTTTTAAAATTTTTAATTTACAAATGAGTCTCATTAGATCCAGTTCACATCCTTTCAAGACTGGAATTATCTAAGCAACTCTATAAGGTATGTCAGATTAACAAATGAATGTCAGAATGTAAGGCACACTAGTGTAGGTTCTTGATGTCACTTTCCACACACTATTTACTGATTTATAGCATCAAATAATCAACCTTAGAACTCAGGTAATTCACTGTAACCTGAAAACTAAGCAGCCTTATGGAAACACTAACATGTTTAGGTTGCCCAAAACAATGTGACATTACTTGCCATATAAATAGGAGTAAAGCTCAATATAATCACCTCACAATTTTATGTCTCTTTCCTTAAAGTGAAGAATACTGCTCATTTAACTTATTTACCAAAGTATATTCCTAGGGAATAAATCCTGGATAGCTTACGTGTGATATATTGTCCAGAATTTGAATTATTTGAGACCATTAACAGAAGCTATGAGAACATAGATAAGAGTAATATCGGAAGGAGAAATAATTAAGTGTAGAGGTGACAGGATTAAGATACATTCATAATCTAGTTATTATGCAAGCATAATACTTTCTTCTTAGAAAATAGTATTTATGTCTATACACATTTTCAGTAAGTTTAATAATTTTAAAGTTATTCAAGTATAATTTCAGAAGTTTATTTTAACAGGTATTACTTCCAGATAAGAGTGCTCAAGATTGTAACTTGAATAATAAATACTACTCACTGTGAAGATAATTATCTTCCAAATATATTTTACATAAAGTTTTAAAAACCTTTTACAATATGAAATAAAACCACAAAAAGTATGATACGTGAGTGGCATTATTTTTTTTAAAAAAAGTTTCTAGAACAAAAATTTAAAATAGGGGCCTTCTAGCAAGTATATCTCCTACACTAGAAAGAATTTGCATATATAACATTTTTGACAAAAATGACAGTTCAAAAATCAACTATTTAGCACTATATTTTTCCAACTAGTACAATTATTCATTACTGAAACATGATGCAAAATGGAAATTCTTACCTTGAATTGGTTTTGTATGCTCTTGGATTTCACAGCGAGCAGTTCCTGTAGCTACATCCCAAACAATTATTTTTCCACTAGCATCAGCAGTAGCCAAACGCAAAGCATAAGGTGATCCAATATTGTGATGGTAGTTTTCTTTAGCCCATTTAACCTTAAGACAGATAAGTAAAGCTAGTAGTCATTTAAGACACTTAAAATCATTTATTTTTGGATCTCAGATAGTGAAGTTCATTTCAAATTGAAAGAGACTGATTTATGCCATTTATAAATTTTTAATGCAGAAAATATAATAAATTGAATAATAAAATAAATTTAATATAAAAATATTGCTTTTTTAAAATATTGACTAGGCACAAATGTAATCTATATCAGTTCTCAACTCAGAAGACCTTTCCCTGCTAAAATTGATTTTTTTTAATTTATTTGTATAACTTTCTCTCTTGCCAAATAATCCAGAGGTTTATGTATATTATAAAACTACATAATGTTTATGTATTGGAAAACAGAAATCCAAAGAGTGGAAACAAAGTATCATGTTTGAATGGAGTGGCTAACTAGCATCCAGAATACTCCTCTAAAGAAATCAGGCTGCAAAATACAATTTATTAAAGAACACTTGTTAAATAGTAAAAGGCAAATGTGGTTAAAATTTCACAAATCATTTTTAGAAAGAATCTGAACTAATTTTGCTGGTATAAGAACCCTTCTTTTGCAGCATTCTAATGATTCTTTTCAATGTACCTTGACTACAGTAGCCTTGTGTTTTTCCAAAACCTGTAAGGTCTGAGCGGTTTTGGAGTCAATCACCAGAATGAGAGAATGGCATCCATATGCAATCAGTCCTTGCCAGCCCCTACATAAACAGTAATTTTAATATTAAATACACACAAAAAATCATTTCGCTGAATTTTCATAGAAATGTATGTTGCTGAAATGGCAGAAAATACAAATAAAAGAAATATACCTATTTGTTATTAAAACATTGAATTATGAATCATTTGTATGTACACTGACAGCTTATGCACCGGAGATAAATTTCTTGTGTATCCAATCACACTTGACCAATAAAGAATATTGCATTGTATTGTATTTAGTTCTTGTATAACTCTTAATGTGTTTCAATTACATCTTTTCTAGTTTCAGAAAACATCCTGGTAAATAACTGGAAAAGTATATAAGCTATAGTTCTTATTCATCAACATTCTTCTAGTAATAATATCTTATACCATTTGCTATAGTAATAATATCTTATACCATTTGCTTCCATTCAATTGCCAATGGCAATTGAATGGAATCTTTTATTTCTCCACCATCTTACTGTGTTTCACTATACTGTACTTACCAATGGTTACCATTTTTGCAAAATTTCATAACTGGTCTCATCAAACATAATGCCAACTATTTTAGAGCCCCTAAACCAGTTCTTGCAATATCCTATCCAAAGTCTCCTTTCCTCCTTCACTTTTAATTGCAGGACTTACAAACTTAAAGGTACTGTTGTTCTTATAAAGGCATTTTTAAGGCATCTTAAATTCTTGTGCAGAATTTAAGCAGGCTTATACATGAAGCAAACTAAAAAAATTGCTATAAATATACATACATACATACATACATATATAAATATAAAGCAGTATATTTGTGTATCAATATTAGGAATGAACCTATATGATAACAATGTAATTGTTTTGAGTTGACATAGTTTCTAATTTTTCTTTTGTTTTTATCGCTTGTTGATATGCAGTAACCAAAATCTGGGTTGGGATAATATATATTAGAAATAAATATGAAATAAATAAGTAAATACCATGCATTATCATTATCAAATACTATGCATTATCATTAACATTACACTAGTTTTCACCAAGAATTTCAAGCCTATCTCACAGGCTTCGTTATTAGACTGCTATATAAATATGATGCCAAATTAAAATTAAATCTTCACAATGTCTCCCCCTTCCCCAAAATTTCAACCAGAAAGGAACTATATAATACTAAAAATAACAAAACTTTGCTGAAGGGCAATATCTCTTCCCCTAGATTTTGATCTAACTTTCAGCTGCCATTCCACATTTCTCTTGTTTTCACGCCAAAGGTATAGGATGCTTTTTCTTTTTTCCTACACATGGAAAACTTCTAACAGAACTAATGTACGTGTTGCTGGTTTTCCCCACTGTCTCTTCAGAGTGCTATGTTATTTAAGCATATGCCTCACTTCAAAATAGGTTTATGAAATCGTTCAGGTGGCTTCCTTCCTTCTACTATAAAAAAGTCACCCTCAGACAATAACCATAATACTCAACCCAAAGATTTTTTTTCAAGAGGCAACTGGACTTTCTGCTTTTTCTTTGAAGACGTTTCGCTGCTCATCCAAGAAGCTTCTTCAGCTCTGACTGGATGGTGGGGAGTATTTATACTCCTTGCAGACAACCAAAAACTCCAGTTGCCTCTTCAAAAAGCACCTTTGGGACAACCATGACCTGGATGAACGAGAATCTCCGTAGACATAATACTCATTATTTTGGTCACATTTATAACACCTCACGTCTCCCCTATACAGTATTACATGGACAATGATTTCTAAACGCAGGGAAGTACATCCCACTAAGCTTTATGGGACTTCTATAATGACAATGATAACAACTCAAAATCTGCCTCTAACTCTCCAAAGCATCATCTTCTACCCAGTTCCGCTAACAGCTCGCCTGCATGCATACCCTAAAATTACTTTCCCCGTCCCCGACGTCCCCTATTTTTTTCTACTTACCAGTCTGCGGCTCCTCTATTCTGAGGGTTAAGGGCCCCAGTGAGGGTCCGAGCCGAAAGTTTGATGTTTACCATGTAAGGCTGCATGGCCGAGAAGAAAACAAAAGGACGAGCGAATTAAAACGGCCAACGGGTGAAACCAGGAAACGCACCCTGCTCGTTTGGGGCGCCGCTAATCCTTGTCCCTAATTGGTCCGACTTGCCCCGCTCGCTCCAGAACTTTGGTTCCGCCGGCACTTACAAAAACGAAACCAAACGAAACGAAACCAGCGAGAGGTAGTCCGGGCGCCTGAATCTATTCTTTTGCGCATGCTCAGCGAAAGAGCTGTTCCCATGTTTTGTAATTTTCTTGTTTCTTGTTGATGAATTGTGCTTGTGCCGTCAAAGGATAAACTTTGCTTTCCGTTATTCGGGGGGGGGGAGGAATACATGATTTGCCACACCTGTACAATTAAGATAGTTATTGTTTCTGTATTGGGAGAATCCAGGCAGGCAAACAGGCTAAAATCATATCATGCACAAATTAGAATAAATCCCAATGAACATATTTCGAAATTAATTAGAACTGTCTTGTTAATTCTTTATCTATGAGAAAAGCAGTGGATTTGCTAGCTATTTTACTAATCCAAACTAATAAACGCAGATTGTATTCAACAAGTATATATAAAAAGATATGTTTACTGGGTTTCAGCTTGATTTTTTTTTCTCCAGAAGGAGAAATATTACTTCTTCTGAAAGTCATTTATTTTCCAAAAAGGAATGTAGTTATCACCAATTGAAAGTTCTGTTCTGGTGGAATGCTGCTTAATACGACAAGTGGTTATTTAATAATAATTTGTTAGATTTCTAGACCGCCCCCACTCCCCGGCATATTTCTATGCTGTTCAATGTGTTTTATCTGTTGTGGTTTCATATTTATGTATGTATGTATACTATATAAATGTTTCAAGTAAACCGTCATAAATTATACAGCACATAATTTGCATTTTCCATCATGAGATTGTTGGAAGAAATGTCCTTCTGGGTTCGGCTCCAAGTGGGGAAAAAGACACTGGAGACATGGAGGCTGCTTGGAAAGATGGTTTTAATGGTGGACAGGACCGCATGGCTTGAGTCCTGAACAGAAAAGGTGATCACATGCTTCAATGTTGGTGGAGAAGAAGAGAAGGAAAGAGAAGAGCAGAGAAGAGAGGAGGCTTGCAGGGCTTTTTATAATCTGTTCTGCCCCACCTATCTGTTTCCTGTTCCTGTGTAAGAAATGTATTCTGATTGGTTGCCAGACTCCCATGGGCCCGTGCAAGGGCAACCCTCTAGGCCAGCGGTTCTCAAATAGTGGGGCGCGCCCCCCTGGGGGGGCGGAGGCTCCGTAAAGGGGGGCGCGAAGGCTCCCTTTCCATCTGGGTGCAACGGCGGCGGCGTGGGCGAGGCATAATATATCCCGCCTGGAAGTGGCAGCACTTCGGACTGTGGATTTTCATTGGAGCCGCAGGCTGGAGCTGTGCAAGAAGCCTGCTCGGGCGGGGGTGGGAGGGAGGGAAGCATGGCTGTCCCAGGCTTCCCTCCCTTCCCCCCCCCAGCCCAAGCAGACTTTTTGCATAGCTCCAGCCCGCGGCTCTGATGAGTCTCTGAGCAGTCCCCAGCGCTGCCACTTCAAGCTGGGATATATTCTGCCATGCCCTCGGCAGCGTCTTTATGCAGGTAGCTCACCTCCCCGCCAGCAGCTCCACCGCCAGGATTCCGTCTGGAAGCGGAAGCGCAACAGCCGCTGTTGGGGAAGGGACAAAGGGGCGGCAGTCGCCCGATCTTGCCACCGCCACCCCTTCGCCCCTGGGATGCTGGAGGTGCTGCTGGCAGGGAGGGAGGGAAGAAAGGGAGGAGGGAGTAAGGATAGACAAGCAAGAGGGAAAGAGGAAAGAAGGCAAGCAGGCAGGAAGGAGGCAGAAGGAAGGAGGGAAGAATGGAACTAGAAGGGAGGCAGGGAAGGAGGGAGGGAGAAAGGAAGGATAGGAGGATAGGGAAAGAGGAAAGAAGGCAGGCAGGCAGGGGGAAAGAGGAAGGAGGGAACTGGAAGGGAGGCAGGAAGGAAGGGAAGGAGGAAGGGAGGGTGGAAGGAAGGATAGACAAGTAAGAGGGAAAGAGGAAAGAAAGCATGTGACTACGGTGGGAGACGAGGAAAGACCGGTGTGCTATGTTATGCAGAGGTGTACTTATAACAATTTTATAGACAAATTATACTATTTACAGTCGCGCGGGGGGGGGGGCGCGAAATGTTTTCTTCTTCCTAGGGGGGGCATGACAGAAAATAATTGAGAAGCACTGCTCTAGGCTGAGTTTTGAATTCAGGTTTGATTGAGTTCAGCTGCCATGTGGTCAGTTGAGTAAAGGCTTATATTATCATGCCTTCATTGTCACTGCCAGAACTCTACACCCATCCCCCTGGAGCTGAAGGGGAGAACTCTTTATTATGTAAAGTGGACTACCTTGGCCTTCTTAATGGCCCATTGACAAAGTGGGGAAGCTGCAGGAATTTACTTTGTGTTTAAAATGTGTTTCTCCCTTTTTCACATCCAGGAAATATAATATTCTGCCTTTTCAATATTCCTAGGATATTTCATTTTTCTGGGAGAGGGCTGGGTGATAACTTCCAACAAGATAAAGTACAGTAGATGGTGGTGGTGGTGGTAGGGCATGGCAATATATATTAAAAAGGATCATATTTGTTATTTGGACTCCCTGAATCACAAATCCATCCAATGTATATATTCCACTGATATGTATATTTAAGATTCTTTACATTTTAACACATATTTTACAAAAGAAAGTATGAAATAATTATAAAATAAGAAAATATTGCACATGAAGAAAAAAAGAACAGACTCTAAGAATTTCCATCTGACAGTAAAAAGGGAAAGGTCTTCACATTAAGACTATTATGCAAATGGCTGAAAATTTAAGCCCCTGAAATGTTGCTTGCTAAAACAAATGTTGACAAAAAAGCTTGTAAATTCCCACTTGCTTCTAATGCAGCTTGAGATACTGGAGAGTCTCACTGTTGCCAAAGCAAAGACAGATTTTGCAAAGCATGAAAATAAATATTTGCTTGTGTGGGCTAAATGCATATTTGAGTTTTTAAACAGAAAATGTGTGTTAAAATCTGTTCTTTCATAAGAAGGGTTCACCACTTGTAGTTTCAAGACCACACACAATTCATTTTCACAATCCCTACAATATCCTTGATTATGCCACCCAACCTTGAAGGTGTATTTTAATGTCATGAAAAATGTCATGAGGATAAGATTAATGGTATTTTTAATATTGAAATGAAAGTTTTTATTAGTTGAATTTTTTTTAAAAAAAGAATTTAATGTCATGAACATTTCTGCATAGTATCCTTAAGATGCAAATAAGTTCACAGTTGTGAGATGTAAGACCCAAATAGTTTAATCCTCACAATACAGAAACAAGTCTGGTTAAGAATTCAAAGGTTTATTTAAGAAAAATGAAAAAGCGGTTGCAAACACGGCCTCCTAGAGCCTTCCCAAATGGATTGAGTACAAGGAGAGCAAAAAACAGTTTTCAAACTACACAATTTATAGTCCCTAAACATTATATGCCACGCCTAAGAAGAAGCCCTCCCCTTCTCCTAAGTCATTCTTAAGTCATTTCACACTATAAAGGGTCAATACAATACAATAGCAGAGTTGGAAGGGACCTTGGAGGTCTTCTAGTCCAACCCCCTGCCTAGGCAGGAAATCCTATACCATTTCAGACAAATGGCTATCCAACATCTTCTTAAAGACTTCCAGTGTTGGGGCATTCACAACTTCTGGAGGCAAGCTGTTCCACTGATTAATTGTTCTAACTGTCAGGAAGTTTCTCCTCAGTTCTAAGTTGCTTCTCTCCTTGATTAGTTTCCACCCATTGCTTCTTGTTCTACCCTCAGGTGCCTTGGAGAATAGTTTGACTCCCTCTTCTTTGTGGCAACCCCTGAGATATTGGAACACTACTATCATGTCTCCCCTAGTCCTTCTTTCTCTTAAGCTAAACATACCCAGTTCCTGCAACCGTTCTTCATATGTTTTAGTCTCCAGTCCCCTAATCATCTTTGTTGCTCTTCTCTGCACTCTTTCTAGAATCTCCACCTCTTTTCTACATCGTGGCGACCAAAACTGAATGCAGTATTCCAAGTGTGGCCTTACCAAGGCATTATAAAGTGGTATTAACACTTCATGTGATCTTGATTCTATCCCTCTGTTGATGCAGCCTAGAACTGTGTTGGCTTTTTTGGCAGCTGCTGCACACTGCTGGCTCATATTTAAATGGTTGTTCGCTAGGACTCCAAGATCCCTTTCAGAGTTACTACTGTTGAGCAACGTACCACTTATTCTGTACCTGTGCATTTCGTTTTTGTTGCCTAAATGTAGAACCTTACTCTTTTCACCACTGAATTTCATTTTGTTAGATAGTGCCCAATGAAGGGTCAGCATGACCCTTCCTGCAGAAATCCAGTTATCTTATCTGTCTCTCCTTGTTGCTTTGTCCTAGGTGGATGTTCCTATCTCACCAAATTGTGGCCCTGCCTCGGGCGTATGTTTCTGTTTTCAAAGGAAGTCAGTTTTAGCAAGTCATCACGTCAGGGTTCTGTTTTACTGAACACATTCGGTGTTTAATTTGCAACAGGAAGAACTCCATAGCTTATTAATACATTTAACACTTTTATAAAAGAGTAACTTATTATTTATTTCCTTCACAGTTGAATTGTATTACCCTTACTCTGAACTGAGAACTTTTCACATTTTTTTAAATTTAAACAAGCATCCTTTATTCAGCTGTTTTTATTTGGAGAAAAAACAACCATACAAATCTCAGACTCATTGTTTTTCTGCTGAAAAATACTTCTTCCTTTTTTTTTTCCAAATAATTTTTATTAAATGTTTTGATCTTTAAAAACAATAGGGAAGACACAGCAAAGAAAAAAAAAACAATAAGACAAAACAAAACACAGAACATGCATAACAATATACAATCATTTTACAGCTTTCTCTATCTGCTTTCCTTCTTAGCTTTAATAATTCTCCCTTCTGCATTGCCTTCCTCTCACTATAACCTTGTCCTATGATTTAACAAACATAGTATTAATACTTATAATAGTATTCATTATTTATATCCATATATTTGTATTCTCTATTTTCTGTCTTGGCTTCTGTTTTCTAGCCACTTGTACATTTTACTCCATACTTTATAGAAGTCCGATTCTTCTCTTTCTTTTAGTTCTATTGTCATTTTATCCATTTCTGTGCATTCGAGTATTTTCCTGATTGTAGTTTCATCTGAGGGTGTATTGATTTTTTTCCAGTTTTGTACAAAGGCAATCCTGGCTGCAGTGAGTATGTGTATGATTATGTATTGAGATTGTTTGTCCATTTTTTGATCCAGCAGTCCTAATAAGAATGTTTCTGGTTTGAGTTCTATTTTTCATTCAGTAATTTCTTCTAACCACTTCCGAATTTTGCACCAGTACTTCCTTGTGGTGGGGCATGTCTACCACATGTGATAGAATGTTCCAGGCTTGTGGTTGCATCTCCAACAATTAGCGGATAAATTTGGGTACATTTTAGCCAATCTTGCTGGAGGCAAATGCCATCTATAAAACATTTTATAGAGATTTTCTATGTAAGCTACTGCCGTCGTAAATTTATAATCTCCTTCCCACAGTTTATCCCATTTTTCTAACTCTATATTATGGCCAAAATTTCTTCCCCAGCTAATCATTGTCTCCTTTACCATCTCTTCCTCCATTTTATCTTTTAAAAGAAAGTTACATAATCTAGTGATCATTTTTCCTCCCATTCCTAGTAATATTTTATCTAATTCCACTTGTGTCTCATACATTCTATATTGTTCCCGATCTTTTTTAAATCTTGTTTTAATTTGTAGGTAGGGCCACCATTCTATATTTATTTCCTGTGCTTTCAGATCTTGTACTGATTTTAGTTCTCCTTTTTCATCTAAGAGGTCTGCATATCTTACCATTTTACTAAGGTCTATAGCAGTGACGTGCAGTGAGGTTTACGGCTGGTGAGGCTGGTGATGTCATCAGGAAGGCGGGTAATGGGACCACGTGTGCTGGAGGCTGAGGCTGCCTCATCCTCCAGCACACATGATCCCATTCCCCGCCTTCCTGAGCGTGCTCCGCCGGCTCGTGCTCCGCAGTCCTTGAAAGCGACTGGGGAACCTTCCTGCCTCTGCTGGACTTTGCAGTCCAGCTCCCTCCCATATTTGGGCATACCAGGGGTTGTAACACAAACACATACTTATTTCCCTGGCTTAGCTGATAAAGGAGGAGAACCGGTGGTGTAGTGGCTAGCAAGTCTGCCTAATATGTAACACATCCCAGGTTCAAATCCCAGTAAGGGTATGGCTAGCTGATGAGAGCTAAGCAGCTTGAAATGGATCCATACTAGTCTCCCTTTATTTATTTATCAGCACAAATACAACACAAATATAAAAAGGCAACATTAAAAATAAAAATATGGGTTTCCGCCTGCATGGTTTTCTGTGATGAGCCAAAGGACAGAAAGAGGGAGGAGTGAGCTCCCTCCCATATTTGGGCATAACAGGGGTTGTAACACAAACACATACTTATTTCCCTGGCTTAGCTGATAAAGGAGGAGAACCGGTGGTGTAGTGGCTAGCAAGTCTGCCTAATATGTAACACATCCCAGGTTCAAATCCCAGTAAGGGTATGGCTAGCTGATGAGAGCTAAACAGCTTGAAATGGATCCATACTAGTCTCCCTTTATTTATTTATCAGCACAAATACAACACAAATATAAAAAGCCAACATTAAAAATAAAAATATGGGTTTCTGCCTGCATGATTTTCTGTGATGAGCCAAAGGACAGAAAGAGGGAGGAGTGAGCTCCCTCCCATATTTGGGCATACCAGGGGTTGTAACACAAACACATACTTATTTCCCTGGCTTAGCTGATAAAGGAGGAGAACCGGTGGTGTAGTGGCTAGCAAGTCTGCCTAATATGTAACACATCCCAGGTTCAAATCCCAGTAAGGGTATGGCTAGCTGATGAGAGCTAAACAGCTTGAAATGGATCCATACTAGTCTCCCTTTATTTATTTATCAGCACAAATACAACACAAATATAAAAAGCCAACATTAAAAATAAAAATATGGGTTTCTGCCTTCATGGT
This sequence comes from Natrix helvetica, assembly GCF_964273705.1. Classification (NCBI taxonomy): domain Eukaryota; kingdom Metazoa; phylum Chordata; class Lepidosauria; order Squamata; family Natricidae; genus Natrix; species Natrix helvetica. The sequence goes on along the minus strand of NC_138551.1, from coordinate 62,999,272 downwards.
TTTCTGTGATGAGCCAAAGGACAGAAAGAGGGAGGAGTGAGCTCCCTCCCATATTTGGGCATACCAGGGGTTGTAACACAAATACATACATACATACATACATACATACATACATACATACATACATATATATATATACTAGTCTCCCTTTATTTATTTATCAGTACAAATACAACACACACACACACACACACACACACACACACACACACACACACACATATATATATATATATATATATATATATATATATATATATATATATATATATATATATATAGTATATAATATTATATACTATTATTTCATGAAGAGAGGTGAGGCTCTGCCTCCCTTGCCTCCCCTGACTGCACGTCCCTGGTCTATGGTATATGGATATGTCATTGCCCCCATGGTTGATAACCAGCTTGGGATTTTCAGGTAGTGGATTTTATTTTTTATTTTTTCCCAGACCCTAAACAGAGCATCTCTTACTATATGTCTCTGAAATTAGGAATGGGATTTAGTCTTTCCCTCCCAGAGGAAGCCGTGCCAGCCTAGTTGGAGATCGTGTCCTTCTAGCATAAGGATTCTTTTATTTTTTAATTGGATCCAGTCTTTTAACCATGCTAGGGCTGCCGCCTGGTAATATAGCTCCCAATCTGGGAGTCCAAAGCCGCCTCTGTTTCTACTATCTTGTAGAAGTTTGTATTTAATACACATTTTTTTCCCTGACCAAATAAATTTGGATACCATTTTATTTAGTTGTTCGGGGGAAAAAAATCTCTAATTTAATCGGTATTGTTTGAAAAAGATAGAGTAATTTGAGTAGTATATTCATTTTGATTGTTGAGATTCTGCCAATTAGTGATATCTGTAGTTTGGTCCAATTGTCCAAATCTTTTTGTATCTGTCGTAGCAGTTTGTTGTAATTATCTTCTTTTATTGTAATACATTTTGCCGATAGCCATATTCCCAAATATTTAACTTTCTTGGCCCTCGAAATTCCCAGTTTCTCCTCCAGTTCTTCATTTTGTCTTTTGGTTAAATTCTTAGTTAATATTTTAGTTTTCTCTTTATTTATTTTAAACCCTGCCACTTTACCGAATTGGTTTATATCCTGTAATAGTTTTATACTGCGTATACCTGTTTAGGTATTAGCCAGTCCTTTATATATACTGCAATTCCTCTTTTCTTTGTATCTTTGTACCAGATGTAATTTTCCTAATTTTGGAGATTCCAGAATACTACCGTTTCCTTTTTTAATATGAACTTCCTGTAGACATGTGATATCCATGTTTTGTTTTTGGAGCTTAGAAATTGTTTGTCTTCTTTTTATAGGTGAATTTAATCCATTTATATTGACTGATACTAATTTCACTTCCTCCTCCATCCTGTTACTTGTTTATCACCTTTGTTCCTCTACTTGGTTTTGTTTCCCTTTGGTTTCTTGTCCTCACTCCTTCTCTTTCCTGGGCTGCTGTATCGGTCTTCTTTCTCACATCTTGGTCTAGTCCTTTTTCCTCCGTCAGCTGCTCCTCTTGGCTTTGGATTTCCAACTCCTCTCTGCTGTCTGATTCTCCCTCTATGTAGTGTTCATAGAATTCCCAGACTTTCTCTACGGTGTCAACCCTTATTTTCTTATCTTGCCAAGATATTAACATGCCTTCCGGTATCAACCAGCAAAACATTATTTTATATTTTATCAGTTGTGTAGAGAGGAATTGGTAGCTCCTTCTTTGCTCTCTGATTCTCTTTGGTATTTGTTTAAGGGTTATTACTTCTTTTCCTTTATGGACAAGCTGTTCATCCCTTGTTCTTTTGTAAATTTTGTCTCTGGCAGCTTTTTTTGCAAATTGTACGTGTTAGATATTAACATATATCGGGATAAGTCTTCCCTCTGGTCCGCTCCTACAGCGGGAAACAGGTATCCCTCTGATTGGTCGAGGGGCGTGCCCACTCCCTATAAAAGGGGAACCCTCCGACTACCGAACAAGCTGGATCACTACTATTACTAATAAAGAGCTGTTAAGTCACTTCGTGTCTCGCAGTCTGTCTCGCGTTGCCCAGATCTAACATTGGCGACGAAGGTGGGATTGAGAGACAGATAGGACGAAGAACGCTACCCCAGAATCTCCGGATTTGATCCAGCCCAGGAATTCGGCAGCAATTCCGACAGCCATCTCAGATCACCGCAGCGCGGCAAATTCAAACTGAGAAGATGGCGATGCATGCTCCCCCCGCTCCTTTCGACCCAGAAAACGACGAATGGGAAGCTTTCATGATTCGTTTCGAGTGTTTCCTCGAAGCAAACGAATACACGGGGATCACCGATGCGAGGAAGAAAAACATCTTCCTCGGCTACTGCGGAAAGGAAGTCTTCAATACGGCCAGAGACCTCACTGCGCCTACTCCAATACAGGCAGTATCGTGGACGACGTTGCAACAAACTCTGCAAACTCATTACGCGCCAAAACCTTCCCGCCATGTCTGCCGCAAGGAATTCAACATGAGGACCCAGAAGGCGGGAGAATCCATCAATCAATATGTTGCAGCCCTACGAAAAGCAGCAGCTCACTGCGAATACAGAGATTTGGAAGAGCACATTTTAGAGCGGCTCATCTGTGGGGTGAGAGACATTTCGTTGCAAAAGAAGCTGTTGGCAAACCCGAACTTAACCCTACAGACAGCGTTAAACGAAGCAAGAGCGTCAGAATCAGCGGAGAAATCATCGGTGACCATACAACGAGGGGCCAGCGCAAACCAGCCAGCACCGAGACAAACCAGAGTTCACTACGAGGACACAAGCCCCGACTACGAGAATCCCGAGTTCGAGGACAGTCACCTAATGCAGAGCAGTCACTTGAGGCCTGGGGGGAGACCCGGATCCCGTTTGCCGCCCTGCGCAAGCTGCGGAGGGAATCACCCCAGGTCTACTTGCAGGTTCAGGAACGTTGTTTGTTCGCACTGCAACAAACTTGGGCACATCGCACGAGTGTGCCGGAGCGGAGTCCCTGCCTCACGGCAGCCACCCATGTACCGCCAACAGAAGCCCAACCCAGGGGCTTGGCGAAACCAAAAAGGGCGCCCAGAGAGAAATCCACAAGTGTTTACCCAGAGAGAAAATTTCCAAAGAGCTGAACGAGCGTATTCCCAGAGAGATCACTCACAAGAAAGTGAGCGAGCGTATCCCCAGAGAGAATACACACAAAGAGCTGAAAGAGCGTTCTATCAAGACGCTCAACGAGAGTATTTTCAGGATGTTGACGATGAGATAGAGTTGACCCAGAGAGAGGAGTTGCGAACGTATCTCACCACAATACATCAGGTCCGCCCTAAGCGGCCAAAAAGGCTGAGAGTCACAGTCCTCTTGGAGGGCTCACCCTGCGAGCTAGAAGTTGACACAGGATCGACCCTGACGATCATTTCATGGGCATCCATGAAACAGGCTATCCCTAGCCTCAGAAAGAGCCAACTACACGCTCCAGACGTCCTTCTACGAGACTACCAGGGGAACCAAGTCCCCATCGTGGGCCAAGGCACATTCCACATCCGTTTCAAGGACATCGAAGCCCAGCTGCCCGTGACCATTGCCAGCGCGCCATTGCAGAACCTTCTGGGGCTTGATTGGTTTGAAGCCCTGGGGTTAGAAGTCACCGGGATCAACGCCGTGAGAAACAGCAGCGCTGAACAGATGTTTAAGGAGTTCGAGGATGTGTTCAGCCCCGGTCTTGGTAAGTATGTGGGTAAACCAATATCATTCAATTTAGACCCCAAAGTGGCGCCAATCCGACTTAAACCGAGACGAGTGCCTTTTGCACTCCGCCCAAAAATAGATAAAGAAATAGATAAGTTAGTGGAGCAAGGAATCCTTGAGCCGGTAGATCACGCGCGCTGGGAAACGCCCATCGTGACCCCAGTCAAACCAGACGGATCAGTCCGCATCTGCGCGGACTATAAATGCACAATTAATGTCGCGCTACAACAGAGCGCATATCCTGTGCCTGTAGTACAGCACTTATTGCACTCATTGGGGCCAGGAAAGGTATTTGCAAAGTTAGACATGGCACAAGCTTACCAGCAACTGCCAGTTGATAGCGCCACAGCGGAGGCCCAAACTATAGTGACGCATAGAGGAGCATTCAAATGCAACCGGCTACAATTTGGCGTAAGCATTGCCCCAGGATTGTTCCAGAGCGTCATGGAACGGCTTTTGCAAGGAATACCAGGAGTCGTCCCCTATTTTGACGACATCTTGGTGTCCGCTGCAAATGAGGAGCAATTAAACAAAAGAGTCAGATCTGTTTTGGCCAGAATCAGAGAAAAGGGTCTCTGCCTAAAAAAGGAAAAATGCCAAATTAACGTGCCTAGCGTAGAATTCCTGGGTTATAGAATCAATGGTCAGGGAATACACCCCACTTCAAAGAAAATTAAGGCGATCCAGGACGCCCCCACACCACGAAATCAGACCGAGTTGCAGGCTTTCCTCGGATTACTTAACTTCTACAGCGTTTTTCTGAGGCAGAAAGCGACCATTGCTGAGCCACTACACCGTCTACTCCAGAGGAACGCACCATGGAAATGGGGACGATCCGAAGCTGCAGCTTTTGCCGGGGTAAAGCGCCTGCTCACCACTGACTAGTCCAATACAGCCAGACCCTACCGCTGGTATTGACCTGTGACGCATCACCTTTCGGAGTTGGAGCAGTCCTCAGCCACAGGATGCCCGACGGAAAAGAAGCACCCATCGCGTTCTACTCCAGGACTCTTTCATCGGCCGAAAGGAATTACAGCCAAATGGACAGGGAAGCGCTGGCTGCTGTCGCGGGAGTAAGGCGTTTCCACGAATACCTCTATGGCCGCGATTTTGAACTGATCACAGATCACAAACCGCTGTTGGGACTTTTGGCGGGAAACCGCCCCACTCCGGTCTCCCTTTCTCCTCGCATGACCAGGTGGACTGTTTTCCTGGCTGCGTATTCATACAAATTGATACATCGACCGGGCTCCACTCTTGGACACGCAGACGCACTCAGCCGTTGCCCATTACCTGACATTCTGCCAGACCCCACTCCAGAAGTACCGGTATTGCTCATTGACTGTTTGGATTCAGGACCGGTTTCTTCCTACGATGTTGCAAGGTTCTCCTCTAAAGACAATTTAATAAAGCAAGTTCAAACTTGGGTTTGGAGGGGGTGGCCAAAGGGAAATGTGGGCCCGGAATTCAAAATGTTTTGGTCAAAACGGGACGAGCTCTCAGTATTACAAGGATGTTTGTTGTGGGGGGATCGAGTTGTTATTCCGTATGCTTTACGTAAAAATGTACTAGATGCTTTACATATGGGTCATCCGGGGATTGTTAGAATGAAGGCGTTAGCAAGAAGTTACGTGTGGTGGCCAAACATGGACAAAGAAATAGAGGAGTGGGTGGCCACTTGTGACCCATGCCAGGAATCGAGACCAGCACCCCCGGAAGCGCCCGCCACAGAATGGGAGAAACCCAAAGCACCCTGGTCGCGAATACACATCGATTTCGCAGGGCCATTCCAAGGTCAGACTTTCCTTATAGTTGTGGATGCATACTCAAAATGGCTAGATGTAGTCCTAATGACTTCAACCACGGCAGAGGCAGTCATAAAGGTTCTACGGCGACTCTTCGCCACCCATGGCCTGCCAGATCTCCTCGTATCCGATAACGGGCCCCAATTCACGGCCATGCACTTTGAAACATTTTTAGCAGGGTTGGGAATCCGGCATGCCCTCATCGCGCCATTCCATCCAGCATCAAACGGACAGGCGGAGAGAATGGTGCGATTCGCAAAAGAGGCCCTCGCCAGGATGGGTCCAGGTGATTGGCAAACACGCATTGACCATTACCTCCTCATTCAACACATTACCCCGAGCGCAACGACGGGTAGGAGCCCCGCTGAACTACTCATGGGCCGTCGCCTACGGTCTCACCTAGACCGGCTCCACCCGAATTACTCCGCCACGGCTCCCCCAGACTCTACAAGTAAGATCCGGTCTTTCAGAGTAGGGGATGCAGTATACGCTCACAACTACACGGGGGGGACATTGTGGATGCCGGCAAAGGTCATTGGCATCACGGGTCCACGATCGTATTTGCTAGAGCTAGAAGATGGGCGAAATTGGAAAAGGCACATCGATCAACTGCGGGGTCGCCTAGCACACTCCAACCTTCGAAATGAAGACGAAAGTTTCCTGTCTACGGAAAGTCAGCCACAAGAAAACCCCATCATAGGAAACAGCGACGCCGGCGAGCCAAGCATAGAACAAGACTACACGCACGTAGCAGAGCAACCCCCAGACAACGTAGCCGAACAAACTCCTGAACGCCCGAGCAACGAAGGCACAAGACCTCCAGAACGGGAAATAGAAAAAGCACCCGATCCTGCAACTACTTCGAACCAACCCGCAACCAGTCCTGCAACCACTTCAAGCCAACCCGAACTACGACGTTCCTCCCGAACAAGACAAACACCCACCTACCTAAAAGATTATGTTACCTACCGCAACGTCCCATCTAGGAGGGGAGGGGTGTTAGATATTAACATATATCGGGATAAGTCTTCCCTCTGGTCCGCTCCTACAGCGGGAAACAGGTATCCCTCTGATTGGTCGAGGGGCGTGCCCACTCCCTATAAAAGGGGAACCCTCCGACTACCGAACAAGCTGGATCACTACTATTACTAATAAAGAGCTGTTAAGTCACTTCGTGTCTCGCAGTCTGTCTCGCGTTGCCCAGATCTAACAGTACGTGTATTTCACGGGGAAACTTATATCTTCGTGCATAATTAGTATGCACTCTATAGATTTCATCAATATTGTTCCTCAGTTCACTTTTGTCCATTTGCAGTTGGTCAGCTAGAAGATCATTCATGAGTTTTGGTAGATCCTCTTCTTTTGTCTCTACTATGTCTGAAATCTTAAATAGAAAGAGGATCGTTCTAATTCTAAATGGACTATTGCCTCCCTGAGCTCTCTGTTAACTGCTGTCAGTCTTTTTTCTGTTTCTTCCAATTTCTTTTCAGTTTGTTCTGTCCTAGCTTCTATCATTTTTATCTTCTGCTGATTTTTAGCTATTGTTTCCTGTATCTTTCCCATTCTGTCATCCAACTTCTTTATATCATCTTTCACTTCCCCTAGATTGCCTTTCACTTCCACTAAATCACCTTTCACTTCCCCTAGATCGCCTTTCATGTCATCATGATTATTAGTTATTAATTCTTGTGTTTTTATCATAAATTCCTGAATCATGTTTAATGAGTCTTATAGGCTTTGTAGGGTTGGTACAAATCCTGGTTTTTCACTGCTTTACAGGTCGGTTGTTAACTTCTGCCCTGCTGGAGAGGCTACCATTGGCAGTGTTTTCTTTACAGGTTTGGAAGCTGTGGATGTGTTTGCCATCTTTAGCTTTTGAAAAAAAATTATTCCACAATACCATAAGTTTCCAATTTTCACACTAGGTCTTTCCCTAAGTACTGTCCCTTCTCCTATCTCACTCTCTCTTTTTTAAAAAAATCTGATATTTAACAATAGTAAGATTATATAAGTCACTGATTAAATTCAACCCTTGATATCAATTTTCCATAGACAATTATATAAACAGCTATAAACTGAATCACAATTATAGATTATTATAGTTAATTGTTATAAATTGTTCTAACTTAACTGTATTAAAGGGGAAGAGGGAGCAATGGAGAGAAATAGATAAATATTTATAATATCTATGAAATTGTTAAATAATCCATTATACTTTTCGCTATATAATATATTTGCTAAAAGTTCATAAATATATAAATTGATATATGCAGTCAATTAAATTAATTAAGGGTTATTATTACTCGACAATTCCTATTTTAAAGCTAGGAAAATTTTCTAATATGCAGTAGTAAAATAAGTAAAAGTGGTAAAAGAAGTGGCTATAAATTCTATCTTGTTTTAAATATACTTAAATCTACATTAAATATATGTGGGATATGGATATGTAAAATGCACAGTTTATAAAATATTAAATTCTTTGATCTGGTGAATATAACAATATTAAAATACACTAAATAATGTAGAGATATCAGAAGTACACAGAGCTGATTATGAATGCGTCCAATCCAAAGTCCTATATTGGGAATACAACAGTTCTTTTCCCTCTATCTCTCTACTGTCTTACAAATTCTGTTCTCTGTGCTTTCAAAATGACTTCTGCATTCAAAATTGCACAGTCATTGTCTCTTTCTTTCTCTTTCTTTCTTCTGCCTTTTTCTCTTCTATTGCGAAAAGGAAATGTTCTTTCCTTCTTTCACAATTCGTTCACCACCCACACAAAACTCTCAGTTTATATCACCATAGATCCAGTCTCAGAAATCACTAGAAATACTCCACTCAGCAACTACAATCCATTCATTCTCTACAGATTCTGCATCATCTTACTGCTGCTCCTCACAGTTTAGTTCAGCCATCATTTGTTTTCTCTTTATTGCATTATCGTAAATTCCACCAACTTGGAGAAGTGTCTCGGAGTATCAAATTTTTTTACACTGTCCGCCGATAAATTCTGCTGCTTCTCACTTTTTACTCCTTCCACCGATAATCAGGCTGTCACATCTCCGGACCAGGCCGTGACCACGCCTTGACAGCTGGTCTCTTCCGTATCGGATTTCAGGGATTTCACCTTACGGAACAAGGGATCGCATTTTCCTCCGTCACCGCTGGGTTTTCTCCTCTTTAAAGCTGTCCTCACCAAGGTTCAGCTTCGCTGTTAACAGCCTCCAGACACTAAAAATCAGACAAGGGGAACGGAGAGTCATCCCGTAACTGCTCCAATGTGACGTCATCTCCGGAAGTCTCAGAACTTTTCACATATTTACCATTTTTCTGTGATTGGCGTTGGAAGAATGAGTGATTATCAACAATGGTCTCTCAGCTGCCATTATTAAAGCTCGCAGCCTTTAGACATTGCCGTCATGTGATGTTTCACAATGTTTTTCACCTTCGTGGAGCTGGGGTGTGCATGGCTTACACGTGACACATCCAGCCTGCAGGCCACCATTTTGATACTCCTGCTAGACTAAGAGCAAGTATAGTGTGAATGTAGCTGCCATTATTAACTTTGTGTTTGATAGAAAAAATAAGCAAGAAATGTATAGCTAAACTCTAAAAACAAAATTCTGCTTAGTTTCTGCCAGCTTTTTTTATTAACTTAGCAAAGTTAGTATAATTTGAAAACCAGTTCAACATTAAAATTTGGTCATATGTTCCTAATAGGAAAGGGCTGGTTGGACCTTTGAATGAAGATTATGAAAAGATCAGACAGATGAAAAGTACAGCAGCTTTATGGAAGATTTAGAAGAAATCTCATGCTTCTGTGTGATTCTTGGCAATCTTTGGCCAATGCTATGAATAATTAGTAGAGAGCCAGAATCTGCTCTTCTGTGTATGGTCTTGTTTCAATAAGCTGTTTACAAAGATGAGTGGTCTGTTTAGTTGGACTTCAACAGACTTGTGTAAAACAAGGTGACAGCAATTCTGTAAAATGTAGTCATTTGGGGAATTATACTACACTGCTGTAATTGGCAGATTTAATTCTTTAGATGGAAAGAAAGAAACACATTTTCAAAATGCTGCTTTGGAAAAAAATATAGGATTATTCTGTTTCCTAGACAACATGTTATTGTCTAGAGATACACAGCCCTTTGTGTTGACTTTGTTATATAAGCTTCTGAGAAGTGTTATACACCGCATGCACATAGACATTGTTTTGTGCAAGGTGTCTTTCTACTTTTAACACAGGTATGCAGCCATAGCAATGAAAGGCAATTCAAAAAGAAAGTAATACATGTTAATTTAAAACCCTTCTTCAAAGGCAAGAATTTGATTTTTCACCATGTTGCACAATTCTTCAGTTAATTCTTCCTTAATTCAGTTCAGATATATGAAGGGGGAAAAAACCAATTCTCTGGATCAAGTTGAAGAGGTCATAACCCTCTGTAAAGCCACACTGTTCAAGTTCACCGTAGTATCACTGCAGAGCCTACAAAATGTCTATGTTCATTTCTTATTCTTAGGTTAAATTGAGAAAATTTGCACATATGCAATAGTCAGTATTCAGAACCATGAAAAAATGGACTACGACTACGTTCCTTTTAAATGAAAATAAGTGGTATAGGGTAGAAGTGCTGAATTTTATGGTAAAACTCCTAGAAATAAGGAGATTACAAATATAACAAATTTAAAATTGCACATATTCATTTCTGGAAAATGTTTGGCAATTTCTAACAATAATTATATATCCACTAAAATTCTTGAATCATTTTTAATGTGACATTAAAAAAATCAAAATGGTCAACTTGTATAAATTGAGCTACTTATCATTGATCCACCTTAACAATATTTTAAGGTGAGTTATGTGCAAAGAAATTAGTCGGTATTTTTTTCTTTCCTTGCAAGAATTTATAACCTTATGGTGCAACTTCCAATTTGTCTATTTTCTTTATGTTTCAGGAATCAATCACATGTTTCGAATCCCATTAACAGAATAAAACTGACCTTCAATTGTGATAGGGTTTTTGTGATACGGATAAGAAGTGATTTATAATATTGCTAATAGCATGCCATCTAGTAATAGCAGCCTTTAAGATCAGAATGACTACAAAATTGATCACAGGAGTGAAAAAAATGAAGTAGTTTGTTGTCGTTTCTGGTAGATGCCTTACAGCCATTTTTATTGCCTAGTAAAAAAAGTATTTCTAGCACAATTTCCAGCACAATTTCCAGCACAATTTCCAGTATAATGCAAGAGGCAGCTTAAAGTAGGCCAGCTAAAAAAAAGTACTTCTTTACTTCCAATCTTATTCTCTCCTTGAAATAACAAGGCAAAATGGGTATTCTATTCCAAAAAGCCAATGTTTTCATAAGCAACCCACATAAGGCCTGATGATGGCATCACAAAATGGCCTTTCATTACACAAGAAGGTTCCTTCTGAAGAGAACAGGTAGCCCAGAAGCCTAGGATGACTGATCATGAATGGCAGCTATCAGTAATTGTAGAAAAGGAAGTATGCCTGCAACAGCGTACAATAGCTAAGTAGGATGGATGAATTGCCTACAATAAAATGAAGCATTACAAACAGATTGCATACTTGCCAAAATTGGGGGAAAAAGTCTTTTGACATGAATGAATTAAAGATGAGTTGATTGATTGATTGATTGATTGATTGATTGATTGATTGATAAAACTTTATATGGTTGCCCAATTCACTCATGGTGATTCTGGGTGGCTTACAGAAATAAAAAACCTAATACAAAATCTAATAAATCTCTGCCCCTCCCCCAACAGTCAAACCAGTCACTTGATGTTTGTAGAGATTTTCAGTTATCCAGGTCATGGTTGTCCCAAAGGTGTGTTTTGCAAACCACAGGAACCAGGACACTACTCAGGTGATCCTGAGGACACAGATAAACTTCCAAGTGCTTCAACAACCCTCTAAAAGGATGCAAATTACCAGCTATCTGCAAGGAATATAAATCCTTCCATTCTCCACTATGCTATTAAAGCTGAATAAACTTCTTGGATGAGAAGCAAAACATCTTCAAAAGAAAAAAAAACAAGTCCAGTTGCCTTCTGAAAAATTGCCTTTGGGACAGTCATTTGATGTGCTCCTTATTCTGGGTTCTCCAGAACCACTGGCAAAATCATGTCTTCAAGGCCTTTCAAAACAGTATCAAGGTGGGACCTAATCTTGATTCCACAGGAAACATTTGTCAGGACATGCGAGGCATTGCCCTGTCAGCTGGCCAGAGCGCATGTGTACGCTGGCCAGCTGATTTCGCCCTTTTGAGGCCATTTTTTGCCCTTCGGAGGCTTCCTTGAAGTGTGAAAAACCACCCTATGGGCAAACCGGAAGTTCGGGAACATACTTCCTGTTTGCTTGTAGGGGCGGTTTTAGCCCTCTGGAGCTTTTAGGATGCTTTTCTGAAGGCTCCGGAGGGGAAAAAAAAGACCCTACGAGCAACCTTCGCTTTGCTTGTAGGATCTTTTTTTTACCTCCGTAGCCTTCAGGAAAGGCCCCTGAAGGCTCCGGAGGACATAAAAAAGGCCCTACGGACAAACCCAAAGTCACTTCCAGTTTGCTCATACGGTCATTTTTCATCCTCCGGAGCTTTCAGAGATACCTGAAGGCTCCGGAAGGCGAAAATCGGCCCTATGAACAAACTGGAAGTCTATTCCCGAACTTCTGGTTTGCCCATAGGGCTGGTTTTTTCACACTCCAGAGGCTTCAGGGAAGCTCTGGAGGGCCTCGGAGGGGGGGGGGGCAGGGGAGGCTGTTTTCACCCACCCCAGGCTCTTATAAAGCCCCTGAAGCCTGGGCAGGGTGAAAAAAGCACGCCAAAAATGGGGAACACTGGTCGTGCCACATGCGTGCTGGGGTCGTGTGCAAAGCATTATGGCTGTGGCACACCCATGAACAACTCCCCTCTGCCCCCTTGCTTTTGGCATGCAAGCCAAAAAACGTTCGCCATCACTGCACTAGACAGATTAGAAGAGGAGACTTATAACATCCCCTGTTTCCACACAATTTTCAATTCAATTTCAATTTCAATTTATTAAATTTATAAACCGCCCCCTCTCCCCGAGGGTACAGACAGAAAGAAAATGCACTATAGACAACAAAAATACAAAACCCCAGACAGACAAATTGAACAAAAAGTCTGTAAAATGATCATAAAATCAACTAATAATTAAAACCAATTAAAATACCCCAAGGTTTAAAATTTAAAATACCAGCCAGGAAGGTCGGGATTAGATTATGATTATGATTGTGATTGGGCCAGGCCAGCTAATTGGAACAGGTGGGTCTTGAGTTTCTTACGGAAAGAGCGGAGATCAGCAGTAAAGGGGGACATGTAGATGTAACTGGAAAATCAGTCCTTCAAATAACCTGGTGCACCTCCAGGTGGGTGGATGGATGGAAAAACAGAAAGAGAACATGTGCTCAAGTTCTTGCCAAAAGATAAATGAGCTGCAAGCAGGTTATGGAAATGAGCTTAGAAAAACTATCAGTTCAGTGCCTTTGTAAATTGTATAATAAGTCATGTTTTCTTCCGGGTAGAAGTCACAGGTAGGAGCCAAAAGTAATCATTGAACAGAAAAAAAAAGTTATTGTTATCATCACGGTCATTATCCTTCTCAGCCCAAGTAGATCATCCTTCTAGAAATTATAACCCTAGATACAATAGGTTTTTATTTATCTCTTGTTGAGCCATGTATTTGTAGATAACAGCAGGTATTGCCTCATTTGTAGGAATAACTGTAGAATGGACAAACATGTCAGAAATAGGAAGGAACATATAATACCCTTAACACCTTTGTAAATACAGTATCTCACTTGATTGGGTGGTATTTTTGACAGCTCCAGGATTCTTAAAACAAACTGGCCTTGTAATCAATCTGCAAGTAAAGATAGATGTTCAATCTACTAGGGTAGAACAAGGAATCAGTTGGGAAAGGGCATGTTCCAAAGTCTTGTTCTAAAAGAGACAAAAGTTACCTGCATTTGATCAGCAGAGGGAGCAGAAACATTGTTTTGTACTGCCAAAAAAGAATTTACAGGGATACAGTAACACAATTAGTATGAATGCAGAAACATCTATTATATACATAGACTATTAACCCTTTACTAACAAATTAGCTCCCATCCTACACTGTGTGCAATAAGCAAAAGTGCAAGACTGAGCAAAATGCATCAGACAGGAGGCTCCTGCAAGCCCAGAAATTAAAACAATTGCTTTAAAGAAAACAGCAAGCCTGCAACTCAATGCTTCAATGTTAAGTTCCTGGAAAGAACTGATCACTTAAATCCAAATGTGACCATTGCCAGCGTCCAGCCCTCTCTTACAGAATCTAACCAACATGTTTCTTTGTATATGTGTATATCTGAATGTAGATGTGTGTCTCTGCACATATACACATCTATATTCTGTGTCAAGGGAAACTAAGTTGCTATCTGCAAGCACATTTTTTAAAAATACATCACAAGTTTTGTTTTGTTTTTTTTCTGCCTATGACTGATCATAGCAAAGGATAGACCCAATTTCACTGTATACATGATGTACAATGACAATAAAGGCTATATTACCTCTGCTTTTGCCCTCTGAAATCTTGTCCAAGGGCACCAGCATGTCTACCGTCCCTGTCTTACTGTCCCTATTTAGCTGCATCTACTTCCTTTGTTCATGTTCATGTTCATACTTATACCTGTCACCTAGTACATGTTTGACAAACAAATAAATAAAATAAAATATATTGATTTATCCCACATTGTCTGTAAACCTTTGCACTTATCTTGACTGCCCTGATCTGTGTTCAGTTCAAAGGTCCCACATTGATCTTTAAAGCCTTTCACAGTACAAAATCAGGGTACTTGAAAGACCAGCTGACTTCACTGTAGTATAGAATAGAATAGAATAAATTTAATTTGTTAGCCGCTCCCTCTCCAAAAGGACTCGGGGCGGCGTACAATAAAAACCCATACAAATATACATATACATACAATACATATACACATACATATAAACACATACACGTACATGTACATGGAGGAGGTAACAATTGTTAAATGCATACAATAGTAATAATAGAATTAAAATTAACAATTAAAATACCCTCAGTTAAAATTACAAATTTAAAAAAGACTGTCAGGAGCAATGGGATAAAACTATGGTTGAGCCAGGCCAGCTAATTGGAAAAGGTGGGTCTTGAGCTTTACACGGAAGGAGCGGAGATCGGAGGTAATCCTGATGTCAAGGGGGAGGTCATTCCACAGGGCTGGGCCCATCTCAGAGAAGGCTCTGCTCCTAGGCGTCGCCCCCCCGACACTGTTTAGTGGATGGCACCTGGAGAAGTCCCTCTCTGTGCGAGCGGATTGGTCGCAGGGCTGTATGGGGCAGGATGCGATCCCGCAGGTAACTAGGTCCTGTGCCATGGAGCGCTTTAAAGATCATAATCAGAACCTTGAAACGCACCCGATAGACCACAGGGAGCCAGTGCAGCTCGCGCAGGAGAGGTGTTACATGGGAGTATCTAGTACTCCACATAATCACCCGCGCGGCCACATTCTGGACCAACTGCAATCTCCGAGTGCATCTCAAGGGAAGCCCCATGTAGAGAGCATTGCAGTAGTCTAGGCGAGACGTCACCAGCGCATGAGTGACTGTGCGTAAGGCATCCCGGTCCAATAGGAGGCGCAATTGGCGCACCAGGCGGACCTGGTGGAACGCCCCCCTTGCCACGGCTGTCACATGGTTGTCCATGGACAGCCGGGCATCCAGGAGGATGCCCAAATTGCGCGCCTGCTCCATGGGGGCCAGTTGCACACCCCCGATGGCCAGAGATGGAAGCAACTGGTTGAACCGGGGGGCCGGAAGCCACAGCCACTCCATCTTGGAGGGGTTGAGTTTGAGTCGGTTGTCATCCATCCAGACCCGTACGGCTTCCAAGCACCGGGACATCATTTCGACAGCCTCGTTGGGATGGTTCGGGGTGGAGATGTACAGCTGAGTATCATCAGCGTACAGATGATATCCCACCCCGAAACCACAAATGATCTCGCCCAGCGGCTTCATATATGTGTTGAACAGGAGTGGCGAGAGGACCGACCCCTGTGGCACCCCACAAGTGAGGGGGCTCAGGGCCGATCTCTGCTCCCCTGCCAACACACGTTGCGTCCGGCCGGAGAGGTAGGAGCCGAACCACCGTAAAACGGTGCCCCGAACCCCCAACCCCTCCAGCCGGTGCAACAGGATACCATGGTCGATGGTATCAAAAGCCGCTGAGAGGTCTAATAGGACCAGGATAGAGGAACAACCCCTATCTCTGGCCCTCCAGAGATCATCAACCAACGCAACCAAGGCCGTCTCCGTGCTGTGCCCGGGTCGGAAGCCGGACTGGCGCGGGTCTAGATAATCATTTTCCTCCAGGTGTCGTGGAAACTGATAGGCCACCACACTCTCTACAACCTTCGCTAAAAAGGGAAGGTTTAAGGTTTAAGGTTTAAGGTTTATTGAATTTATAGACCGCCCCCTCTCCCCGTAGGGACTCGGGGTGGTGTACAGACAGTTCATGTTCAAGACAACAAAATATAACATAGGACATCAAACAAAACAACGCACACATACCGTCTGTGTATAAAACCCAAAACCAATTTAAATAATTAAAACAATTTTAAAAACCCGTTTAAAACCCCAATTTAAAATTTAAAAAGCCATCCAGGAAGGTTAGTAATAGATGTTCCCTGTAAATACAATTACAATTACCATTAGGCCAGGCCGGCTAATCGAAACAGGTGGGTCTTGAGTTTCTTGCGGAAGGAGCGGAGATCTGAGGTGGTTCTAATATCGGGGGGGAGGTCGTTCCAGAGGGTTGGGCCCATCACAGAGAAGGCCCTATTCCTAGGCACCGCCCGCACGCACTGTTTAGCGGAAGGTACCCGGAGGAGACCCTCTCTGTGAGAGCGGATTGGTCACAGGGATGTATGGGGTAGAATGCGATCCCGCAGGTAACTAGGTCCCGAGCCATGGAGCACTTTGAAGATGACAATCAACACCTTGAAACGCACCCGAAAAGCCACAGGCAGCCAGTGCAGCTCACGCAGGAAAGGTGTTACATGGGAGTACCTAGTACTCCCCATAACAACCCGCGCGGCTGCATTCTGAACCAGCTGGAGCCTTCGGGTGCATCTCAAGGGGAGCCCCATGTAGAGAGCGTTACAGTAATCAAGACGGGAAGTCACTAGGGCATGAGTGATTGTGCAAAGGGCGTCCCGCTCTAGTAAGGGGCGCAATTGGCGCACCAGGCGAACCTGGTGGTACGCCCCCCTAGCCACGGCCGTCACATGATCATCTAGCGACAGCCGGGAATCTAGGAGGACGCCCAAATTGCGTGCCCTATCCACCGGGGGCAGTTGTTCCCCCCCGATGGCCAGAGATGGAACACATTGGCTAAAGCGGGGCGCCGGTAGCCACAGCCACTCCGTCTTGGAAGGGTTGAGCTTGAGTCTGTTGTCACCCATCCAGACCCGCACGGCTTCCAGACACCGGGACATCACCTCGATGGCTTCGTTGGGGTGGTTCGGGGTAGAGATGTACAACTGAGTGTCATCTGCATACAGATGGCACTCAACCCCGAATCTTCGAATGATCTCGCCCAGCGGTTTCATGTATGTGTTGAACAGGAGAGGGGAGAGGACCGACCCCTGTGGCACTCCACACGTGAGCGGCCTCAGGGTCGACCTCTGCTCCCCCGCCAACACACATTGCGTCCGACCAGAGAGGAAGGAGGAGAACCACCGCAAAACAGTGCCCCTCACCCCCATCCCCTCCAGTCGACGCAATAGGATACTATGGTCGATGGTATCGAAAGCCGCTGAGAGATCTAACAGGACTAGGATGGAGGAACAACCCCCATCCTTCGCCCTCCAGAGATCATCCACCAACGCGACCAAAGCCGTCTCCGTGCTGTGGCCGGGTCGGAAACCGGACTGGCGCGGGTCTAGATAGGTAATTTCCTCCAGGTGTTGAGGGAACTGCTGCGCCACAACACTCTCAACAACCTTCGCTAAAAAGGGAAGGTTGGAGACAGGATGATAATTGGCTAGCTCTACTGGGTCCAGGGAAGGCCTCTTAAGTAGGGGCCTCACCACCACCTCTTTCAAGGCGGTTGGTAGGAACCCCTCGCCCAGCGAGGCATTCACCAGCCCCAGGAGCCAGTCTCGTGTAACCTCCCAGGCTGCCAGTACAAGCCAGGAGGGTCACGGGTCCAATAAACATGTGGTGGCCCGCAGTCGCCCGCGTAGCCTGTCCATATCCTCGGCGGCAACAGAGTCAAACTCCTCCCAGAGTGGTACCTCAAGACTCGCCTCCGGTGTCTCCCCACGATCACTGAGGGGGACCCATTCGCTCCGGATCTGAGCGATTTTGTCCTGCAGATATTCCTCAAATTCCTCTGCCCTCCCCTGTAAAGGGGCTTCCCGCGACCTCTGTGAAAGAAGGGAGCGGGTCACCTGAAACAGGGCGGCAGGGCGGTTTTCTGCGGACGCAATAAGGGTGGCGTAATATCGACGTTTAGCCACCCTGAGTGCCACAAGGTAGGTCCGTAAATGGGCTCTTACC
Organism: Natrix helvetica; assembly: GCF_964273705.1. Lineage (NCBI taxonomy): Eukaryota > Metazoa > Chordata > Lepidosauria > Squamata > Natricidae > Natrix > Natrix helvetica. The sequence goes on along the minus strand of NC_138551.1, from coordinate 62,981,109 downwards.
TGTGTTCGGTCAGATTCAGCACGAGAGGATCTCCATCTGCTCTCTAGGTGTCTCTTGTGGCGCTTCATCACCCTCAGCTCCTCGGTGAACCAGGGGCCAGGGTGGTTCGCTGCCACCGGAGAGGCCGCAAGGGCGCCACCCGGTCCAAGGCCCCGGCCACCGCACTGTTCCACCAGGTCCTCCGTCCGGGAGCGGGTCAGGGCTACAGGAAGTGGCCCAAGCTCCGTCTGGAACCTATCTGGTTCTATCAGTCGCTTGGGGCGGAACCATCTAAGATCTTCTGGCTCTGCCTCCCCGCGATGGGGGGTGGCGTCAGGGAAGTCCAGCCAGAGAAGCGAGTGATCTGACCATGACAGGGGAGTAATAACCTGATCCCCTATTCCCAGATCACTCTTCCATCGACCAGAGATAAAAACAAGGTCCAGCATGTGGCCTCCCTCGTGTGTGGGGCCCTGAATTATTTGGGTCAGGTCCAAGGCTGTCATGGAAGCCATGAACTCCCGGGCTGCCTCGGATGATTCACCCGTCGATGGCAGGTTGAAGTCCCCCATGACTAATAGTCTGGGGGTCTCAACCGCCACCTCCGCAATCACCTCGAGGAGCTCTGGCAGGGCTGCTGATGCATAGCAAGGAGCCAAGTATGCAATCAGCAGGCCCAACTGACTCCCTGGGCCCCATCTCACACCTAGAGTCTCACATCCGGATATCTGAGGTACGGTGAATTCTCTCGGTGCCAGGACTTCCCGTATAATGACCGCTACCCCACCACCCCTACCCCAGGCACGAGGCTGATGGAATACACGGTATCCTGGTGGGCACAATTCCACGAGGGGCAACCCCCCCCCGTGGCCCAACCAGGTTTCCGTGATCCCTGCAAGGTCCAGCTCTCCCTCAGAAACCAGATCATGGATGAGGGGGGCCTTATTAACAACGGACCTTGCGTTACAGAACATCAGCCTCATGCCTCGGCTCTGTAAGCCCTGACCACCTAGAGTGCGGAGGTTGGTACAAACGACCGGGCATATCCAGCGCCCGCGGTCTCCCAACCGACTGCAGAATCTTCTTCTGTCCTCGCATCTACCCCTTCCTGCGACCGTTGGAATATAGGAACCCTCTAAAGCAGTGTTTCTCAAACTTGGCGACTTGAAGTCCACAGGACTTCAAGTCGCCAAGTTTGAGAAACACTGCTCTAAAGGAATGTTATACTGACTCCCCTCCCCCACTCCGCTCTCTTCCTCCTTAGTCCCACCTGTTCGCCTGGCTCTACTCCTGTTCCTGGTCTGGCTAAACCCTCCCCCCACCCTGGATCCCCTTAAAACATTTAAAAAACATTTACACAAAACCCCCCGGAGCCTCCTCTTCTTCCACCTCTCTGGATTAATGCATCCGTCATTAAGGTGGGCCCTCGAAAGGGCAGAGGGCCATATTTGCGAGAGGGGGGACTCCCGCAATAAAATCAGGTCTACCCTTGAGTAAAAATAAACCATAGTTCAGCAGAGCCTCAGATCGACTGAGGGTGCTACAGATGTTAAAATCACTTTAAAAAGATGTTAAAATAGGTGCTGCTTACAGCACTGAGTCCAGGAGAAAGGAAAATGCAGAGAGATGCAGAAAGCCAGGGCCTGGATACCGATGATAAAAGCCAAAAGTCCTAGGTGGGGATGATGGGTATAGCAGACCATTCAATCAGTCTGTAGATAGTCAAAGGATAGGTGGGCAGTAGAAAAACAGTAGGAAGACAATAAGAAGCAGGTGGTCGATGGATGGTAAACCGGGGATAGTAACAGGGCAGACAGTCAATGATGGAAGATAAAGGGCTGCTACCTTCGCTCCTCCCCTCTCCTTCGTTCCAGCAGCTGCCATTGCCTCTCCCTGTATATCCCCTATGTGTCCAGCACCTCAAATCTCCGTGTCGCGCCGCTCCAGCCCCAGGGGCCATTGCCACCAACCTCCAGTGCCTCCGATGCCTCAGCCAGCCTCCAATCCTCCTGCCAACGTTTTGACGCTTCGGCACTTCGTCAGGCCTCCAGGGCTCCCAGCACCCGGCTCCACAGCCTGTCCCGGCACAGCCAGCACTGGCAATAGCTTGCATAGCTCCTACTTCGCCCAGCCGCTCCGCACGTTCACACACACGCCGCACACACGCCAGCCGACTTCGCCCCGCCGTCCCGCGCCGTCCCACGCTGTCCCATGCCCGGCGTCTCCACAGCGGAGGCGGCGGAAGCAGCCGTAGCAGCGGCCGGCGCTGGCTCTCCTCTCTCACCCTCGGCTCTCTCACCCTCTCTCTCCTGCTCTCCGGCTCTTTTCACCCTCTTTTTTGGGGGGGAAAGTTGTGTCTTATACTTACATTGTAGTCCAGTGTCATTTCTGAAACCAAACACCAGCCTGAGGATGGCGAGTGAGAGCTCGCCGAAACATTGCCAAGACAATCTCAATCTTACACCGGAAACGACCCGAATACAAGACCAGCATAGATAGACCAGCATAGATAGATAGATAGATAGATAGATAGATAGATAGATAGATAGATAGGGAGGGAGAGAGAGAGAGAGAGAGAGAGAGAGAGAGAGAGAGAGAGAGAGAGAGAGAGAGAGAGGTTGGAGACAGGACGATAATTGGCTAGCTCTGTTGGGTCCAGGGAAGGCCTCTTGAGTAAGGGTCTCACCACCACCTCTTTCAAGGCGGCCGCCAGAGACCCCTCGCCCAATGAAGCATTCACTAGGCCCAGGAGCCAGTAGCGTGTAACCTCCCAGGATGCCAGTACAAGCCAGGAGGGGCACGGGTCCAATAAACATGTGGTAGGTCGCAGACGTCCACGTAACCTGTCCAAATCCTCGATGGCAACCGAGTCAAACTCCTCCCAGAGTGGTCTCTCAAGACTCGCCTCGGACGTCTCCACTAGACCACTGAAAGGGACCCATTCCCTCCGGATTTGAGCGATTTTATCCTGCAGATATTTCCCAAATTCCTCTGCCCTGCCCTGTAAAGGGGCTTCCTGTGGCCTCTGAGACAGAAGGGAGCGGGTCACCCGGAACAGGGCGGCAGGGCGGTTCTCTGCGGATGCAATGAGAGCGGCACAATGTCGACGTTTGGCCGCTCTCAATGCCACAAGGTACGTCCTTAAGTGGGTTCGTACCTGTGCTCGGTCAAATTCGGAGTGGGAGGATCTCCAACGACTCTCTAGGCGTCTCTTGTGGCGTTTCATCACCCTTAGCTCCTCGGTAAACCAAAGGGCCAGCGTGGTTCGTTGCCGCAGGAGAGGCCGCAAAGGCGCCACTCGGTCTAGGGCCCCGGCAGTCGCATTATTCCATGCGGCTACCAGGTCCTCTACCCGGGGGCGGGTCAGGTCTACAGGAGGTGGCCCAAGCTCCATCTGGAACTTATCTGGTTCCATCAGGCGCTTGGGGCGGAACCATTTAATATCTTCCGGCTCCGCCTCCCCGCAGCAGGGGGTAGCACCAGGGAAGTCAAGTCGGAGAAGTGAGTGATCTGACCATGACAGGGGAGTGATAGTTAAATCCCCTACTCCCAGATCACTCATCCACTGGCCAGAGACAAAAACGAGGTCCAGCGTGTGGCCTCCCTCGTGTGTAGGGCCCTGAATCAATTGAGTCAGGTCCATGGCTGTCATGGAAGCCATGAACTCCCGAACCCTCTCGGATGCTTCTCCCACCGACGGCAGGTTGAAATCCCCCATCACTAAAAGTTTGGGGGTCTCAACCGCCACCGATGCGATCAGCTCGAGGAGTTCAGGCAGGGCCGCTGATGTATAGCGAGGAGCCAGGTATACTATCAGCAGGCCCAACTGTCTCCCTGGGCCCCACCTCACGACAAGGGACTCACACCCGGATGTCTGTGGCACAGTGGACTCCCTTGGCTCTAAGTCTTCCCGGATAATCACTGTATTCAATAAGATGCCTCTAATAAGTCTTGCTGCCCCTACTTGCTGAGTTAAGAAAGTGGATGGCAGAGAAGCAGGTTTCTTTGCACTGATAAACAAGTTATGAACAATCTTTCTTTAGAAAAAAATTGTCTGCCAGTGGGTAACTTCTTTCATTTTTCTGACACTCCTGGCAAATACGTCTTCTAACATCACCCTCTCAACCTTGATTTTAGATATAATTTTGTCTTATGCTGCTCTTATCATTTTGCTTGCTTCATTTTTTGTAGATTATCTGGTTGAATGTCACTATAAAAAGATAAAATAATAGAAGACATTTCCCCCTTTAAAAAAAGTTCATAAGAAGTTGAAATTATCTGCTTATTAAATTCAGTACATGGCCCTTGACGTCATGGAAATATAAGCAAGAAGAGCTATGGTTAAGAAAGGGTGGAACTGAATTGTATTGGCTTGGGTGAATTTGTAGCTATAGTTTATATTTCTATATAGAATGCACTATTTGCTTCATAATATAATATACTTGACTAATATAACATATCTTTTTGCTTCACCCAAGGAACAACTACCATTTTGCATAAACAGATTAGTTTCTGAATTATCTTGAAAGTTTCAGTCATCCAATGTACAATATGGAGTCTATACTGTACTGCATATAGGCTACCTAGTGACTGGTTATCTTGATCTAGTAATAATTGTGGCTGGTGTAGAAAGGAATCAGAGACAACTTGGTTTATAGATATTAAATTGAATTATAGGAATCTTTCTACCTTATTTTTAGGGAGTATGCAACTATATCTAAAGTGCACTGATAACAATATTCTGTTACATCAGGATAAAATTTCAATTTATTGAGATTTATGCTGTCCACCTAAATCAGATACAAAAGGCATACTTCTGAATCAGTTTATACCCAATTCCCAAACCATGAGTGACCTCAATGAATTGGAAAGTATTATGTAAATATTAGAAAGGACAAAATAAAGTTACATCTTGAAATATCATATATATTATGTAATAAAATCTGGAATCATTAGGATTATAACAGATATAAAATGAGGGCTTAACTCTTATAATATCAAATTAGTAAATTGTATCCATTCCTGAACCGAATAACGTTACCATCTGCTGAATCTAACAGACCTCTTTATAAAGAAATTTAGACAGAATTTTAAAAGGGGGGGGGGAAAGAGCTTTATTTATTTATTTATTTATTTATTACTTGAACTTATTAGTCGCCCCCTCTCCCCACAGGGACTCAGGGCGACATACAAAAGTATTATATAGCGTACAGAGGAGGTAAAAATAAATAAATAAGTTACAATACCTAAAAAAGTTAAAACCCCAGTGAAATTAACCCTTAAAACTAAAATTACCAATTAAAAATGCCCTGGGCTGGAGAGGTTGTAGTATTATGCCAGGTCAGCTAGTCGAAACAGGTAGGTTTTCAGCTTCATACGGAAGGAGCGAAGGTCGGTTGTTGCCCTGATGTCTGGGGGGAGGTCATTCCAAAGGGTGGGGCCCACTACAGAGAAGGCCCTACTCCTGGGCGCCGCCCTCTGGCACTCTCTGGAGGACGGCTCCCGGAGTAGTCCCTCTCTGTGTGAGCGGACGGGTCGCAGGGATGTATGGGGCAGGACGCGATCCCACAGGTAACTAGGCCCTGTGCCATGGAGCGCTTTGAAGGTGGTAACCAGCACCTTGAAGCGCACCCGGTAGGCCACAGGAAGCCAGTGCAGCTCGCGCAGGATGGGTGTTATATGGGAGAACCTCGATCTCCCCATAATTACCCGTGCGGCTGCATTCTGGACCAACTGCAGTCTCCGGGTGCACCTCAAGGGGAGCCCCATGTAGAGAGCGTTACAGTAGTCCAGGCGAGACGTCACCAGCGTGTGAGTGACTGTGCGCAAGGCCTCCCGGTCCAAAAGGGGCCGCAATTGGCGCACCAGGCGAACCTGCTGGAACGCCCCCCTTGCCACGGCTGCCACGTGATCTTCCATAGACAGCCGGGCATCAAGGAGGACGCCCAAATAGCGCGCCCCTTCCACCGGGGCTAATTGGTCGTCCCCGATGGCCAGCGATGGCATATGCTGGTTGAACCGGGAAGCCGGAAGCCACAGCCACTCCATCTTGGAGGGGTTGAGTTTGAGTCGGTTGTCATCCATCCAGACCCGTACGGCTTCCAAGCACCGGGACATCATTTCGACGGCCTCGTTGGGGTGGTTTGGGGTGGAAATGTACAGCTGAGTGTCATCAGCGTACAGATGGTATCTCACCCCAAAACCACGGATGATCTCGCCCAGCGGCTTCATATATATGTTGAACAGGAGAGGCGAGAGGATCGACCCCTGTGGGACCCCACAGATAAGGGGCCTCGCGGTCGACCTCTCCTCTCCTGCCAACACACATTGCATCCGGCCAGAGAGGTAGGAGCGGAACCACCGTAATACGGTGCCCCCAACCCCCAACCCCTCCAGACGGCGCAATAGGATACCATGGTCGATGGTATCGAAGGCCGCCGAAAGGTCTAATAGGACAAGGATGGAGGAACAACCCCCATCCTTTGCCCTCCAGAGATCATCCACCAACGCGACCAAGGCTGTCTCCGTGCTGTGACCGGGTCGGAAGCCGGACTGGCGCGGGTCTAGATAATCAGCTTCCTCCAGGTGGCTCGGAAACTGCTGAGCCACCACACTCTCAACAACCTTCGCTAAGAAAGGAAGGTTGGAGACAGGACGGTAATTTGCTAGCTCCGTTGGGTCCAGAGAAGGCTTCTTGAGCAGGGGCCTCACCACCGCCTCTTTCAAGGCGGTTGGTAAAAGGCCCTCACCCAGCGAAGCGTTCACCAGCCCCAGTAGCCAGCCTCGTGAGCCCTCCCAGGAGGCCAGTACCATTTAGACATTAGTCCAATAACAAAAAAGTCATTATTAGAGTAATATAAAATTTCTGCTTGTTATTCCCAATGCAGCCTTTCTCCCCTAAACATAAAAACAATCTAGAGGCAATGCTTTTCTTTCAAAAACACATGAGGAGAAAATGGGAAATAAACCATAGATAATTTACAAATGTACAACTGACTTTTGCTTCTAGCATATGTAATAGCCTTAGGGCAGATCAGGCTCATTTGTAGAATGTTATTCAGTTCTTACAAAATAAACATCCTGCTGTTCAGGTTGCATTAGCTACAATTTTCTCATGGACTAATCATGTCCCAGTTGGCTGGTCTGTGAATAGTCATGTCTAGCTGTTATCTGTTGTGGAGCGGACAGAAATTCAAGAACAACAAACCTTCAGGGACCATATCTGGCAAGATCTAGGGCTGAAACAACTACTCGTAAGTTATGATAATAATACAAAAAAATAATAAAGCAAAGAACCTTAACTAGATTATAAAATACAGCTTAAGAATACAGTTAAACTTCTGTCCATGTAGTTGTCAAATAGTGTGCATTGAAGTAGGTGGATTTAGGGAACCATTAATTAAATCAATTTGTGGTACAATATTCTACAGCTAATGCAGCAAAGACTGGAAGACTATGATTTCCTATGTAATTCGTTTTAAATAGACTTGAAAGTATGAATAAAGAAATCTGTAATGAAAAACTACACTAAGAAGCCATACTAACCTTGAAGTGAGCCAGGTTGGCATTGGTCTTTCTTGCTGGCAAAGTTGAGACATGAATAAAGAAATCTCCTGAAAGCACCTCAGGTCTTCCTGCAGTCTCTTCACTTTTTCTTTAGGCCTGGATAAGAAATCTGGTCTATAAATTGGAAAATTTCCATCTTTATTCTAGCTGCTTTTTACTCTTACTATATATGACAGCTCCAGTACACTCATTAATACATACCATTTCACCAATCCTGATTCACAATCTAACTCCAATGGCCAATGATGAGGAGAGAGAGAGAGAGCAGTGCAAGGAACATTACATTTGACTGAAACCTACTGTATGAAGATAAACGAAGAGCTGGAAACAGTGACAAAACTTGATTTTCATTGCCTAGTTGTAGAATAGCATTTTATGCTTTGTAGGCCATGAAAGTGGTTCAAAGAGGGGCAAAAAGAAATATCAGTAAATAACTTTATACAAAAGGCATGTGGACCACAGAACTGCTTTCCTCAATTTGATGTTTATAAAGACATCTCATGTAATGGTACTGCCATAATTGTGATACAATTTGGAATCTTCCCTTTTTCATTAAGCTTTGCAAGGTAGAGAATTGGAAGATAAACACGAATCCTTGAATATCAGCCTTCCTTAATAAGGTGCTTCCAGGTATGTTGGATTATAGTCCATTGTCCCCAAATTTAACGTGTGATTAATACTTGAAAACGTCTGACTACAGTATAGGCTTCTTCACTGTTATTCTAAGCCGCTGCAATCAGCTTTCCACCTTTTCTTTGTAGTTCAGAAGATCTTCAGAAAATCAATTGAAACATTTCACAATATGCTTTTCTATAGAACTAGGAAGAACAATTGGTATATTATTCTTAACACACCTGTTTTACTTACTAAAATATAATTTAAAAGGCTGAGTACTTTCTCTCCAGTCTCTACTGTGGCATGAATATACTATTAATTATGTCATTAAACATGTCATCAATGCCATGTTTTCCTCAGAAACCTGGGTTGGAGGGGGGACCATTTTAGGATCAAATGATAGTTTTTATTTCTATGCAGTTGTGGGAAAGTTATAATGACAGCTCTTTTTAATAATCTATTCATTTCATATATCAATTTCTCCAATCTATGCAGATAGAAAACAAGTTCCTGCCATGAATTCTTGATATAATGGGGAGAAATGAGTTTTTTTCTAAGGTATCATTGACTTTCATCATATAGCTCTATAGCCCTTGGAATAATGCCAGTTATTTGAGTCAGTTGAGCCCTTTTCCATAAAGAATTTTTAGATCTGCACCAGTTTTGGAACTTCATGTTCTCGTACAATTTCTTATGTTCAATGGCTGAACTTAGTGATTTTTTTTTCAGCTCCCGTGTGTCCAAAATAATTTAAAAAGCGATATTTATGTTTGTACAATGCAGCTTTGTATGTTTGTGGAACATATTTTGTGGGATCTCTTGATTCACCAAATCTCACTTGATGTAGTGTTTACTTTCACAAATCCTTAGAGGTGAAGGTGTGGTTTGACAGTTTTTCCTCTGTAGCAATCACTCAGATTTATTTATGTGTTTATTCCACAAGGCCAGGCAAATATATTTTCACAATGTTGAATCCACTTTCAAATGCATCCAGAGTTTATCTCAGCTGTTTTAATTCATTGTTGATTGATATAACTTCATCCAAGGAAAAAGTTTGCTGTGCTGAATGTGTTAAAGATTTCTGAATGCTGGGGGTTTAGGGTTAAACCTTAAAGCTAGAGGTCAAAAAGACAAATATAATCTAGTCAAATCTAATAAAGAAAGAGCACTACAAATTTCTTTTCATTTGGTCAAGTAGACTTATAAATATTTTAATAACTTAAGGCAACCAAGTATAAGCGTAGGATCTCTGTATATTTTCAGGTGCCATAATGTTACTAAACCAAAGATAAGAATTTGACATATTTGTTACTAACAAAACTGGCATACAGAATAGGAAACAAAAGTTTTCTAAGGATAGAAAATCAACTTCAAATCAACCTTTCAAGTGCCATCAAAGTTGAAGAACAAAGCATGTCAAGGCATTTTCTGTAGGACCAAGTTTTGCCAAAGAAAGATGAAATCGCAAATGACTTTATCAACAGCAGTAGCCTATTAGCTATCTGAAATAAATAAGGTCAATACCTATCTGTACTAATTAGATATAAAAATGTATACTACTCCCAATTTAACTATTTAGAAGCAAGTTCAAAGCACATATGCATTAACACAAAATATTCTCTTAGGGCTACTGGATTTGGGTGTAAACCCCAGATGCCCACTAAATAATAGCAAATATCAGAATTTATATCAGAATTTTGGCACATAGTTCTGGAAGCAGTATTCTACATGGTTGTTAGTTACGGTACATAGTTTTCAATGAGTCATCATACCACAGGGGTGTCAAACTCACATCGTCATGGTTGTGTCACATGACATATTGGGACTTTTTCCCCTTCGCTAAACCGGGTGTGGGTGTGGAGAGTGCATGAGGCATCCGGCCCACGGCCCGGGAATTTGACAGCCCTATTCTATCAGTTATAATAATTTGTGATCTTCATGACATCAGAGGAGAAACAGCAGAGATGACCAACTGTTGATCTTCTCTGCTCTTCCTTCCTTGTGGTAAGTACAGAAACAATATTCACCACTAAACTGGTGAATGGAACAGAACTCTTTTCCTCACGTAAACCATGGTTTGCTGCAGAATTTTGTATTATCTGAAAAACTAGGAATACATTTAGCAAAAATGTAACACCAAAAGTGTTTAGAAAAGCAAGAATGTTGCATAATCTTCACTCTAAATATTTGTGGGACTATAGCTTTGCCATGTAGAGAAAAGAATTACTACTCACGTTCTGCTGCTTAGAAGCCTCCATGTGATTGCAGCATGTTCTTAGTCACAGAAGAGACTTTTAACATGCAGCTGCTGAATAGGCATAAGACCAGCACCTTCTCGTCTTCTCACAGAGCTTTCTGCTCACCATAAGAAACTTGTCTCTTTTTCCTTTACATTATATTTATTGTCACAAAAGCAAGTGAACATCTGGTAAGGACTTCAGCTTACAGACTGAGATATAGTAACTTGTACATGATTATGGAATCAGACATTTTTCTCTTTGAGATGAAGGACAATATCTCTCAATTTCATATGCAGAGGAGTTGGAGGGAAAGTATCTTCCATCAAATTTGAAGGCAGGTAGTTATCTTAGGATGTTGGGATTTTTCATGGACTCCTGTGATAGTTTGAATTGTTTCAGTAGTTTAGGGGAAAGAAGCCTTATCTGCAAGAGTTATACCACCACCCATTCATCTTCTTTTCCCCTTAGTCATTTAGAAAAATTGCTTGGATGTCACCTAAAAGGTAAAACTGGAGCAAATGGCTGAATGCATTCAACTTTTTTTTACCCTTAGTTTCTTGACTTGTCAGCTAATATTCAGAAGCCCCAACATCTTGATCAGGAGTCTAGGAGGTTGGTGTGGGGCAGGGTTGGGTTCCTGCCACTTCTAACCTCTTCTATAGAAGAGGTTCCACAAACCTACCGTGCCATTTAGAACCAGTTCCAGCTCCCTCACCCCACCCGTCCACACCACACTTGCCCCGCCCACCACTCACTGATTGGCTGGCCCACCAATCGCCCCACCCGCCTCTAAGAGCCCTATATAAACCTTAAAGTCTTAAAGCTGTCAAGTTTGAACATCCCTGGGGGTTTTTTCTAAAGGGTTAGGGGTGCAAGGGTCTTGTAACCTGACAGCTTTAAGACTTGCACACTTCAATGCCAGAGTTCCTGAGCCAACATGACTGGAGGAGGAATTCTGGGAGCTGAAGTCCACAAGTCTTAAAGCTGTCAAGTCTGAAAACCCCTGGGGTTTTTTTTCTAAAGGGTTAGGGGTGCAAGGGTCTTGTAACATGACAGGTTTAAGACTTGCGTGCTTCAAATGCCAGAGTTCCTGAGCCAACATTTTGGTTGCTAAGCAAGAGCGTTGTTAAGTGAGTTTTACCACATTTTACAAGTTGGCCACGCCCACCCAGTCACATGACTTCCAAGCCATTCCCAGTCGGTCACATGGCTGGCAATTCACTCCCATCCGGTCACATGGCTGGCAAGCCACTCCCACAAAGCCAGCCACACCTACAGAAGAGGTTCTAAAAAATTTTGAAATCCACCACTGGTGTGGGATTACAAACAGCTTCTGAGACTTGAAAAATCTTGAAAGCCCTGCTCTCTATTATATAATATATCATCCAATGCCTTGTTTCTCCTCTTTCAGCCTATGCTATCCAAGACTATTGTCCTACCCCATCTCATGGTAGGGTTAACCATGATTCTGAAACTATAAGAACAATAGTGAATAGAGATTTGCTATACATAATTAGTATTGTTATTGCAGTTGCAAATTTGCTATTATTATAGCCACTCTGAAGAGTAAAAATGCTGTGAGGCAAAATAAATACTATAATGATCCAATTTCTATCCATTTTTAATAAGTTAGATAGTTAACATTATGGAGTCTCTGAGAGTAGGGATGCCCTAGCTATGCTTTGTCTCACTTTTACCACAAATATTCCTTTTTAAAATTATCCTTGTCTCAAATTCATGGAGCCTTTTCACCTTAAAATAGGACACACCTTTTGATGCAACCAGTTCATCATAGTTGGGGTGGCACAGTGGTTAGAATGCAGTACTGCAGGCCACTTCTGCTGACTGCCAGCTGCCAGCAGTTTGGCAGTTTGTATCTCACAAGGTTGATTCAACCTTCCATCTTTCTGAGGTCGGTAAAATGAGGACCACAATTGTTGGGCACAATATGCTGACTCTGTAAACTGGTTAGAGAGAGTGTAAAGCACTGTGAAGCCATATATAAGTCTAAGTGCTTATTGCTATCGGAGCTAGTCAACACCAACAACTTTTAAAAGGAAGTTTTTTTTTTTCAGTTTCCAAACTCTGGAGTTTTAATCTGGGCAATTTAAGAAAAGCAACTATTAGATTTCTTCACTTCATTTGCCCTTCACCAAAGCTACTGTAGCTAATGGAGAAATATCCTTCAATCATGGCAGCAGCTGTACACTATGCCTGAGTGTATTTCCTGGGGATTCTGTGAATTGCACTTTAATAGTTTTTGAAGATGGGGAGAACTTGGGGAGTATCATATTATGGATACATAGCAATTAGATCATATGCACACTTATGGTTCTTTCAGCTGCTCCTAAGCAAGCCATAGAACTGCATTTTTCAGAACTCATGTTCCAGTACTTTTTCTGATAGATTTCAGCTCTTTCATCAGTATTTCAGATATGGAAGCTGACTTTCTGGTTGTAGCCAACCAGGCTTTCTCTGCCTCTGTATTCTTCCACATCTCTTAACAATAGTGGGAAAAGAGCACAGAAGATTTAGGATGTTGCTCTAATCTTCTTTTAGTTCTCCACCCTATTTCTTTTCCCTAATTGTGGAATACCTTCAAAGACCTTGTTGTTTGTTTTGATGGCCTTGTATTCATGTCGAACATGGAGTATGTTTTAGCAGTTTCTGAATAGGAAAATTAAACATAACCAAATACAAAGTTTTACTTGATTTAATTAGTAAGGAGAAGCTTGGGGTTATGTTTCTCTGCCTCATTTCCCTCCTGCTTATCTTTTTATTTTGTACCTAGAAAACTCTCACCTGACCACAGTGGGTGAAACTGGCTTCTGCTTTCCTCCTTTTTCTTAGGCAGATTTTTCTTCCCTCTTAACTGAAGTGTTATTATTTCTCCAAGCTTTTAGTAGACTACAAAACTAATGTGGATGTTAATTACATTGTAAGCAACCAGCTGAGATGCATTAGCAAATTGCTCAAGGGAAAAAGGAAAGATTGTGTGTGTGACAGACTATGAACGTGAGAGAGAGAAATCTAAGGCACTTTCACACCATCCCTAGCCAATCTAATTAAGAATTTGCAAATATTAAATAGACCATATCCCAGTGAAGGCAAAACAAGAAGCTTTCATTCAGTCCACATTCAAAATGGCTTCATCTAAACTGCTGGGTGACAGGCTGAATATTCCACAGCCTTTTGGTTGGTAAACATGGTCAGTTCTGAGTGGACCCCCTATAGCAAATTCAAGATCTCAGCCTCTGGCTGTCAGTATCCAGCCTGACCTCTTGCTGCTTTGTAATGGAAAACAGACTGCAGCTATGATGGCGAACCTATGGCAGGCATGCCACAGGTGACATGTGGAGCCATTTCTGAGGGCATGCGAGGCATTGGCCTGTCAGTTCCAGCGCACATGCACGCACTGGCCAGCTGATTTTCACCCTTGATTTTTGGCCGTTTCAAGAGGAGAGAAGCCTCTGGAAGCCTCCAGAGGGAGAAAAATGGCCCAACGGGGAACCCTAACTTCCCTAACTTCTAGTTTACATGTTGGGCTGTTTCCCCCTCCCCAGACTCCTAGGAACGCTCTGGGGTTGGTGGGAAAGGCCATTTCCGCACTCCACGGGGTCCAAGAAAGCCATGCATGCACGCATGGAGCAGTGAGCGGGGAGTCATGTGCACATGCGCAGGGGGCACGATGCGGAGGTGGTATTAAATTATGGGGATGGGCACATGAGCACATTGCATGCTTTTGGCACCCAAGGCAATAAAGGTTTGCCATCACTGAACTAGAGAGTATTTGCTTTATTAGTAAGCAATAGCAGTTAGACTTATATACCACTTCACAATGCTTTACAGCCCTCTCTAAGCAGTTTACAGGTGAGCATATTGTCCCCAACAATCTGAGTCCTCATTTTACCCACCTCAGAAGGATGGAAAGCTGAGTCAACCTTGAGCCTGGTGAGATTTGAACTGCCAAATTGCAGGCAGCCAGTAGTCAGCAGAAATATTCTGCAGTACTGCACTCTAACCACTGCACCACCATGGCTCATGGTAAGTAAGCAAGGCTGAGTAAAGCTCAGCCTTGCTTTCCAAGCTATATGCGTAGTCATATCATTGCCAACCTAGAACAAAGAAGCTGAACTAATTCTGCTCCATACAGGTTATCCAGTCCATATGATGTGTTTGGTAGCAAAAAGTGTTATTTTTCTGCATATTTTTTTTTTTTTTTTGCTGTCTTGCAGTGTCATCCAGACTTTTGCACCCGAAATCTGGTAACCATAACCATGACCAAAGAAATAGCCATGTCATTTAGTTGAGAAGCAGTAAAGGAATGCAGTTTTAATGACTTTTTAAAAACAGCCAATCCAAGCCTACTTCGCAAGTTTTTCACACTCTTGCAGGCAAATGTCAAATAAATGATCAGTGATTGGGAAAGCTGCGTCTTAAAGGGTGAAATTTAGCTTTGCAAAAGGCAGGTTTTAAAATAATTCATGCTTGAATTCTAGATAGTGGTACTGGCACACATTGGCCTGAACTCTTGAGTAAAAAAGAAATGGCAGCAGCCAAGGGTTCATTGGAAGCAAGGGAGGGGCATAGTTCACCTAAATAATCCATTAGGTTGACAGGACAATCATCAAAGAGTTTCAGATGTTATATACTCGGAAGGGATCAGCATGTGTAGCTTACTCAAGGTAAAAATAGCATTAAAATCAAAATAGCTAAAGGAAATTTAACTCTTTTTACTTATTGTATGGATACAAGATGAAGACTGTATTGAAAGGATATGGAGCAAAAGGTTATCAAGAATGTTTGTCCTACCGTAATGGCTGAGTGGGGAAAGATGCAGAGTAAAATGTCAGCTTACATGTACCAAGGCTTTAGTTTAAAAAAAAAAAAACAGGGTTGAATCTGGAAGCCTGAATTTGGTGTATATCATAAACATTCCAAGAGTAGAGAATAACACTGATTGCTTCCAGTAGTTACCTAATTGTGCAAAGAGATCTACCATCAAAGGTAATACATAAGAAACTATGCAATATGATTTAGATTTATGACTTCAATGTAATGTTGATAATACAAATTTTTGGTAGGCTATTTCTTTTCTGAAAGCATATATTATTATTGCATGCTGGGGGATTTGGGGACTTGAAGTCCACATCCTAAAGTTCTCCTAGAATATTTGTGAATCATAACTAACTTTTAAGTAGTGCATGCTTATAAGTATGTCTTTCTATTAAAAATCTCAGAATATTCAGCAGTCTTATCTAAGAAACAAAGATACAATTTACCACTTTATGAAAGGTAACAAACATATTTCCTAGAGATTTCAAGAATTATAAATAAATTTGAAGCCATGATTGTTAAGCATATCAGGGTACTCAATGATGAAAATATCTGATAAGTTTATGGCAAGAACTAAAAAAGACATTATGAAAGAATCCCAGCAATTTTTTATATCCAAATTTGACTAAAGCTGTACAATGATTATAAACTTTAATTGTACTATATCATTTTCAAAGTGACTACCTAGGAAATTTTATGGTTTTAAAACTACACTCAGCGAGCAGCTAGGAACTTCCTTTTTCCTAGCTTCACAAAGAGCAGCTTATTATGTGGGATAGTATTGCAATAAATCTATCAACCACATCTTGTGGTTTTATCACTAATCCAAGTTCAGAACACAAAAGCAAGGTCACTGGAAGCATAGTATCCACAGGAGTAAATAAACTTAAAAGACAAGCCCACTCAGCCAAACACTAGGTGCTTATTTGTATTAAGGAAAAGTAACTACACAAAATTATCCACTACAACGTCCTACTGATCTATGACTACTTCAGCTTCAACTGCAATAATACAAGAGCACACAACAGATACAAACTCAATGTTAACCGTTCCAAACTTGATTGAAGAAAATACGACTTCAGCAACAGAGTGGGTAATGCCTGGAATGCACTACCTGACTCTGTTGTTACATCTTCAAATCCCCATAATGTTAACCTTAAGCTGCCTACTATTGACTTCACTCCATTCATAAGAGGTCCGTAAGGAGTCCGTAAGGGGCGTGCAAAAGTGCAACATAGTCCCTACCATCCCTATCCTACTGTTCCCATTTATTTGTACCCATTTCATTCATATTCATGTTTATTCTGATACTTGCTATCTTGTAAACGATTGACAAATCAAATAAATAAATAAATAAATAATGATTCAGTTGAATTGGAATTCTAGGCTAACCTCCATGGAACAACATTGTTCAGTAGCTTTCTGCCCTTCTTATATTGCTTGCTAACTATGAGAAGATCATTATCCCACTGCTGTGATCCTGGTTAGGCTTGGTTTCCTTCAGCAAATTAGTCTGAACTAGCTCTGCTTGCTTCAGCTGTTTGTTAGCACAGCCAAACATTTCTACATCTATCTTCTAGCTTTTGATGCACAGATACTGAGATCTTGACCATAGGTGGACTTGGTTTCTAATCCGTGCCAAAATTTGTTGTGTCAGAGAGGACAATGAGTTTTGCTATTGGCATAATTGCTCAGATTTGGAAGTGCAGAGAATGGAATTTAGGATGCTTCCTTTGTAAGACTATGCTGAAGCTGCCATACCTAAGATGAAGCAAGCCCGCAAGCCAAGGATCTTGTCTAAAAGATCCCTTCAGGAGATTGTTAAGAAGCAACTAAGTTGTTAAGTAAACAAAGAAAAATGTTACTTAAACCAGAGAAAAGAAGTGGGGCCTGAGCACATAGGAAACTCCTTCCCAAATCCCATCCAATCAATAAGGAAAGAGTAGTTTTTCCTTAGAGTAGTTGCCAGTCTTCTGAATCAACAAAGCAAGGATTTTGGAGGATAGAAGGGGACTTGAAGTCTTCCTACTTTTTGAGTTGTCTTTGGACCAAGACTTTGTGACTTTGTGACTTCTGTCCCTTTTGCTAGTGCCTCCAGCCTAGCTAAGGATATAGGTGCCTCAACTGAAGAAAACTGATCTTGAGATATGATATGTTTTCAGTTTCTCTATTAGACAACACGATTAATAGCTAGTAGACTGCTGTTCTAAATCTGTGAAATTTTAGTGTACAGTCTCATAAATACCCACTGAGACTAATTAATGCAATAATTGACAATGAGGATAATCCAGCTAATAATCAAAGAGAAAGCAAATTTGCTCGGAAAAATAGTCCAGAGTCACTAACTATTTATTACATGCATCTTGTACGTCATATGTAGCAACTCAGTCCCACATACTTGCAGGTTGATCTGAGAATTTACAGTAGGACCTACAATTGAAATCTTAAGATCAGTTTACACATTATAAAGGCTTCTTATAACACTTCTTGTCCAGTACTTTTGGAAAGGAATGCAGCTTCTCCATCTCACACTTCTATTCTCAGCCAGATACCAATTTAACTAATTTATTAATCAATACCAGTTTTCCTTAATTGTTTAATGATCTATGCTCAGTTGTTTTACCATGCCCAAGACGTTTGGGGAAGTGATCTCTGTTTTATGAGTAACAGAGCAGGTGGAAGATTGGAATAGAAACATGATTAGAGCTGAAAAACTTAAGCAATCTACCATTTCTTTTTCTTATGGTCAGATGCAGTGCCTCCAAGCCAAGCTCGTCTTCTGGCTACTTCACAGCCATGGCCAAGCAGTTTTCTTGGTGTTGATGTGCAGGTAGCATATAGTTGTCTTCTTTTGGGACTGTTTTTCATGGTTCCAGTCCTATTATTCTCTAATGACTTCTCATTCTAATATTAATCAGGTCTCATCCTTCTTGGTATGTTTAATTTTAAAAGAAAACGTAAAGGAACGCATTAGAAAACATGGAAATGTCTGAACTTTAATTAAAGAACCACTTTTCCATATCATTTGATATCGATTTTAAGAGTTTTATAATCACAGTTCTGCCCCGTTCAAAGATATTCCCACTCTGTAAGCAATAATTCATTCTCTATTTTCTGCCTTTTTTATAGTTATCACAAATTGCTTTAAAAACTAGGCATGTTCATGGAACTGTTACCAGTGCTAATGAAATGTTACCATTCTTGTCTAATAAATGGGCAACCAAGCATATACCTCACATTCATGGTCAGCCAACTGTATCTGAGTCTCAATCAGGAGCACAAATCAGGATGTTACTGAAATAATCCATCTTCAGCTTTGACTGAAATTATATCAAGCCTGAGATGGTCTAGAGGTGGATTTCCAGTGATCACAGCAAAGTAGACATTTCTGAAGAAACAAGGACATCATTGCAATTAGATGGGCAGCCAGACTAATTTTTGCTGGTCAAATCTCTCTGGATAAAAGAGAGATCGTAGGATCCCCCCATTTGCACTCCAGACATCTGCTTTTAAGTAAATTACAGAAGTTAAGGTTTCTACAGTCAGCTTGTGGGTTGAGTGTCCATAAGCCAAGGTATTTCCAGCAAACTGTTTAAGAACATTTAAAAAAAAAACCTCTTATTGGTTTAAACAGAAAAAGGATGATTACAACATTGATTTTGGAAATTTATAAATACACTAAAAGTTGAGATGGATTTCCATGGGAAAATGCTGTTTGAATTCTAAGATGAAAACATGATGGGATGGGAATTTGAATGTTTGATACTAGAGGAAACCTGATTAACTAAAGTTTGCAATTAAAGGAGAACACACTTAAATTTGACTTCCTAACATAAAATGAAACAAACAAAACTGGTGGATATCTTAATAATTAAAAGGAAATAATTAAAAGGAAAGTAGCAAACTAAAAGTGTGACTTGGATAACTTCCTGATATTCGATTTAAAAAATCAAATCTGTTAAACCTCTGAAAGATTTTGTGAGAATGACAAAGAAAAAAAAAGACAAGCTCTAGGATGGTATTTGAAGGGGTTAAATATTAAGATTGTTGAAAGTAAAAGAAAATAATATAAAGTAGATTTACTTAATCAAGTAAATTATATTGCTCTTTCTGGTAATCTTAATAGGCTTTTGATGACCAGGACTGAATGATGAGTTTTGAAGGACATATTTATAGATAAGAGTTGAGATATGGAATTAGGAATTTTGTTGTTGTTTAAGAGATGATAAGTTATTAAATTGCTTATACTGGTTTCCATTTGTTTACTATGGTCAAATTCATACTCCTGCCCAGCTCAGAAACAAGTGACTCTAGGCAATGCATAACAAGACTAAAAACTGTTAATAAATAAAAAAGGATTATTATTAAAAATCTTAAAAAGAAACATAAGGTTAAGAACAAAGATTAAGCTAAGAGTGAATAGCAATGGAATTACTTCAGCATCTCATTTTTCTTCTGCACTTTCTATTCTTTTATTTTTATTTTAATAGATTGGATTAGTTTTGTTCAAACTATAATTTCAAATAACTTTATATGAAATACACAGGGTATAGAGATATCTGGTCCTAGATCTATTTGCATAGGATTATAGTTTTAACATTTTGCTTTTTAAGAAGGTATTTATTATTGAATTGGCTGCATAATTAACACCACATTTTCACTTAATCATTTTTTATTCCCTTTTTGTGGTGATCATTTTACAGTTTTAAATACTAACATGAATATTGATTTATACATGTTGTATGTTGTCTGTAGTCACGTGACTGTGAGATGGCCAGCTACATAAATTTGAATACATAAATAAAACTGAGCTACTGAGATCTTTTGATAAAAAGAAATGTCAAATTTGAAGAAACCTCCAATATGCAGTTCTGATTAATATTTCATGATTTCTCTTTGTGCAGTATTACCCTTTTGAACTTTTAAAATCAGAAACTATGTAATCTTTTCTGTAGTTTGACAAAAAGAAGACCAATTCCATACATAATACCAAGCCCAGTTGTGGATTTTTCGCACTACCAACTTCCTTGACTAGAAGTGTACACATCAGTGGCTTCAGATACTGAAAAATTCTCTAAGCTTTGAGAAGATGCTCTGAAAAATTATTTGAAGAAAAATAAATAAATTTATTCAGTTATCAAACAGAGAACTATGCATATCTAACAAAGAAGAAAAATCAAATCAATATTTCATATCCCTTGAAATTTTATGCCAATTTGCAATATGAGTTTTCTTTAAGAATGAATTTTGAATGCTTTAAATGTCCTGTGAAGAGCATGCATATGCACACAATCAGGGGTGGGTTCCTGCCAGTTCTAACCTCTTCTATAGAAGAGGTTCCAGAAATCTACCGTCCCGTTTAGAACCAGTTCCAGCTCCCTCCCCCCACCCGTCCACACCACGCTTGCCCTGCCCGCCGCTCACTGATTGGCTGGCTCACCAATCTTCCCGCCTGCCTCTAAGAGTCCTATCTAAACCTTAAAGTCTTAACGCTTTGAAGTTTGAACACCCCTGGGTTTTTTTTTCTCTAAAGGGTTAGGGTGCAAGGGTCTTGTAACATGACAGCTTTAAGACATGCGTGCTTCAAATGCCAGAGTTTCTGAGCCAACATTTTGGTTGCTAAGCAAGAGCATCGTTAAGTGAGTTTCACCACATTTTACAAGTTGGCCATGCCCCTCCAGTCACAAGCCACTCCCACTCAGTCACATGGCTGGCAAGCCACTCCCACAAAGCAGGCCACACCTACAGAAGAGGTTCTAAAAAAATTTGAAACCTACCACTGCACACAATGTCAATGGGACATCTGCAGTCCTTTGTTAAACATTAAGACCTGACAAGAATTTGAAGATCTGAATGTACTCCTAAGCTTCACAATAACATTTCCCTACAACAGTAATGGCTAACCTTTTCGTTGCTGCGAGCCAAAACTTGCATACATGTGTGCACATCCATAATGTATGCACAATCCCCATGCGCCCCTCCCCACAGATGGCCGCATGACGCCCTCCACTCCCCCATCCCGCACATGTGCGCACATCTCCCGTATGCCTTCTGCCCCCCGTGCATGTGTGCCAGAGACCTGAAAACCAGCTGGCCGGTGGGAGGCGCGCTTGCATGCACAGTGAAGCTAAGGTGGGGCAACGGGTCACGTGCCTGCAAAGAGGGCTCTGTGTGCCACCTGTGGCAAGTGTGCCATAGGTTCTCCATCACGGCCCTATAACCTCACTGAAGTCTTTAATACTCAATCCTCAAAGACTTGCAAAGTAGCTGGGCAAGCAAGGAAGCTATTTTTCAAAGATCGAGATTCCAAATTTCTCCATTTTGTAAAACCTGTAGCATTTATTACTTATGTCACATCAACAACTAGACATTCATTTATATCTTGGACAAATGGAGATCCTGGCAGCATTGCTCAACTAAGTTGAAACAAAGATAAATCAGTAACAATGTACCTTGTTTCACACATCTCAGTGTTGGCAGGGGGCAGATATCTTGTTTTGAGACAATGGATGTGACAGATCTTTTCATTAATTCAATCAGTCAAAGGCCAATAGTTAAGTCACCTGATTTCTCCCAGAATATAGGCCTTGAAAAGGAATAGAAACTGTTTTAAAATCAGTAAATGCCATGCAAAACTTGCTTCTGGGATACTAGCATAATTCTGGGTTAAGTATTGTAAGATTGTATAGTGATTTATGGTGGATATTTTCTCTTGGAATCCTGCCTGTTTTTCATTGATCATTTCAATTTATTTCTGAAATTTCCAGTACAGTTTGTTTTTAAAAAATGAAAATTACTCATGGTGTTTATGCACCTGGCAGACAGTAATTAGGATCTACTTTATTATCTTTTTGAAAACATAGATTCAGTAAAAGCTAACCACTAATCTCTTCGGTTGTTTCCTTAATGCGGGTAGGGACAAAAGGCGGAATTGATAAATACTTTTTTCAGTTTGATTTAAGGAATTCTGGAGAATAAAATCAAAATCTAGAGCCTTACCCATTCTTATTAGATATCACAACTTCAATTTCCATTGGTGATAATTGTGAGTACTGGGAGTAAATAAAGTAAAAACATAGTTAAGCTTTGTACCATAAAATCTATTATATCAATAACGGTAAGTCCAACTATTTTTCACAAGTTCCTTAGTAAGTCTAGACATTTTTCAATATACTAATAAATATATTATTTCAGAAATGTCACATTGACTTTCTCCCCATATCCTCCTAGCAGATATTTGTAAGTATAGAACATTTTTGTTCATGGCGGTTGTGATGGTTCTTGAGAGATTCTTTATTTCTACATTAATTTTTAGCAGTAAACATAAAACTTGCTTTTTTTGCACAGTTTCAATGTTGAATCAAACCATGAGTGTACTAGAGGGAAACATTTACATAAATTCTTTCAGACCTAGCATTCAAACAGGGAATGGGCATAAGAAAAATGTTTCATACATGACAAGCATCACTAAAACAAATAAAATGTGGACAAAATTGGTTACAACTACACAGATAAACCAGCAAATTGGCAACTGAATCTTACTTCAAAACTGGCAGGACAACATTCTTCAGTGTACCTGAGGGAGATTGGGTTAGGCACAAAGGATACCCTGTGGCAAAGAAAGCTCTGACTTCTAAAACCTTGACATCACTCTAACTACACATCTCAAAATATCACATCTAATACAACACAAGGGATATCCAGCTCTAAATGTGAACACATTTTCTATCTGTCACGGTACATAACAAGTCAAGTTCCATTCCTGACAACTTTGTTGGAAAGTACACATAAGGTTTTCTTGAAAATAATATTTGTTGTGGGCCCGTCAGATTTGGACAGTGAGGAGGTTGGGGAGGAACTTGGGCCAGTCCTGGAGCCTGAGGAAGGCTCTGATCGGTTCTCTGCATTGGAGGCAGAGATGGGGCCAGGGACATCCAACATTTATCAGCTGCCTTCGGAGTTGGAGATAAATGGGGGAGAAAAACAGCTGGAATCTGTTCTAGATGCATGTATGTGCAGAGCTTTAAGGAGAAGGGAATAACTAAGGAATAGGTTGACTCGGAAGTAAAGGCACAAGTGGACGCTGAATGGCCCCTCCCATAGGAAATAAATAGGAGCAAAAGGGGGAGTGGTTTTTGCAGGAGACAATTAGTTCACATTATTGTGAAGATTTGCTTATCTGAGTTGGTGCCTCACAGAGACTCCATACCAGGTATTTCATTTTACAGTATTGCGACTTGAAGTTTGGCCCGGCAACTATTCAAGGACTGATAAGGTCTGTTTTTGCAATTAAATCTTGAAAGGCTTATTGCCGGGACTTTCTGGATGTAAATTCCAGGAACACATTAATCAAATAAAAAGGAGATTTTTTTGGGGGGGACAAGGAGTCTGTTTTGTTATTCTGTTAAGCCTGTGTCAGAAAAATACTTTCAATAATATCATTGTTTTCTTCTGGGATATTTTTGTCTGCTTAGTTTAGGCTACATCTCTGAGATTTCCCATCTGGACTCAATGACATGTTGCCATATAATTGGGCCCTTGCAAAGAGCCAGATGATAAATTAACATTAATCAAATACACTACAACAGAATAAACATATTTCTCCTTTAGGTGTCAATTGGTTAGAAAAGTTTAGTTAAGGTAGTTTTTAAAGACAGATTTAGCTAGTATTTTCAACTTTAGATTTCCTTTAATACTATATACCAGTGGTGGGTTCCTGCTGGATCGCACCGGATCGCGCGCGCTCCCTTTCAGCGCTCCACCTGGCTTGCGCGCTCCCTTTCAGCGCTCCACCTGGCTTGCGCGCTCCCTTTCAGCGCTCCACCTGGCTCTCGCGCTCCCTTCCGGCGCTGAAACCGGAAGTACAGTCTTGCCCCGCCCCTGGCGAAGCAACGACGCCTGCCTGCGCTCCACCAGCTCGGCTGGGAACGGAAATGTTTCCTCAGCGGAGCGGAGCGCCTGAAAAGACTTTTCAGGCGCTCCGCTCCGCTGAGGAAACATCTCCGTTCCCAGCCGAGCTGGTGGAGCGCAGACAGGCGTCGTTGCTTCGCCAGGGCCGGGCAAAACTGTACTTCCGGTTTCAGCGCCGGAAGGGAGCACGAGAGCCAGGTGGAGCGCTGAAAGGGAGCGCGCAAGCCAGGTGGAGCGCTGAAAGGGAGCGCGCAAGCCAGGTGGAGCGCTGAAAGGGAGCGCGCGTGATCCGGTGCGATCCGGGAGGAACCCACCACTGCTATATACTATCATAAAGTCTTTCATATAGAAGTTCAATATTTCTCCAAGCAGTGCTTAGTTATAACTTATCTTCAAGGGTTAGAATTTATAACTATAATTATGGCCAAGGTTAATAAACAGTTGACGGATTACAACATTAAAATTTTTATGGACTCTTAAGTTTGGGTGAACATAATATTATTGAAAATGTGGATATCCCTACATATAGAAATTAAATCTCAGGCAGAAAAAAATAAACTAGTATTTTCCATTAATTTCTATGCATCTCAGACTAGGAATATTTTTTAAATATTCTTCTGCATATTAAAGTTATAAGACATGTTTATTAATAATATATCAATATAATAATAATATATTCCTAGATAAAGATGACTGAAAGCAAATGTTTTGTTACTGCGGTTATATATATTTCTCATTTACTATCACAATCCCAAATCTTAATATATTTTTTTCTGAGTTGTTTTAGCATTTCTCTCTTTTAGATTGGATCTCTAATACTTGCATAGCCCTCAGGGCTTAACAAACTGGCTATGCTTCAATGTCTTCAATTGTTTGCCAGTTGCAACCTTTTTAATATGTGGATTAACTTAATTCCCAGATTAATTCCATGTTCATTGTTAATGCTGGGATATGACCTGCCTTATCCTGATAAAAAGAGATACCGATATAGGCTTTGACTGTGCTATGATTTCCATAATTCCTATGCTAAAATATGCCGTTAAGTTAATTCAAACATGTACAAGATGACAGAGTCTTGAGTTCACTTGCATTTTAAGCATTTTCCTTGCACTTTAAGTATAATTTGCATTGGAAGCAGCAGAGAAATCCCAGGTCTCTCCTAGAGACTTTGCTATTAAAGGTAGTCCTCAATTTACAACCATTTGTTTAGTAACTGTTCGAAATTACCGTGGCACTGGAAAAAGTGTCATGAACATTTTTCACACTTAACAACCATTGCAGTATCCCCATGGTCACCTGATCAAAATTTGAATGGTTGGCAACTGATTCAGATTTATGATGCTTGGAGAGTCATAGTGATCCCCTTTTGTAACCTTCTGACAGGCCAAGTCAGTGGGGAAGCCAGATTCACTTAACAACTGTGAACGCACAGAGGTTCACTTAACAAGTGGTTCACTTATCACAGCGTTCACTGTGATAAGAAAGGTCATAAAATGGATCAAAGCTCACTTAATAACTGCCTCACTAGAAATGCTGGGCTCAATTGTAGTCATAAGTCAAGGACTACCTGTATTTCATACTCCCAACAATTCTCTTTTGTTACCTCTAGAGAGATCAATTTCAGTTCCAGTGCCTATCAAGAGAACACTATGGAGAGAGGGAGGGAGCGAAGGAGAGAGGGAGAGAAAGTTCTTCAATGTTACTTAAACTCAGGGGGAGGGGGGCTTCTGGGTTGGTGTCTTTTCAAAGAAGGGATCATTGGTTCATAGACCAACATCATGAGAAACCAACATCATCCAACTTAGAAGTAAGGAGAAATTTTCTAATACTGAGGACAATTAATCAGTGGATTACCTTGGTTCCTGGAGTTGTAGGTCCTCCATTGCTGGAGATTTTCAAAAATAGACTGGACAAATATTTGACAGGTACAAGGTCTCCTGCCTTGAACAGTGAGATGGACTAGAAAACCTCCAAGGTCCCTTCCAGCCCTATGATTCTGTGTTCTGTGTTCTTCCACAATCTAAATGTGTAAGTATACAGTACATCCAGAATTTTATAAAGTATTTTTAATTTATGGAATAAATTAAATTATAAAAGCAATTTAAAAATTATTCTACATGCATTTTTTCTTTCAAAATGAAGCCTAATGACAATTTCTTCGTGCAGTACAAAATTTACAAAAAGAACAGAAGAAAAGTTGCTTCCTTTTGGTGCTTGAATTTGACAGCAAAATTGTTGTTAGAGTTGTGCAGAGCTCTAAAGAGGCATGTGTTACTTTGATGAAGCTTCAGCTGAAGCACCCTTCACCCCAAATGTGTCATCAAAGTGAATCTTTACACCCCAAGTTGCTAATATATTACAGATTTATTATTGGAAGAGATGCTTCAACTGACTTTGAAAAAATGCTACAAAACCTGTAGAAGAATTGTGCAGAATTAGAACAGGTTTGTAATAATGATTTTTAAAAGGGTATATAGCAGGAATGGGCACTTATTAAATATTTTTTATTTGTAATTTCAATGGCGTCCAAAGGTCACAGAGGTGTGGCAGTAAAGTGATAAACATAAAGCAGGGGTGTCCAAACTTTTTGCGAGGAGGGCCAGATTTGGTGAGGTGAAAATGTGTGGGGCCGATCATTCAGCCTGACATTCTTTGAACCCTTAACATTAAATGCGAATTAACTACCATATTTTTCGGAGTATAAGACGCACCATGATTTTGAAGAGGCAAATTAAAAAAAAGTTTTTGCACTCTCCCACGAAAATGGGCCTTTTTTTTAAAGGGCATGAATAGCCTTTAAGAGGCTTCTAGAGTGCTCCTAGGGGCTGGGGGGGGGGGGACACAAAGTTGAGCAAAAAAATGGCCCGTTTTTTGCTCATTTATGCCCTCCACAGCCCCCAGGAGCACTCTGAAAACCTCCTAAAGGCTATGCACAGTCATTTTGGTGAAGGGGGCAGAGTTTTGGGAGGCAAAAAATGCTGTATTCAGTGTATAAGATGCACCCAGATTTTTAGCCTCTTTTTTGAGGGGAAAAAGATGCATCTTTATACTTCGAAAAATACAGTATTTTATGAAAGACTAAACAAATAACTCCAGTGGGGAGAAGAGGCTGCGGGCCGCTTGAAATATGAAAAAGGGCCACATTTGGCCCCCGGGTCGCACTTTGGACATGCCTGACATAAAGCATTGGGCTGACTTTATGCTTACCGCTTTAGATGTAATGCTTAACACCCTGTTTTAGGACTTAACATTTCCATTTTAGATCTTAATACATTTATTTTAACTCTTACAACTGTGAGACAATTACATTACTGATGAATGTAGAATGTCAATGGGGCAATTTTATAGATGTACAGAAGAGGATTTGACAGCCATAATATATGCAGGAACAATCTAAAGAAGACAGGTGTTCCAGCCACTTAAAATAACATTATGACATTTATTCAAATGTAATGGGAGGCTTCTAATTTCCACATAGCATATTTTTGTCATTCTGGTCAGACAAGAGATGTCATGATATCAAACAGGAAAAAAATAATAATTCATGGAACTTTGATGCAGTTTGCACAATAATCTCCTTCTAGTTCTTATATATTTGTGTGCATACATGAACTCCATCCTCTTCCTAGGAAGAGGAAGTTCAGGAAACTGGATAGTACTAATTTCCTTCTAAAAGCTTAGAATATAACCTAGTTACATAAAGCAAAACTAACATGTAACTTAGTTTCGCTTTGCCCTTTTGAGTCTTGTTTTAGATTTTGGCACACATTTCATCGGTATCAAGACGACTTACTTCTAATTCTGGGTGTGCTGATTTGGAGATTTATCAAGATTTTCTGGCTGATAGGCTTCTGGCTCCCCCATAATGGGATAATAATCCATCACATTCCTTCCGTCTTCCGATTTTTATAAATCCGTTATATTTTCTGATATCTTTTGCTAATTTAACTTAACATCACAAGGAAATTCCTTCCACAAGGCCTTTCAAACTGGAGAATTTGGACAGTTGAGGAAAGCACGGAGAATAAAGAGAGATGTGCAAAAGAAAACTAGCACCAGCAAATTTCAAATAATAAAAATACTCTGATAACTCAACAAATATTTGTTTGATAATAGTACTTATGAAAAACAAATTGGAATTCTAGTTGATTGCAAATGAGCATGAGTTAGCACTGTGATATGGCTGCAAAATTATAATTATGACTTTAGGCTAATTATAGTAGTTTTCAAATCAGAGGACAGTAATCATGTAACTCTGCATTGGAGAAGCCTAACCTTCAAATTTTAAAAGAAATTCAGAGAAATTGAACAAAATCTAGACAAAGGTAACAGAGAAGATCAGGGTGCTGGAAACTAAGTCCTAGGAAGGAACTGTGCATCAGTGGTGGGTTCCGGATCCCAGTGCAACCTGTATAGTGCTATGGGGCCCATCGTCTACAACATGTACGTGTGCAGCATGCGCACATACATACGCAGCATGCACATGCGTCCTTACCTCCTGCAACGCTCCATGACGCTCCAGTTGCTCGGCGGAGTGTCGCACAGGGACAATATGCTCTGTGCGCGGAAGCGCCGAAGAGCTCAAACACAGGTAAGGCTGGCGGGTGGGTGGGCCCTCTGGAGCACCCTACTGGAACGGTACCTGGTGCTCCCGGCAAGCACCGGTACACCCGTACTGGGGCGTACCGCCTGCAACCCACCACTGCTGTGTACGTAAAAAAAGACCAACGATGGGATAGGATAGCACTCCTCAAAAATTCAAAGTCAAACAGAAAATGAAGGCAAGTTCTTCATCTTTCCAGGTCATGGAATAAAAGAATGAGGTTACCAGAGGGCAGTTTCTGATTGAACCCTAGAAAAAAATATCCTAATGGTAAGGAGAGTTAAATCATGCAACAAATTACACAGAATTTAGAGAGGGTCCAGAACAGGGATGTGATCTGGCTTCTTTTACTGCCGGTTTGCTCAGGGATACACTTTAGGCCCATGCACAGTAGTCAAAAAATTGCTTCTGCGCATGCGCAGAAGCAAAAAACAAGATGGCACCGCCTATGATGCCACCGATAGAACCAGTTCAGATACGTGGGGGGCCAAGTTACTACCTATTCGGCCGAACCAGGGAACCAATAGGAACCCACCTCTGGCCCAGAGGTATTTTACAAGAAGAGTACTCATCTCCTCTGCTCATAATAAAATTCCTTATACCACCAGGCTTGGAAATTTAGGCCTGGATAACCTTGAACTACGCTGTCTATGTCCCAACCTGAGCTTAGTGCACAAGATAATCTGCCATAACGTCCTACCTGTTAATGACTACTTTTACTTCAACTGCAATAACACAAGGCCTATCAATAGATACAAACTAAATGCAATCCATTCTAATCTTGATTGCAGGAAAAACGATTTCAGCAATAGAGTAGCAAATGTGTGGAACATCCTACCTGATCCTGTTGTTAGTTCCTCTAACCCCCATTCCTTTTACCTTAAGCTGTCTACCGTGGACCTTACACATTTCTTAAGAGGTCCCTAAGGGGACATGCATAAGTGCACCAGTGTGTCTACCGTCCCTATCCTACTGTCCCATTTATATATACTCTTTTTATGTGTTCATGGCTATGTTTTGCTTATTTATATCCATTTATTTGTGCCATTTTTTCATGTGTTTTCATACTTGTTTCCTTGTACTTGTTGATTAATAAACAAAATAAATAAATAAATAAATAAATAAATAAATAAATAAATAAATAAATAAATAAATAAATAAATAAATAAGAAGAATCTTGGGCTTCATTTTTTACATGCATCCAAGTGGGCAATAGACATCCATTTATCATGGATGCTTTAATTTAGATTTCTCAGCTGTGCAGGGGGTTGGACCGAATGACTCCTTTCCAGCTCCATGATACTATAATAAAGCTCAAAAGCATTACCTGAACAAATTATCAAAGAACCTGAGATTAAAGAAGAAAACAGAATACTTTTTCACAAGGGAAAATAACATTTAGGAAATTAGAAGAAATATTTCTCTAACCTGCTACTAATGAAATGCATTTTATATACTTTATTGATCTGGTGGAGTTAAGATGAAGAAAATATTGATCAGATAATTCTGTATTTTTCCCCAGAGGTGGTTTCTTCCTCCATACATTGATCACAACCCTATACATATGTATTCCAGCTCTTTGTTAATTTATTCAGCATTGCTCAGTTCTTTTTCATTTTTCACTACCACTTTGAACTAACAATTCTGCCTCTTGTCTTCTACAAACGTTTAGATGCTACCTTTTTAGAGAATTAAGGCTAGAACTGTGAAGGACTATGGGATTAATACTGTAAAATATTAGCTGAGGCCACATTGGCAAATGAAGGACAAGAGCTAAATAATCCCTGAATATGGTAGTGGC
Source organism: Natrix helvetica (assembly GCF_964273705.1). Lineage (NCBI taxonomy): Eukaryota > Metazoa > Chordata > Lepidosauria > Squamata > Natricidae > Natrix > Natrix helvetica. Next base: position 62,950,559 of record NC_138551.1, on the reverse strand, counting down.
GCAGTGGTTGGAGTGCAATATTGCAGGGTACTTCTGCTGACTGCTTGTTGCCTGGTGAGATTTAAACTGCCAAATTGCAGGCAATTCAAGGTTGAATCAGTCTTCCATGATGGTTAAAATTAGGACCAAATTATTGGGGGAAATATCCTGACTCAGTAAACCGCTTAGAGAGGACTGTAAAGCTAATATGGTACATAACAAGGCAAAACCTGCCAAAGCTATACCTAGAACTTTTTTCCTTCTTAAAGAACATATTATACCTAGTCCCCGATAAACAGCCGTTTATTTAGTGACCATTTGAAGTTACAATGGCACCGAAAAAAATGACTTATGGACATTTTTCCCCACACTTTTAGCGTTTTGGGGTGATGTGCAAACTTCTGACAAGCAAAGTCAATGGGGAAGCCAGATTTACTTAACAATTGTGTTAGATTGATTTAACAAGCATGGCAAGAAAAGTCATAAAATGGGGCAAAATTCACTTTCCCATTGACTTTATTTGTCTGAAGGTCACAAATGGTGATCACCATCATAAAAATGAACCAGTTGCCAAGCTTCTGAATTATGATCACCTGAGCATGGGGATGCTGCAATGGCCATAAGTGTAAGTCATTATTTCCCAATACCATTGTAACTTCAAATGGGCATGAAATGAACTGTTATAAGTCAAGTACTACCTGTATCTAATTCATAAGAGTTAAATTACATGTGAACCAAGAGATCTGAAATCTCTTTCTCCCTCTCCCTCTCTCCCTTCTTCTCTCTCTCCCCCTCTCTCTTCCTCCCTCTCTCTCTCCCTCCCTCTCTTCCTCTCCCCCCCTTCTCTCTCTCTGGAATGGGAAAACTTGTCACAGCCAACTTGCTGTGGTCAACTTGCATGGTGAACTCACCACAACTTGCTGTAGCCAAATCACCAGGGCCAATTCACCACGGACCAACTCGCCACGAGATCATTTAACAATTCAATTTAATTATTTAAAATAAATTTTAAAAAATAATCTTCGTCATTCACAATTCATTCTGTCCCTCCTTTTGCATACTTTATTTAATGATTCTAGTTCATCATTTACTTGATATTAGTGTAACTCTTGTCCCGCAGCAATTTGTTCCGTGATACGTTGGCCGCAGTCATGGCAAATTGGCTGTGGTAAGTTGGACGCGGCAAATTGTCATAGATCTTCCTCCCTCTCTCCCTCTCCCTCTCTCTCTCTCTCACACACACACACACTCTCCAATATGGAAGATAGGAAATCAGGATGCAGCTGTATTGATCTAGGATGCTACTATTGCCAAATGCTGCTATTACAAATGGAGAAGAACCTAGAGTCTGTATCGTGCTGGGCAGAGTGGGTTTCAAATCCCAGGGTTATCGGCTTGCTTGTGCTTGCGCATGTGCTATGCTCACATGCGTACACATGCGCAACACTTCTGCGCATGCCCACCTGGTGGGTGGGCAAAGCCTCCTGCCGCTGCCACTACCGGTTCAGCCGATCCGGACTGAACCAGGAACAACCCATCTCTGGTGCTGGGACTAAAAATCTGTCTGCAATGTGAGAATCAAGATTATCTTCCCCATCATACACCTAATTGAAATGCAATGAATTGGGCAAGGCAATTTTATTCAAAGCTAGTTTGCAGGAGCCATTTCATGCTTTCATCTGAATATGATGGCTGCTGGTTTCTACCCTTCCTCTCTCCAAATATATTAACAGTTCCCACAACCTCCACCAAGAGGAAATATTTAATCTGATTGTTTTAGCAATTCTAGAAAGGGTAAATATGATTTCACTCCTGCCCTTACCAAGGAATGCTTTTGTTCATTCCACACAACATTGATAATTGTTTTTTTTCCCATGGAAGACAAAGTACTTGACAAATTGTCATTTGCACTCATGAAAATATGTTACACTTTGGGCCCAGAGGAGCCTTTATTTTATTTCTCTTGGTAGAAGAGGGGGGGGGGGAGTGAGGTTTTCTGCCAAAAACTATGAAAGAACAGAACCTCATTGAATCTTGATCTGATTTTTATTTTTTGTATTCTATACAAAAAAATATTCTATTGCATTTTTGTAGGCAAGGGGAACTTTTCTTCTTAAATTGGTTTAATGGATAAATGATATGTTTAGAATTGCATAGTAACAGTTATAGTCCTCTGAGATTCTTGAATAAATTGTTTTGTTAATTTCTTGTTTCAAAAAATCCATATTTTAATAAAGCTCGTACAGCAGCATGACTGTGTATTTGTATTTCTGACTGCATTTTGCTGAGTGACTAATTTAAATATTCATTTATTGGCTAAAATAATTGTTTCACATGAAGCAGGAAAGCTAATTTAATATTAACATAAATAAAATAAAACTTGAGTGAAGTTTTTTTAAATAAATGTTGATAAATATTGTTTATATATTACAAATATAACCAAATATTTCTTTTAATATACAAGTAGTCCTTGTTTAGCAACTGCCTAGTTTAGCAACATTTTGCAATTATGACCATGATGAAAAAGTAACTTTACAACCAATCTTCACATTTACGAACTTTGAGGCAGGGGGTTCGACTAGAAGACCTCCGAGGTCCCTTCCAACTCTGCTATTGTATTGTATTGTACTGAGGTCTGTAAGCAAAGGAAAGCTGAAATAGGATCATAAGGACAGTCCTGGTTTCACTTAGCGACCCCTTCCCTTAATGACTGAGTTCCTTATCCCAGTTGTGATTGCTAAATGTCAATGTTTTATAAGTATCCTTTCAGGTGTCTGAAACTTCTCAATGCTGACCAACTTCTATGTGACTTTTATAACCTTCCATCCATCCCTAGCTTTCTAAGCTCTTCCAATTGTCCTACAAATAGACTGGTAGCAACTTTATCCTTCAGGATATGGGACACAAGGGATGGGATCATGATAGGAATGATAAGAAGGGATGAATTCACTGGCTTTCTCTATACCAGGGATCTCCAACTATAAGACTTGTGGACTTCAACTCCCAGAATTCCCCAGTCATCCATTCGCCAACAAATTGCAGTGCATCCTCTGAAACCCAGGTATTGCAATTGAGTGAAGTTTTGTTTTTCAGTTAAGATTTTTTTTTCCTACACTGGACTTCAATACTGTGTGGAGTACTCTTCTTTTAATCCTTCTTTGGGAAAGCTGTGAAACAACTCTCCAGTACATGCTTTCTCCTGATGTAAACAGCTAAATATACCAAACTGTAGAATTAGAGACCTGCTAGTCTCATTCAAAAGTATAAAAGAGAGTTTGACCTCCGTCAAATGCTGTTTCCCAACTTTGATTAACTGGGAAAAAAATAGAATTTTCCCCTAAGTGTACTAACCTATTAGAAATCTGAAATGTTACCATGCTGTGGCTTAAATGATTGAGGTTTCCGTTTCCTGAAAGGGCAATCTAAAAGAACAACTGACCAATTTCTTCAGGTTATATGCCATGCCCTTTTCCCACCGAAGATAAGCAGCATAGATGATGGTATGATTTTGCAGTTTTTAAGCAGCCCTTGTTCTCTAACAAGATAGCCTGCAGTCTCTTACGCAAACTGAAAAGAAAACAGTTTTTTTTAAAAAGGACACCACCACCCCCATGGCTGTGGAGAGTGAAGTGGCCAGGGGTGGGTTCCTGCCAGTTCTAACCTCTTCTATAGAAGAGGTTCCACAAATCTAGAGTGCCATTTAGAACCAGTTCCAGGTCCCTCCCCCCACCTGTCTGCACATCATCAAGATGAAGAGCGAGAGGAGGAATTCTGGGAGGTGAAGTCCACAAGTCTTAAAGTTGTCAAGTTTGAGCACCCCTCGGTTTTTTTTATAAAGTGTTAGGGGTGCAAGGGTCTTGTAACTTGACAGCTTTAAGACTTGCGTGCTTCAAATGCCAGAGTTTCTGAGCCAACATTTTGGTTGCTAAGCAAGAACGTTGTTAAGTGAGTTTCACCACATTTTACAAGTTGGCCATGCCCACCTAGTCACATGACTGTCAAGCCACCCACACTCAGTCACATGGCTGGCAAGCCACTCCCACAAGCAGGCCACACCTACAGAAGAGGTTCTAAACATTTTTGAAACCCACCACTGGAAGTGGCATATTCCTCACTGCTTGATTTAAGATTTCAATATGCTACTTGTTAGAAAGTGCTGTCTCATTTGACTCATGTGGTACAGGAAATTTGTATAATCTGTAGAAAGCACGAGTAGAGCCAGCCTAAGCAAATTAGCACAAAATTGATACCATTTTATTCTCTATACAACTGGAATTAGGCTGCAGTTCCCTAGAGGCAGTTCTCTGATTAAGACTTTGCCACTTAGATTTTGGCTGAAGCAAGTCCATCGGGGAGCTTCCTTACTCTCTCTCTCTCTCACCTTGCTGGATAGGTTCCCTTCCACCCCAAGAAGACAAACTAATGATGATTTGGCATACCTTGATCTCACCTTGTCGGCACTATCTGCTTTGGAAGGGATTGATAAAACCCTTACTGAGCTGAACGAAAGGGTTTGGTTTGGTTTGGTTTATTTGGATTTATATGCCGCCCTTCTCCAAAAGGACTCAGGGCGGCGTACAACATTAAAAAACACACATCTCAAAAGTTAAAAAAAAAGTATCAGATTTAGATATCCAAAATGACAGTATCAAATTGTCCTAATCCTTTTCATAGCACAGTAACGTCTCTTGCCTGGACTGTCCTTATGTCCTTAAAATGGCTTCTACCATACTGTCTTAAAATGGCTTCTTCTGTACAGCACTGTGGAGTTGCCATGGTAACGGCTTCACAGTAGTCAACAAGGGGGCTCCCAAAATCCAACATTATAATATTTATATATATATATATATATATATATATATATATATATATATATATATATATATATATATATATATATATATATATATATATATGCTGGTTTTGTTGTATTCGGGTCTTTTCCCGTGTAAGGTTGAGATTGTCTTTGCAACGTTTCGGCAGGATCACACCTGCCATCTTCAAGCTGTGGGCTTTTTTAAGCCCACAGCTTGAAGATGGCAGGTGTGATCCTGCCGAAACGTTGCAAAGACAATCTCAACCTTACACGGGAAAAGACCCGAATACAACAAAACCAGCATACCTACACCCGTGAAAATCTACGAAAACAAATATATATATATATATATATATATGAAGATTGCCATGTTTTTATCAGTAGCTGTAACTGGTACAAGCCATTTGATTCCTCCCTCATGTTCTTAATGACTAGCTGTTAATTATTTTAGGATTTTCTTACAATTTTTGAAGACTAATTTTTAAAGTTATTGTATTGCGGTCCCTTTTCTTGTTCTGAACTCATTCAGTTCCTGACCATTTCTTTCTTCATTATTTTTTAAATGTTATTGCCTGTCTCTTTCCTCGGAGCTCAAGATAGTCTACGTAATATAATGCCCTTCATTTAATCTCCACAATATCAATTCTGTAATGCAACAGTCATAAGTGTAAAAAATGGTACTCCTTTTTTCAGTACCTTGTAACTTTGAACGGTCACTAAACAAACTGTTGTAAGTCAAGGACTGCCTGTACAGCATATTGAAATTGCTTGCAATGGTAAGTTGCTAACTATAAAGTTGTGTGATCAATACTCATTTTGCTGATTTTTCAGGGCTGTGCTTTCATGTGGATGACCTAAGGTATTTTTCCCCTCTTTCTGTTATTGAGAAGGTTGTAACAATAGAAATCTATATGCAAGTCTATGCTTGTGCCTTTAAGTAAGTCTAGACAGCTGGTGATTGTATGGAAAAATTCCTATGATTTTCTTGTGAGGATTTTGCCAGAAGTGATGTGCCATTGTTTTCTTCCTGAGACCGTAACTGGTCTAAGATAACTCAATTGTGATTAAGCTTGTGCTAGAACTCACAGCCTCCCAGTTTCTTTAACCACTATACCACATGCAAGGACACAAGATACATTATGAAATCAGAATACTTTAAAAATTCAATTCCCAAGGTGGCCTTATGGCTGTGATACAGACATTATATCATTAAAGGACCCCTCCAAAAAGGAAAAAAAATGAGGCAGAAAGTTAACAGACACAAGAGACTGCCATCACCAAAACAATTGGAAAGAAAGAGTGGAAGAAATCTGATGTTCTCTTAAAGTTTGTGTGGTTAGGGAAGGGGTGTCAAACTCAGGTCATCACGGCAATATTACATGACATATTGGGACTTCCCCCACCCCCCCTTCATTAAACCGGGCATGGGTGTGGCCAGGATGTGACGCATACAGCCCTTGGGCCGGGAGTTTTACAGCCCTGAGTTAAGGGAATTACAGTGAAAAGATTGAAGGTCTGAAGATCAGTTAATCCATTTATAATGTTTTACAGGACATTGTGTTCACTCAAAAACACCTAACGGATACCAGCCACAAAATTAATTTGTACGTAAATAAAACTTGTAGCACCAAATTGTAATCAAGATGTATTAGATTACAATTCCCACAATCTTAAAGAATAGTACTGTCATATCATGCCTTCATCTTACTCCAAACCTTTGTATAATATGTAGTCAATCAAGACCACTATATATTGTGTTAGTGTTAAGAGAGGTAGTGGTGTTCTTTTCTAACCTACTGCCCATGGAAATGGAAGGATCTTAGCCCAAATGAGCATTTTTAATGTGACATAATTATTTTTTATAGGAACCAATTAAATAAAAAATTAAAATGCTTCTGCCTGCAATGTTTCGGTATATTAATCGTCTGTAGCAGGAGGAGTAATAGTAAAAGATGCTAATGGTAAATGAGATATGGAATGAGGATGGCAATCGTCTACAGGTAGCAATGATTAACAAAGCAAAAACCTCTGCCACTTATTTATTGCTTTTTAAGAAACCACAAAACTTCTTGTTTTTGTTACAAGATTTTGACACAGCTACTTCTCTAAGAGTGTCTTAAGTGTAGGTAGAGAAAGCCTTTCTTCGTGATCTGTAGAGCTTTTGATTAAATTCTGAAAAGGTACTTAGTCCTCGTGAGGATACAAACATAGCACTTCTCTGCAACTCCTTAGACTTTTTGTGCCTTTTCCTTGGAACATACCGTTGAATGATCCTGTAAAAAGAGCAGCTTGATTTGAAGGCATTGCATCCCATTGCATGCTCCTTTTCTGGAATCTTTTCTGGAATCAGATTCAAACGGATGCACACACACAGTCCTGGTTTTGCATAGGGAAAAAAGAGGAAAAGCAGGGGTGTTTTTTCAGCAGCTTTCTGCTTACGTGCACAAATATTTATGGTTTGTATATAAGCAAAGGGTGTTTAAGGTTCTCATAACCTGAAAATAATTTAAGCTCGTTCAAAGATTTTTAACTTATTTTCCTTTGTCAAAAATATTTATTTGTGCTGTTTAGAAAGCTTAGCATAATTTATAAATTAATTCTATTCTCAACCCCTGGAGTTATTTTGATGTATTTTTAATGTTTTAATTTATCCCCTGCAGTTATATATTATTTTTTAAGCTACAGTAAACTGCCCAGAGAATCTTGTTTTTTGAGTAATAATTACAGCTAGTAAACACATACATATATAATCCCTTCTATTAATGAATCCAAAGTTACATCCCATACTTTGAGAGTAAATAATGATTTCAAAAAGTTCCCATTAAATTATGGAAGGCAGTCTCAAGGGGAACAGAAATAGTTTATCTTCTTCCTTAATCAGATCTAATAATAATAATATCAGCAGGTTTTTAAAAATAATTTGATTAATTAATTGATTCAATGAATATAGCTGCACATCTCACATCTGCAACTCAAACTGGCTAACATAGTTTGTTCTAATGATGATATGCACTACTGATGTTACCAATTTTGGGTAATGAAATGTCTACAAGAAAACAACCAAACTCAGAGAGCATCAAGGACCCACAAGTGGGTTTCACATAATTTTACCACAGGTTCGCTGTGCACCATAAATGTCAGGCTGTTTGCATGCCTTCCGTGAATGTGCATGGCGTTCCGCTGATGTGCTTTGCTCACGCACACAACTTGCACACATGCGCGCAGCTTAGAAAATGTGGCTAAATAGGACAGCATAGCACCAGGGCAGGCGCCACTACCGGTTCGCCTGAACTGGTCCGAACTGGCTGAATACCACGACTGCAAGGACCCCTCATAGTTTCTTCTGCTGCTTCATTTCTTGGAATTCCTTTGTGATACATGCACAGAGTCTGCACAGGCAGTCTAAGGCTGTTGTCAAGTAGAGATGAAAGCCTCAGATAAACTGTTCATCAGTCTAAAGTAATGTAAGAGCTTTCCCAATCAAATATGTCCTCCCCCTTGCAGTGAGGAATGGCTGAAGAGATCTCCAAAGCTAACAGAGAGTCATATATGATAACAGAGTAATGGAATTAATTCTCCAACTCAATGAAAGAAAGGAACTGGGGAGATGTCAACTCTTCGAGTCCAGATCAAGAAGTGGATATCACATGTGTTCTAGGAATGCTACTTTATTGCTTGGGGTAAAGTAACTGAATCCTGAAAACCTGTCAGAGTTTCTCCCAATCTCATCTCATACTAATGAAAATCAAACATAAGTTTCTCTAATAACGTTGGGCTATTCAAATGGATGCCCTGAAGATCCATCTATGAAATTGGCTATTGCATCAAAGCCTAAAACAGCAGAGACCTGCATTTCTATGCCTGAGGGTTTTGTATGTGCATATGAAGATTGACAGGGACAAAATGAACACATCGGTTGTGGGCTGTCTGAGCTCTTCTTAATTGTGTGAAGGGAGCTCTGCTGAGTTCTTGGGAGGGAAGCCTGGGAAGGCAAATCTCTGAGGTAATTCAGGCACCTGCTTACTAAATGACCTGCAGTTCCTCAGAACCTAGAAATCCTGTCCAACTTTCTCTCTATACCACCTTTCACCAAACTGAATCAAGGCAGGCCTATTTTGAATTTCTTTTCCAAACTCACTTCAGCCTCTGAACTGGGTAATCTCTTTAACAACTCCCTTGTTAATGGCTAATTCCATCTTCCCTCCCTTAATGGCTCTTTCATATCTTCCACATCAGCTCTAAATTCTTTTATAGAAGAGAAGGAGGGCAAGATGAGGGCTGTCTGTAAGTTGATAAATCTCCTTAGGCTGGCGAAATTTGTACAACTGTAGGCATCAGGAAAAAGAGTGAACAACCACATAGAACAAATAATACAGGCCTTTCCAAAATCTCTTCAGCCTAAATGTTTAGAAGACAAAATTGAACACTGGGTTTCCTATGAAACTCTGAGTGGAAGAGTCCTGATGGTTGCCATGGGACAATTGCAGAAGTTCATTTCACAGCATGGTAGGCCCTGAATGTAAAAGTTGGTCAACAGTCCCAAGTATAACAGGTGTTAGACAAGTAGAGTAGGGAGAACATTATTTCCATATGATGAATTATTCAATTAAGTTGCTAGTTGATCATGAATTTATCAAGACTGGTAGGCCAGCCCAAATTTTCAAGATGACAGAAATTATTAAATGTCAGTGCTCTTAGATAATCAGCGAAGCCCTGATGAATAAAAGAGCTTCTGCATAAAAAGAGCTTCTGAAGCTTCTGTGAAGAGGGAAAGGTGGGGGTGGGGAGAAGAAAATGGACAGAAGTGAGTAGTGACGAGTTCCTTTCCCCCCTGTACTGTCCCACAATTCTTCAAGTCTTCCATCAATGTTCAAACAATCCTGGATTAATGCAGGTCATTGTGCTGTGCTTTGATGAATTAGTTAAATTTGTACTTCATCTGATAGTGTATCTTTGAGCTGGCTGATTAGGACTTTCTCATTCCAGTCCGCATTCTAATCCAACAGCTGCAATTCTATAGCATAAACATATGCTTAGGTTGTTGCATGCAGTAGATTTCACAATGGGCTCTTGCTTAGAAAATCCTGAGAATTAGCCCTCAGACGTGGCACAAAGTACGGTAAGTGTTCAAAATATGGCTGGCTTAAATCAGAAGAGGTCTTAGTCATGGTTCTCAGTTCCTAGACTTATCATATCGCCATCATCTGAGGGGATGGTTCAAGGAAATGCATAGTTCACAGGATGAGGCAGGCAGTAAATTTGTTTTAAATTCAACCAAATGTATCTGGCTCAGAAATAGGAGCTATTGGCACCAGCTGCAGGTTTAGACTACTGAGAAAGGATTTATTTGCAGTTGTGTTGATTCTGATCCCGTCCCACCTATTGGGTTAGCTTGTTTTATGATCTGGGCTGGTTGACCCATCTGGATAATCATTTGGGTTTTGTTACAAGAGCAAGTCAGCGACAATCTGATTGTTGGTTGGCAGCCATTATGCTAATCTTTGATCTGTGGGCAACATCATTCCTTTCATTAAGGTGGGATAATGAGAGGACAAACAAACTATTTGGCTCCCCTAACCAGAACTCTGCAGTAAATCTGCATATGACTTAACCTGAGTGCATTAAATGAACTTGGCCGAAGTATTGTAAATATAGAACACAATGTGGCTAAGTAAGAATCCTTACTGCAGCTAAAATGAAACAAATTGAGCAGCTGAGTGTCCTCTTTTAGCATGAGTGGGCAGTTCCTCTCTTGGAAACATGACTATTTAAACCCATTGCTGATGCTGCTTAGTTTTTACATATTTAAACATATAACTTACACTACAATTCAAGTGGTTTATTATTGATATAACAATAATCTCTGCCTGAGAATAGCTAGCTTTGAGGATGACATATCATAGGAAGTTCATATCAGTACAGGATGGTTGAATAACAAAAGAGATGGTGACTGACTGGTGTGATTAGTCAATGCATGCTAGCAGTAAGAACAAAAGTGTTACGAAGCAAATTATGGAATTTGTATTCTGAACCCTCCAATTCAAATTTTCCCAAACCTTTTTCAGTACCTAGGCCTAAATTTGCAGAATTCTTATATGAAGCCTAAGGCAATAATGTATCGTTTATTTATCCATGCTCAGGAAATTACTACCTCTACAGAAAGGACATAATACTTTGTTGAAGTCTATTGATTACTGAGATGTCAGCACAAAATGTAGCAAGATACACACAAAAAAAGCAAGGGGGTTAAATCCCATTTAATTTTTTTCCTAGTTCCTGCTCTTTGAATTAAGTATTTTTAATGGCTTTTTGGCAAAAAAAAAAAAACCAATTAGTTGATGCAGAAATTGCTTTGACAATCTTAGGTATTTCACCTACGTGGGAAATACACTAAGTGAAAAATATTCAGCAATAGCCTAACAGATGCTACTGTAAATTAGATTGTTTGAAAGCTCAACATTAATCCCCTCAAAATACATTTCAGTTAATTTAGTAGCTGCCAAAAATAATTTTAAACTGATATTCTTAAATTGTAATAAAACATAAAACTTACACAAATTTTCTGGAGAAGAATGAATAATACTTATTTATAAACAGCATGCAGGCATTCAAATGTAATAATAGGACCTGAGGTGCTATGTCAACCTAAGAGTAGCCTAAGAATATTTAGAGCTCTAGCTTTGGAGTAGGCTAGATTATGATATCTTGTGTGTGACACAAGATATCACAACTTCCTTTAGGGCTGCCATTTGCAGGAAATGATAAGCCAATCCCTGTTAGATATTAGCATATATCGTAGGAAGTCTCCTCTCTGGTCCGCTGCTACAGTGGGAAACAGGCATCGCTCTGATTGGTCGAGAGGCATACCCAAGTCCTATAAAAGGGGAACCCTCCGGCCACAGAGCAAGCTGGATCACTACTACTACTAATAAAGAGCTGTTAAGTCACTTCGTGTCCGCAGTCTGTTCTCTCGTTGCCCAGATCTAACATTGGCGACGAAGGTGGGATCGAGAGACAGATAGGACGAAGAACGCTACCTCCAGAATCTCTGGATTTGATCCAGCCTAGGAATTCGGCAGAAATTCCGGCAGCCATCTCAGGCCACCACAGCGCGGCAAATTCAAACGAGAGAAGATGGCAATGCACACTCTCCCCGCTCCATTCGACCCAGCGAACGACGAATGGGAAGCCTTCATGATTCGTTTCGAGTGTTTTCTCGAAGCGAACGAATACACGGGGATCACCTACGCCCGGAAGAAAAACATCTTCCTCGGCTACTGCGGAAAAGAAGTCTTCAACATGGCCAGAGACCTCACCGCGCCTACTCCAATACAGGCAGTATTGTGGACGGCGTTGTAACAGGCTCTACAGACTCATTACGCGCCAAAACCTTCCCGCCATGTTTGCCGCCAAGCATTCAACACGAGGAACCAGAAGGCGGGAGAATCTATCAACCAGTACGTTGCAGCTCTACGAAAAGCAGCCACACACTGTGCATTCAGAGACCTGGATGAGCAGATTATGGATCGACTCGTTAGCGGGCTGAGAGACATTTCCCTACAAAAACGGCTGTTAGCCAAAACCAATTTAAGCCTACAGATTGTACTCGACGAGGCAAGAGCTTCAGAAGCAGCAGACAGATCAGCGGAGACAATTCAACGCGGGTTCAACACAGGCCAGCCAGCGCCAAGACACACCAGAGTCCACTACGAGGACACCATTCCAGATTTCGAGGATCCCGAGCTCGAGGAAAGTCACCTGATGCGGAGCAGTCACGTGAGACCTGGGGGGAGACCCGGATTCCATTTGCCGCCCTGCGCAAGCTGCGGAGGGAATCACCCCCGGTCTACCTGTAGGTTCAGGAATGTTGTTTGTTCGCACTGCAACAAACTTGGGCACATCGCACGAGTGTGCCGGAGCGAAGTCCCTGCCTCACGGCAGCCACCCATGTACCGCCAACAGAAGCCCAACCCAGGGGCTTGGCGAAACCAAAAAGGGCGCCCAGAGAGAAATCCACAAGTGTTTACTCAGAGAGAAAATTCCCAAAGAGCTGAGCGAGCGTATCCCCAGAGAGATTACACACAAGGAGCTGAAAGAGCGTTCTATCAAGACGCTCAACGAGAGTATTTTCAGGATACAGATGCTGAGATAGAGTTGACCCAGAGAGAGGAGTTGCGAACGTATCTCACCACAATAAGTCAGGTTCGCACCAAGCGGCCCAAAAAGCTGAAAGTCACAGTCCTCTTGGAGGGCTCACCTTGCGAGCTGGAAGTTGACACGGGATCGTCCCTGACGATCATTTCATGGGCATCCATGAAACAGGCTATACCTAGCCTCAAAAAGAGCCAGCTACGCATTCCAGACATCCTGCTACGAGACTACCAGGGGAACCAAGTCCCCATCGTGGGCCAAGGCACATTCCAAATCCGTTTCAAGGACATCGTAGCCCAGCTGCCCGTGACCATTGCCAGCGCGCCATTACAGAACCTTCTGGGACTAGACTGGTTTGAAGCCTTGGGGTTAGAAGTCACCGGAATAAACGCAGTGGAGAACAGCAGCGCTGAGCAGATATTTAAGGAGTTCGAGGATGTATTCAGCCCCGGTCTTGGTAAGTATGTGGGTAAACCAATATCATTTAATTTAGACCCCAAAGTGGCGCCAATCCGACTTAAGCCGAGACGAGTGCCTTTTGCACTCCGCCCAAAAATAGACAAAGAAATAGATAAATTAGTAGAGCAAGGAGTCCTTGAGCCGGTGGATCACGCGCGTTGGGAAACTCCCATTGTGACCCCAGTCAAACCAGACGGATCAGTCCGCATCTGCGCGGACTATAAATGCACAATTAATGTCGCTACAACAAAGCGCGTATCCTGTGCCTGTAGTACAGCACTTATTGCACTCGTTGGGGCCAGGAAAGGTATTTGCTAAATTAGACATGGCACAAGCTTACCAGCAGCTGCCCGTAGATAGCGCCACAGCGGAGGCCCAAACTATAGTGACGCATAGAGGGGCATTCAAATGCAACCGGCTGCAATTCGGTGTGAGCGTTGCTCCAGGTTTGTTCCAGAGCGTCATGGAACGGCTTTTGCAAGGGATACCGGGAGTCGTCCCCTATTTCGACGACATCTTGGTGTCCGCTGCAAACGAGGAGCAATTAAATAAAAGAGTCAGAACTGTTTTGGCCAGAATCAGAGAGAAGGGTCTCCGCCTTAAAAAGGAAAAATGCCAAATTAACGTGCCTAGCGTAGAATTCCTGGGATATAGAATCGATGGTCAGGGAATACACCCCACTTCAAAGAAAATTAAGGCGATCCAGGACGCCCCCACACCACGTAACCAGACCGAGCTGCAGGCCTTCCTCGGACTACTTAACTTCTACAGCGTTTTTCTGAGACAGAAGGCGACCGTTGCTGAGCCGCTACATCGACTACTCCAGCGAAACGCACCATGGAGATGGGGACGATCCGAAGCAGCAGCTTTTGCCGGGGTAAAGCGCCTGCTCACCACTGACTCGCTGTTAGTCCAATACAGCCAGACACTACCGCTAGTATTGACCTGCGACGCATCACCCTTTGGAGTCGGCGCAGTCCTTAGCCACAGGATGCCAGACGGAAAAGAAGCACCCATCGCTTTCTACTCTAGAACTCTTTCATCGGCCGAGAGGAACTACAGCCAGATGGACAGGGAAGCGTTAGCTGCGGTAGCTGGAGTAAAACGTTTCCATGAATACCTCTACGGCCGCGATTTTGAACTAATTACTGATCACAAACCGCTGTTGGGACTTTTGGCGGGAAACCGCCCCACCCCGGTCTCCCTTTCTCCACGCATGACCAGGTGGACTGTTTTCCTGGCTGCGTACTCCTACAAGTTAATTCATCGACCGGGCTCCACTCTAGGACACGGAGACGCACTCAGCCGTTGCCCACTACCAGACCTTTTGCCAGACCCCACTCCCGAAGTACCGGTGTTGCTCATTGACTGTTTGGACTCTGGACCGGTTTCTTCCTGCGACGTTGCAAGGTTCTCCTCTAAAGACAGTTTAATAAAGCAAGTTCAAACTTGGGTTTGGAGGGGGTGGCCGAAGGGAAACGTGGGCCCAGAATTCAAAGTGTTTTGGTCAAAACGGGACGAACTCTCAGTGTTACAAGGTTGCTTATTGTGGGGGGATCGAGTTGTTATTCCTTATGCTTTACGTAAAAATGTGTTAGATGCATTACATGTTGGGCATCCGGGGATCGTTAGGATGAAGGCTTTAGCGAGAAGTTACGTTTGGTGGCCAAACATGGACAAAGAGATAGAGGAGTGGGTGGCCACTTGCGATCCATGCCAAGAATCGAGACCAGCACCCCCGGAAGCGCCCGCCACGGAATGGGAAAAGCCGAAAGCACCCTGGTCGAGAATACACATCGACTTTGCAGGGCCAGTTCAAGGTCAGACTTTCCTTATAGCTGTGGATGCATATTCCAAATGGCTAGAGGTAGTCCTAATGACTTCAACCACGGCAGAGGCAGTCATTAAGGTTCTACGGCGACTTTTCGCCACTCATGGCCTGCCCAACCTCCTGGTCTCCGATAACGGGCCCCAATTCACGGCCATGCATTTCGAAACGTTTTTAGCAGGTCAGGGAATTCGGCATGCCCTCGTCGCGCCATTCCATCCGGCATCAAACGGACAGGCGGAGAGAATGGTGCGATCCGCAAAAGAGGCCCTCGCTAGGATGGGTCCAGGTGATTGGCAAACACGCATAGACCATTACCTCCTCATTCAGCACATTACCCCCAGTGCAACGACGGGAAGGAGCCCCGCTGAAATGCTCATGGGCCGCCGTCTACGGTCTCACCTGGACCATCTTCACCCCAACTACTCTGCCACAGCACCCCCAGACTCCACAAGCAAAATTCGGAGTTTCAGCATAGGGGATTCGGTATACGCCCACAACTATGCAGGGGGAACATTGTGGATGCCGGCAACGGTCATTGGCATCACGGGTCCACGATCGTATCTGTTAGAACTGGAAGATGGGCGGAATTGGAAGAGGCACATCGATCAACTTCGGGGTCGCCTGGCGCACTCAGACCTACGAGCCGAGGACGAGAGCTACCTACCAATGCAAAGTCAGCCACTCGAGAGGCCCAAGACAGAGAACTACGACACCTGCGAGCCCAGGACAGAGCAAGAGGTCGAGCGCGAAACAGAACAACCCCCAAGCAACGTAAGCGAGCAGACCCCCGAACGCCCAAGCAACGAAAGTCTGAAAACACCAGAACTCGAAGCAAAGAAAGCAACTGATCCTGCAACTACTCCTGACCAACCCGAACTGCGACGCTCCACTCGAGTAAGGCAAACTCCAACATACCTTAAGGACTACATAACCAACCGCAATGTTCCGTCTAAGAGGGGAGGGGTGTTAGATATTAGCATATATCGTAGGAAGTCTCCTCTCTGGTCCGCTGCTACAGCGGGAAACAGGCATCGCTCTGATTGGTCGAGAGGCGTACCCGAGTCCTATAAAAGGGGAACCCTCCGGCCACAGAGCAAGCTGGATCACTACTACTACTAATAAAGAGCTGTTAAGTCACTTCGTGTCCGCAGTCTGTTCTCTCGTTGCCCAGATCTAACAATCCCCATCTTGTAAATACTTCTGTTCATCAGTTATACTTGGCTCCAAGCTGTTTGCATTTATTTATTCAATCTGTCTCAAATATGATGCAGCTCGGTATGTACCTCTTTTAGAGGCCATCTCATTCTGACAGTGCTGCTAGATAATGATGTATTTACATAGAAAATTAAATTGATTTTATTTCAGATTTACATTACCATGGTTCATTAAATTTGTCCTCCAACTTTTCACCTCTTCAGCCATTTATCAGTACGGCTTAATAAAACTGCTGCATTTCTTGAAGAAGTCTAGATTCTTGTACATTTCCAAATGGAGGGAATCCCATAACTATAAAATAGATACTGCGAGCATTTGCTGCTTCAAAATGGAACTAGTAAGATATTGTTAAAGAGAGCATTTTGACTTTATGTTGGCAGCCACAATGAGGAATAATGGATAAATGGGCTCAAGCAACTGAGCTAAAGCTATTTAAGAAATTAAAGGTCAAAAGCAGAAATGTTCTCCTTGAAGAAAATAGGGCATCTTTTAGATCCAGGGCAATGGCATATTATATTTCAGTTGAAAAAGAAATATAGAAGCTAATACGCATATTGGGATACAATGGCTCAGCAATTAAAGACACTGAGCTTGTGAGCTGGAAAGCTGGAAACTGATGAGTTCAAGACCTGAAAACAAGGTGAACTCCCATTATTTGCCCCTGCCCACCTAGCAATTCGAAAGCACGCAAATACAAGTAGATAAATATGTACCATTTTTGGTGGGAAAATGGTGGGAAGCTAACAGCATTCCGTGTACCTCCATGTATAATCATGCTTGTCACATGACCATTGGCCATGGAAATATCAATGCTGGCTGCCTTGGATAAGAAAGAAAGAAATAGCATACAGTGAGTCCTCAACTTATGACTGGTCACTTAAGTACTGTTCGAAGTTATGACAGACTTCTCAAAAGGTACTTCCCCCCCATGGTCACATGATGATATTCTATATGCTTGGCAACATGCTCACCTTTACAGCAATTTGTAGCATCCCAAAATCATGATCCTGTGATCGTGATTTATGATTTATAATGCTGAAGTAGGAGAAGTTGGGTTTGCAGTCGGGGCTAAACGGCGGCACTCAGCAGCCCTCCGGGAGATGCCGATGGAAACACGGATTTAGCAGGTGAGTTGTCTGTTACAGTGTCAGTGGTTGTGGTTGGCCTAGTGATCAGAGGTGGCGAGGAACTTGGCCGGTAGGCGGCATGCAAAGGTTTGTTGATTCCACAGTGTTCTGCGGCAATAGGGCCTGCGGGTGTCAATTCATCGGAGTCTGGGTGTTCAGCGGTGGCCAGGCCCATTGATACCTCTCGGCAGCGCAGTTGATCTATATGCCGCCGCTATACCTGACCATCTCTCAGTAGGACCCTGTAAGAACAGGGTCCTGTTATTTCTATTATTTCCGCTGGCACCCACTTTGGTGTTCCTGCAAAGTTTTGGGGTGAACACCCAGTCTCTGATAGTGAACCCCCGAATGTTGTATTCTCTAAGAGGTCCTTGACTGGTGACATAATTGGGATGTATGTGATCCAGAGTTGTGCGGAGTCTACTGCCCATCAGAAGCTCCGCTGGCATTTTGTTAGTCAAAGGACAAGGGGTTGTATGTTGCAGTAACAAATAGTGCAATATTTTGTCCTATAAATTACCTACCCCCATCCTTCCCAATGCTTCCTTGGCTGAGCGGACCGCTCGTTCTGCTCGGCCATTGCTAGCTCGATGGAACGGGGCCGTCAGCACCTGCCAAATACCCATGGAGGCTAAAAATGTTTGGAATGTGGCAGCTATCCATTGTGGTCCATTATCAGTGACCACAATGTCCGGCAACCCGTGGCATGCAAACAATTTCTGTAGCGCCGTGGTAGAGCCCATGGGCACAACCTCAACCAATTTGGAAAAAGCATCTACTGCTATTAAAATCATAGCCCCTGGATTGGGTCAGCAAAATCCAGATGTAACCTGGACCATGGGCATGGTGGGGTTTCCCATTCCCTAGCCTCAGCTATTGGCAGTGCGGGGCAGGAAATTTGACACGTTGGACACTGGCCAACCCACACCTGAATGGCCTCGTCCATTCGCGGCCACCAGACTGCACTGCAGGCCAGGGTTTTCATATGTACTATGCCCGGGTGACCGTCATGTAATCTCCTCAATATTTGAGTCCACAGGACTACTGGCACCACAACCCATTTGCCAAATAGCAAGCACCCTTTAAGAGACAGTTCCATCCACCTGCAATAATAGGGTGGGAAGTCCTGTGTTATGGAATCTGCAGGCCATCCTCTGTGCACATAGTCAAGGACTACGGACAGTATTTTGTCAGTGTGAGAGCATGCTGCAATATCAGTAGCCGTAAGTGGTAAGTTAATGTCCTCCATGGCTAGAACAGTGAATGTGGGAGTGGGGTCCTGCACTGGGATTGGCAGCAGGCACCAATTTAATGCATCAGCATGCCCCAGTCTCTTTCCAGGCCGATGCTCCAGATGGTATGAATAAGAAGCTAGGAACTCGGACCAGCACAACATACGCGGTGAGAGTATCTGTGGGGTCTGTCAGTCGCCAGCCAGAATGCCCAGTAGGGGCTTATGGTCTGTGACCAATAGGAACTGGTGGCCATACAAGTAATCGTGGAATCTTTTGACTCCAGCCATGGCCGGCAGCGCCTCCTTATTGACTTGACAGTAATTACATTCGGTCGTTAATAAGGTGTGCGAGAAGTAGGCAATAGGTGCCTCATGTCCATTAGGTAATCTATGGGCTAGGACAGCGCCAACACCATATGGTGACGTGTCACAAGTGAGGGTCAAGGGCAGTCACTCGTTATACTGTATGAGGACTGCCGATGACGTGAGAAGGGCCTTTACTGCTGTGAAAGCCTTTGCATCCCTAGCGCCCCAATGCCACACTGCCGACCTGTCAAGTAGTATGTATAGGACAGTGATGGAGGAAAATCAGAGGAACTACATCAGTTGTGACACTGGCAGAAAGATTCCCCAGGTGGGAAAGAAACAGCGTGTCTTAGCTCAGGTTGAAGTAAAACATTTCAGCCAAAAGATGGACTGTGGAAAATTGATCTTGAATGAATGTTGCAGTAAAAAAAGGGCTTGCCATGCTGCAAGAAAGAAATTTATGGACAATATTTTTTCATTACAGCTACAACAGTGACAAGTCTCCTTTTGTCTCCAGTCTGTCCTTGTCCTTGCTTTTTTAATGTACCACAATCAGTGCTGCTAAACCAATGCTTTAACGTCAAAGTTGGTTTCTGTTGAAGCTCTGAAGCAGATTAAAGACTAATGGGGGTATTTTCTGCCTCTGGATAAATGCCTAAATCCAATATACATTGGGGATATGAATCTCAGTTTCAATCAAA
The DNA here is from genome assembly GCF_964273705.1 of Natrix helvetica. Taxonomy (NCBI): domain Eukaryota; kingdom Metazoa; phylum Chordata; class Lepidosauria; order Squamata; family Natricidae; genus Natrix; species Natrix helvetica. Next base: position 62,930,740 of record NC_138551.1, on the reverse strand, counting down.
GTACAACTCACTGCACTATGCTAGAAACAGCCTAACTATATAACAAATTACTAGTACAACTATATAAACAGATGAATCAACATCTCCACCAAATTGTCTCTCAGACTGAAAATAAATGTTTTAATATACCATTTTTCTCAGTCCAAATATGGGTGGAGATCAATTTTCAGGTCTTTAAGGGATAATTTAATGCTTTGAGAGTTTTAAGGGGCAAAATAAGTATCTTAAGGAAGCATTTATTTTCTTCAAAGGGAATTTGGCCATCTGGAGAGCAAAAGTTAATAAAAAGGCAGTTATGATTGGAAACAGGCTTTATGCAATTGGAAACTAGAGTACAGGTGGCCATATTCAATTATTGGCTCAAACTATCTCTTCCCTTGCCTTTGCCACGCTAACTATGAGCAATGACTCCCATGCAGCATAAAAATAGGTGGTAGCAACTGAAATTCTATCCCTGGGGTTTTCTTCAGGTTTTCTACTTGGCATAGGGTATGATCAGGCTAAAGTACTTTATAGACCAGTGATGGTGAACCTTTTCTGCACTGAGTGCCCAAACAGGAATGCTTGTGCATATGTGTGCATGTACGCATGCCGGAGCACCGGGAACCCAAAGATCAGTTGGCCGGTGCCCATTTTTTTGACATTTTTTGGCTATTTGGGGACTGTTTTCAGGTTGTTTTTCAGGCCATTTTCAGGTTGTTTTTCAGTCCATTTTCTGCCCCCCAAATCAGCCTGAAAACGACCCCCAAAACAGCCAAAAAATGCCTGGTTTTTGGCCGTTTCCAGAGCTCCAGTGCCCGTGAAGACCAGCTGACCAGCACACAATATGACCCAAAGAATGGCCTAAAATGGTCTGTTTTTGGGGCATTTTTAGGCCATTTTCTGGTGTTCCAGCACCTGCAAAGACCAGCTGCCTGGAAACCAGAAGAGCAGCTGGCGACGGTGCACATGCCCACACAGAGGGCTTTGCGTGTCACCTCTGGCACATGTGCCATAGGTTCGCCATCACAGTTACAGACACAAAACACAAAATTGGACCTAGCCAGGATCCAAATCTTTATTGGCATCAAGTCCAACAGGTATTCTGCTTCTGCCAATAGTATACCCTAACCAAACAGAGAAAGGCTTTTACTCTGGCATGATGCCATGCACTCACCATAACTGTTCACAAACAACAGAGCATGTGTTTCTCCAGCACCTATGTTTACACAAACATTTGCATTACAATTGATATTCTATCAATTAATATGTAAATACGCAGGTTGCACAGGACAATATTAGAATATACTGTAGCTTTCAAGAACCAACCCTGATACAACAAATTATGTTGCCAGTTTCTGACATCAAATTCATCAGATGATGACTTGCTTGGGGGCTCAACATTACGAACTAGATTTGACTAGCACTTTGTTGGCCACATTAGGATGCTTTGTAACTTAATAGAATGTTCCACATACTGTATAGGTATTCCGCATTTGGTCCTCATTTAGTAACCATTTGCAGTTATGATGGTAATAGAAAAGTAAATTTATAACCTATCTTTTCATTTACAACCTTTACAAGTCTGTCTTTAAAGCAAAGGAAAGCTGAAGTAAGATAATTAGCAGAGTCATGGTTTTACACAATGACTGCTATGCTTAAATTGCTGATTCTAAATGTGGTTGCTAAAGAAGGATTATCTGCACTAATTTGTTTATGATGCTAATGCTCCTATCTCTTCCTTATATGTACAAATAATGTATATTTACTTTTAGGTTTTAACTTATATTTTTTAACTTTTTCTAATGTCAATTTCTGTTTTCATTTTCATCCTCTTTCTTTCTCTCCCTCTCTTTGTATTTATGTGTATGTAGAATGTGTGTACATGTATTAGATCAGAATATATTATCTATCTATCTCTATCTCTATCCATCCATCCATCCATCCATCCATCCATCCATCCATCAATCTTAACTTATGCTTCTTTGTAATGACTGTACCCACTTTATTATTTTGGCCTCTGACCACAATATTTGATATGAAAAAGTAGTAAAGCGCTTAATTTATTAATTAAGTGACAAAGACCTTAAGGGATGCATTATACACAAATGCCAAAACACTACCCCTGAATTCACCATTAAAATGTGCATATTAATGGTATAATATTATAGGCATTCTAAACAAATATGAAATCCCATTATCACTAGAGAGCTGGCAACAGAGTTGAGAGAAGACGTGAAAAGTTTGCCTAAACATCTATATCCAGTGCAAAAGAACATCAGCACAAGAAACTGGCTATTTAGTAAAATAATGGATTAATTTTGAAGACAATGGAAAATCAAAAGTATGTATTAGAATATCTCACCACAAGCTTCACCTTGTCTCACTGGGCCTCAGTGAGAGAATATTCTCTGACTGTGGGAGTCATAACCTCATTCATTGCTGCCAAACACAACCTGCTACTTAAACGTTGTAGGTAGAATGGCTTCCAGGAGAGAAAAAAAATATATATTTGTGGTTTCTTAGCAACGCAACAGACTATTTCAGATCTGAATGGTACCATACAACTATGAAATAGATGAAACACAGGGCGCATGCAGATCAAAAAGGAGTTTTTCGGTTCATTAGCCAAGATACTTTACTTGCCTGTCTGCTTGTGTTTTCTCTCAAAGGGTTTCCACCACTAATATACACTACATCTATCTAACTAGGCAGATCATACACCCCTTATTAATTAGACCAAACAGTAACAATGTTGGTTAGGACTACAAAACACATAACACCCAGCCCATCAACTCATCCAGAATCATGCAGTGCAAACTATTCTCTATACATCAATTCCTGCCCCCTGACTACAAAACACATAACACCCAGCCCATCAACTCATCCAGAATCATGCAGTGCAAACTATTCTCTATACATCAATTCCTGCCCCCTGACTACAAAACACATAACACCCAGCCCATCAACTCATCCAGAATCATGCAGTGCTAACTATTCTCTATACCAGTGTTTTTCAACCACTGTTCCGCAGCACACTAGTGTGCCGCGAGATGTTGCCTGGTGTGCCGTGGGAAAAATTGAAAAATTCGAAAGATTAAAAAAAAAACACCAGGAGGACCGGAGCAGGAGGAGACGGAGTAAATATAAAACTAATAATAAAAGTAAGGGCTCGCCTCTTGCACACGGGCGTTCCGATCAGATCCGCCTGGCGGGGACGAGAAGCGGGGAGGCAGAAAAATAAACGGAGGCTAAGGAGCTTCCCCCCCTCCTCCTCCCAACAAAAATCTAACCGGTGAGCCGGGCGGGCAGTAGCAAAGATTTTTGCGGGGGGGGGGGGGAGAAGCTCCTTGCCTCCGTCTCTTTTTCTCCCTCCTCGCTTCTTGGGGCTCCACCAATGGGGGAGCAAGGCCCGCCCAGCGCCAGGCTTTGGGCTAACACAGAGGTGTGCAAAGGTGGCTGTTTTAAGACTGGTGGACTTCAACTCTCAGAATTCTGGGAGTTGAAGTCCACCAGTCTTAAGAGCCAATTTTGCAAATCCCTGCCTGGGCTAATATGATTGATGCCCTTGGTGGACTTCAACTCTCAGAATTCTGGGAGTTGAAGTCCACCAGTCTTAAGAGCCAATTTTGCAGATCCCTGCCTGGGCTAATATGATTGATGCCCTTGGTGGACTATAAAAACGAAATACAGAGAGAGACTGAGACCTGTTAATGAAGAGCTACGTGTGTGTCTTTCTTCGATTCCAGCCAGAATATCAGCTTTGTGTTCAGCCAAACAGGCCCGGGGTGCGCACTGAATAAAGTATTTTATAATTTTTCATATTTCTCTTTACTTACTATTTCATAATAAAGTAATTATAAAATACTTTCTTTGTGTTTATTTGATTCCTATTCAAGAGAATTACTTTATATATAGTCAATATAGGCACAGAGTTAAATTTTTTAACATTTTCTAATGGTGGTGTCCTTCGTGATTTTTTTCATGAAACAAGTGTGCCTTTGCCCAAAAAAGGTTGAAAAACACTGCTCTATACATCAATTCCTGCCCCCTGAAAACAAACACACATGCACATAAAGACACAGAAGGGGAGTAAATAGGATTGGGGGATAGCTTGCTCTGATCTGGATCCAATCCATTATTTCTAAAGCATATTCAGAATAAAATTATTAAATAGATAAAGCCAATGAAAGGGAAGGAAGTGCAGGAAGCGAAATGGAGATTAAGTAATGAATGAAATGTAAGGTGAAAAATGCCTCTGTAATTGTTATTTAAAACACACAAGGTTGTTTGATTATTTAATTTAATATGAAATCTATCATACAGGAATATCTACATAATGTTAAATCCCAAATCAACCCTAATTTCTCATCACAAGTTTTGAGGTTGGAAAATTATTATTAATCCAGCATTTCCTATTGATCAATCTTAGTCAAGTTGAAGACTATCCAAGTGTGCTGGGACTAAAATTCTCAGATTCCAAACTTGGATGAAGAATTAGTAGTGCGTCCAGAGGAGTCAGGTGGGAAGCTGTCACAGACTTTTTCATTTAATGCATTGATGCCCAATTGCAGCTACATTATTATTCATATTTAAAACAATTACATCCCACCCTTGTGGAGAATACACAGGAAATAAATCTTTTAAATACATCCACACAAACATAATTGTAACTCACTGCCATTAGTGGACTATGTGGAGGCTCTAATCTTGATTCAATAATCAATAATTCAATAATAAAGAAAAGATTCAATAATCTTTTCTTTCAATAATTTCTCTCTCTGTCTTATCTTTATCTTTCTCTCTTTCCCTCTTTGTAAGGGAACCAAGATACATTGTGGTTTTCCATGTAAATGTGATGTTGGTATCGGTTTGTTTAAAGCATCTATTTTAGGAGATCAGAAATAAAATAAATTCCTTCTAACAATCTTATGATATTAAACATTAATAAAGGTTGCTTAAATATTAGCAGAGACAAATACTAGATTTTGCTCCAGTGACCTCCCAACTTAAAAAATTTAGTCAGAGTTGCAAATGCCAGGCTCTTGACCCTCGTTTGTTGAAGTGTTGCTAATTTTGACTACTTATCCCTGATTCAAATTTCATGCACCAAATTATTTTAGTTGGACACTTTTGTCTGGCTGTCACTTTAAAATGGTTGGTTATTTGTTGATGATAATACATTTGTTGTATGGAAGAAAGTAGAAACAACAAGCTGATGATGATCCATGAGGCATGCTGCTGACAGCAACAAACAGCTCATTACAATTTGCCATCTTCTGTTCTATAGCATAAAAAGACAAATGTTTCGCAGGAGGAATAAATGACAACATGTATTATTATATTAACAATTTCAAATTGTCACTGGCATGGATAAGCGTAGCTCAACATCTCCACTTCACTTTGTCTTGAAACAAAAGCAAGCGAGATCAATTGAAAATAGAACAGCAACTGGAATTAGCACTCTGCTGTCTTAACAGGTATGCTGTTTTAATAATAATAGGCATTTATATAGCTGATTCCTAGTTTAGAGAAAAAGGAGATTAAAGACAGCATGCCAGAACATGAAATGAGTCAAGCATCATGCTGTTCATTAACTCAGAAATGTCCTGAGCCACTTCTACATTAATTGGAAACATTGGAAACTATTTTATGGTGATAGATGGATGGATGGATGGATGGATGGATGGATGGATGGATGGATGGATGGAGAGAGAGACAGACAGACAGACAGACAGACAGACAGACAGACAGATGATAGATCGATATATACTTATATAGAGATATAGAGATAGATATTTTATTCCAACGGTCGTGGGGAGGGGTGGATGCGATGACCGAACAAAATCCCGTAGTCGGTTGGGAGACCGTGGCTGTTGGACACGCCCGGTCGCTTGTACCAACCCTCGCAGCCTAGGTGGTCAGGACCTACAGAGCCAGGGCCTGAGGCTGATACTTTGCAATGCAAGGTCCGTTGTTAACAAGGCCCCCCTCATTAATGAGTTGATCTCAGAGGGGGAGCCGGACCTTGCAGGGATAATGGAGACCTGCCTGGGCCCCGAGGGTGGTTTGCCCCTCGTGGAGATGTGCCCACCAGGTTACCGTGCATTTCATCAGCCGCGGGCCCAGGGTAAGGGTGGCGGGGTGGCGGTAATTATACGGGAGAGTCTGGAACCGAGGGAGTTCACTGTGCCACAGATCTCTGGGTGTGAGTCCCTTGGTGTGAAATGGGGCCCAGGGAGGCAGTTGGGCTTGCTGATTGTATACTTGGCTCCTCACTATGCATCAGCGGCCCTGCCCGAGCTCCTCGAGCTGATCGCGGAGACTGCAGTTGACACCCCCAAACTTGTGGTTATGGGGGATTTCAATATCTGCCGTCGACGGGTGAAGCATCCGAGGTGGCTCGGGAGTTCATGGCTTCCATGACAGCCATGGACCTGGCCCAATTAATTCAGGGCCCCACACACGAGGGTGGACACACACTGGACCTTGTTTTTGTATCTGGACAGTGGACAAGTGATCTGGGAATAGGGGATCTAGTTATCACACCCCTGTCATGGTCAGACCACTCTTCTCTCCGGCTCGACTTCCCCGGAGCTACCCCCCACCGCGGGGAGGCGGAACCTGATTGTCCCAGATGGTTCCGCCCCAAGCGACTGATGGAACCGGATAGGTTCCAGACGGAGCTTGGGCCACTTCCTGTAGCCCTGACCCGCTCCCGGACGGAGGACCTAGTGGCCGCTTGGAATAAGGCGGCTGCGGGGGCCTTGGACTGGGTAGCGCCTTTGCGGCCTCTCTTGCGGCAACGAACCACCCTGGCTCCTTGGTTTACCGAGGAGCTGAGGGTGATGAAACGCCACAAGAGACGCCTAGAAAGCAGGTGGAGGTCCTCACGCTCCGAATCTGACCGAACACAGGTAAGAGCCTATTTACGGACCTACCTTGTGGCTCTAAGAGCGGCCAAACATAGACACTGTGCCGCTCTTATTACGTCCGCGGATAACCGCCCTGCCACCCTGTTTCGGGTGACCCGCGCTCTCTTATTTCAGAGGTCGCGGGAAGCCCCTTTGCAGGGTAGAGCAGAGGAGTTTGGGGAATATCTGCAGGACAAAATCGATCAGATCCGGAGTGGATGGGCCCCCTTCAGTGGACCAGGGGAGACGTCAGAAGCAAGTCTTGAGACACCATGCTGGGAGGGGTTTGACTCTGTTGCCCCCGAGGACTTGGACAGGTTACGTGGGCGACTGCGAGCCACCTCATGTTTACTGGACCCGTGTCCCTCCTGGCTTGTACTGGCATCCTGGGAGGTTACACGAGGCTGGCTCCTGGGTCTGGTGAACGCTTCACTGGAGGAGGGGTCCTTGCCGACCGCCTTGAAAGAGGCAGTGGTGAGGCCCCTGCTCAAGAGGCCTTCCCTGGATCCGGAGGAACTAGCTAATTACCGTCCTGTCTCCAACCTTCCCTTTTTAGCGAAGGTTGTAGAGAGTGTGGTGGCGCAACAGTTCCCACGTCACCTGGAGGAAGCAGTCTATCTTGACCCGCGCCAGTCCGGCTTTCGACCCGGTCACAGCACGGAGACGGCCTTGGTCGCGTTGGTAGATGATCTATGGAGGGCCAGAGATAGGGGTTGTTCCTCTATCCTGGTCCTATTAGATCTATCAGCAGCCTTCGATACCATCGACCATGGTATCTTATTGCGCCAGCTGGAAGAGATGGGCATGGGGGGCACCGTTTTGCGGTGGTTCCGCTCCTATCTCTCCGACCGGACGCAGTGTGTGTTGGCAGGGGAGCAGAGGTCGACCCTGAGGCCACTCACTTGTGGGGTGCCTCAGGGTTCGGTCCTCTCGCCCCTCCTGTTCAACACATACATGAAGCCGCTGGGTGAGATCATCCGTGGTTTTGGGGTTGGATACCATCTGTACGCTGATGATACACAGCTGTACATTTCCACCCCAAACCACCCCAACGAGGCCGTCGAAATGTTGTCCAGGTGTTTGGAAGCCGTGCGGGTCTGGATGGGGGACAACAGACTTAAACTCAACCCTTCCAAGACTGAGTGGCTGTGGCTACCGGCGCCCCAATTTAACCAGTTGATGCCATCACTGGCCATAGGGGGCGAATTATTGCCCCCCGTGGAACGGGCGCGCAATCTGGGCATCCTCCTTGATGCCCGGCTGTCGATGGATGACCATCTGACAGCCGTGGCGAGGGGGGCGTTCCACCAGGTTCGCCTGATGTGTCAATTGTGCCCCCTATTGGATCGGGACGCCCTACGCACAGTCACTCATGCGCTGGTGACGGCTCGCCTGGACTACTGCAATGCTCTCTACATGGGGCTCCCCTTGAGATGCACCCGAAGACTACAGCTAGTTCAGAATGCGGCCGCGCAGGTTATCATGGGAGGATCAAGATACTCCCATATAACTCCATTCCTGCGCGAGCTGCACTGGCTACCTGTGGTTTTTCGGGTGCGTTTCAAGGTGTTGGTTACTATCTTCAAAGCGCTCCATGGCATGGGACCTAGTTACCTGCGGGACCACATCTCACCTCATACATCTCTACGACCTATCCGCTCTCACAGGGAGGGACTCCTCCAGGTGCCATCCGCCAAGCAGTGCCAGCGGGTGACGCCTAGGAGTAGAGCCTTCTCTGTGATGGGCCCAACCCTCTGGAATGACCTCCCTCCCGATATTAGAACTACTAATGACCTCCGCTTCTTCCGACAGAAGCTCAAGACTCACCTGTTCCGACTAACTGGCTTAGCCGATTGATAGTTCCATCTTCCACCTCCTGGCAAACATTTTATTGGGGAATTTTTTAAGGGAATTTTAATTGTATTTGTATTTTAACTAAGAATTGTACAGTATATTTTTTACCTCCTCCGTCTACGTCTACGTTTACATCTATGTCTACGTCTATGTCTACGTTCATGTCTATGTATTTGTATATGGTTTTAACATGACTGTACACCGCCCCGAGTCCTGCCTAGGAAAGGGTGCGGTCTAGAAATAAAAGATTATTATTATTATTATTATTATTATTATTATTATTATTATTATTATTATTATTATTATTATTATTATTATTATATAAGCAGAATAAATCTTTCCAGACGTTGTTGCATTTCATTATATCTTTAAAAAATGAGTGGGTATTTTGCTTTAATGCAATGATCCTCTATCTGTTTATAAAATTACTTCCATCAGCATGAATGGAATTATACTTAAAGGTTTAAAAGATGATTATTCATCTTTTTGAGGCATATCATGCAATTCATGATGCCTTTGCCAACAATTTGATCTTTTTATAAAGCTCCAGGCCATTGTTGCAATAACATTGCAGTGCACAACATTGTTCATTTAGGTCCACAGTTAATTGTGTAATGTTTATGTGCCTGACCTCAGAATACTCTTAAAGTCTCTTAAAATCAGCTTTTAACAGGATACTATTGGAACATTCGGGCATTTATATGTCCTTCTCAAATCTACATTCCATTAATCTTATTGAGAAATAACAAAGTGGAGAGTACAATATATGCTACTAAGACTGAACAAATTATTTCTAAGGGCTGCTTTGCATACAATGTTTCCCAAGAGGAAATAGGGCTACTTAACGTTCTGATTAATATCTACTTCACTATTACACAAAGTAGTCAGATAATTATTTCATTTTGTTTCAAACAAATGTTATCTATATGTTCTTAAGGAAGTTGAACTGTTATGCCAAACAGATGAATAATCATCTTTTAAACCTTTAAGTATAATTCAAAGATCAGATACTTTCTACATTCAGTTTTCACTACAAGGTTATTTAAAAAGCTTAAAGAAATCAACTTGGGATATTTTCCCCATGAATTGCTCAAACTATGGAGTAGGATTGCAATTAATCCTTTTATTCTTACAAATCACATACTAAATTCTGAAACAGATGTGTTAAGTCAAATTTCTATTCTTTATAAACAAGAAAAGAGAACTGGTAAATTTTTCTTAATGTTTCTAGACCATTGCTTGGAAACCCAAAAACTAAATGAATAAAATAAAAACCTAGAGCAGAATGAATGAATATATACATATACACAGTTACACACACATGGACTCACATGTATGAACCTTTTGGAATATACTTGTGTATTTCTATGTATAGGTAGACACACAGATACACACACACACACACTCACATACACTTAGAGTACTTCATTACTTTGGAATAAAACATAAGATTTGTAAGAAAGTAGGGTAACAAAATAATTGTTAATGCACATGCCCTAGCAAAAAATTGATCCATCAGCTTTATAATGTCAAAAAGTCTAAAAGACTGATTATCTGAATGATGGCTTGTATACATAACTACTGTATACCGAAACAGATAAATTATTACAGACAGAACTGCTAATATCACAGACAAATATAAGCATCAGCTAATTTTATTTGGCCACCAAAGAATGATTTCATAAAGCGATCTAGAAAAGCATGCCTACTCTTCTTGCTAGGTTAAATGACTCTGTATACAAAAAATCTAGTTAAGTTGTGCATTGTAGCTTTCAAATGATGTTTTATGATTTAGCATGTCATGCAGACCAAGTTTTGACACAACAGAGATATGGAGAATTCAAAGGAGTTCAAGCCAAGTTCAAAGAACAAATTTCATTTCATAGCAGAGATTTTTATTTTTTGATAAATAGATTACTGCTCAATAAGTTTAGAACATAAATGTCTTAACAGTTTGCTGCTAGCTTAGATATAGGGGATAGGAGACTGGACACCCAAAGCTTCAATGAACTTGAAGGGGATTAGTTTCAAATCTGAAAACAGGATATCTTCATCACATACATTAATAGTTTATGCATTTCCAATAATAACTAGCAATTTAATTTATGTATTTATAATATCTTCAGTCTGGTGAATGTATTACCTTGGACTTACATAGTTTCATGTTGTCTTGCTATTGCTATGACACTAATAGTATATGGTACAGTTTTTTTCTTTACTAAAAATGTTGTAATTACATTCTGAGAACAGCTAGATGGCCATTTTTAAGTGGACTCCACCACCAGTCATGGAGCTGCAGAAATTTACGCCGGCAAAAAATTTGCTGTCCTGATGGTCAAGCCCTTTTTTTCTTCAGAATTCTGCCTTTAAGTTTTAATGTTGATCAAATTAATAAAAACAGATGGTGGATTCCCCTGACTTGACATCTTCTCATCAGTTACCTGTGGGAACATAGCTTCATCTTAATTTTCCAGTGTCTGCTTCACCTCCTTCCCATTATCTATGCTTGCAACCTGTCACATTTAGCTGTTTCAAAACAGGAAATAGCAAAGAAGATCAGAAAAAGCAAAATAGCCTGGTAAAATTCTTTCTCCCAAAGCAATATTAAAAAGTAAAAAAACAACAACAACCCATGACTATGCAAAAACCCTTTTGAGTAGAAGCAAAAGAAAGTTCCCAATGCGCTCTCTGCTAACAGAATCATCACTTAACAGAATCTGTCTTTTTTTATTTAGTTTGATTTTCTGCAGAGCACAGGGCTAAAACATTCTGAAGACAGCTTTAAATGCATGAATTTAAGAATATGTGAACGTTTGGACAAGTATTCTGAAGCACTGATCAGTCATTATAGACGCAGAGCCTTTGTGGAAGCCAGGGACCTGTTCTCCCTTGCTGCCAGAGCCAAAAAGGCCATAGTGTAGGAGATGACAGGCTGAGCCCAAGGGAGGGGCGAAATAAGTCACAGGTTGCTTCATACCTGCAAGAGTTTTAAATCAAGTCCACCTTGAATTCCTTCCTGTTCTTAACACCTGCGCAGTCCCCTTAACAGTTACTTGGCGAAATTCTTGTAGAGAACCTAAGCTTGCAATAAATACAATACAATACAATAGCGGAGTTGGAAGGGACCTTGGAGGTCTTCTAGTCCAACCCCCTGCCTAGGCAGGAAACCCTATACCGTTTCAGACAAATGGCTAACCAACATCTTCTTAAAGACTTCCAGTGTTGGGGCATTCACAACTTCTGGAGGCAAGCTGTTCCACTGATTAATTGTTCTAACTGCCAGGAAATTTCTCCTCAGTTCTAAGTTGCTTCTCTCCTTGATTAGTTTCCACCCATTGCTTCTTGTTTTACCCTCAGGTGCCTTGGAGAATAGTTTGACTCCCTCTTCTTTGTGGCAACCCCTGAGATATTGGAACACTGCTATCATGTCTCCCCTAGTCCTTCTTTCTATTAAACTAGACATACCCAGTTCCTGCAGCCGTTCTTCATATGTTTTAGTCTCCAGTCCTCTAATCATCTTTGTTGCTCTTCTCTGCACTTTCTAGAGTCTCCACATCTTTTTTACATCGTGGCGACCAGAACTGAATGCAGTGTGGCCTTACCAAGGCATTATAAAGTGGTATTAACACTTCACGTGATCTTGATTCTATCCCTCTGTTTATGTAGCCTAGAACTGTGTTGGCTTTTTTGGCAGCTGCTGCACACTGCTGGCTCATATTTAAGTGGTTGTCCACTATGACTCCAAGATCCCTCTCACAGTTACTACTGTTGAGCAAGGTACCACATATACCAGTGATGGCGAACCTGTGGCACGCGTGCCACAGGTGGCACGCGGAGCCATTTGTCAGGGCACACGAGGTGCTGCCCTGTCAGCTGGCCAGCTGAGTTCACCATTTTTAAAAGCCATTTTTCGCCCTCCCCAGGCTCCAGAGGTTTTATAGCAGCCTGGGGAGGGTGAAAAGAGCCTCCTCCGCCCACCCGAAGGCCCTCCGGAGGCTTCAGGGACCATCCGGAGGCTTCCGTAAAGCCTTCTGAATGCTTAAAATGACCCTCGGAGCAAACCAGAAATGACTTGATTGGTCCCTGAATGATGGTCCCTGAAGCCTTCGGAGCGCTCAAAAAGACCCTCTGAGCAAACCGGAAGTCACTTCCGGTTTGCTCGGAGGGTCGTTTTGAGCACTCCGAATGCGTCAGAGAAGCCTCCGGAAAGTCCCTGAAGCCTTCAGAGCGCTCAAAACGACCCTCCGCTCCGGACGGTCCCTGAAGCCTTCGGAGTGCGAGCAAACCGGAGGGTCATTTTAAGCATTCCGAAGGCTTCAGGGAAGCCTCCAGAGGGCCTCCGGGGTGGCAGGGGGCTCTTTTCGCCCTCCCCAGGCTCCTATAAAGCCTTTGGAGCCTGGGGAGAGCGAAAAAAGCATGTAAAAATGGGGGGAGTGCCTTTTGTGCGCGCATCCGCACTGGGGGTTGCGCATTGTTTTATGGGTGTGGTACACATGCACATGACCCCCCTGCGCTCCCCCCACTTGTGGCATGCAAGCCAAAAAAGGTTCACCATCGCTGACCTATACTGTACCTCTGCATTCCGTTTTTGTTGCCTAAATGTAGAACCTTACTCTTTTCACCATTGAATTTCATTTTATTAGATAGTGCCCAATGTTCAAGTTTGTCAAGATCCTTCTGTATCTTTAGCCTACCTTCTGGAGGGTTGGCTATTCCTGCCAGCTTGGTGTCATCTGCAAATTTGATGAGTTCCCCATTTATTTCCTCATCCAAATCATTGATGAAGATGTTGAAGAATGCTGGGCCCAAAACAGAGCCTTGGGGTACTCCACTGCATACTTCTCTCCATGTAGATGCAGTTCCATTGCGGGCTACACATTGAGTGTGGTTGGTCAGCCAGTTATGAATCCATCTGGTGGTGATGCTGTCCAATCCACATTCTTCTACTTTATCTAGTGGTAGGTTATGGTCTACCTTATCAAATGCCTTACTGAAGTCCAAGTAAACTATATTGACGGCATTCCTCTGGTCCACTAATTTTGTCACTTTGTCAAAGAATGCAATATGATTAGTCTGGCATGATCTGTTTTTGACAAACCCATGTTGGCTTTTGGCTATTACTTTGTTTGCTTCTAGGTGTTTGCTAATTTGTTGCTTGATTATCTTTATATTCATTTGAGCTGTCTGAATATCCTGATTTCCCAGGCACTTGACAGGTAGAGGGCAAAGCCAAACATCAAAGGAGAAGGCACAAGTTTACAGCAGCATAAAATGGGATAGATCCTAGGCAGGTCTTAGGCTCCAACTGCATTGTCAATCACATTCATCATCTCCACAATATACATATGGTGAGAAGAAGATTGAAAACACTATTTAAAACTAGAACAGCTAAAGAATACGCTATCTTTCCTGCAGGCTCAAAATAAAACAAAAGCAGTGCTATGAGGATATAACATATAAAATGATTTCGTTTTATCAAAGCAAGTTCACGACACTGTTAGGGGAAAGTAGTCTGAACTCTTTCAGTTATCTATTTTGGAATGGTTTGCTATAGCTAAACCTAAGCCTCCATCAAGGAGTATAAAACTGAATAGGGATTTTATTTCATGCTATCTGGAAAGGTTTATTGCTGTATTTTTTGTTAGCCAATGCTGATTTGAAGGTCCTGAAAATCATAATGTCTCTTCGGCTTCCTGGCTTCCTGGAGTAAGTTTATATTTTTAGAAAATATCATATAACTTTTGGAAATATGGGGCATTACTGAGATACTGACTCAGGAAATGATGTAAAGTCAACTCTGAATCCAAAACTTAAATTGATTGATGTTTATCTCATGTAATTAAAGAGTGTTGTATTTTGTTTGAAATTAAGTGTGTTGCTTTTGAAATGGTACTACATTTTTGGTCTGTGCTATCAAGGCAATCTTTTATTATGCTGTCAGTTTCACATTCCTTTGAACTGCCTTCCAGCATGCTTTAAATCTATCTCATCACCCTACTGTCATCTCAAGTCTAAGTCTCTTCTCCACCTCTCAGTATCATCTTTAATTAATTAGAACTTCATTTCAGGGCTTCCGACCATTGGAGCATTGTTGAAAATTGAAAATTTAGCAGTGGAAGAAACAAAAATGGAAAAGAAGGACAAACTCAACAAAGATTGTGAATAGCATCTCAAGGAGCTCAGCAGTGCTGATGGAATGGATTCACAGGCCTTCGCTGACAAGCTGCATTCAATTAAGCATGATGATAAATCACACTGAAAATATGTCTTGAGAAGATCATACATCTTATAAGAGTACAAGTGACTGTAAGCAAGAACTGCTTTAGCGTCTTCCTGGTCTCACCCTCCCTCCTGTATTTTAGGACCCAACGCACCTATCATGATTACAATATACCATTTTAAGTAGCAAGCATTCCTACTTCCCTTATTGTTTTTTAAATCTGTCATTTCCTCAGTTCTCAAGGCATTATAACCCAGATCACAGATGGAAAGAACACAAGGTTATATGGAAAACTGGAGCTGCTGCTCATTACACTTAAAGGGTCGAGGGAAAATATCCTAGAATTAAGTTTTTCCACAATGCAATTTTTACTTGTATATCTTTATGTGTGTGTTTGCCTAACAGTCCAATGTAAGTCTAATGTAGACTCACTACAGAAGTATGCCCAATCAATGCAGGAAGCGTTCTCCAATTTAAAGAGAAACTTTTCTTTAAAAAACATTCTTCTTGCTTTCCAGTTATACTACAAACCTATTTTTTTCTGCCTTGAACTGCTGGGTTTCCTACGTTGCTGGAAAGTTTGTCATGGTTGTCAAGCTTGACCATGGGAGGGAAGTTTCCTATCACTAGCCTCTGTGTGATGTCAGACTGAGCATGATGACAAGCTTGAATTCTGAGTAATGACCCTTAACTTGCTTTGTGGGATAGTATAACTTTGCAATATCTGTAGCTCGGATGTAGGATGAGGGTGAAGGTTTGTTCTCCTAGTGTGTGCGTTGGTTTCTGAACATTTTGTTACCAGGCTAGCTAACATCTTTAGCTGAGTTTAGGGGATGTCAGTGTCATTGTTCTTCTGTATATAAGGCCTTCAGGTGTGGGTGTGTCAAGTGAGGGTCTTGTGATGGGTCAGGTGTGTGAGTCTGTTGATGGGATTTGTGATAAGAAGATTTCATTAGGTCAGGGTCATTGGAAGTGAACTGTTGGGGGAAAGGACTGTGTGGGTTGATTGAGGGCTGATGCTGTCTCTGGTTGGCTGTGCAGTTGATTTGGATTCCGAGGGGTTCATATACATACAAACCCCTCAGAATCCAAATACATACATACAAACCCCTCAGAATTCCCCTAGTATAGCTTTGTTTCTAATCCCTACATTTTCTGGAGGACTATGTTGGTTTAGCTGAGTAGAAAATTTGGGCCCTCTTTGAAAGTGACAATCAGTGGCAAGGATTTATTAGTTTTGTAACATAACACTTGTAATATTGTGGTTTACTTAGCCAGTTGAGGCAGCAAAAGCAGAAAGCCAATGAAAGAACAATAACACAGAGATGGCCAACACACAGAGACAGATGTTGGCACAGAAAAAGCAGCAGCTGCAGTCTTTCCACCTTCTTGTGACCTCTATTTTTATAGTGCCTCTAAGTTTTAGGCTGGCAATCCATCCACTCAATGTCAAAAGATGTAAACCTGCCCCCTTAGTGCAGGTTGTAAAGTAAAATTTAGTCATGAGCTCATATTCGGCGTCCTGAAACTTGTGCTGAATTCCCAATTGTGTTGGCAGGATTGCAAGACACATTTAAATGTTCATTAGTACAAGACAGAATAAAGTTTGTTGTGTGGATGGCCACTTTAAAGAAATTGAGAGCCAAGAAAATGAATATGTGCCAAAGTAATGCCTTCCCAAAAGACCTCAGATTGATAGACAATTTAATGATAAATCTCATTGGCTGGCTGCTCATATCATTGTCAGCAAGCCACTCTTATTGCTCATCTTTGTGTGGCATTGTCTATAGAGGGAACTAAAGTTGCAGCTTTATACATATAAGAATTCCAAAAACAGCAGAAAAGCCAATGAATCAATGATCAATGAATCATTATTTTGAAGCAGGTTGCTGCTTTAATCTGCAAATCTGCTTTAATGGGTGATTAGACTGAAGTTTCATTGACTCAGTTAATCCATTTAGTGTTTTAAGCAGTTCTAATGAAGTCTGCCAGAAGTGGGTAAAATATAAGGGAGGCTGGGTATGATGATTATTCCTTATCTTCAATTGCTAGCATTTACACTTATTGCAAATTGGAAATAGACTTTACTTACTACAGCTTGCATGTGTCACAGTATACCTCTTGAACTAAGTTTACCCTACTGATAATATATATCATACTGATTTGCCAAATGTACAAGAAAAGAAGACCTAGCTCTCCACCATTTCACTTCTAAAATTAGTGCCTGTGCATTAAAAGCATTTCTGGAAACAAAATTGCAATCAAAGTTAAACATTATTATTATGCCACAGTTATGCTATTGGCAACCCCTTTTCTTGTAAAATCGACATTCGCGAAGCAGTTCTATCAGTCTCACCACCCACCCTCATCCCAAATTAACTAAAAATTCATTACAGAACTAAATGCTAGTCAGAACAGATGTGGTTTTAAAGCTTTTCAAATGGTAAGAACAACTTACAGTCCAGAGACAGAAAGATTTTAGTTTGGCTGAAGTTTGTTATAATGCATTTCTTTTTGAATATTCTGCATGGGAGAAGTACAAATTAACTTTATGATTCTCCAGCATAATAAATAAATGTACCAACATCAACATGGCTTGGAATTATGTATGAAATTTTTTTCTGGATGCAGAATTAGATGCATTTACAACCCTTTTCTTTTGAAAACTCCACACTATTTGCTATGGTTTTCCTGGATCATTTTATTAGCAATAGCACTTAGACTTACAGTATATACTGCTCCATGACACTTTACAGAACTCTCTGAGTGGTTTATAATGTCAGAATATTGCCCCCAACAATTTGGGTCCTCATTTTACCAACATTGGAAGGATGAAAAGCTGAGACAATCTTGAACCCCTTCAAAATCAAACTCCAGGCTGTGGGTGGACTTTGCCTGCAATACTGCATTCTAACCACTGTGCCAGCAGGGCTCATTTTAAGAAGTGGTTTTAATTTATAAGCTACAAATTTGTGATTTGTAGATGCATTTGGGATTTTGAAACATATGGATAGTTTCACAGCCCTGACTAATAATTTAACAGATGCCATGAGGAGAACATAGGCAGTTACCAAACAGCTGCTTATACAACCATTCCTACCATATATGCCTACATCCCCAAAATAACAGTCTTTTTTATTTTCTGTTACTTTGAGGTGATGGATTCACTTATAAACAAGTAAGCGCGTCCACCCAACACTTCTATTTTTGAACAAAAGCTTTTAGCTCCCAATGGCGACCAAGAACATTCTTAGAAGTAAACATGATGGAGACTAATGCTTTGAAGTTAATTTTTTTTAAAAGAACAAATGAAGATAGGAGCATGACAAAAGTCAAAGAAGCTCCATGAAGATACATTAATTTCTCTAGATTCCAATTTAGTAATGCCTGCTTGGAACCTCATTATCTGAAAATCCATTTCTGAAGGCTTGACAAGTATTCAAGAAGCAGCTTCATTTTCATTACCAGATTATTGGAACAAAATCTCTAAGGAATTGTTTGGCTTCACTTTAAAAATGAGTGCTAAGATATAATTGCATATAAACAAATTTACTGGAAAAAAAGCAGGATATAAGTAAATATTTCATTATATCTGAAATGGACAACAAGAAACTTGGAGTGATTGTTAGTTGTAGGGAACTGGATTGAAAATAAAACCAAAATTTATTCTAGATAACAAAGATTTGGGGTAACTACTCTGGATTACAAACATCTGAGCCACCTCTGGAAAGCAGCAAAAACTAGAGTTTTCAGTAATTCCTGACACTTTCTACTGCCCATCTGGATTTTCCTAATCTTGTAATGCTAACAGGAGTCTTAAACTGTAATGATACTATTTAGGACTATGACAACTTCCCTCAGCTGTTGCCCTCCAGATGTGTGAAAAAATAATTTTAGTTATCTATAGCAAAAATGATATAGCCAACAACCTTTAGATTAATAGCATAATTATAGTGTACATTCAA
Source organism: Natrix helvetica (assembly GCF_964273705.1). Lineage (NCBI taxonomy): Eukaryota > Metazoa > Chordata > Lepidosauria > Squamata > Natricidae > Natrix > Natrix helvetica. The sequence goes on along the minus strand of NC_138551.1, from coordinate 62,911,808 downwards.
CCCATCTGAATGGCAACAGTTTAACACATTGGTGGAGGGAAAAATGAAGTTGTCTATATAACTGTGACGCCTAAAACCAAGAGTGACACATGGCAATTCTTCCTAACTAGGTTGTTTATTGTTCTCACACCTAGAGAAAAAATCTTGCCAGGATAAGGACTCTACTATCTGAATATACTATTGGAATATACTATTGGAATATACTATATGAACTATTAAGGAGTAGTTGTCTTCATCCTCTTTCTCTCACATGTAACATCTGGACTGTGTTGCCTCTTATTTCTCTGGAATGCACCTCTTCCCTCCTTGGAATCCACTCCTTAGTACATTCTCTCACAACAGTTCAGCACACAGCCAGCAACTGTGTCATTAATGACAAATCTTGACATTATGAAAACACTGAATATATGTCATATCTCAGGGTTCCAAGTAATGCACCCATTGAAAGCAGAACTCTGAGGCAGGTAGATTCCTCAAGGAACATGTTTATTGGATACATCAGATTGGCACAGCTGGTGAAAACCAACTCTGACAATTCCCATGGTTTTCACCTAATTAAAAGAGTAACTCCTCCCTCCCAGGTGTCACCTGTCACATTGTCCAATGAAGATGGAAGGCAGGCTCCTCTCCTCTTTCAACAGCCACCTGTTCCAATGACCTTGGTTCCCACAGGAAAACTTTTTGTTTTGACTGTAGCCAGGGCTATCTACTTCGCCTCACCTTCCCCCTCTCAGGCTTCATGGCAACTATAAAGCAGCACAAGATGGCTTCAGCCAGGTTCACTTCAGAGTTGACAGCATGCTCTTCTATTCTGTACTACCATAGATGATGGTACATTGCTTTGTTATCCAAATAATTATTTGGCAGCATGCTGTACCTCCAGTCTTGGATAGACATTGGTGTTTTATATTTCATATTTTTTTTCCTGTGGAAAGAAATTGTTTCTTTTTTGGTGAGAGGACCATCATACACTTTTGGGTGAGATTATGTTTTATCTTTACAACCTTAGAAGCAGAGATTGCCAGAGAGGCAGTAGAATGATAACTGCTGCTATTATCTAAAATGGACTGCTTTGTCAATAAACTCATGCAGCTTGAGAAAAGGGAAGACTTTTCCATTGCCACAAGCCTGGTGTTTTGCTCATGCCAAAAACTCTTGCTGCTAGTATATATTTCATCTCACTGGCTTATAACTTCATTTGGAATAAGAAAACTTTATTTCGGAACAGGATTTATTTATTTTTATTGTTTATAAAACTTAGATATTATTGACTATGGAATTTTATCAGGAGTTTGTAATAAAAAGAGAACAACACAATCAGCTGAAAATTCAAAATATTAAAAAAACATTGCTATGTTCAATAATTAAAAGCCTTCCAAATATATTTGTTGCCCTTTTAAAATAGAACAAATGGCTTAGGTATCTAAACTCAACCTGAAGGTATTCCAGGTACCTAATAGTGGGACTGTCAGGCTAGAAAGACCAGGTCCTTACCAGGTTCAATTAAACTGAATTACTATTATAACCTATCTGTATATAAAAACCTTTTCAACTAATGATCAGCACCTGCTTAGAGTTAGATATGAGGGTCAATGACATTAAAGAGGGATTGGACTTAGTTTGCTTGTGGCTACATAGGGATTCTGGGCTGATCCCTCTTTTCACCCTGCCTCCAGGTTTTGCCACTCCTTCCCCCCACATTAACCAATTTGTTGTATACATGATGTACAATGACAATAAAGGCTATAATATACATCAACAAACTTGAAGACCTCCTTAAATAGCCTTAACCAGTGGACCGATGGATGGAGCCATATAGAAGGTGGTATTTTTTCTGGACTGCTTTTTCTGGACTATATAGAGCTTTAAAAGTAACAAACAGTTCTTTGTATATCAACCCCAACAACTCACATCTCTCTACTGTAATGCATTTAGGAAAGATGCCATATAATTTATTTGAATTCTTCCAGATTTAGTTTACAGTGACCTACTTATTTCAAGGTATTTATGTCTGGGATTTCAGTTCTAACATTGTTATTTTATACTCAATATTTCTATTGATTCCATTAAGTTCAAGGTTTACTCTAAGTGGGTATAGGATTGTATGTAATAATAAAATTGTACAGGTAGCTAATCAAAAAGAAATCACACTGAGTTCAATAAGTGCTTATTAAAGGTAAAGTATATATTGCAACACAGGTAGATTAAAAATAAACTGCTTAAGAGATTGATTTTTTTTTCCACCATTGCTTTCCATATTTATCTCAAAAACTGAGATTAGCAAACCAGCCTATAATTTCTTACATCCTGTCGGGGACTGTGCTGTAGCCATAGCAGAATGTTGATACTCTTTAAAATCGAGCAATAATTACAATAATTCTAAGTCAACTAACCATTTGCAAAATTGAGGATTGCTTTCCCTTGAATGAATGGAAAATGTCTGTCAATAAAGCACATGTAGTCAAATGAGTTTTTTTAATGAGTATATGTTAGATTGCTTCTCCTTTTACATTTCAGCTCTTCTGTTATAATATAAACCACATTTGTTACAGCAAATGTTTTTTGTTCCAAATGGAACAAAGAGGAAACTTTTGGAACGGTAGCCTAAGACATTTTGCTGGCTTGGGTGTAGCAGTTAATGGGGTCTTAAGATCTGTGACAGTGCAGTGGTTAAAATGCAGTACTGCAGGCTACTTCTGCTGACTGCCAGCAGTTCGAATCTCACCAGGCTCAAGGTTGACTCAGCATGCCATCCTTCCGAGGTCAGTAAAATGAGGATCCAGATTGTTGGGGGCAATATGCTGACTGTAAACCATTTAGAGAGGGTTGTAAAGCACTGTGAAGCAGTATATAAGTGTAAGTGCTGTTGCTATTAAATAAAAGTGCATATCAGTCAAGAGTTAGGTAAGGAATTGAGGTCATATTTTTTTTCACCCTGTTGCCTGAAAGTTCTGAGTTTGCTTTATCTCCAGGCTGAGAAAAAACTGTTACCAGATAGGATTACCAGATATCCAGCAAGGGAGATGTCCTCCTTTTTTGTCATCATGTTGTCTCTTCAGCAGATTATAGCATTAAAATCAATTATTGTCCAGGTTTTTTAGTACCTTTGTTACTATTTTAGTTTGGACTCTTTTCACAGCAATAGTCATTCAAACTTCCATATATTGTAATCTAGTAAATTCTCTGCTTCTTTCTTTCCTTTGTCAATAGATTCAGCAAACTACATTAAAATATTTCCCCAGTCTAGACATTGGGTTCAATTCAGTGCTCCAGAACTATGATTACATTTGTATGTAGTATATCAGGGGTGTCCAAACTTGGGAACTTTAAGACTTGTGGACTTCAACTCCCAGAATTCCCCAGCCAGCCATGCTGGCTGGGGAATTCTGGGAGTTGAAGTCCACAAGTCTTAAAGTTCCCAAGTTTGGACACCCCTGTAGTATATGGATAACATGATTCATCATGTTTCTATGGTGAAATTTGAAAACCATTTTATCAATACTAGATTACTACTAGCATGTGTTCTTAAAAATAAAGATTTGTTGGGAGCACATTGTGATTTTAAAAAATAGTTTTTTGAAAGCTGGAAAGAGTAATTTCATGTTCTATATATTGCTGTAAGTCTAAATACATCTTTTTTGGCTATTTTTACTATAATGTTTGCTGCAGGTTGCCAGAAAATCAAGCGATTAGTGTGTCTTCCTTCACCCCTCCACCCCCCACCCCATCTGTATTGGCTATGCAGATATCCGGTAACCCTAGTGAAACTCAAGACCTGAGGGCTGCATCCGGCCCACGGGGTGCTTAGGTCTGACCCGCAGGGCCACCCTGGAAACAGCCCATTTTCGCTGGCAGAGCTCTCGGGCCACCACGGGCACCCCTGACATGAGTGACATATAGCGGGGCCACCCCAACCCTGCCTCCTGAGGTCAAACACAATGCTGATGCAGCCTTCAATGAAATCAAGTTTGACATCCCTGCCCTAGTCTGTTGTGAAGCAAGAAAAGTGAGAAAACTTGGTTCCCTAGAGCAGTGTTTTTCAACCTTGGCAACTTGAAGGTGTCAGGACTTCAACTCCCAGAATTCCCCAGCCAGCATTTGCTGGCTGGGGAATTCTGGGAGTTGAAGTCCAGACACCTTCAAGTTGCCAAGGTTGAAAAACACTGCCCTAGAGGACCTAAAAAGAAGGTTTTGCTCCATTACCTCTGTAGCTTTAAAGCAGCTTGTAAAAGCTCCGGAGCATAAGTAAGGGTTGAGCATGTTCCATTGTGCTGCAGGCAGTGTTTTGATTAATTGTTGTGCTTCTTTAAAGAAATTAATCAACAGAATTGGGGATATTAGAGGGATGGGATAAACTGAGAATTCATTTCAGGCAAAATCTACTTGAGCTTTCTAAACCATAGAGTCAAAAGAGTACTTCTTTCTCGTTCTGCAAATAGGCAGACAGATACATTTACCCATAAACCTCTGTATAATCAAGAACAGTCAGGAACATTTTTCAAAGTGGAAGTGAGATCCCTCTTTTCCATTAGCTATAGTGCTGTAAGCCAGATAGGAGACTCTGGTTCTCCAAATATTGAATTACTACTTCAACATTTCTTATGACCAGCCATCTGTACTAACATCTGCAGTCTGAAATTCCCAATTTTTGCAATTAGGCTTTGTTATTATTTCAATAATTAATGGATTATATGTTATCAACTTAGTGTTTTCTCTTAGTGTGCACATGGACAGATTTTGCTCCAGAAGGATCTGTAGTCCACCTGCTTCTTTCAGTCTTCCAACTGGGCATTCATTGCTGCTGTAATTGAATCCGTCCACCCTGTTTCTCTTATTCTCTTTGCTTACACCTTTCCAGGCATTATAAATTACTCCAGAGAGCTGGGTCCTTGGCTAAACTGTCCAAAGTGTGATAATTTCAGCCTGATAATTTGTGTCTCGAGATCATTTGTTTGATGATCTATTGGGGAAGGGGGGGGGTGCTATTTGTCAGGAGTCTTTGTTAACACCAAAATTCAAAGTATTGATATCAGGGGTGAAATTCAGCAGGTTCTGACAGGGTGTGGACGACCGGTAGCGGAAATTTTGAGTAGTTCAGAGAACCGGAAGATACCACCTCTGGCTGGCCCCAGAGTGGGGTGGGAATGGAAATTTTGCAATATCCTTCCCCTGCCCTCCCACCAAACCATGCCCACAGAACCTGTAGTAAAAAAATTGAATTTTACTACTGATTAATATGTTTTCTATCCTGCTTCCTCAGAGTCCATATTCATCATCATCATCATTTTAGCCATTGTCTATCCACTAAAGGATGAAGACCTCTTCCACATGTTTCCAACCAATACAGTCCTGAGCTTTCTTTTGCCAATTGGGCTCTCAATACTTGTTTCATCTTGTTTTAGTACCATCTTGTTTTAGGTCTCTTTCATGGATGCTTTTTATCGAGTGGGATCCATTCTAGGACTCCCTTGGTCCACCTGCCATCAGTTCTTCTTGCTACATGACCAGCCCATTTCCATTGCAATTATTTTATTCTCCTGGGGATAACATATACTTTTGTTTGTTCTCTAATCCATGTGTGGTTTTTCTATCTTGTCTTGTAATGCCAAATATATCTCTTTGTGCCACTCGTAGCTGTTGTAACAGTTGTAAATTATGCTTAGCTTGCTGAATGCCTGCCAATCACATTTAACACAACATTAAATTTTCTTTATTTTATCATCTTCTATTGAGTAGATGTGGTCCGGTACATTTAGTTCTTCTATCTATCTATCTATCTATCTATCTATCTATCTATCTATCTATCTATCTATCTATCTATCTATCTATATCTATATCTATCTATCTATCTATCTATCTATCTATCTATCTATCTATCTATCTATCTATATCTATCTATATCTATCTATATATCTATATCTATCTATCTATCTATCTATCTATCTATCTATCTATCTATCTATCTATCTCTATATATATATATATATATATATATATATATATATATTCGTTTTTGGTGAATTTATTAAACTTAACCTGGTTCTTCTTCAGGTTATTATATTTCTTTATATCCTGCCTAGTAAATAGCATAAGTGGCCACCACAAAAGTATTTGTCTGTTAATTGCATGATGAAGCTAAACATGAGTGTCTACAGAATTAGCAAATGCTTCATCCACTGAGCCATTTACACTGGAAGAACCGATTCTGCAAATTGCAAATTTTGTTTTCAAGTACAAAGTACAATCGGGTCAGGACTCCCTATCTTTCAACCCTAAAACAATTGATAAAGAAAAGTATAAAACTGTTATGCGTTGGCTAGTTGTACTTATCTCTGTGGCTCAAAAACCCAGTTTCATTTCTCAATAAAGCAAGGTGAGAAATCTGTAATCTGTCAATCACTAGCTACAAAAATAAAATAGAATAGAACAGAATAGAACAGATTTTTTAAATTGGCCAGGTGTGATTGGACACACAAGGAATTTGTCTGGAGCATATTCTCTCAGTGTATTTGAGTGTTTGTAGTTAAATTTGTAGGTTTAACTAACATGGAGGGTGTAAGCGATGTTGAGAAGTAGAGGCTTTTATTTATTTAGTTAGTTAACTTCCTTACCACCTAGGCAATTCAAGGCAACTTACAGTCATTTAGTAAAATAACATATAAACATTTTAAAAAATAAATAATGACCTTGCATTTAAAATTCAGCTAACATTCAGTTAAGATGTGTATACAATGTGTGTATAAATAGACGATGGGGGCCTGTCTAATCAATTTGAACCATTTAAACTTCATTCGTGAACGAGTAAATTATTTTGAGATCTCACGAGGAAGCTCCAAATACAGAGATTTGAGACACTACATGCCTACAGAAGTAATACACAGGAGTAGGAGGATGCTGTTCCCCTTTCTCAATGAAAGAAATTAATTTGGGAGTTGATATAAAGAGCAGCCAGTTCCTTTTCCCCCCACTTACTCAAGATGACAACTGATTTATATCAAGCTGTTATTAAAGTTATTTTTGTAAGAAAAATATGCATGTTGCCCTTTTAGTTTGCAACGGTTTAACATATTATCCTCACGATTGTAGGGGAGGATAAATAGTATGAACTATTAATTAATTTCAACATCTTTTCTTCATTGATACCAAGCAAACTTAGCCTGCTGGGTAGCTTTACTACAGCATCATTGAAACTGTTGTAGCTTTACAGTAAAGAACCTGGTGCCTTATAGCATGAGGGTGCACTAGAAAAGGGTTCAAGCCATTTCTGCTACTGTATTTCACAAATAGGAGCCTTTTTGCATGTACGTATATTCTGGAAGAATAGAGAATGGTGCATTTACATTCAGATTAGAAGGTACAATTTTAATATTTAGTATTTTTAGTTTGTATGCATTTATATATAAGGGTATTTGTTCCCAACAATTCTGTGAAATAGGATGGGTTGAGACTCACTGATCTGAAGTCATTCTGCCATCTCCTTTGTTTGGGGGTAGATAAATAATATGGTGTCCAGCCATTTATTTTATGTGAATGCTTAGAAATGATGCCACTTATTGCAAGTAGTATTGCCCCCAAAGCCAAGACACAGAGATACAAGACAAAAGGGTTTTTTGGGGGGCAGGGGGTTGCAACATTCCCTCTTAGATAGTAACATCTCCAGGAATGGGAATTTCATAAAACAAATGCTGAAATGGAGCAAGCAGTTTATAAAGTCCAGAGCCCACTTTCATTAAAAGGTAAAAATGCAAAAGAAGAAAAACTACCAAGATATAGTGAAATGTGATGACTAAAAATTAAGACCAAACAATGCAACCTCAAGAAAACTTTGATAGTTCATGTGAATTTTACTCAACATAAAATATATGTTATAGAGAGCATATGCAACCATAAAACAGGTTTTCTGCCCCATTAGGAATGAAATATCATTTTAATCCCGCTTTCTTGGAGTCTTGTTTGCCAAGAGGTCTAATACTGTTAGGTTGATTGTAGCTCTTCTTCTAATTAAAATGTTATGAAAGTTTATGTCCAATAAATGTATGAAGAATAAGCCAGACAGAGTCAAGTAACTACAGAGAGATTTAGAAAACTTCAGAGCTCATCAGATCATCTGATGTTACTCATGCAGGTTTCTTATTAATAATGGGTGAGGAATTCTGCAAGCTAGACCAAAACAAGACATAGTTTATAAAATTGTGGAGGCAATGGCTTCAAAGGGGGGGGGGATATTTAATTCCACTAACATTTGGAGAAATGAATGTGAGGAAGAGAGGAAGTTATTATCATTTAGGATAACTGGCACATCAAAGAAAAACAAAGGGTTTCAAGAAACCAGCAAAAGTTTTGAAATGTCAATACAAACATATCAGATATCAAGAGGAAGGAAGCATATTGTTTGCTTGGGGGAAAGATGGGATGATGCGAGGAGGTGGAGGCTGGGAACCTCTACTGTGTCAGGTACATCTGTAACTGATAGGCATCTTCAGAATTCAGCCATAGCCAGTGGATTAGCAGAGAGTACTTCTGGGAAGTACTTTGGGATTCTTTTAAACAAAAAGTAGTCAGGTTAAACATTTGGTATTTCAACAGTATTCTTACATCTGGTTCTTTTGGATGGCAAAACTGATCCAAGACCATGTAGATTTGCAATAGGTTTACCCTTTATTATTGGTTTTTAGCCTCGTTCCTCTGGTTACAATAGTTTGGAATTCTATAGAAAGACCCCTGTTTGAAGAAGTCTGAATTCTTGGCTGGAAAGCAAAAGTCAGTTCTTTGCCCACCTACAGTTCCTACTTTGGACACAATTAGCCGGAATTCTTTCCATGATTTGCTCCTTTACTGTTGAAAGTGATGTTTCTATCTTTGCTGCTATAGACTCCTTGCCAGACTTAGCCATCTTATAACTGGGAGGATGCGGCAAAGGAAGAAATACAAGCTAGGTTATGATAGAGTTACCATTTTACTATTTTATTTGGCAGTGGTTCATTTATTTGCATGGTGGCGATTTGAAAAACATACTCTGATGTTTTGATGGTGGGTTGACTCCATCAAAACTGGTGTAACATGATATCCTTAGCTTTATAGAGGTAGTTATATTTATAGTTGGGATTATAATGTTAATCTCATGTTTATATTATTCATGCTGCGTGCTTTGCTTTCTTTCTCTGTCTATAGAGATTCTCAGTCATCCAGGTGATGGTTGTCCCAAAGGGGCTTTTTCAACAGGCAACTGGGCTTCCTTGGGTTTTTTTAAAAGACATTTCACTTCTCATCCAAGAAGCTTCTTCAATTCTGACTGAACCATGGGGAATGGAAGGATTTATATTCCTTGCAGACAGCTGGTCATTTGGGCTAGTATGAATTACATATGACATATGATGTTTTGTTAGTCTAATGACTTTATAACCTTCTCTTAACATAGTATAGAGATAGAATTGCTGGGCATAAGTTGTGAAACACATGAGAAACTCACAGGTAATTCAACATGATAATTTTAAGGCCTATTCCTATGACTTCTCGAAGCTTTGGCACAATAATGCTGACCAGTCTCTAGACCTAAAAAGAGTGGTCAACTCTACTCATGGACAGTAACATTTACAATTTCTGCTTAAGTCTGGACTGTCACGGTATCAGAAGCATTCTATACAAAGCTCTAAAATATTCCATTCAACATTTCCTTATTTTCATTTCATCCAAATAATGTTATCACTTTTATTTTTAATTCTAGTCACTCTCCTGGAACCTCCTTGTTTAGCTGTTTTCACCCACTTCCAAAATATTTTTATTTCTATCCGAATCATTCTGCAATTTCTCTACCTTTTTTTGCTCTTGACAATCTGTTCATTGCAACTATCTTTCTACATATATATATCACACATCCACTGAACTGTACACAAAATTCATACTCTGCAAAATGTTATTTCTTTGAAAAATGTTGTTTCCTGTGAAAAGAAGTATCAGATTTTTTACTTTTAATTCTCAATGTATTTAAAAAATTTAAAAATAGTTGTTTGATTTTGCACACTGTTATAGTAAGAAGACAGAATTATTGCTTATTTTTAGAGAATGTTTTTAGCCCTTTCCATCCTATTTGGATGCTGGTACTTTCTGGGAACAAACATTTCTTGGCTTTTTCATTGTAGCCTCATCTATTTATAGCTTACAAAAGAAGGGTATAGAAAGCTCTTAGTATGTCCATATGTTACAAAAAAACCTCTCTTTGAAACATAAAGGAGATTGAACGTATATCCTATAATGAGAAAATTGTCCATTTTTTGCATATACATCCATCCATACAGATATGTAATGAAATAAGTTGCATTGTTTGCAATGCCCTCAAGGAAGGTATAAAAGCAGATGCTGATCGATTAAAATTAATATTCTTAATATTAGTGGGGTTTTTTAAATGGATTTAGATTGTTGTAATTTTATATGAACTTTGCTAAAATTGATGGTTGCAAATAAAAGTAATGTGTATGTGTGAATGTGTGTTTTCCATAAAGTTCTATTCCTAAAAACGCAGAAGAAATTTTGGATATCATTAAATCAATCATTAACTTAAATCTCACTGCTAAATTTATCTACTACCCCCAGTCCAGGCATTAAAACCTTTTAGAATAATGTGCACATTAAATTTAGAAGTGTCTTTATACAAACGTAGTACTCTATCTCTATTAGGACAATTGGTGTTTGTATAGGCTAAATAAATTGAAGTCTGTATACTTGGACAGTAATTAAGACAAATGTGACATTTCAAAAGAAACAACCTGATTGTCAAAATTAATTGTGTTGCTTGAAAGCATAGAAATATCAACTACCATCATTTTGAAATGAACACCCAGTGACTAAATCAAATTAAAGATTTATTGCAGTCACAAAGAAGATTCACTTATTGTGTTGATTTTGCTTGTCTATTAGGTCAAAATTGGCTGGGTTTATATATAATGCTAAGAATAATCCATTGTTTACAAGCCACCATGATGAAATGTATCCATCAGGCAAACAAAAATATGTCAAAGTTTGGTTTTATATATGCATAAAAATAAATCAAAATATTAAATCATCATTTCTCCATTATTCTCATTGCACTCACAAATACTTTTGCAAAGAAATGTGTAATTAACTGAACTAAAGCATTCAATTAACTAATTCTAAACTATCCTTTAATCTAAACAAAATATTCCCCTAATTTCAGAATGCAACAGATAATATAAATAGACATAAATGAGAATCATTCTTTTCTAATAATAAACACAGAATGAAGATAATACTCAGATCTGTAACACAGTGTAAAAAACTAAACACGTCTCTGTGTAGGAAAGTGGCACTATTGTGCCACTTTAATCCCATATAAATAAAAGGAACAAGTTTTATTTGTTATAGAACACACATTTTGTTGGTTCATTTTTTCAATTCTCTTACAAGTTCACTGTATTTGTGTTTTTCTTAAAACTGCTATCTTGTACACACCTGAACAACTATTTCAGAGAGAGGTATTTCCCACCAGACAGAATTGGAAGTGTCTGAAATGCTTCAGAAATTTTCTGACAGTTAAAACAATTAATCAGTAGAATGACTTGACTCCAGAAGTTGTGGGTACTGCAACATTGGAAGTTTTTAAGGAGACTGGACAACCATTTGTCCAAAACTATATAGGTTTCCTTCTTGAGCAGAGGATTGACTAGAAGACCTCCAAGGTCCTTTCCAATTCTGTACTTCTGTATCTTGGATCTTGGAGTTCTAGTGGACAACAATTTAAATATGAGTCAGCAGTGTGCAACAGCTGCCAAAAAAGCCAACATAGTTCTAGACTGCATAAACAGAGGGATACAATCAAGATCAAGTGAAATGTTAATACCACTTTCTAATGCCTTGGTAAGGCCACACCTGGAATACTACATTCAGTTTTGGTCACCGTGATGTAAAAAAAGATGTGGAGACTCTAGAAGGAGTGAAGAGAAGAGCAGCAAAGATGATTAGGGGACTGTAGATGAAAACATATGATGGACAGTTGCAGGAACTGGGTATGTCTAGTTTAATAGAAAGAAGGACCAGGGGTGACATGATAGCAGTGTTCCAATATTTCAGGGGCTGCCACAAAGAAGAGGAGGCTATTTCAACTCTGGATCCCTTCCAATTCTGTTATTCTGTATTCTGTCTATGGAAAAAAAAAGTTTAAATTCTTCTTCTCTATTAGAAACAATTCCCTTTATTAAGTTGGATTTGAATGTTGTTTATAACTTATTAAACAACAGGTGAAAATCAAAAGAAAAAAAATTAAATTGTGGCTGCAACCATATGATTGCCACTATTTAATGTGAACTGCACATTCAGTATTGGTAAGAAATAGATGGAATTGTGGTTACAGCTGCCATCTTGATTCCCCCCCCCCCAGCAAAGAAAAATTGTCCCAAATTAGCATTAGTCTACTTTATAGCATATTAAACCATATTCCATTTATCCAAAACAAGAATATTTTACTAATTTAGCTAACTACAATGAAAGTATAGAAAAATTCTGATTATCTCTAAAATATAATAACTCTTGAACATATAATAATAATTTGCATTTTATACTCACAATGTCCTTCAGTTCTTGATAAAATAGACCAAAAGCTTCAGAATAAAATTATATATAAAGGGAACAAAGGATAATCTGAATGAGTTCAACAGGACATCTTGATAGATGAAAAAATAATTCAGTCTGTAAATAATCCTGGTAGAAATTATAAAATATTCCATTTGAATTCATTTTTTTTTTTAAAAATCCATATCGGGCCAAAATGTGCTTCAAAAAATTCCATCACATCCACCATTTTAAATTGTCTTTTTTGCAATCCAGTAGGACCACCACTTCCAATTGCAGTCTTCCTGAATATAAATCTAAAATATTATCCCTGACTTGTCAGCCTTTAACCAGCCTGTAAAGGATAGACAATAGAAGCAATATTTCATGCACTTGTGTTGCTGACAAAACTTTGGCATAGTTTAATGAAGAAGTCAGATGGTTGCTTGCATCATTCACCAATTTTTTATCATGTTTCAAAATCATAGTTATATATTATTAGTGGAAATCAGAAAGTTTAGAAAAGCTATCTTTTGTGTTTTTTTTTAAGTGTGTAATTTTGTTTCTTCAGTAAACCTTTGACTGCATACTATAAAAGGTCCAATATATTTTTAATAATGCTGATTCATTATGTTAAAGTCATTATGTACCTTGCCTGAAGTATAATAGCAGAAACAATATTATTTTATTGTTGCTGTTTCAATGTAGAGGTCAACAGTTTATTTCTTGTACCCAATACCTTCGCTTTATGTGATTTAGTGAAATGACCATTTATAGCATGAATTTCTTAGAAATAATTTTAAAGTATTTTTATAATGTCAGCAAGATCAGTCAGCATATAAAAGTCTGTAGTCTGTATATAAAAATGTAACTGTAGCAATGTTTTATCACTGCACTTGAAACTTAAAATTGAACTCAAAGCAGTTTCATTTTCAACACCTTTATTTACCGTATTTGCAAAGTGACATTTGCCTAGACAAGTCCATGAAGTTGACTTGTCTGCAGGATTTCAGAAGTGGTTTGTCACTGTTTACTTCCTTGGGGTATGAGAATGTGATTGGCCCAAAATCACCCAGCTGGCTTTGTGATATCATTTATATCAGGGGTGTCCAAACTTGGGAATTCTGGGAGTTGAAGTCCACAAGTCTTAAAGTTCCCAAGTTTGGACATCCCTGATTTATGTCATATGAACCTACATGAATAACTTCTTCACTGTCCTATTCTCATTTTGGGTTGTCAGGTAAATGTTGATCACAAATGTCTTCTCTGTTTAATATCGGAATCAAGGACATTTCTCCCTAGTCACAGGGTAACATCTTCTTGTCTTGACTTCTACTTATTGTAGACATAAGCTGAAATTCACATACATACGCACACACACATGAATTTTAAATAATATGAAGTCTTACTGAAAACCTAACTTTGGCGCAATTCTACAGAAAGTGATATCAATACTCCTAATTTCCATTTACCCAGCTCTATAATGATGTAGACCATTTTAATTGGCCCATCCATAGGAAATCCACATGGAAGTTCATAGAATTGCTAAGCTTGTTCCTTCATATCTATACAGTTTTACATATGTTTTTCCTAGTATACTGTAGGTATAGTATAGTATAGTATAGTATAGTATAGTATAGTATAGTATAGTATAGTATAGTATAGTATACTGTGGCTATTTTAACAGATATCTGCATCAGAACATAAATTGCATTTAGTCCAGATTTCAGTTCATAAAATAAATATTAGGTAAGCTTTTGTTAAAATATTAACCACATTATTCTCTTAACAATTCCTCATCATAACACTTTATAGCAAAGAATTACATATTGATAGATAAATGAAAAAGTGTTTCCTTTAGTTTGTTTTAACCTCCTGCTAATCACAAATGGGAAAATGATGCTGCATGATTATTTAAAAATCTCTAACATAGCAATTTTAATCAACATCTTTCCCCATGCTGAAACTTTTAATTAGCTTTTCTTCACAAGACTGATAGTTTTGTAGCACATTCATTTCAGTTAATACACATTTTAAAAATATATCCTTCATCATGTTCCAAGTATGGATACATATAAATACTGCCAATTATAAAGTCAAGACCAACAAAGTAAATGTCTTTCTTCTTGCTTACTCCCTCTAAAACTAAAGAAAATATTAATTTCCTAGTTTTTCATTAGAGATGTAAGTATCAATGTGGTTAGCAGCCTATTATGAGGGGACAGCTAGATTGGACTCATGCACCCATCATGCAAACCCATAGTGTAGAGTTCCTTGATTTTAGCTTTGAGCAGTAATTAACCCAATCTCTGATTTGTTTGTTTGTTGTTTATACCCTGTCTTTATTTATTTATTTACAAATAAGTCAGGGCAGCAAACATGTTCAACGCACTTCCTCCTCCTATTTTCCCCATAACAATAATCCTGTGAGTTGCATTGGGCTGAGAGAGAGTGACTGGCTCAAAGTAACCCAGCTGGCTTTCATGGTTAAGCAATGACTTGAACTCAAAGTCTCTTACTTTCTAACCTATTAACAATTAATAATAGACTCAACTCCATAGCTTCTTCAGCAAGCCACAGTTAAAACAAACCACGGCTTATCATGAGTAAATAAATTCAATGCTTCCCTGAGCTAGATAGAGATGTTATTCAGTTCTTCTAGATTTAACTTTGACCTAGAAGTTAATATACGACCAGAAGAAAGGTTCAAGAAGATTAGTACAATGAAGTATTTATTCAAGTATTTTGAAGGGCAGCCCATTTTCTCATACAAAAGCCTATAAAAATTGAGAACACATTATTGATTCTTTAAGCTTTGCTAGCTTTGAAGCTTTGCACACTGCTGACAGACACGAGAGTTGGCAGCCTTCTTGGTGCACTTAATTAACCTTGCAAGACAAGTGCTTGTTTTGTGTTGGAGACAAAACACTAAAAGAGCCACATACATAGTGGCCATATATAAAGAACCACGTAATCTGTCCAGATAGGCAGATTAAAAAAAATAAAAATGTACTGAAAACAAATAATTATTTGTAACATGTTTAATGATAAGAAAAGAACAAGGGGAAACATTGCCAACTGCAATATATAGGTAACATATTATAGTTAGAAAATGAGGTGGCCCTTAGCTGCCTGGAGTAGACCACATGTATGCGAAAAGCATGAGCTGATATTAATAGAATATTGTGATTGAGACATCACTAAGCAATACATCTTCTAATTTTTGAACTGTGTACACAAAAATATTTTGTGCAAATTTTTGAACCGGAGTTCATATGTATGTGCCATGCGGTGATCACACTAGATTATCAATCCTCCATTAAATTAATAACTCTTTAACATACTTCAGGATGTCCGCATGATCTAGTTGTAAACATTTGAATGTATTTATCGAGATAAAGCTCTGCTCACTGTCTGCATTAGATGCTAAGAAAGGTGCTCTAATATACATAAACTTTGTTATATCATCAAACTAATGTACAAATGGAACAGATACAGTAAGCAGGAAGAATAGTACTGTCTGAAAAATCTAAGCATCATAGTGGGAGCAGGATAAGATTTGTTTGGACTTGTTCATCAGTCTCCACAACCTTGCCTGAAAGAAATAAGAAGATAAAAGAATGGCTGGGAGATGCAAAAGGAAGCAGGTCACCTGGTTTGAGGGGGAGAGCAAGATGGAGATTGAAAACAGCTATAGTAATAGACCAGTGATGGCGAACATTTTCGGCACCGAGTGCCCAAGCTGGAAGGTGCATAGGCACATGCATACCAGAGCCCTGGAAACCACCTGGTCTTCCGGTTTCTAGTGCATGCATGTCCGCCAGCCAGTGTCAGCGTTCCAAATATCATCCAGAAATAAATCAGAGTCCAAGGCAGAACTATCCTTAAACTTCCAATTTAATAAGGCAGACATGTTGGCACATCTGTGGAAACCCGAATCTGAAGGCTTCCTGGGTTTCCACCCAGTTGAAAGTTCATGAACTTGTCCCCACACCCATCCATCACATGGTCCAAACTTCCTCTGCCATGTTTGCATTTCCACCCATCTAGTTCCAGTCAGATGCAGAGGTGCAGAGACAAAGAATGACCTTGATTTCTAGAAAGGAATTTTTTATTTTGAAAACAAACACATTCTACTCCTACCCACTCCCAATTCCCCACTAATGAAACAACATAGTAAAGAAAGAGAAAGAGTGTGTGGCAGGCCAAAGATCCTAAAAGGAATATGATTGCAAGCCTGATAGGCAGCTGGTCTTCCTGCCTGTTGGAGCACCGGAAACCTGAAGTCCAGGTGGCCTGCGTGCGCATGTGCGCTGGCCAGCTGGTTTTGGGTTTCCCGGGCTTCGGCACTCACAAAGGTCAGCTGGCATGCATGCTGGAAACCAAAAGAGCAGCTGGCGATGGTGCACGTGCCCACAGAGTGGGCTCTGCATGCCACCTCTGGCACCCGTGCCATAGGTTCACCATCACAGCAATAGACCCTTA
Source organism: Natrix helvetica (assembly GCF_964273705.1). Classification (NCBI taxonomy): domain Eukaryota; kingdom Metazoa; phylum Chordata; class Lepidosauria; order Squamata; family Natricidae; genus Natrix; species Natrix helvetica. Next base: position 62,894,762 of record NC_138551.1, on the reverse strand, counting down.
GACTTGGGAACTTTAAGACTTGTGGACTTCAACTCCCAGGATTCCACAGCCAGCTTCTGAGAGTTGACGTCCACAAGTCTTAAAGTTTCCAAGTTTGGACACGTCTGCCTTAGACTTACGATATATACCAGTTCACAGTTCCTTACAGTACTCTCTAAGCAGTTTAGAGTCAGCATATAGCCCCCAATAATCTGGTTCCTCATTTTACCGACCTCAGAAGGACACCTCTGAGTTCTCTTTATTAAAATGGCACCGAAGAGACCACCACCTGGGAAACCAGGCTTTGCTGGCTCTGCTCCAACATCCTCAACGTCCAGCCCCAGCGGGCAACAGACATTAACATCTCTATTACAACCCAAAGCCCCGGAGGAGGACTTAACCCAGCAGTTGCTTCAAAAGATTTTAAAGGGGCAGGAGGACTTGAAAAATCAACTGAAAGAAATGAATGAACAGCTCAGAAAAAACCAAAACCGAACGGCTCAAAAATACACAGAGACTGGAAGTTTTGGAGGAGGGGACGGCCGAGATGAGGGGGGAGGTGAGGGGAGTTTGAAAGGATGTCTTTTTTTCTTAGATTTCAAAATGTAATTGAGGCTGATGATGAAGATTTGAGGGAGATTATGACAAAATTATTGGCTGAATATATTAAAAAAGACAGACAGCAGCTGGGATGGGATATTGACCTGGTCTATAGAGTTAATTCAACTTATGCTAGAACACACAATGTTCCAAGAGAGGTTCACATTAAATTTCTTAGAAAGACTACAAGAGATGAGATTCTGAGTGCACAAAGGGGGCAAGTGTTAAAATACAAGGATAGAGAGATAGTCATCCTGAAACAAATCCCAAAGAAAGTCAGAGATAAAAGAAAAAAATATTCGCTTTTAGCGAAGAAACTATTTGAGAAAGGGGTTTGGTTCCGGTGGCTTCTGCCAGAAGCTATGCTGATAATACTGAGAGGGCACTAGAGTTAGAATTAATACAACTATGGAGGCCGAGGCCTTCATGGAAAAAAACAAAGCGCTCCTAGATAAAGCTGATGATACCACACGAGATACACAAGACACGGGAGGTGCCGGAGCCTTGCTGGTGGGGGGAGAAGATGCAACATTGAGAAAACTTAGATCACAAAAGTGAGTTAGAAAAATAATGCAATTGCTGATACAGGGAATTTTTTCTGTTTGATATAAAATAGATTTAAATTATTGGAAGATATAAGGTAAAAATATGCTGTCAAAATATTGCTAAGTAGTAATTATCTAATGTATTAACAAGTGAAAGTTATGAGAATCGGGGGGAGTACCATTTCCTGCATAATGTAGCTGTCAAAATTTGTAACCTTACCCATTACCCCTTTTCCTGAAAATTTTGTAAAACTAATAAAAATTTCTGTTTAAAAAAAAAAAAGAAGGATGGAAGGCTGAGTTAACCTTAAGAAGGTGAGACTCTAACTGCCGTCCTGCTGTCAGTCATCAATCAGCAGAATTAGTCTGCAATGCTGCATTCTAACCATCGCACCACCACGTTTCTATACGGATTTGGGGAGCCAGAATCCACAAAAAGAAAAGCTAAGCAACAGTCAAATGGGAGAAACCATTCTAGAAATGAAACAGATTTTCTCTGCCACAAAATACAAACTGAAGCTGGCAGTCTGCAAGAACCAGGACTAGATATCTGGATAAGCAAAGTGGGGAAAACCTTCTAACTGGATGCAAAATATTAAGGTATCAAATTTAGAACTGGAACAGTAAAGTGTATAATAGGCCAGAACACATAGTTGTAGTTGATTAGTTAGAGAGTGCTGACTCATGCTTGATGCAATTTAGGTTATGATTTTTGTTCTGTATACTGTTTAGATTTACCTCACGATACTTCTGTGCTCTTGGCTATAGTGTGTTCTTCCTCTTTTCTGGATAATGACAAAGATTGCTGTAAATTTGTGTGTGGGTGTGTGTGTGTCTACAAGTTTGTTTCGTTTCAGACTTTATCTGGCCAGCTGCTGCACAATTCCTTAACATAAAATTAAGATTAAAGGTCAAAACTGCATTAAGATTCCATTGTTGTTTTAAAGTATACTGATCTATTGTATAAGAGCCAAGTAATTGTAGGAGATAAAGATGCTGGGATGGCAAGTTGGAACCATGAGTTCTAGGTCTAACATAGGCATGAAGTAAATAAATAAATAAATGATAAATCACTTTGAAAATGATGCCAAAAAAACTAAACGGGCTTGTCTGTGTAGTAGTTAGTCAAAATTGGCTTGAAGGCTCAAATATAAAATATATAGTGTGGTCTTATATTTAAAGGTGCCTGCTATTGCCTCTGATTTCTGTATCTGAAGTCTTGTTTTCTTTAGAGCAAATGTTGTACCATCTTAAGCTATTTGGCCTCAGGTCTCATGAATCTGGGTTTGTGTCTTCACAGTAATCTATGGGATACTAATAAGAGGTGGTTTGCTCCCGGATCGGCCTGAATCGCCGAACTGGTAGTGGTGGCAGTGGGAGGCTCCGCCCAGACGCTTCTGCACATGCGCA